>NC_086321.1:4266906-4894910 GCF_036172605.1 Pelobates fuscus | reverse complement strand
GGACTGCACCTTCTGCTCCCTGGGGCACACACTGCCGCTGGGGAGGGAGGACGCTGCTCTCCTCTCCCTTCCCTTCACACTGCCTTCTTGGCATATCACTTTGCTGCTGGGGGGCAGGAACAACAACCTCTGCCCCCTGTAACTCAGCCTGCCGCTGGGGAGGATGGACGACACCATCAGCTCCCTGGGTTACACACTGCCGCTGGGGATCTGGGCCGACTGCCCAGCATCCCTGTAGGACCGGTAGAGAGACCTCGGTCCCATCTCCACCTGCCTGTTGTGGTTCCTCACAGGACCAATCTATGAGGACCCCTACTTCGGGTTCTTCCTGCCGCCTCGGGGGGGGGCGGCTAACCTCCTCGGATGCAGCCTCTACTCTGCTGCTGTACCACTCTTCCTGCTCATCATACTCTTCGTCCATCTTTGAGTTTTGCTCAGCCATGACCTGGTTCCAGATCCCCTGGAATGTGTCCATGGATATATAACCCCCATACTGGGCCACTTGCTGCCTCACCTTGGCCATAAAATCATCTTCAGCGTCAGAGCCTTCCATACTTGTCTGCTCCAAGTCGCTGGATACCTCTGCTGCCAGGGGCGCTGCACGAATGCTAACGTTGCCCTCAATTTGTAACTCCAAGGAATTGGTGTTCTGTAGCTGTCCTTCTGGCTGTGGGAACAATCCCGCAGCTTGTTGGTTCCTCTGCGTCGTTCGCAGCATGAGGTACGCCTGTACATCGTTGTAGACCCGGTCTGCCATCCGCTCCGCTCGGGCTGGTGAGAATAGAGCCATCCTGCTCCTATATTCCCTGGCAAACTCGGATTCCTCCTCCTCCCTCGGAGGTGCTGCAGCAGCTGCGACTCTGTCTCCTTCCATTTTCCTGATTTCCTTTGTAGATAGGGTCGCTGTACGGATACTAGCGTTGCCCTCAATTTGTAATCCAGAAATGGTGTTGTATGTAGCTGTCCCTCTGGTTGTAGGAACGATCCCGCCGCTTGCCACCAATTGTAACGGACCGTTTCACACACAAGAGGATCAAACCCAGTTTAGGCGATAATCCCCTTTCCAGATGCACAGACAGCTACTGCAAACACCATTCTCCCGACTGGAACCACACGAACACTGGAACAGCTGAACAAGAAAAGCAGACATCGGCTTACACTCTTGGCAGTCAGCATACAATCCCATTCCCCCAAAGACCGAGACGACACATCGCTTTGAGGGTTAAGCAAGAACTCTAGACTGGGACACCCAGTCTGGCTTTTATTTCCAACTCACACATACAGGCCACACCCAGGGGGAGGCATAAAAGAACCAATGACATAGATGTTACCTCCCACACATCCCCTCCCCTTAGTGTGACACATAATCCCATTATGCATACAGAGTAAAATATACTTTTACACAACTTTCATAACTTTAAAACCATACATCACATTCACATAAAAATACATATCCACAATCAATCCATTCAGGGGAACAACATATTAAAAAATGGCATGAATCCGACCAGGGGTTTAAAAGTTACTAAAAGTATCTTTTGGGCCTGGGCTTGCAGCATGGCACAATCTGGCTCAAACAGAAGTAAAACATCCCCCACAATGCATCCCGGCTTCCTCTCTTCTGCCCTGGAGATAATTGGAGAAGTAATTCAATTATCTAGGACTAGAGTCAGACTCCATTAACCACATGGTTGCAAAAAGACAGTAAAAGACATAAAATTACATACTGATACATTTAACACATAAAACACACATTTCTACATATCCCCAGTTTAACTGAACACATAAATACCTACATAATATTTAAGACAGTATTACTGTGATATGTTACAAAGTCTTAAAAGTCCCATTAGTCCCAAAAGTCCCAATATGTCCATCGCTGATTTTAAAGGGCCAGTAGCAGCAATATAAATTATTACATGCCCAAATATAGTGTTTATAGAGCAATATGTCCATGGGCCGTAGTCGCAGGGCAGGAGGCTAGCAGCCAGGCCTCTCCAGTTCACAGTGGCGAAGCTGGTTTCGCCACAGTAACATGTAACGTGTCAGTACTGTGTTTTATATATAATGTAACATGTAACGTGTCAGTACTGTGTTTTATATATAATGTAACATGTAACGTGTCAGTACTGTGCTTTATATATAATTTAACGTGTACCGAGTCCACAGTCTGTAATGTACTTTATATATAATGTAACGTGTAACGTGTCAGTACTGTGTTTTATATATAATGTAACGTGTATCATGTCGGTACTTTGCTTTATATATAATGTAATGAGTCCGTACTGTTCTTTATATATAATGTAACGTGTAACATGTCATTACTGTGCTTCATATATAATGTAACGTGTAACGTGTCAGTACTGTGCTTTATACATAATGTAACATGTCCATACTGTGCTTTATATATGGTGTAACGTGTAACGTGTCAGTACTGTGCTTTATATATAATGTAACATGTCAGTACTGTGCTTTATATATAATGTAACATGTCAATACGGTGCTTTATATATAATGTAACGTGCAACGTGTCAGTACTGTGCTTTATATATAATGTAACATGTCAGTACTGTGCTTTATATATAATGTAACATGTCAATACTGTGCTTTATATATAATGTAACATGTCAATACTGTGCTTTATATATAATGTAACATGTCAGTACTGTGCTTTATATATAATGTAACATGTCAGTACTGTGCTTTATATATAATGTAACATGTCAATACTGTGCTTTATATATAATTTAACGTGTAACGTGTCAGTACTGTGCTTTATATATAATGTAACATGTCAATACTGTGCTTTATATATAATTTAACGTGTAACGTGTCAGTACTGTGCTTTATATATCATGTAACTAGTGATGTCGCAAACACAAAATTTTCGGTTCGCGAATGGCGAACGGGAACTTCCGCAAACGTTCGCGAACCGGCGAACGGGGCGAACCGCCATTGACTTCAATGGGCAGGCGAATTTTAAAACCCACAGAGACTCTTTCTGGCCACAAAAGTCATGGAAAAGTTGTTTCACACTGACAAAGAGCTGAAAAGAGACTGTTCCCCGTCCTCAGAGCCCATGATACACACTGACACAGAGCAGAATAGAGACGGGGGGTCTAGTAGCGTGGACACCCAACACAGGTCGTTCTCCTTCAGTCTTTTTATATGAGGATCCCTCAACAGGCACGACAGCATGAAAGACCCTATTTGCACAAGGTTGGATGCCGAGCTACTCATTTCCCGTTCCTCCTCCTCACACAGAGCAGAATAGGGACTGTTCCCCCTACATAGGGTCACTTGGCAGATATGGATTGACACCTGTCCTCAAAGCCCCTGATATACACTGACACAGAGCAGAATAGGGACTGTTCCCCCTACATAGGGTCACTTGGCAGGTATGGATTGACACCTGTCCTCAAAGCCCCTGATACACACTGACAAAGAGCAGAATAGAGACTGTTCCCCGTCCTCAGAGACCATGATACACACTGACACAAAGCAGAATAGAGACCGGGGGTCTAGTAGCGTGGACACCCAGCACAGGTCGTTCTCCTTCAGCCTTTTTATACGAGGGTCCCTCAACAGGCACGACAGCATGAAAGACCCCATTTGCACAAGGTTGGATGCCGAGCTACTCATTTCCCGTTCCTCCTCCTCACACAGAGCAGAATAGGGACTTTTTCCGCTACATAGGGTCACTTGGCAGATATGGATCGACACCTGTCCTCAAAGCCCCTGATACACACTGACAAAGAGCAGAATAGAGACTGTTCTCCGTCCTCAGAGACCATGATACACACTGACACAGAGCAGAATAGAGACTGTTCCCCCTACATAGGGTCACTTGGCAGATATTGATTGACACCTGTCCTCAAAGCCCCTGATACACACTGACACAGAGCAGAATAGAGACTGTTCCCCGTCCTCAGAGACCATGATACACACTGACACAAAGCAGAATAGAGACCGGGGGTCTAGTAGCGTGGACACCCAGCACAGGTCGTTCTCCTTCAGCCTTTTTATACGAGGGTCCCTCAACAGGCACGACAGCATGAAAGACCCCATTTGCACAAGGTTGGATGCCGAGCTACTCATTTCCCGTTCCTCCTCCTCACACAGAGCAGAATAGGGACTTTTCCCGCTACATAGGGTCACTTGGCAGATATGGATCGACACCTGTCCTCAAAGCCCCTGATACACACTGACAAAGAGCAGAATAGAGACTGTTCTCCGTCCTCAGAGACCATGATACACACTGACACAGAGCAGAATAGAGACTGTTCCCCCTACATAGGGTCACTTGGCAGATATTGATTGACACCTGTCCTCAAAGCCCCTGATACACACTGACACAGAGCAGAATAGAGACTGTTCCCCGTCCTCAGAGACCATGATACACACTGACACAAAGCAGAATAGAGACCGGGGGTCTAGTAGCGTGGACACCCAGCACAGGTCGTTCTCCTTCAGCCTTTTTATACGAGGGTCCCTCAACAGGCACGACAGCATGAAAGACCCCATTTGCACAAGGTTGGATGCCGAGCTACTCATTTCCCGTTCCTCCTCCTCACACAGAGCAGAATAGGGACTGTTCCCCGTCCTCAAAGCCCCTGATACACACTGACAAAGAGCAGAATAGAGACTGTTCCCCCTACATAGGGTCACTTGGCAGATATGGATTGACACCTGTCCTCAAAGCCCCTGATACACACTGACACAGAGCAGAATAGTGACTGTTACCTTTTCATAGGGTCACTTGGCAGATGTGGATTGACACCTATCCTAATGATCCCTGATACACACTGACACAGAGCAGAATAGGGAATGTTCCCCCTGCATAGGGTCACTTGGCAGATATGGATTGACATCTATCCTAATGATCCCTGATACACACTGACACAGAGCAGAATAGGGACTGTTCCCCCTACATAGGGTCACTTGGCAGATATGGATTGACACCTATCCTCAGGATCCCTGATACACACTGACACAGAGCAGAATAGGGACTGTTCCCCCTACATAGGGTCACTTGGCAGATATGGATTGACACCTATCCTAATGATCCCTGATACACACTGACACAGAGCAGAATAGGGACTGTTCCCCCTACATAGGGTCACTTGGCAGATATGGATTGACACCTATCCTAATGATCCCTGATACACACTGACACAGAGCAGAATAGGGACTGTTCCCCCTACATAGGGTCACTTGGCAGATATGGATTGACACCTATCCTCGGGATCCCTGATACACACTGACACAGAGTAGAATAGGGACTGTTCCCCCTACATAGGGTCACTTGGCAGATATGGATTGACACCTATCCTAATGATCCCTGATACACACTGACACAGAGCAGAATAGGGACTGTTACCTTTTCATAGGGTCACTTGGCAGATGTGGATTGCCACCTATCCTAATGATCCCTGATACACACTGACACAGAGCAGAATAGGGACTGTTATCAGGGATCCTTAGGAAAAAATCTCACAAGGGAAAAATAAATAAATTACTGACTATATATATACAAATATAGCTAAATCCCACAAAGGCAATCTACAATATAGAATATAAAATACTGAAAATAAGCAATAAAAACCCCAAAGCCACCCACTATGAGCAGGAGGCAGTGGTACTCTGACCTGTACTGATGCGGAGCAGCAAAGAAAGAGGAAATGATGCATGGGGAGGGGAGTTTTATAGTACCTAACTTTTTTCTGATTGGTTGTTTTCTGTGCTGCTGTGGAGTTCTAGTAAAGAGAGACGTAAGCAAATACGAAGCCTCCTGTCATGTTATAAAATTAGAACCCACTTTCTGTTAATGAGGGGGACTGGGGTGGGAACATTAGATGTCCCAGGAAACATATTACAATAACCCTTACCAATGGTAAGGTGAGGGGGATGATTTTCTCTCAAATATAAATTTAATAGCCCCTACCCATTGATCACATTAGGCTGACCCCCATTTTATTATTAAATAGCCCCCACTTGCTGACTATTTTTTTATTTTTTTTAATTTTAAGTCCCCCACCTGATACCTGATGTCTCCGCTGTTTTTTTACATTGACTGCCCAGTCGCTAATTATAAAACCTCCCTAGTCCTTTTTATGTATTTACTTATTACTCTTGCAGCACAAAGGCTTTTTAAATATTTGCCTCCTGACTGGTTGCTATTTCTCCAGCAGGTAAATAGTTTAAATATTTAGAATCTGGGCCGGGAACTGAAGCAGCCATGTCTGGATTTTAGCTGTTTGGACATTATTAAATCATATGAACAATATCTGGATTTTCCAGTCCGAATGACCCAGTTTTGCCCCATTCAGTATGGGGACTTTATTTATTACATAATAACC
The DNA here is from genome assembly GCF_036172605.1 of Pelobates fuscus. Taxonomy (NCBI): domain Eukaryota; kingdom Metazoa; phylum Chordata; class Amphibia; order Anura; family Pelobatidae; genus Pelobates; species Pelobates fuscus. The sequence continues at coordinate 4,888,551 of NC_086321.1, read as the reverse complement.
GTGACAATAATGGATTGTACTTGTATTATTCTTCCCCTAAATATAATAATAAATATGTATTATATAGCGTATAACAAACGTAATTATGTATTACAATTATAACTATTATGATCTAGTTGCTTCCTGTAATCTAAGGAAATAATGAACATATCTAAAATATGTGAAAAACAGAACAGAGGAGATTCTATAATCAGATTTTGGGAGAATAAATACAAGGTGAAGGAATATGTTCTTTATTTCAAATTGGAAAATGTATAATATTTCAGAATTTAAATGTTTTAATTATTATTTCAGTCTATCGTTGATGGATTTTTTTCACAGATCCAGCGCAGCGCTGCAAAACAATTCTCCAGTTGCAGAGAGCGTCCCATCTTCGCACAGTTCCCTATGACATCTGTATTATTGAGGATTCTATACAAGGAATAGGAAACAGATTAGAGAGAAGTTATTCCAGCTCAGAATGTCATAATTGAGAGTGGCGTTCACTAGTTATCACTCATTCACTATTATTAATTCTCCATGAAGGCGCCTTTTAGCTCCATCATGTTGGGGATGTTATAAGAATCTTACTGTAGGGGTTTACTATAGATCAGTCGTTCCCAAACCAGTCCTCGTAGTCCACCAACAATCCCAGATTTCTGTATTTCCTTTTTTATTCCAATGGAGATACTGACAACACCTGGACTGTTAGTGGGTTGTGAGGACTGGTTTGGGAAACTCTGGTATTGAGGGTTGTCTTCTAATATAGCTACAGTGCTCGCCATGTCTTGTTTAGTGTAGCACAGTGTTTGAGTAAAGATGGTTCTTTCAGACTTTCTACCTTCTTTTATACAATATCTAATATTTAGTATTTCGACACCATTTAGTTATTAGGTCAGCTGTCTTTCTTGGTGTATCTATATACCCTCTATGCGCACTCTATATACACTATGTATACTGTACACGCACTCTATATACACTATGTATACTGTACACGCACTCTATATACACTCTATATACACTATGTATACTGTACACGCACTCTATATACACTCTATATACACTATGTATACTGTACACGCACTCTATATACACTATGTATACTGTACACGCACTCTATATACACTCTATGCACACTCTATGTACACTCTATATACACTATGTATACTGTACACGCACTCTATATACACTCTATATACACTATGTATACTGTACACGCACTCTATATACACTATGTATACTGTACACGCACTCTATATACACTCTATGCACACTCTATGTACACTCTATATACACTATGTATACTGTACACGCACTCTATATACACTCTATACGCACTCTATATACACTATGTATACTGTACACGCACTCTATATACACTATGTATACTGTACACGCACTCTATATACACTCTATATACACTATGTATACTGTACACGCACTCTATATACACTCTATATACACTATGTATACTGTACACGCACTCTATATACACTATGTATACTGTACACGCACTCTATATACACTCTATGCACACTCTATGTACACTCTATATACACTATGTATACTGTACACGCACTCTATATACACTCTATATACACTATGTATACTGTACACGCACCCTATATACACTCTATATACACTATGTATACTGTACACGCACTGTATATACACTCTATATACACTATGTATACTGTACACGCACTCTATATACACTCTATATACACTATGTATACTGTACACGCACTCTATATACACTCTATACACTATGTATACTGTACACGAACTCTATATACACTCTATATACACTATGTATACTGTACACGCACTCTATATACACTCTATATACACTATGTATACTGTACACGCACTCTATATACACTCTATACACTATGTATACTGTACACGCACTCTATATACACTCTATATACACTATGTATACTGTACACGCACTCTATATACACTCTATATACACTATGTATACTGTACACGCACTCTATATACACTCTATATACACTATGTATACTGTACACGCACTCTATATACACTATGTATACTGTACACGCACTCTATATACACTCTATATACACTATGTATACTGTACACGCACTCTATATACACTCTATATACACTATGTATACTGTACACGCACTCTATATACACTCTATATACACTATGTATACTGTACACGCACTCTATATACACTCTATACACTATGTATACTGTACACGCACTCTATATACACTCTATATACACTATGTATACTGTACACGCACTCTATATACACTCTATATACACTATGTATACTGTACACGCACTCTATATACACTCTATATACACTATGTATACTGTACACGCACTCTATATACACTCTATATACACTATGTATACTGTACACGCACTCTATATACACTATGTATACTGTACACGCACTCTATATACACTCTATATACACTATGTATACTGTACACGCACTCTATATACACTCTATGCGCACTCTATGTACACTCTATATACACTATGTATACTGTACACGCACTCTATATACACTCTATATACACTATGTATACTGTACACGCACTCTATATACACTCTATATACACTATGTATACTGTACACACACTCTATATACACTCTATATACACTATGTATACTGTACACGCACTCTATATACACTCTATGCGCACTCTATGTACACTCTATATACACTATGTATACTGTACACGCACTCTATATACACTCTATATACACTATGTATACTGTACACGCACTCTATATACACTATGTATACTGTACACGCACTCTATATACACTCTATATACACTATGTATACTGTACACGCACTCTATATACACTCTATGCGCACTCTATGTACACTCTATATACACTATGTATACTGTACACGCACTCTATATACACTCTATATACACTATGTATACTGTACACGCACTCTATATACACTATGTATACTGTACACGCACTCTATATACACTCTATATACACTATGTATACTGTACACACACTCTATATACACTCTATGCGCACTCTATATACACTCTATATACACTATGTATACTGTACACGCACTCTATATACACTCTATATACACTATGTATACTGTACACGCACTCTATATACACTCTATGCACACTCTATGTACACTCTATATACACTATGTATACTGTACACGCACTCTATATACACTCTATATACACTATGTATACTGTACACGCACTCTATATACACTCTATATACACTATGTATACTGTACACGCACTCTATATACACTCTATATACACTATGTATACTGTACACGCACTCTATATACACTCTATGCGCACTCTATGTACACTCTATATACACTATGTATACTGTACACGCACTCTATATACACTATGTATACAGTACACGCACTCTATATACACTCTATATACACTATGTATACTGTACACGCACTCTATATACACTCTATGCGCACTCTATGTACACTCTATATACACTATGTATACTGTACACGCACTCTATATACACTATGTATACTGTACACGCACTCTATACACACTCTATATACACTATGTATACTGTACACGCACTCTATATACACTATGTATACTGTACACGCACTCTATATACACTCTATATACACTATGTATACTGTACACGCACTCTATATACACTCTATGCGCACTCTATGTACACTCTATATACACTATGTATACTGTACACGCACTCTATATACACTCTATATACACTATGTATACTGTACACGCACTCTATATACACTATGTATACTGTACACGCACTCTATATACACTCTATATACACTATGTATACTGTACACGCACTCTATATACACTATGTATACTGTACACGCACTCTATATACACTATGTATACTGTACACGCACTCTATATACACTCTATATACACTATGTATACTGTACACGCACTCTATATACACTCTATATACACTATGTATACTGTACACGCACTCTATATACACTCTATATACACTATGTATACTGTACACGCACTCTATATACACTCTATATACACTATGTATACTGTACACGCACTCTATATACACTCTATATACACTATGTATACTGTACACGCACTCTATATACACTCTATGCGCACTCTATGTACACTCTATATACACTATGTATACTGTACACGCACTCTATATACACTCTATATACACTATGTATACTGTACACGCACTCTATATACACTCTATGCGCACTCTATGTACACTCTATATACACTATGTATACTGTACACGCACTCTATATACACTCTATATACACTATGTATACTGTACACGCACTCTATATACACTATGTATACTGTACACGCACTCTATATACACTCTATATACACTATGTATACTGTACACGCACTCTATATACACTCTATATACACTATGTATACTGTACACGCACTCTATATACACTCTATATACACTATGTATACTGTACACGCACTCTATATACACTATGTATACTGTACACGCACTCTATATACACTCTATGCGCACTCTATGTACACTCTATATACACTATGTATACTGTACACGCACTCTATATACACTCTATATACACTATGTATACTGTACACGCACTCTATATACACTATGTATACTGTACACACACTCTATATACACTCTATATACACTATGTATACTGTACACGCACTCTATATACACTCTATGCGCACTCTATGTACACTCTATATACACTATGTATACTGTACACGCACTCTATATACACTCTATATACACTATGTATTCTGTACACGCACTCTATATACACTATGTATACTGTACACGCACTCTATATACACTCTATATACACTATGTATACTGTACACGCACTCTATATACACTCTATGCGCACTCTATATAAACTCTATATACACTATGTATACTGTACACACACTCTATATACACTCTATATACACTATGTATACTGTACACGCACTCTATATACACTCTATGCACACTCTATGTACACTCTATATACACTATGTATACTGTACACGCACTCTATATACACTCTATATACACTATGTATACTGTACACGCACTCTATATACACTCTATATACACTATGTATACTGTACACGCACTCTATATACACTCTATATACACTATGTATACTGTACACGCACTCTATATACACTCTATGCGCACTCTATGTACACTCTATATACACTATGTATACTGTACACGCACTCTATATACACTATGTATACAGTACACGCACTCTATATACACTCTATATACACTATGTATACTGTACACGCACTCTATATACACTCTATGCGCACTCTATGTACACTCTATATACACTATGTATACTGTACACGCACTCTATATACACTATGTATACTGTACACGCACTCTATACACACTCTATATACACTATGTATACTGTACACGCACTCTATATACACTATGTATACTGTACACGCACTCTATATACACTATGTATACTGTACACGCACTCTATATACACTCTATGCGCACTCTATGTACACTCTATATACACTATGTATACTGTACACGCACTCTATATACACTCTATATACACTATGTATACTGTACACGCACTCTATATAATAATATAATTATCCACTCCGGGGTTCACCTGCTGGTTTTATCTTGAGCAGGTATTTAAACCCTGGGTGGTGATCTAGGCACAAGTACTGATCTTGATAAAGTCCCACAGTTTGGGACGAAACGCGTTGATCTGTGGGCTGCTGGCTGTTCCTTTATTTCCATTTCCCCTGGGTTTGACGTCCTGTCTTCATCTTTGGCTGAATACCGCGGTCTTTTTTGAAAATACCGACCGCGGTTTCTATCTGCTGGTTGCTGTCTGGGCAGTTGCTGTACCACTCTGCACCTACTTTGTCCATCTTCACGGCTTCACCTCCACTGTGGTCTTTTTTGAAGATCCCGACCGCAGTGTGAGAGAGTTGGAGTTCCCATAACGAGGGTTTATCTGGTTGCTCTTTGATCCGCCCAACATCACCTTTATTCTGCCTACCCAGGGAGGACTTCCGGACAATTACTGTTTTTTTCATTTTATTTTATTTCACTTAGTATTATTGTTTCTTGTCTCTTGTCTTTTATTTTTATATATCTCATTTATTCATCTTCTGGTTATATCTACCTCAGGTGGGGGCCCACACCGAGGACAGATATATATTTTTTCCCATTTATTATTACTATTGTGTTTATTGGTATATAATTTTTTTGCTTTTTTTTTTTTTTTTTTTGTATCCACCCTACCTTCACTTAGTGATCGGACCTCTATATATATATTCTTTATATTGAGGTTATTCCATCTTTTTGGCCATTCAGTGCAGTTAGTTTGTGGATACATTTGGTGTCATTTAATTTTTTTTTTTTTTTTTTTGTTATTCTGTTTTATGAGATTTTTGTATTTAATTGTCCGGTTAAGGTATAACAGTGGTGATCGGAATTAGTCCTTTGCTGATTTATTTTTTACTTAATTAATAAATTATTTTTGATAATTTTTATACTATTTATCTAGTTTTATAATCTTAAGCGCACACACCCTATTTTCCATTTCTGAGTATATAACTCATCAAGTCGCTAGAGTGGGTGTGTAGCTGCTACTCTTCTTTTTTTATTCATTTACTGATTTATTTGTGGTGTTATCACTGCATGTACCGTTTTCTATAAGTTTTTTACGCACTCTATATACACTCTATGCGCACTCTATGTACACTCTATATACACTATGTATACTGTACACGCACTCTATATACACTATGTATACTGTACACGCACTCTATATACACTCTATGCGCACTCTATGTACACTCTATATACACTATGTATACTGTACACGCACTCTATATACACTATGTATACTGTACACGCACTCTATATACACTCTATGCGCACTCTATGTACACTCTATATACACTATGTATACTGTACACGCACTCTATATACACTATGTATACTGTACACGCACTCTATATACACTATGTATACTGTACACGCACTCTATATACACTCTATGCGCACTCTATGTACACTCTATATACACTATGTATACTGTACACGCACTCTATATACACTCTATATACACTATGTATACTGTACATGCACTCTATATACACTCTATACACTATGTATACTGTACACGCACTCTATATACACTCTATATACACTATGTATACTGTACACGCACTCTATATACACTCTATATACACTATGTATACTGTACACGCACTCTATATACACTCTATATACACTATGTATACTGTACACGCACTCTAAATACACTCTATATACACTATGTATACTGTACACGCACTCTATATACACTCTATGCGCACTCTATGTACACTCTATATACACTATGTATACTGTACACGCACTCTATATACACTATGTATACTGTACACGCACTCTATATACACTCTATGCACACTCTATGTACACTCTATATACACTATGTATACTGTACACGCACTCTATATACACTCTATATACACTATGTATACTGTACACGCACTCTATATACACTCTATATACACTATGTATACTGTACACGCACTCTATATACACTCTATATACACTATGTATACTGTACACGCACTCTATATACACTCTATGCGCACTCTATGTACACGCTATATACACTATGTATACTGTATACACACTCTATATACACTATGTATACTGTATACACACTCTATATACACTATGTATACTGTACACGCACTCTATATACATTATATGCACTCTATATACACTATGCGCTTTCTGTGCGCACTCTATATACACTCTATGTGCACTCTATATACACTATGCGCTTTCTGTGCGCACTCTATATACACTCTATGTGCACTCTAGAAACATAGAATGATGGCAGATAAGAACCATTCGGCCCATCTAGTCTGCCCAGTTTTCTAAATACTTTCATTAGTCCCTGGCCTTATCTTATAGTTAGGATAGCCTTATGCCTATCCCACGCATGCTTAAACTCCTTTACTGTGTTAACCTCTACCACTTCAGCTGGAAGGCTATTCCATGCATCCACTACCCTCTCAGTAAAGTAATACTTCCGGATATTATTTTTAAACCTTTGTCCCTCTAATTTAAGACCATGTCCTCTTGTTGTGGTAGTTTTTCTTATTAAGTGTTCTTGCATAGCAAGACCACTTAATGTTATCTCACATATATATTATTAAGTGTTCTTGCATAGCAAGACCACTTAATGTTATCTCACATATATATTTGTTACGACACTCACCGCCTGGAGAGTGAAGCCGCCGTTTAGTCGATAATCCCCTTTCTCCAGAAATGCAATTCCAGTATGACCGATCATAAAACTCCCGAACGGAGCATACGAATGCGGTAACTCCCGATCAGCAATCCATCCGAAATCCTTCCACAGCTAGAAATAAACGAAAGCGCTGTCCCAATAGTCAATCCCTCCACAAACGAGACAAAGCTCCGTTTTGAAGGTCAAGCAGAATGTGTTTAATGGGGGCTACCTGCCCAGTATTTATGCAGGTCTCCACCAGGTAGACACTCCCCTTGGGGACCTGGTGGAAGACTGAAAAATATATTAAACGGTAGCCAATCACAGTGGCTATAACACAAGCCCTTCCCATTTTACCCACAATACATCTCTTCCTATCCTGGAGATAATTAGGGAGAAACCTAATTAACTCCGAGGATAGGAACCATCGCCATCTTAAATTCAAACACAAAAAATGCAATAAAATACATAAAATCAGAAGTACCGAATATAAAGTGTTCGTGTCACGTATCCCCAGATAGCCTGGATCTGAGGGCATATTCCTACCGAATAGCGCTCAGGTCCGATGTACACAGTCCAATCGCCATGGAGTCAAAGTCTCTCATAAGTCCTTCGGTATACGAATGACTCCATGGGACGGCTATCTGGGTAAGTTCATACGGATGAAAGAAACTCCCGAACGGAACAGTGTTCGTATGCCTCCAAGGGAATAGAAGGGGAGACGGCCGTCTCCAGCGGTGTTCGGTAGATAAAGAGTCTGATTTTAGATCCATGGGTTTTGCACCGAACACCGCTGATTCGCCTCGTGTCCAAAATGGCCGCCGCCTCGTGTTCGTCATACGAACGACGACCACCCGTACGAAATGGAATGGAGAGGTGTTTGCGGTTAACCACAACGTTCTAATTTGTGGTCAAGGTGTTAATGAGCCGCACACTCCTCTCCTGGGTGGCCGATGTTCGGTAGTTCCAATCGGTACTTTAGGAAACGTACGAACAACAGCGTACGGACAGGAAATCCACGAATCCAATGAAAACAGACGACCCAGCAATACAGGTCTATGCAGCAGGGTTCGTCACAATATTATTAAGTGTTCTTGCATAGCAAGACCACTTAATGTTATCTCACATATATATTATTATTATTATTATTATTATAGCCAAATTTGCCACCCTAACTCCTCCCACAGTTTTTACACTACATAGACAAAAATTTACCAAAACGTGCAGATTGTTCCCGATCGCGTTGCTATTACTTTGTGGAACATTTCGCTGAATGGTTCTCGGACTATCGTCGTTCTTGTGGCGAAATTTGTCCCATAGGAATGAATGGCAAAGCTAGAGTGGGAGCTGGCAAAAGCTGAAAAATCAGGACATGATTTCTAAACTGCCACTACTCCCTCATTTTCAAGCCCACCTACACAAATCTTATATCAAAACGTTCAGCTATCCCTGCTGCCACTAAAAATGTCCACAGCTAAGGCGTATTTCTTATAGTTTTCACAATATGACCATTTGTTTGCAACTCACGCAGTCCATTGACATTCATTGAAACTCCACTCTGCAAAGCTCACATTTGAAGGGCAATTTCTAAACTGCGACTGTGCCTTCCTTGTTAATATCTCAGAGACATAATATACATCAAAATGTAGGTCTGGGTCTTGTGATTCTCACAATATAAAGCTCTTCGCTGTAGGATTTATAGTTTTTATAATACGACCGTTTGAAGATGGCAACCGCCAAAATACTCTGACTTGTGCCAGGCTGCAGCAGCAAGTGATGTCATAGACAGGGCCATTTGCACCTGCTAATGTTTTTATAACTGTATGTTTTAATGTAACTGTGCAACAACGTTGCAATTAAATGTGCTATATAAATAAATAACAGTTACTCCGCCCACTCCAGTTGTATACTACTGGTGGAGGCAAGAACACTTCACAATTTCCCCAGAAATTGTAGCTTTTCTAGTTATTCTTATTCTTATTATAGCCAAATTTGCCACCCTAACTCCTCCCACAGTTTTTACACTACATAGACAAAAATATACCAAAACGTGCAGATTGTTCCCGATCGGATTGCTATTACTTTGTGGAACGTTTCGGCGAATGGTTCACGGAATATCGTCGTTCTTGTGGCGAAATTTGTCCCATAGGAATGAATGGCAAAGCTAGAGTGGGACCTGGCAAAAGCTGAAAAATCAGGACATGATTTCTAAACTGCCACCACTCCCTCATTTTCAGGCCCACCTACACAAATCTTATATCAAAACGTTCAGCTATCCCTGCTGCCACTAGAAATGTCCATGGCTAAGCCATAGTCCTGATAGTTTTCACAATATGACCATTTGTGTGCAACTCACACCTTCCATTGACATTCATTGAAACTCCACTCTGCAAAGCTCACATTTGAAGGGCAATTTCTAAACTGCGACTGTGCCTTCATTGTTAATATCTCAGAGACATACTATACATCAAAATGTAGGTCTGGGTCTTGTGATTCTCACAATATAAAGCTCTTGACTGTAGGATTTATAGTTTTAAAAATATGACCGTTTGAAGATGGCAACCGCAAAAATATTCTGACCTGTGCAAGGCTGCAGCAGCAAGTGATGTCATAGACAGGGCCATTTGCACCTGCTAATGTTTTTATAACTGTATGTTTTAATGTTACTGTGAAGCACTTTGGGCAACAACGTTGCAATTTAATGTGCTATATAAATAAATAATAACAGTTACTCCGCCCACTCCAGTTGTAGACTACTGGTGGAGGCAAGAACACTTCACACAATTTCCCCAGAAATTGTAGCTTTTCTAGTTCTTATTATTCTTATTATAGCCAAATTTGCCACCCTAACTCCTCCCACAGTTTTTACACTACATAGACAAAAATATACCAAAACGTGCAGATTGTTCCCGATCGGATTGCTATTACTTTGTGGAACGTTTCGCCGAATGGTTCACGGAATATCGTCGTTCTTGTGGCGAAATTTGTCCCATAGGAATGAATGGCAAAGCTAGAGTGGGACCTGGCAAAAGCTGAAAAATCAGGACATGATTTCTAAACTGCCACTACTCCCTCATTTTCAGGCCCACCTACACAAATCTTATATCAAAACGTTCAGCTATCCCTGCTGCCACTAAAAATGTCCACGGCTAAGCCATAGTCCTGATTGTTTTCACAATATGACCATTTGTTTGCAACTCACGCCTTCCATTGACATTCATTGAAACGCCACTCTGCAAAGCTCACATTTGAAGGGCAATTTCTAAACTGCGACTGTGCCTTCCTTGTTAATATCTCAGAGACATACTATACATCAAAATGTAGGTCTGGGTCTTGTGATTCTCACAATATAAAGCTCTTCACTGTAGGATTTATAGTTTTTAAAATACGACCGTTTGAAGATGGCAACCGCAAAAATACTCTGACCTGTGCAAGGCTGCAGCAGCAAGTGATGTCATAGACAGGGCCATTTGCACCTGCTAATGTTTTTATAACTGTATGTTTTAATGTAACTGTGCAACAACGTTGCAATTAAATGTGCTATATAAATAAATAATAACAGTTACTCCGCCCACTCCAGTTGTATACTACTGGTGGAGGCAAGAACACTTCACAATTTCCCCAGAAATTGTAGCTTTTCTAGTTATTATTCTTATTCTTATTATAGCCAAATTTGCCACCCTAACTACTCCCACAGTTTTTACACTACATAGACAAAATTATTCCAAAACGTGCAGATTGTTCCCGATCGGATTGCTATTACTTTGTGGAACGTTTCGCCGAATGGTTCTCGGAATATCGTCGTTCTCGTGGCGAAATTTGTCCCATAGGAACAAATGGAAAAGCTAGAGTGGGAGCTGGCAAAAGCTGAAAAATCAGGACATGATTTCTAAACTGCCACCACTCCCTCATTTTCAGGCCCACCTACACAAATCTTATATCAAAACGTTCAGCTATCTCTGCTGCAACTAAAAATGTCCACGGCTAAGCCATATTCCTTATAGTTTTCACAATATGACCATTTGTTTGCAACTCATGCAGTCCATTGACATTCATTGAAACTCCACTCTGCAAAGCTCACATTTGAAGGGCAATTTCTAAACTGCGACTGTGCCTTCATTGTTAATATTGCAGAGACATACTATACATCAAAATGTAGGTCTGGGTCTTGTGATTCTCACAATATAAAGCTCTTCACTGTAGGATTTATAGTTTTTAAAATACGACCGTTTGAAGATGGCAACCACAAAAATACTCTGACCTGTGCCAGGCTGCAGCAGCAAGTGATGTCATAGACAGGGCCATTTGCACCTGCTAATGTTTTTATAACTGTATGTTTTAATGTAACTGTGCAACAACGTTGCAATTAAATGTGCTATATAAATAAATAACAGTTACTCCGCCCACTCCAGTTGTATACTACTGGTGGAGGCAAGAACACTTCACAATTTCCCCAGAAATTGTAGCTTTTCTAGTTATTATTATTATTCTTATTCTTATTATAGCCAAATTTGCCACCCTAACTCCTCCCACAGTTTTTACACTACATAGACAAAAATATACCAAAACGTGCAGATTGTTCCAGATCGGATTGCTATTACTTTGTGGAACGTTTCGCCGAATGGTTCACGGAATATCGTCGTTCTTGTGGCAAAATTTGTCCCATAGGAATGAATGGCAAAGCTAGAGTGGGAGCTGGCAAAAGCTGAAACATCAGGACATGATTTCTAAACTGCCACGACTCCCTCATTTTCAGGCCCACCTACACAAATCTTATATCAAAACGTTCAGCTATCCCTGCTGCCACTAGAAATGTCCACAGCTAAGCCATAGTCCTGATAGTTTTCAAGATATGACCATTTGTTTGCAACTCACGCCGTCCATTGACATTCATTAAAACTCCACTCTGCAAAGCTCACATTTGAAGGGCAATTTCTAAACTGCGACTGTGCCTTCATTATTAATATCTCAGAGACATACTATACATCGAAATGTAGGTCTGGGTCTTGTGATTCTCACAATATAAAGCTCTTCGCTGTAGAATTTATAGTTTTTAAAATACAACCGTTTGAAGATGGCAACCGCGAAAAAACTCTGGCCTGTGTAAGGCTGCAGCAGCAAGTGATGTCATAGACAGGGCCTTTTACACCTGCTAATGTTTTTATAACTGTATGTTTTAATGTAACTGTGAAGCACTTTGGGCAACAACGTTGCAATTAAATGTGCTATATAAATAAATAATAACAGTTACTCCGCCCACTCCAGTTGTAGACTACTGATGGAGGCAAGAACACTTCACACAATTTCCCCAGAAATTGTAGCTTTTCTAGTTATTATTATTATTCTTATTATAGCCAAATTTGCCACCCTAACTCCTCCCACAGTTTTTACACTACATAGACAAAAATTTACCAAAACGTGCAGATTGTTCCCGATCGCGTTGCTATTACTTTGTGGAACGTTTCGCTGAATGGTTCTCGGAATATCATCGTTCTTGTGGATGACAACCGCAAAAATACTCTGACATGTGCCAGGCTGCAGCAGCAAGTGATGTCATAGACAAAGCCTTTTACACCTGCTAATGTTTTTATAACTGGATGTTTTAATGTAACTGTGAAGCACTTTGGGCAACAACATTGCAATTAAATGTGCTATATAAATAAATAATAACAGTTACTCCGCCCACTCCAGTTGTAGACTACTGGTGGAGGCAAGAACACTTCACAATTTCTCCAGAAATTGTAGCTTTTCTAGTTCTTATTATTCTTATTATAGCCAAATTTGCCACCCTAACTCCTCCCACAGTTTTTACACTACATAGACAAAAATATACCAAAACGTGCAGATTGTTCCCGATCGGATTGCTATTACTTTGTGGAACGTTTCGGCGAATGGTTCTTGGAATATCGTCGTTCTTGTGGCGAAATTTGTCCCATAGGAATGAATGGCAAAGCTAGAGTGGGACCTGGCAAAAGCTGAAAAATCAGGACATGATTTCTAAACTGCCACCACTCCCTCATTTTCAGTCCCACCTACACAAATCTTATATCAAAACGTTCAGCTATCCCTGATGCCACTAGAAATGTCCACGGCTAAGCCATAGTCCTGATAGTTTTCACAATATGACCATTTGTTTGCAACTCACGCCTTCCATTGACATTCATTGAAACTCCACTCTGCAAAGCTCACATTTGAAGGGCAATTTCTAAACTGCGACTGTGCCTTCATTGTTAATATCTCAGAGACATACTATACATCAAAATGTAGGTCTGGGTCTTGTGATTCTCACAATATCAAGCTCTTCACTTTAGGATTTATAGTTTTAAAAATATGACCGTTTGAAGATGGCAACCGCGAAAAAACTCTGGCCTGTGTAAGGCTGCAGCAGCAAGTGATGTCATAGACAGGGCCTTTTACACCTGCTAATGTTTTTATAACTGTATGTTTTAATGTAACTGTGAAGCACTTTGGGCAACAACGTTGCAATTAAATGTGCTATATAAATAAATAATAACAGTTACTCCGCCCACTCCAGTTGTAGACTACTGATGGAGGCAAGAACACTTCACACAATTTCCCCAGAAATTGTAGCTTTTCTAGTTATTATTATTATTCTTATTATAGCCAAATTTGCCACCCTAACTCCTCCCACAGTTTTTACACTACATAGACAAAAATTTACCAAAACGTGCAGATTGTTCCCGATCGCGTTGCTATTACTTTGTGGAACGTTTCGCTGAATGGTTCTCGGAATATCGTCGTTCTTGTGGATGACAACCGCAAAAATACTCTGACATGTGCCAGGCTGCAGCAGCAAGTGATGTCATAGACAAAGCCTTTTACACCTGCTAATGTTTTTATAACTGGATGTTTTAATGTAACTGTGAAGCACTTTGGGCAACAACATTGCAATTAAATGTGCTATATAAATAAATAATAACAGTTACTCCGCCCACTCCAGTTGTAGACTACTGGTGGAGGCAAGAACACTTCACAATTTCCCCAGAAATTGTAGCTTTTCTAGTTCTTATTATTCTTATTATAGCCAAATTTGCCACCCTAACTCCTCCCACAGTTTTTACACTACATAGACAAAAATATACCAAAACGTGCAGATTGTTCCCGATCGGATTGCTATTACTTTGTGGAACGTTTCGGCGAATGGTTCTTGGAATATCGTCGTTCTTGTGGCGAAATTTGTCCCATAGGAATGAATGGCAAAGCTAGAGTGGGACCTGGCAAAAGCTGAAAAATCAGGACATGATTTCTAAACTGCCACCACTCCCTCATTTTCAGTCCCACCTACACAAATCTTATATCAAAACGTTCAGCTATCCCTGCTGCCACTAGAAATGTCCACGGCTAAGCCATAGTCCTGATAGTTTTCACAATATGACCATTTGTTTGCAACTCACGCCTTCCATTGACATTCATTGAAACTCCACTCTGCAAAGCTCACATTTGAAGGGCAATTTCTAAACTGCGACTGTGCCTTCATTGTTAATATCTCAGAGACATACTATACATCAAAATGTAGGTCTGGGTCTTGTGATTCTCACAATATCAAGCTCTTCACTTTAGGATTTATAGTTTTAAAAATATGACCGTTTGAAGATGGCAACCGCAAAAATACTCTGACCTGTGCCAGGCTGCAGCAGCAAGTGATGTCATAGACAAAGCCTTTTACACCTGCTAATGTTTTTATAACTGTATGTTTTAATGTAACTGTGAAGCACTTTGGGCAACAACATTGCAATTAAATGTGCTATATAAATAAATAATAACAGTTACTCCACCCACTCCAGTTGTAGACTACTGGTGGAGGCAAGAACACTTCACACAATTTCCCCAGAAATTGTAGCTTTTCTAGTTTTAAATATAGTCTCCTCCTTTACTGTGTTGATTCCCTTTATGTATTTAAATGTTTCTATCATATCCCCCCTGTCTCGTCTTTCCTCCAAGCTATACATGTTAAGATCCTTTAACCTTTCCTGGTAAGTTTTATCCTGCAATCCATGAACCAGTTTAGTAGCCCTTCTCTGAACTCTCTCTAAAGTATCAATATCCTTCTGAAGATACGGTCTCCAGTACTGCATACAATACTCCAAGTGAGGTCTCACCAGTGTTCTGTACAATGGGATGAGTACTTCCCTCTTTCTACTGCTAATACCTCTCCCTATACAACCAAGCATTCTGCTAGCATTTCCTGCTGCTCTATTACATTGTCTGCCTACCTTTAAGTCATCAGAAATAATCACCCCTAAATCCAGTTGCGTACACATGACCCATGGGGCCCCGGTGCGAAAATTGATCCGTGCCCCCCCCCCACTTCCGCGCGCTTACTCTGGCGGGCCGGGGCCGCAACACATTGCGGCGGGCACCTGGTCGCAGGGGTTGCAGGGCTGCGAACCCTGCGACCGCGGTATGTACGCCAGTGCATGCAGATGCACACACACTTAAAGGACCACTACAGACACCCAGATCACATCACCTCAATGAAGTGGTCTGGGTGTCAGGTCCCTCTAGTTTTAACCCTGCAGCTGAAAACATAGCAGTTTCAGAGAAACTGCTATGTTTCACTGAGGGTTAATCCAGCCTCTAGTGGCTGTCTCACTGACAGCCGCTAGAGGCGCTTCCGCGATTCTAAGACACTGAACGTCCATAGAAAAGCATGGAGTTATGCTTTCCTATGGGCGGTTTGAATGCGTGCGCAGCTCTTGCTGCGCATGCGCATTCGGAGCTGAGAGTCGGAGGGATCCCCTGCGCCAAGGGAGTCCGGCGCTGGAGAAAGGTAAGTGCTGAAGACACACACACACACTTACGAACAGACGCATACACACTAGCTAACAGACACACACATTTACTGAGAGACATACTCAGCGGCAGACATACATTCACACTCACTTACAAAACATTCACTCTCACTGACAAAAACACACTCACTAACAGACATCAAACAGACTCACTAACACACACACAAACACACTCAGTAACACACTCACTGACACTCACTCACTGGCACTAGCAGACACACACACTCTAACACTCACTAACACTCACACTAACACACACTAACACACACTCAGTAACAGACACACACAGTAACACACTCACTGACACTCACTAGCAGACACACTCACTCACTGACACTCACTATCAGACACAAACACTCTAACACACAAACTCACACTAACACACACTAACACTAACACTCACACTAACACACACTAACGTTTTTTTTTTTTTTTTTTTTTAATCCCCCAGCCTCCTTACCTTTTGGGATTCACTGGGGTCCAGTGGTGCTGCTGGGCTCCTGTGCGGCCGGTCACTGGGCGGGCAGGCAGGCAGGCTGGCGGACGCGCAAGGGAGCACTCTCCCCTGAGTGCTTCCTATTCAGCTCCCTCGCGCACCGCGTAGGGATGCCGGTGCCGGAAGATGACGTCATCTTCCGGCTCTGGTATCAGTGCGGTGCGCGAGGGAGCTGAAGAGGAAGCCCTCAGGGGAGAGTGCTCCCTCGCGCGCCCGCAGGACCGGCCATGGGGTGACAGCAGGGCCAGCCTCGGGGGGCCCTGAGATGGCCGGCTCTAGGGCCCCCCAGGAGAAGAGGCTGGCCCAGTGGCTACATACCGGGTCGCAGGGGCGGCCAGGCCCCCTGGTGGGCCGGGCCCGGTCGCAGCCGCGACCCCTGCGACCCTGGTATGTACGCCACTGCCTGAATCCCTTTCCTCAGATGTTGAGGTTAGGACTCTACCAAATATTCTGTACTCTGCCCTTGGGTTTTTACGTCCAAGATGCATTATCTTGCACTTATCCACATTAAATGTCAGTAGCCACAACTCTGACCATTTCTAATTTACTTAAATAATTTGCCATTTGGCTTATCCCTCCTGGAACATCAACCGTGTTACATATCTTAGTATCATCAGCAAAAAGACACACCTTACCATCAAGACCTTCTGCAATATCACTAATGAAAATATTAAAGAGAATGGGTCCAAGTACAGATCCCTGAGGTACCCCACTGGTGACAAGCCCATGCTTCGAATATACTCCATTGACTACAACCCTCTGTTGCCTGTCACTCAGCCACTGCCTCACCCATCTAACAATATTGGAATCCAAACTTAAAGATTGCAGTTTATTGATAAGCCTTCCATGTGCGACAGTGTCAAAATCCTTACTGAAATCTAGGTAAGCAATGTCTACTGCACCACCCTGATCTATAATTTTTTTTTATTTTCGTTTTTTTTAGGTTTGCTTTTTTTTCAGCAAAAGAAATACAAGTTTACAAAAGTAAAAGTGTACATAAAACACATAAATGCAGAAACATTGTGGAGGGTGTTACATAAAACAGTACAGGGATTAGAAGGTTAGTCTAATCTCTTGCATAATCAATGGTATTGTGCATATTGAGAACCTGGAGGGTTATCAGCGTTCATTGTTTGTGGTCGGTTAAATATCGTATAGTGAAATACCTTGTGATTGGAATTAAGTCGGTGTGGTGTGCCGGAACCTACGTAGAGGGTAGGCCTGAAAAAGAGGGCAAAAGGAAATGCCAGAAAAAACACACTTATAGCACTATATAAAATCCGTTGTCTTGCTACTCATGCGTTGGGAATGTTCCTGTATAATATAGCCGATTCCTAGTGCCTCTAATTGTTTGTTCCGGCGTACTGCTACTGGATGTCGTGCTTATAGAATGGATGTGAAAAATAGAAGCCAGTGGTTCTAATTACTCTAATGACAGGAGTGTGAATGTAGAATTGTATTTAGAAGTAGTTAGGGAATGATTAGTAGGTCAAGTGTCTTTATTCTCTGGTTCGAATTTTGACGTGACGCGGTGTAGTGTTTGTACCTTCTTAAATTTCCCTTGGGGAGACATGACTTACCTGTCTGATTAGTTGTGATCGTGGAGTTGTAGGGTTCCCGAACCCTTGTATGGTTGCAGGCACATAGATTTAAGACCTGGTTGTGTGGTGCGAATGCTGTTTTTAGGGAGTCTGATACTGCCCGGTATTCCCATCTGCGTACGTACATTACTGTAGAGCGATAAACCAATTATCTTTTGATATCTTGTGTAAAAATGGGGTATGGTTTGAAAGGCTTGTCAGAAACGTATGTCAGTTCGGAATAGTGCGATCGTGTGCATATGAAGGTTTGAATAAAAGGTGGAAAAAATTTAGAAAAGACTACAGGGTGATCAGTATGCCTGTGGAAGTCATGCTCCACTGATTCTTGGAAGAATGTCACGATTCTGTTATATGTATCTTAGAGCAAACGAATAATGTTCTAGATGATAACTTGTGTCGAGCCCCAACAGCCGAGTGACCGGAAGGGGATGCTAAAATGCGGATTATGCTTGAGAGATGTGAGTTGGGTGAGGTACGAGACTGAGCGACTCTTGGATAGTCGGTCCTAATAGACACGAAAATGCTGCAATCCCTCGTCCGACGTTGCCTTTGTAGGACATCCTGAAAAGGAACATGACAACAACAATGAACTCAAATAACAACAATACGGTTAAGTAAAATAGAACTGGCTGACTAACTAGTGCCGAAGCGAAAAGCTCACTACCCCGTGACAAGTGAGGCCCTGCTAGTAGCCAAGCGGCTGGTGAGAGGCTCTACCTATGATTTGGGCGTGGGGCTCGAGCCACTAGCGTGGTGGCGGGGTGGTGGCCTCTCGGTGACAGTAAAGATCAAAAAAAACGTGTGGCCGTGTCAGGTGAGGCCCTAACTATAAACCCGATAGGTGGGTGAATGCGAGGCACTAACTATGATTTGGGCCGAGGGGCGAAAATCTCCGCGTTGAGATTGGGGAGTTGGCCTCACGGGACCAGCTACGTTGTACAGCTGAGGCCAGCTCCTAACCCTAGATAGCCAGATCTCTGACCCTAGACGGGGGCTTGCTGAGGGGGTAACGTAACGTGTTTGGTAACCCAAGTTGTGGATAATGATAGGTACCCGGAGATTCCCAGACAGAGACAGAGGAAACAAAGGGAGAGGAAGGAGGAAAAAAGAAGAGGAAAGGAACTGAAGTCAAGGGAAGGAAAATAACGTGCCGTACAGCGAAGTACTATGGAGATATAGCTGATAGAACAGTATCGATAGACCCTGAGGGTGCTGAAGATTCTCGTGATGGAAACTAAATAAACCTGACAGGAGATGAAAGAAGGTGTTGTGCAGCCGACGGAGAGAGGAGGGTGAAATTAGCAAGGTAGTGAGTAACAAAACGAATGTTACGGGTAGCGAGTACGAATGAAGAGTTGTCGAGTGGAGCCGTGGCCTGATGAGGCAAGGCAGGAATCAAGCCCCCGTACCCCAAAACCCAATTGTGTAACAACGTGGCCTAGTAGAGGCAGTTGTTTGGAAACAAAACGAAAGTAACCTGATGGAAACAGGTGACAATCGATTGACTAAAGGCCAATTGCGTAACAATTGTAGGAAATGTAAACGAAAACACATTTATACCTGTTAGAAACAGGCGACAATAGCGAACCAGTAATTGTCTACTGATAGCAGATGACAACAATAGTAATTGTGAAACTAATGTAACATTTGATTGTCACCTTCAATTACACGTTGTCACGATTCGGGGAACCCAACACGCTAACACACACACAGACACACACACAGTGTGCAGTACCGGACCTTAGAGTGGCCAGGCTAAGCACACACAGAATAGTCAGGAGACAAGCCGAGTAAGGGGAACCAGAAAACAGAATAACGAGAAACAAGCCGAGGTCAAAGGGTAGGAGAAAGTCACAAAGTCAGTATAACAAGCCAGGGAATACGTAACCAGAAAGCACACGTTCAGTATCAATACTCTAAAGCAAAGACCACAACAGGGCACTGAGAGACAGGAAAGGTAAGTATAAATATCCTTGCCTTAATTCTGATTGGATATCTTCCAATCAGAATTAACAAACACACGTGGGGGGTATCTATACCCCTCACTGTGATTGATGTACTGTCGCTTTAACGCCGGGTCACGTGAGTGACCCCGGCGTACTGATATGGGTGCCGGCTCCCAGCGTGCAGCGTTAGACATGCTGCCGCTGGGGGGAGGAGGAGGAGAGGACGCGAGCGGCGTGTCAAGAGGAGAGGACGCCGCTCGCCGCCCGGTAAGAGGAGGGGGGACCGCGGGCAGCGACGGACCGAGGGTGAGTGCTACGAGCGGATTGCAGCCTCCCCTCACCGCTGCCCGCGGAGCCCTGACACACGTATGAAAAACATTTACCTGAAAGTCTTGCCTGCACAGTATAACTTACAGAGTAGTCCCCCAATGAGGGTATTACATAAATTACTACCCTAGCCAAAGCTGGGAGTAATAGGACAGGCAGTCCAATAACAGTGAAAGAATGGTTATCCACACGGTGAAGCGGCTGAAAAATAGATAACCTTAGTTATAACATTAATATTTGCGAGCTTACGTAATCGTAATTGAGACAGGCAATTGTACTGTCAGCTGATCAGTCTGAGTCAACCGTGATTTAAACACTAACGGAATTACCTACAACGTAAGACCACAATAAATTAAAAAACATTTGAAGACCTGTTTAAACCATGTTATTAATGTATCACACCGGTGTTTGGTTGCAGCCAAAACAGTGAGACTGATGATGGTTACAGAAAATTGCAAAATCGCTAAGGAAAACGCTGAAATCCCAAAAATACCGACTGAATAAAGGTCGCAATGTAATAGGTGCAAATGTGAGAAGAAAACTATGGAAGTGGTACCTGCAACAAACATAGTTTTGCGTAAATATACAGCCACAATTGATAATAATTACCAAAACAAATAGTCTGCTGAAATGTAACCTGATTGCCGGTCTCATACGAATCGTGTTGTCTGTGAGTGTCAAGCGTTCATGAGTTAGACCGTTAGTGAGCTTGAGCGTATAAAATATAGGTCGTGACTTGCACAGGCATTGCATGGCGGGAATAGCCCGAATGAGGCTATTCCCACTGATTACCTGAACGTTCGTTTGTATGTTGGTTCGATACCCCATCGTGTAACAACGTGGCCTTGTCGAGGCAGTTGTTTGAAATGTGGACGAAACTTAATTGTACCTGATAGAAATAGGCGACAATAGCGAACTAGTGATTGTCTAATGATGACACCTGGAGACAAAACAAGCCAGTAATTGATTGGCGATAGAATGCTGTCATGAACCTGAAATCAAGGTGCAGTTAAAAAAAGAAAGGACACCCTACAATCTAGGCCTCTAAACGGAATCAAATTATGCCGAACACGTAAAAGGTAACGCCGTGGTCATACGAGTAGAAGATAGTAGGGAATATTTATTGAGTATTCCGTGATATTACATATAGAATAATAACCAAAGGTCCTGCGCATACAAAAGAGACTAAGGACATTAACTAAAATTCCCCTATAAGGTGACAACCCTAAAATAGTAGTAAAGATGGAGGGAAAATGGTGAAGGAATGAAGGGTGTTACAGGAGTTTAGGATGTTGGTTGTGAGTGCGTTGATTATAACGTGGAACGAGTAGTCGAGTGACGCCGTGGCCTGACGCGGCAAGGCGAGTAAACAACATTTGTATGTTAACAACCCCTGTATGTTAATTATAAATTAATGGAGTAACAACCGAGTGGTAGTAAATGAATGAAAGGAGGGGATTTTAATCCATGCCCCATATGTTACTGTAAACTGTCCTAATGGTTGACAGAGAGTAATATATTACATACAGCAGTAGTCTTCATTGTCTAACTTAAACACAAAGTGTAGTAAATGCATGAATTGACTCGATTGACAAACGATATTGCCAGACAGTGAAACGTTACACCAGTTAGTGATGGAAAATGGATTAACCCTTAGAATAACCGAACTAGAAATATAACAATTAATTCCTACGAATGTATAATACAGTGCGGTGTCAGACATTGAGAATTATTACATGGAAGTGCCAATGTAGATACACCCAAAACAGGACGAGATGTCAGGCAAATTCAAAAGGGAATGCTCTCCCACCCACATAGCAATTGCACTATGTCCAAACGTATGCAAAGGAAATAGGCAACAGCTGTCAGCTGGGAAGCATTGATCGCTGTAAAAGAAAGCAATTGCAGGAAACTTGAAAGCAAATCAAATAAAGTTGTATTGAATAAATAGAAAAAATGTAAAGGTTACATGTATGCAAGGCTGAATCTTCATCTTATGGTATTACTGTAAAATCCAAGAAATGCTGCACATATATGAATTACTGACCCTTATATTCAACCAACAGAGCTGTATGTATATACTATATGTATAGCAGGCATTGATTAATTAGTCAAACAGACAATGAAAGATTCCAAATAAACCCCTGGGCAATTTAGCGAGAATATGCCAAAGTGATAATGTTTGAGTGAGTGCAGTGCACACAGATGTCCGCAGTAGCAGAGTTTCAGGCGCTGCACTCTGCCTTTTAGCTCTGCCTGGCACATTCATTGTGGGTGCAGATACTTCAACTACAAATTACTCTTGGATAATGCCAAACAATTAGCTCATAGAAGGCAACTCCGAATCTCATTCCCTGGTCCTTATTAAGATTGTCGAACGGCAAATAGCCCGAGCACGGCTATTTGCCGATTACCTTGGAGGAGGAGCGGAAGAACGGAGAGGACGCCGGGACCGCCGGAAGAGCGAGGACCGGAAGAGCGAGGACCGGAAGAGCGAAGACCGGAAGAGCGAAGACCGGAAGAGCGAAGACCGGAAGTTCGGCTGTCACGGGGACGAGGTGAACAGCGTGCGTACGGCAGGTAGGAAGGGGGGGGAGTAGCGTTTATATGGAACGCTTAACTCCTCCCACAAATGCAGGCCTTACGGCCTTTAACTTGTTTCCCTGTTTCGTCATTTGAGTGTGAAATTAACACGATTCTGCTGGTTATACATAGGTATTATTCAAAAAACAGTTAATACAGAGTGTAGAAACATAGGTAACATAAGTAACAGATGAATGGTTTAGGGTTTTTATAGGTCGGTGCTTTTTCAAGATGTTGTAGTGTGATCATTACTAGTATATTATTGTTGGTATATGTGTATGTGACGGACCGTTGGCACTCCGACCGAGTACCTCCGCCAATCGATGCTCCTAGTGCTTGCCGAGGACTCCAAGCACTCTACCAGACACCATCAGCACTGCAGACCCCACTTTTTAGCGATGCAGCTGCGCCGGGGTCTCGCCGTCCTCCACCCACACTGGACCCAAGACCAGGATCCAGCTTCCAATGGGTAGACCTATCCTACTCCAGAGAGCGTAGCAGGAACAAGCTCTTACAAGGGCTTATACTCCGGGGAGTATTGTGATTATAGCAATCCCCAAGAGTGTAGTTATCCCATCCCCCAAACATGAGCCAAGACTTCATGAAGGGGTAAAGCAAGTCTGTTTAATGCAAGCCAGCACTTACAATTTATACATACATTTAAACCCCCAACAGCCTCATTTACATACAATAGGTTACATAGAGCACTATAGTACAAGGAAGGGTGGGGTCAAACAATAGCAAGGGCCGATGGGAGATTGAGGAGGGACAGAGCAGCAAGTTTAAACTGGTCTGGCAGTGTCCCTGGGACAACGCCCTGCTGCGGAAACGATCGGACAGGAAAAAGGGGGAGGGGAAGAGGCAAAGACAAGCAATATATTTAACATACTCCTCCTCTGTGTCTGAGAGATAATCGATTATCTCCAGGTACAGAAAAATACACAATTTACAAACACCCCAAAATTACCCCCAAGATCAATGGAAACCCCACAAGAGTCACATCCTCGGATAGCCCTGATCAAGGTGACCAACATATCAAAAAATCCCCAAGATCGGTTCAGTGGTTTGGTTTTTCCATGGAAGTCACTTTTTAACCTGTGCAGGGCCCATAATCCCGAGGCAAGAGGCTGGCAAGCAGGCCTCTCCAAGTACAAGTGGCGAGGTTACTTTCGCCACAGTGTGGTTCATGGGTTCCAGTTAATCTGGGCCCTGCAAATTTGTTTTGTTGGCATTTGCTCCTTTAATTATCTGTTTGGTATCTACAATGGAAATTCATTGGGGCTTACGTTCTGCGTGTGGTACATGAGAGTTGGGGTTGGATAGTGTGTTTACCCATATGTTCAATCCCATTTGCCCATATCTTAGGGTAGTGGGTAGTGTGTCCAGACAACAAGTATTTAATTTCTTCCATACTCCCGACGATCTCTACTCTTGAATACCATTCTGCCAGTGGTGTGGTGGTTTGTTGCCTCCAATGTTTGGGTATCAGGGCTTTATCAGCTGATAGTAAGTAATACTCTACCGAGTTATGTTATTGTTTGATAGGCTTAGGGGTCAGGTGGAGAAAGATTTCAGCAAAGAGCTGAGGTCTCTGAATATTGGCCACTTGCGATATTATTGTATTATTGAGAGAATTTGTGTCCAATACCCTTGCAAAGTTGCACATTCCCACCATAAGGGTCTATAGGTGCCTATCGCTGCATTACACCTCCAGCACTTGTTTGGTACCATCGGGTAGATTTTGTGTAGTCTTTGTGGCGTTTTATACCATCTTGTGAGAAGTTTGTAATTGGTCTCAACCATGGATATGTTCATGTTGTTCCTGTGAGTGAGTATAAGTATTTTGTCCCAGTCTGATGTTGTGAATGTGGTGTTTAAGTCAGTAGCCCCGTCGGTCGTGTATTTGGGTAAGGATTGCCCTGCAGCTTCTTGTATGATTGAGTATACCCGCGACAATGCTTTATGTAGTGGGTGGTGTTGGGTACACCATGTTTCGAATTTAGTGCTTTGGAGGGTTTTGTCTATTGGTTTTAGTGATGTTATTAGTTTAGTAAGCTACAGGTACTGGAACTTTTCCAGGAATGTTGGGTTGGCGTTACTGCATAGTGTTGACATAGGTACTATCTCCCCGTTCTGGACCACTTCCATGAGGGATACTGTGACGAGACCAATCTCGCCACTGTGCATTGGAGGAGCCTGGTTGCCCACCTGCTGCCTTTAGACTATGGCCCTACGTGGAAACGCTTGAGTTTTCCCTGCAAAGACACGAAAGCTGGGTCATTCGGTACTTGTCCTATTTGAACAGTGATACCCCAGATAGCTATGCCATGGAGCCCATTCGTATAACGAAAGACTATGTGAAAGTCTTTGGCTCCATGGCAATTGAACTGTATGTATGTGATCTGAGCGCCATTCAGTAATAATGTGCACTCAGATCTAAGCTATCTGGGGATATGTTGAATGTACCTGTTTTATGCAATAGCTGCACAGTTATATATTTTTATGTATTTTATTGTCTTTTGCTGCCATGTGTTTAATGGGGTTTTTCCTCTCTCCTTGGAGATAATTGGATTACTTCCCAATTATCTCCAGGATAGAAGACTCTGTGGAACTGGTTTTGGGCAGAAAAGCCATGCTTAATTTGGTCACAAAGGACTTCGATCTATCTTTTGAACCACTGGACCAATTTGGATGATTTTGACATATGTTTGTATTTGGAGTATGCTGATTCTGAAAATGTAAGTGAATGTGATGTATACTTTTAAAGTTATGAATAATGTGGAAAAACTGTATTTCTCTGCCTGTGATAATTACATTAACCCATTGTGTAAGGTAATTGTATCACAGGCAGAGGGGAGGATTTTGTGTGGGAGTGTCTGAGTGTATTGTATGTGTTTATTGGTTGTTTTACAAAACCTTGTGGGTGGTATTAATGTGTAAGAATGTGTATATAAGAACAATAAACCCACAGCTCTGTCTGTTCCTGTTTGACCCTCAACACGGAGCCTTGTCTCGTTCTTCAGGGGGATTTATTGTATGCTGTTCCAGTTCGACTGCTAGGAGTGTAAACCTTTCGTATGGTTTTTCCTATTCGGCTGTTTGCAGCATTCGTATGCTTGAGAGCATTCAAATGCTTTTCCGGTTCGGTGGATTGGTGTCTACAGTAGCTGTGCCTGTATATCTGGAAGGGAATATCTCCTAAATGACTTTTAACCCCTTTTATGCCTGGGGGTGCCGTTACAGATACGTACTGTAGGAGTGTAGGGTGTGGCCATTGGAGTCCCCATTTTCCGGACGGGAATTCTGGGTTGTGCATTATTGGGAATAGAGGGGATATTGGCCCGGTAAGGGCAAAGGATTTTGCATATTTTTTCCATAAGAGAAGCATTGGGCTTATTGTGGGATGTTGCTTTTGAAGGAGGTGAGAGATCGGTGTTGCCTGCCATGGGAGTTATGCTAGTGGGTATTCTGTCCATTCTTGCTCTACCTGTTTCCATTGTTGGGAGTGTCCTTATTGCACCAATCTAGAATCCTGGTAAATTGTGTCGCTATGTATTAGTGAAACAGGTCGGGGAGTCCAAATCCTTTGGTCTAGTGAGTGTGTTGAAGGAAAGTCTAGGTCTCTTTCCAAACCAGATATAGTCAGTGTGGCAAACCCCCCCTTTTTTAGGGAGTTTGCCATGAGTTTTTGGAAGGGCCTGCTTGCCCGTCTCCTGCCCTGTGACTATGGCCCCTGGGATATATTGCCCTTTAAAAGCGTTAATTAAGCATAATGGATTTTATTACACTGCTTCTGGCCCTTTAACTCCTATCGAAAGGATCTGTACTTTTAAACTGACACATCAGATGCAGTCGAAGTGCTGAAGTAGTCGAATTGGCCGCCATTCGACATACGAACACGTGGCGGTGGCCATTTTAATTCAGCCGAACGCGGTCCGCGGTGTTTTGCCATCATGGAACTAAAATCGGATGCTCGACGGCACGAACACTGCTGAAGACTACCTTCTTTTGGAATGTTCACATTTCAAATAGAGTCGAACGCCGTTCGGCAATTCGAACGCCACATTAACATTGCCATTTTCTCAAACAGCATCCGCTCGTGCATTCGAACGATATTTGAATAGACCGGCCGCACAGCCAAAATCTGTGGAACTGTTTTTGGCATGAACGTGTCCGTGCGGTCGGTCAAAAGGGACTTCCAGCTAACTCCTGAATGGCTGAACGGATTTGAATGAAATGGATATGTTGTTCCCATAAATATGCGGTTTCTAATAATGTAAGTTTTATGCTAATGTGATGTGTAATTTTATACAGTTATAGAAAATGTGTAAAAAGTATATTTTTCTGCCTGTGGTAAATACCGTAGTCCATTGTGTTGAGGTAATTGTATCACAGTCAGAGGGGAGGGTTTGTGTGCATTAGCTGGGAGTGTCTGACTGTCTACTGTATGTTGTTGATTGGCTGTTGCAACTTTGTGTCCTGTGCTTCACGTGGGTGGTAACCTTGTGGAAAAAATATATATAAAAGAAACAATAAAGCCCCACCTCAGTCTGTTCCTGTTTACACTCCAAAACTTTGTGTCGTCCTGTTATTGGAGGGAAGAAGATTTGCTCCTGTGTCTGCTGTTTCAGCTTGCAGAAGATTCAACAGGGAAAGTCCTTGTAAGGACTAGAGCTAATTCCCCATTTGGTTCCAGAATTCCTAGGACTGAGTGTCGTCCAGTGCCTGGAGGTGTCTGCTGGAGTGCTTGTAGCCCTCATGAAGCGCTAGGAGCATCCTTCAATGGAGGTACCCAGTCGGGGTGACAGGTGATCCGTTACAGTCAGTAAATAGTTTGCGTACAGAGAATGAAGGGGGGATCCGGATTGGTAAGGTTTAGTATAAATAGAGTAGTCTCAGGAGGACATTCATTTTTATAATGTTTATACGGCCTATCCAGAAAAAATGAGGCCTCTTCCATTTTGCCAGGTCTTTTTTTCATAGGGTTGTGTAATTCTGTGCAAACAGATCTTTAAGTTGTGGGGTGATTTTTATCCCTAGGTATTTTATGGGTGTTTTAGTTAATTTAAAGGTAAAAGATGACTTGAGTGTTTGCAGGGTTCTGTGATCTGTAGTGGGAGGATCTCACTTTTGTCGTAATTTATTTTAAAGTTTGATAGCTTGGTGTATCTATGCATTTCCGTGATCAGGTGTTTTAGGGCGTTTTCGGGGTTTGTAATGGTGAAGAGAAAGTCATCCGCATAGGCGGAGATCTTATATTGAGAGGTCGTGCCCCCCACTCCGGATGCATTAGGATTTGAGCGTATGGCATTAAGAAAGGGCTCTAGGATGAGAATGAAAAGTAATGGGGACAGGGGACATCCCTGTCTTGTGCCATTTTGTATGAGAAGTGTGTTGGATAATGTTCCACTGAATTGCATTTTTTCGCATTTGGGGCAGTGTATAAGGCCTTTACCCACGTTATCCACTGTGTGCCAAATCCCATTTCCCCCAACCCTCCAAAAAGCAGAGACCAGTCCACCCTGTCGAATGCTTTCTCAGCGTCTACACTGAGGAGCAGCGTAGGTATGTTTTGAGTCGTTATCTTGTGTATGATATTTATTATTTTGGTGGTGTTATCTTTTGCTTCTCTATGGGGAGTGAATCCTGCCTGGTCAGGGTGGACTAGTCCCCGCAGTAAGGGTTTCAGCCTGTTCGCCAACATACGTGAGAAGACCTTTATATCATTGTTTATCAGCGATATCGGTCTATAGCTTCCACATTGGGTGTGGTCTTTTTCTGGTTTGGGAATGAGCATTCTTGTAGCTTCTAGAGATAAGGGGTTAAACGTTGAGTCGGGTGAGATGGAGTTAAAAGCTCTAAGCATGTGGGGTCCTAATTGTGGGTAGAATAATTGATAGTATTTGTTGGAGTACCCATCCGGGCCAGGGCTTTTGCCATCTTTATTGCGTCATGTAGTTCTTTGTCCGTGAATGGTGCGTCAAGTGTGTCACGCATTGTTTGGGTCAGTCGGTGGTGTATGTTGTCTTTTAGGTATTTTTTCTTGTCTGTCTCAGATACTCCTGTTGGCTTTATGCCATAGTAGTCTTGAAAGGATCTTGCAATATCAGCTGTGAGTTGGTGTGTTGTCCCGGAACCTTTATTTTGCAAATATAGGATTTGTGGAGTCTTTGTTGCAAAGCTCTGGCAAGGAGCTTTCCATTCCTGTTGCCATGTGCATAGAAGGAGTGTTGTGTGAGTAGAAGGGCTCTTTTCACTTTGTGGTTTAGGAGTCGTGGGAGTTCTTCCCTAAGCACCGTTAGCTGTGTGAGTGTCGGAGTCTGTGCTTAATTTATGTTTGTTTTCTAAGGTCTGTATCTGTGCTAAGAGGTTTGTTATGATTTTAGATCGTTCCCTCTTTAGTCTGGCTCCGAGTTGAATAAAGGTGCCTCGAAGAACACATTTATGTGCTTCCCACGTGTTCAGGGGAGAGGTGTCAGAGGGGGGGGGTTGTCGTGAAACTATGTAAGGATGGTTTCTTGTATTTGTGTTTTGATTTGTGGGTTATCTAGGATCGAGTCATTAAGTTTCCAGTTCCATGACTGGCTAGCTATCGTGGGTAGCTCCATGTATATGTGTACTGGTGCGTGATCGGTCCATGTGATTGGCCCTATGTGGGAATCTGTGAGTGATGAAGATGGAGTCCATTCGAGAGTAGGTGTTCTGGGGATGGGAATAGAATGTGTAGTCATTGGAAGACGGGTTAGCGAGTCTCCAGCAATCTATAAGTTGACTGTTATGGAATGACTGTGTACATAATTTTCGTTGTAGGTGGTTTGGGCTGCCCTTGTGATGTGTGGGGTCTAGGGGAGTGTTAAAATCCCCCCGCATACCAAGATTCCCTTTGCGAATGAGTGTAGCTTGGATAGCATTCTTTTTAAGAAGTATCCTTGCTTGTTGTTGGAGGCATAGATTTTGGCAAATGTATAGTCATGTGACTATTGTTCCTCTGACGAACACATATCTACCTTGAGGGTCATTCATTTGTTCTTCCATCTGGAAGGGTATGTGGGATGCAAATAGAATTGCTACTTCCCTAGCTTTACCTCCCTCATAGTCCCTGAAGTATCCGGTGGTGTATCGGCTGTCGCGAAAAGATGGCGCCGAGCCCCGTCTGATGTGAGTCTCCTGAAGCATTGCCACATCTGCTCCCATAAGTCCCAGCTCCGCCAAGAGCAACGATGCCTCTCCAGGACATTTAACCCCCTGACATTCAATTATACTATGTGGGTAGACATAAAAGATAGTTAGATGAGTTGGAAAGGAGCAACATGCTTCCATGGGCACGTGGTGTCCGACAGTAGATTAGAGCAGTTGCCAACTTGTATGATCTAGCATATACATTGTTTTGAGTAAATAAACATAAGCAGTAAATTGCACCGATGAGTAGGAAAAGTAACAGGATAATCTTAGAGGTTCGAACATATACTTTTTGCACACTTAGCAGGTTTTGTGCATTCAGCATCATAAAGGTTAACATTTCAACCAATGTAACTCGTTCATTTTTATTTTATATGGTTTTTAGTTATTTATTTGACTGTTTGTATTTCGTGTGTTTGAGTTTCCGTGCTGGAAATATTCCAGGTCCTCAGAGGTATCAGTGTTTTGACACGTCTCTGTGGGGGGGAGTTTGGACACTCTACAGTTGTTTTGTGAGCTGTGTGGGGTGAGGCTGGGGTGGGCTCTCCACCCAGGTGAGTATCCATCATTTAAATAATTAACATCAGACTATGCCATTTGCGCTATGGGTGTGGTAATTGCATAAGGTTTTGACTTCACTTAATAAATGTGTCATCTTTGATTTTGTGAGAGCGGCAGGAGATTGAGGGGAGTCTACCGTTCTTGGGTATTGTTAAAGGGATATATAATGGTTCCGGGTTTGTATGTGGTGTTTTGTGCCTTCTCCCTCATGTTAACTATAAGGGGTATTAATTATGTGAGGCGCTGTGGGCATGGTCATATTTACAGTGAGAATTTCAAGCATAACATCTTATTTTACATGCTTAATAGCAACTTAATAAGAATGCAATAACAATAATAATATTTACAGTGGAAATTGTGAGCATAATGTCTAACAGTACATGCTTAACAGTATCGTAATAAGAACTTAACAGTTATGAGTTTAGTTATACATCACATTATTTCCTTTAGAGTGAGCTGCAGCGTTTGCTGCCGTCTGGGATCTGTGAGGACCAGACTGTTGCCATTTATGTTTAGTCAGGGTGGTGAGGTCCGTGATCCTATATAGCACTCTCTTGATTTCCTGAGGGGGTCTTTCTTTTCTTAGATCCTTGGGGTGGTCTGCGTCTCTGTGGCTGTGTGAAGACTTTAGCAGTGAAGATCATGGTTGTGGCTTTGTTTGCAGTATCAGAAAGGGAGAATGGATAACCCCACCTGTATCTGATCTGAGTTGGCTTGTGACAGGTGTGAGGGCCCTTCTGCCTTGTATTGTGATCCAGGATAGGTCCTGGTATATCTGGACTGGGCATTCTTGAAAACGTACAGCCGGGGTGTTTCTGGCTCTCTTCATTATTGCTTCTTTAAGCAGGAAGTCATGTATGCAACGTATTATGTCACATGGGAAGTCCTCCCCTTTGCCTCTGGGTCTTAATTCCCTGTGTGCTCTGTCCATTTTAATGCCTGTGTCTTGTGGTCTCTCCAGTATATAGTTACATAGTTACATAGCTGAAAAGAGACTTGCGTCCATCAAGTTATGCCTTCCTCACATTTGTTTTTTGCCGTTGATCCAAAAGAAGGCAAAAAAACCCAGTTTCAAGCACTTCCAATTTTGCAACAAGCTGGGAAAAAAATTCCTTCTTGACCCCAGAATGGCAGTCATATTTATCATTGGATCAAGCAGTTATTACCCTACATTGAAAGATTATATCCTTGAATATTCTGTTTTTGCAAGTATGCATCTAGTAGCTGTTTGAACATTTGTATGGACTCTAATAAAACCACTTCTTCAGGCAGTGAATTCCACATCCGTATTGTTCTTACAGTAAAAAAACCTTTCCTTTGCCTTAGACAAAATCTTCTTTCTTTCAGTATGAGATGTACATCTTCTTGGCCCTTATATGGGTTCTGGTATCCCTCTGACCCTAATATTATTCCTTCTCCCACCGTTATCTATGTCCTCCATGTATCTGTGTATCATTATAATGTTGGACAGGTTCTTACTGGTTTGTTGCTGTATGTCCAGTATTTGGGAATCATGGTATTCCAGTGTAGACTCTATTTGCTGTACCCTGGCGTCAAGGCTTGCTCCCAGTTCGGAGATCTTTGTTTGTATAAAGGTGTCAAGCTCGGCGAGCATTTGTGCAATGTCATCCTTGGATGGTAAGCTGAGTAGTATTTCTTTTATATCTGTGTCAGGAATTGCAGATGCCTCCGAGAGACACAGGCTGGTTTGTGATGCCTTCGGAGATTCCACGCGGGGCGCCATGCTGGATCTGGAGGCCTCTGGATCGCCCTCAAATTTCTCTGTGAAATATTTGTTTAGCAGCTGATCTCTTGAGCCCATGGTGTTCTTTGTGTCTTTGGCTTGTGTGGAGTCTCTTTTTTTGTTCCCCATATTGCAGGATGGCAGTGATACTTGATGGATTAGGCTCACCCGGCAGTGATACTTGATGGATTAGGCTCACCCTGTTGCCTTACACATCTGCTCACATGGCCGTGCGGACACACCCCCCCACACCCTGATCTATAATTTTAGTTACCCAATCAAAAATATCAATAAGATTAGTTTGGCATGATCTCCCTGAAGTAAACCCATTTTGTCTCTGATCTTGAAATCCTTGTGATTTTAGATGTTTAACAATCAAATCCTTTAACATGGTTTCCATCACTTTCCCCACTACTGAAAGTATATAGTTGCCCGACTCCTTCCTACTACTTATCTTGTGAATAGGTACAACATTTGCTAAATTCCAATCTTCTGGGACTACTCCTGTTATCAATGATTGGTTAAATAAATCTGTTAATGGTTTTGCTAGTACACCACTAAGCTCTTTTAATAGCTTTGGGTGTATCGCATCAGGCCCCATCAACTGATTTGTCTTTACTTTTGACAGTTGAAATAGAACCTCTTCCTCTGTAAATTCACATGTAACAAATGACTAATTTGTCCTTTTTCCTAACTGAAGCCCCTTTCCTTCATTTTCATCTGTAAATACCGAACAAAAATATTAGTTGAGGCAATCAGCTAGACCTTTACCCCCTTCTACATACCTTCCTTCTTTTGTTTTTAGTCTAACTAATCCTTGTTTTACTTTTCTTTTATGTATCTAAAAAATGTTTTATCCCCTTTTTTACTGACTGTGCTATTTTATCTTCTGTGTGTGATTTGGAAGCTCTTATAACTTGCTTAGCCTCTTTCTGCCTAAACTTGTAGATCTGTCTGTCTTCCTCACACTTTTTATAATTACTAAATGCTACCTTTTTACTTTTTAATATTTTGGTCACATCTGCAGAGTACCACAGTGCTTTCTTAAATTTGTTGCTTTTACTGACAAGCCTAATGCAATTTTTTGTTGCCTTCAGTAGTGCAACTTTTAAATAATTCCATTTCTCCTGGACTCCATTTAAATTGCTCCAGTCTGATAATGACTCCTTTACACATATTCTAATTTTAGAAAAGTCTGTTTTTCTAAAGTCTAAAACTTTTGTTTTTGTGTGGTGTGACTCAGTCACTGTTCTTATATTAAACCACACTGACTGATGATCACTGGATCCTAAACTTTCACCTACAGTAATATCGGATACCAAATCTCCATTTGTTAATATTAAATCTAGAATGGCCTCTTTACGAGTTGGCTCCTCTTTACGAGAGACAATCCCAGTAGAGAGTTTAGAATATGTGTGCTCCTGGCACAAGCAGCTATTTTGGATTTCCAGTTCACATCAGGAAGATTAAAATCCCCCATGATAATTACATAGTTACATAGTTAGATAGCTGAAAAGAGACTTGCGTCCATCAAGTTCAGCCTTCCTCACACCTGTTTTTTGCTGTTGATCCAAAAGGCAAAAAAAAAACAAAAAAACAAAAAAAAAAACCCAGTTTGAAGCACAATTTTGCAACAAGCTAGGACAAAAAATTCCTTCTTGACCCCAGAATGGCAGTCAGATTTATCCTTGAATCAAGCAGTTATTACCCTACATTGAAAGATTATATCCTTGAATATTCTGTCTTTGCAAGTATGCATCTAGTAGCTGTTTGAACATCTGTATGGACTCTGATAAAACCACTTCTTCAGGCAGAGAATTCCACATCCTGATTGTTCTTACAGTAACAAAACCTTTCCTTTGCCTTAGACGAAATCTTCTTTCTTCCAGTCTAAACGCATGGCCTCGTGTCCTATGTAAAGTCCGGTTTGTGAATAGATTTCCACACAATGGTTTGTATTGGCCCCGAATATATTTGTATAATGTTATCATATCCCCGCTCAGGCGACGTTTTTCTAAACTAAATAGGTTTAAATTTGTTAACCTTTCTTCATAGCTGATATGTTCCATTCCTTTTATTAATTTTGTAGCCCGCCTCTGCACTTTTTCTAGTGCCATGATGTCCTTCTTTAGAACAGGTGACCAAAATTGCACAGCATATTCAATATGTGGTCTTACCAGTGATTTATAGAGAGGCAAAATGATATTCTCGTCCCGAGAATGAATGCCCTTTTTCATGCATGACAATACCTTACTGGCCTTGGCCACTGCTGATTGACATTGCACATTGTTGCATAGTTTGTTGCCTATAACAATTCCCAAGTCCTTTTCGTGTGTTGTTATCCCTAATTCACTTCCATTAAGGGTATACGTTGCTTGTGTATTCTTTACGCCGAAGTGCATAACTTTGCATTTTTCAACATTAAATTTCATCTGCCATTTGAGTGCCCAGTCCTCCAGTCTATCTAAATCCTTCTGCAGCAAAGTAATATCTTGCTCACATTGTATTATTTTACAAAGTTTTGTGTCATCTGCAAACACTGAAACATGACTTTCAATGCTGTCTTCAAGATCATTTATAAAAATGTTAAATAGAAGGGGTCCCAGAACAGACCCCTGAGGGACACCACTTGCCACCTCTGTCCAGCTTGAAAATTTACCATTAACGACAACTCTTTGTATTCTGTTTTTAAGCCAATGTTCTACCCAAGAACAAGCATTTTCATCGAGACCGATTTCCTTGAGTTTTAACACTAATCTTTTGTGTGGAACTGTATCAAATGCCTTGGCAAAATCCAAATAGATCACATCCACTGCAACACCCTGATCTATACTTCTACTTACTTCTTCGTAGAACGCAATCAAGTTAGTTTGACATGACCTGTGCTTCATAAAACCATGCTGATTTTTGCTGATAACCATATTCTTCTCAAGGAATTCTTGAATATTATCCCTTAATAACCTTTCAAATATTTTACCAGCCACAGAAGTTAAGCTCACAGGTCTATAATTTCCAGGCAAGGATTTTGAACCCTTTTTGAATATAGGAACCACATCTGCCTTCCTCCAATCCTCCGGAACACTTCCTGAAAGAAAAGAATCTTGAAAGATTAAAAACAGAGGTTCACTTATTTCTACACTTAGTTCCTTAAGTACACGTGGATGGATACCGTCAGGCCCTGGAGCTTTGTTTATATTAACTTTCTTTAGTTGCTGCAGCACATTGTCTTGAGTTAACCAATTACAATTATTCTGCAAGTTTTTAGTAGCAATCATTTGCACATCTATTGCCATGGGTTCTTCTTTAATATATACGGAGGAGAAATAGTTATTTAGAATTCCTGCCTTTTCTTGGTCTTCATTAACTAACACCCCCGTTTCAGTTTTAAGTGTACCTATACTTTCATTTTTGGTTTTTTTGGAATTTATGTACTTAAAAAATGCTTTGGGGTTTGTTTTGCTCTCTTTAGCTATCATTTTTTCATTTTGAAGTTTAGCAAGTTTAATTGCCTTTTTGCACGCATTATTTGCTTTCTTATATCTTTTATAAGATGCATCTGATTTGTCCGATTTAAATGCTTTAAATGCCCTTTTCTTATTTTTAATCTCTTGTTTTACTTCTCTACTAAGCCACATTGGTTTTAATTTGTTTCTTTTATACTTATTTCCCAATGGTACATACTGAGAAATGTACCTTTCTAATATTTGTTGGAAGATGATCCATTTATCCTCAGTGTTCTTTTCACTAAAGAGTTTATGCCAGTCAATATATTGTAAAGCTTCCCTTATCTTATTGAAATTGGCCTTTTTAAAATTATATGTTTTAGTATACCCCATGTGCTTTTGTTTTTTTGAGTTTATTTCAAAGGACACTATATTGTGATCACTATTTCCCAAGTGCTCACCTACTTGAATGTTGGTCAAAAGATCAACGTTGTTTGTTAAAACCAGGTCCAGACAAGCGTCCATTCTAGTTGGTGCTTGTACAAGTTGTGACATGAAGTTGTCATTTAACAAGTTTAAAAACCTAATTCCCTTTGCTGAGCTACTAGTCCCTATGTCCCAATTTATGTCTGGGTAATTAAAATCTCCAATAATTAAAGTGTTACCAAGATTTGCAGCTTTCTCAATTTGCTCAAACAGCTGTTGTTCCTCGTCAATATTAACATTAGGGGGTTTATAACATATCCCAACCAATAGTTGGTTTCCCTTCTTTTCCCCCAAGCAGATATTTACCCATAAAGCTTCCACATTTTCCTCATCGCATTCAATTTGCTTAAGATTTGGCTTTAAATCATGGTTGACATACAAACATACCCCACCACCCTTCTTGTTTTTCCTATCCTTCCTAAATAACGTGTACCCATTTAAGTTAACTGCCCAGTCATGTGTCTCATCCCACCATGTTTCAGTTATGCCTATTATATCATATTGTTTAGTGTATGCTAATGCCTCTAGTTCCCCCATTTTGTTATTTAGGCTCCTTGCATTAGTAAGCATACATTTAATATCATGCGTCTCTTGTTTATTTTGTGAATTACCAACATTACATAGCTTCTCTGTTCTGAGCTTGCCCCTCCCCCCGTCTCCACCCTCCTTATACTGTTCTAAAGCCCATCTCCTTTCTGTCCTATCTCCATTTTGTAGATTGCTATGACCCTCCCCCCCTACTACTAGTTTAAAATCTCCTCCAACCTTCTAGCCATCCTATCCCCCAGCACTGCAGACCCCCTTCCGTCTAGGTGCAATCCATCACTACTATA
The DNA here is from genome assembly GCF_036172605.1 of Pelobates fuscus. Lineage (NCBI taxonomy): Eukaryota > Metazoa > Chordata > Amphibia > Anura > Pelobatidae > Pelobates > Pelobates fuscus. Next base: position 4,850,252 of record NC_086321.1, on the reverse strand, counting down.
TAGGTATATATACCATACTATACTATATACCCAATCGCAAAGTCGGCCCAGTGCTCTAAAAACCCAAAACCCTCCTTCCTGCACCAAGACTTCAGCCACGCATTAACCTCTCTAATCTCCCGCTGCCTTTCCACTGTAGCACGTGGCACAGGTAATATCTCAGAGAATACCACCTTGGAGGTCCTTTTCTTGAGTTTGCTACCTAATTCCCTGAAATCATTCTTTAGGACCTTCCATCTTCCTCTTACTTTGTCATTGGTACCAACATGGACCATGACCGCTGGGTCATCCCCAGCTCCTCCCAATAATCCATCCACTCTGTCAGCAACATGCCGGACCCGAGCACCCGGGAGACAGCAAACTGTCCGGTTGAGCCGATCAGAGTGGCAGATTGCCCTATCTGCTCTCCTAATGATAGAGTCCCCTACCACCACAACCTGTCTTGCCTTCCTTACATTTTGATCCCCACCCGTACTAGAGGGGCTGTCACCTCGGCTGTTAGAAGTAACAGCTTCCTCTAATACAGCTACTCCTGAGCTGATGCTCCCAACATCTTCCCTCAAACGGGCAAATCTGCTAGGTTGCACCAAATCAGGACTAGCTAGCCCTTTCCTCTTCCCTCCCCCCCTGCTTCCTCGCCCCACTGTCACCCAGCTACATGCCTGTTCCCCATCTGTCATATCTCCTCCCTCTCCACTACCTGTCCCCACTAAACTCTGCTCAGTCAGCAGCAGACTCCTCTCAAGATTGTCGATCTCCCTCAAAGTTGCGATTTGCTTCTCAAGATCTCCAATCTGAGCTTCCAGAGAAGCCACTCGCACACAACCATCACAGAGGTATGGACCTCTGTGATGGTTAATAACTTCCCCCTTCATTGTTGTGACTAAACCAATCTCGCCACATTGTATTGGAGGAGCCTGGTTGCCCGCCTGCTGCCTCTGGACTATGGACCGGCAGCTAAAGGGTTAATTTTACTGTGCAGAAGGATTTATTTCTCCCTTTCTGCACAGCAGTTCAGTAGATTTCATCTACCGAACAAACAGCCGTTCACCAACCTCCCCAGAGCCGTGGGAAGCCGGCCGGCGTTGTTAATTGGACACCCAGAAGCTAGAGTGTGCTGCCAATTTACCTCCCTGAAGCTGCGGTTAACCGCAGCTTAATTGCCTGTTAACTGTGTGGCCGCTGTTACACTTAGCGGCTGCTAGGTGGCGCTGTTCTGGAGCTCCCCGGGCAGCCAGCACTTTTCTGCCTGGCTTTCATGCACCAAAATCTGACACTTTTCCGTGCAGGCACCGCTGAACCTCCAGCCCCTGGTTCTCATTCGTATGAATTTGGTGAATGCAGGGAAATTCGGTGTTTGTTTTATGTGAACTGTAGTAACCCAGATAGCCTGCCATGGAGCCTGTTCGTATAATTAAAGACTTTAGCTCCATGGCAATTAAAATGTATTTGTGTGATCTGGGTGCCATTCACCTAATAATGTGCACCCAGACCTGAGCTATCTGGGGATATGTTACATGTCTGTGTTTTATGTATAAAATGTGTCTGTATGTATTTTAAAGTGATAGTCTGTTTCTGTGTCACCATGTGCATAATGGAGTCTGGCCTTTGTCCTGGGAGATAATTGAATTACTTCATTAATTATCTCCAGGGCAGGGAGGAGGAAACCAAGATGCCTGGTGGGAAAGTATTGTGGCTGTGTGTACGAAAGTGATACATGTCTGTCTGCTGTTTCAGTCTTCCATCTGGTCCCCTAGGGGAGTGTCCACCAGGTGGGAGACCTGCATAAATACAGGGGCAGGTAGCCCTGAATAAACAGACCACTGCTTGACCTTCAACACGGAGCCTTGTCTCGTTCTTGGGGGGATTCACTGTATGCTGCTGGAGATTGACTGCTAGGAGTATAAGCTGATGTCTGCTTTTCCTGTTCGTCTGCTAGCAGCTATTCGTGAGGTTCCAGCTGGAGTGCTACCTCATTCCCTTGTATGCAGTTCGGGAATTTGGTGCATTAATTTATATCCGAATTTGTGAGTTTTGGTGCTTTTACAGTAGCTGTGCCTTTTTGTGAAAAGGGGATTATCGCCTAAACAAATTTTTTTTCCCCTTTTATGCGGAAACGGTCCATAACAATTGTCATTTTAGCTATTTCCTCAACTATTAGATTATCTAACTCTTCTATTTGTCCTGGGGGCCTATAAATCACACCTACACGAGTTACTGTGTGATTACCAAATTCTAACGTAACCCAAACGGACTCTATGTTCGCCTCACTAACCTTTATTAGGCTAGATTTTATGCTATCCTTTACATACAGGGCCACCCCTCCCCCTTTCTTGCCTTCCCTGTCTTTTCTATATAAAGAGTACCCTGGTATTGCTATGTCCCAGTCATTTTTCTCATTATACCATGTCTCAGTAACAGCGACTAAATCTACACTATCAGTTGCCATTATTGCCACAAGTTCATGGATCTTATTCCCTAAACTGCGAGCATTTGTAGACATGACTCTAAGCGTATCATTTTTTAACACACTTGCTACAGGCACCTTCTGCCCTTGTTTTTGGGGACAATTGGATTGATGTTTTATCACCCTTTTGCCCCCCCCCCCTCCTAGTTTAAATACATCCTAGCAAAACTTCTGAACTGCTCACTGAGAACATTTGTTCCCTTTTGAGAAAGATGCAAACCATCTTCTTTGTACAGGTGGAGATAAATTGGAGAGGGGAAGATGTAATTAAAAAACTTGGCCAAACAGAAATGAAATGGACTTGTAACCTCAATACCCTTGTCCCTTTTGGTCTTAATGTTGATTTTGAGTTGTGTCATTTTTTATAATATATGCTTTTTACAATATATTTTTTATAATATTTATTTCTATTTATTTTCTATTTTTTATGTAAATTTTAAAGATATTGACCACTGCATGTCTAAGAAGTAATCAGCATTTTTATATCTGTTTTATATCTGTTTTTTTTCTCCCCCACACTTAAGAGTATTTGTTACTCCTGTTTAAATATGAATGGCTATACTATATTTATATCTCAATGCATCCTGATACCTTATTTATGGCTGTTATTGAATTTATTGTTCTAAATAGAGATTCATGCAATATACTAATTATGTTTCACTCCTTGAGCAATGGTAAAGGACTTTGTCTGCATAGCTCATTTCCTAAATATAGATTTCACGAAATCGGAGGTAGAAATTAAAGCATGCTGGGAGTTGTAGGAACAACTAGAGCCCGGAAATGACGTATCGGCAATACAAGCCGAACCGGAAGTGACGCGACGTCATCTAACCGGAAATTAAATTCAGCTGCAGGACGGCGAAAAAAAGCGTGAGTAGAAGATTTAAAACCGGATACCAGTAGACTTACAAACTCAGACTGAGGAAGCCGAAAAGGACGTCGAAACGCGTTTCTGAGAGAAGAGGAGAGTGGACACTTTACTATTACTATATTTATGCATGCTACTTTGTATGTATTTTATTATTATTTTTTTGATATAATAAATGTAAATTTTAGTGCCTATATTCCATCTCCTCCATATATTTGGTATCCGTTTGAAGGAAGTGTCACCTCTAATTTGACACTGATGCCTGCAGTACTTAGAGCCAGTCCCCAAAAGGCTATAAAAGGTGAGCACCAAATTTATATTTGTGTTCTGCACCACTTGATTTAAGATAAAGATGCACCAGGAATCTTCTTTTGTGCTTTATTTTGGAGATATAATCCACAGACAGAGGGAAGAAAGGAGCATCCTCTATCCCTAGGTGTTACTGCCTACCTTAAAGGGCACGTTGGCTGATGTGTTTAGAGCCTATATCCTTATAAAAGGCTGTTTACAATGTGAGTTTCCCCTTTTATATCATATACTCTATACTAAGTTATCTGACAATACTACTCTATATATCTTTTGTGTTTATTTTTCATGTACACCCCGTGCCTATTGTAAGGGGTAAGTGCATAAGGAATATTTATATTATACTTCTAGCGCTGCACCTATATCAAGTTTGGTTTGATGTTGTTTACACTCTAACTCACTGCTTGGTATTCTGTTTTCTTTTTGGTTTCACTATTATAGTGGTTTTGGAGTATCAGCTAAAAGTGCATATAGCAGCTATACCAAATAATCTGCACCAAATAAGTGTTAAGCACCTTATAGCCTCACCTTCTCTGTATCTTTCTATCATCTTCTTTGTACAGTTTATTTCCATTCCAAACAGAGCTACCATGAGCAATAAAGCCAAATCCTTGCTCCCGACACCATTCACCAAGCCACAAGTTAAAGTCCCTAATACGCATCCGCCTGTCATTCAGAGTGCTATGCACAGGCAGAACTTCAGAGAATGACAGTGTGGAAGCAACCTGCCGTATATCATTGGCAAAAACACAAAAAACTTTCTTAACCTCTGAAACCTCATTGCTAAAAGTCATGTGTCTATAGATGGACAAGTACATCCAATTCCCCTTCCTGCTTTGCTCGCTTAACAATATTACAGATACGTCTCCTGTCTCTGTGAGCAGTAGCTCCGGGAAGACATCTCACAAAGCCACTATTATCTCTAAACTATACTGTCCATGCATCATTTCTAAGTTATTCATTAGATGGTTTTCCCTCTGTGAGTATATGTGTCATGATCACCTCACCCTTGTGTTACATGTATGTCTTTTTTCTTCTTTTCTGATTAATAAGCTGATACATTATAAATAAATTACATTTTTATTATTACTTTTTTTGCTGTGCTGACCCTTTCACTAAATTTATTTCCAAATAATTAAAGGAATACTATAGGGTCAGGAACACAAATATGTATTAAATATAACACAAACGTGTTCATGACCCTAAAGAGTTAATAACCCATTTTAGGTGGCAGCCCCCTCATCCCCCCCTCCCCCCCTTAAATCTAGTTAAAAACTCCCCTTTATTCCAGCACCATGTGGATCCGCAGCACTGGCGCTGCTCCCTTGGCTGAGATCATCAGAATTGCAGTTCTAAGCCAAACAAATGCTTTCCCATAGGAAAGCCATAGGAAAGCATTGGGAGACTAATGTGCATGCACAGCCAAATCAATGCATCTCTATAAGGAATGTTCAGAGTCTCCAGACAGAGACATTGTGCAGTACTGAACCAGGAAGTACCTCTAGTGGCCGTCTGAGTAACTGCCACTGGAGGTGTCCCAAGGGAGCAATGTAAACACTGCCTTTTCTATTAAAAGACAGTGTTTACATGAAAATACCTGCAGGGACAGGCTACATGCACCAGAACAAATACATTAAGTTGTATACTACGCATTAAGCTGTATACTGACAAGTTAGTTACCACCTTGAGTGATTTAACTAACACTATTTCGGGATTTGATTTAATGTTTCAATACACAACCCAATCAATGTACAAAATATAAAGTCAGCCTAAAACCAACACCGTAAATAAATAATTGTTTAAAACACAAACAGAATAAACATAACACACAATATGTGTGTCCTGCACTCAGACTGGCAGGTTGTCAGACATTTTATAGATAAAATAAAATAACTGTTTAGCAATGGTGACTCCATTTTGTATCAGTAAAATGTTAAAGGGACACTATAGTCACCTGAACAACTTTAGCTTAATGAAGCAGTTTTGGTGTATAGAACATGCCCCTGCAGCCTCACTGCTCAATCCTCTGCCATTTAGGAGTTAAATCACTTTGTTTATGAACCCTAGTCACACCTCCCTGCATGTGACTTGCACAACCTTCCATAAACACTTCCCGTAAAGAGAGCCCTATTTAGGCTTTTATTGCAAGTTCTGTTTAATTAAGATTTTCTTATCCCCTGCTATGTTAATAGCTTGCTAGACCCTGCAAGAGCCTCCTGTATATGATTAAAGTTCAATTTAGAGATCGAGATCCAATTATTTAAGGTAAATAACATCAGTTTGAAAGTGAAACCAGTGTTTGTTTTTTTTCATGCAGGCTCTGTCAATCATAGCCAGGGCTAGGGCTGCAAAAACAGAATCAAAGTGATTTAACTCCTAAATGACAGTGAATTGAGCAGTGAAATTGCAGGGGAATGATCTATACACTAAAACTGCTTTATTTAGCTGAAGTAATTTAGGTGACTATAGTGTTCCTTTAGATACACAGAGACATAGTAACAGAGAAACAGAATTTTTTTTTTTCTCTTAAGCACTATTCAATTAGTGAAAAGAGATAAGGCCTGTGTCTCTATTATTCACAGCCCAGGTTGTAAAATACTCAAGAGATAAGATATCATCTTACAGGGTATACTATAAAATAATGTTAGAAAGAAAGAAGGGGGGTTTGAGAAAAAGCCCAGGCTGACAATATAATTAAGTTTAATTATATACTATAATAATACTCTTATTTAAATATTTTTTTATATATATATATATATATATAAAAAAAAGTAATTTGAATGGGTTGTTTTTTTATTATTACATTCTAACACTAGATGTGTGTATTAAAGATTAGATGCTCACCCAGTCTCCACTCCTTCAAAAAATCGTTAAAAACCCATTTCTTCATAAAAGCGTATCAATTAAACTGTTAATAGCTCCTAACCGATTCCTCTTCTGCAACTGTCACTAGTCTAATACTATCCTTACCTTTTGTGTCATTTTACCCCACTCCCTCTAGGATGTAAGCTCATTGAGCAGGGCCCTCAACCCCTCTGTTCCTGTGTGTCCAACTTGTCTGGTTACAACTACATGTCTGTTCGTCCACCCATTGTAAAGCGCTGCGGAATTTGATGGCGCCATATAAATATCATAACAATAATAATAATAATAAAGATATACACATTATATGTTAAGCATATATTATTAACATTAACACTCGTAGTCTAACACAATGGATGGTCAGTGTGACTGAAATCCAGAATCCGATAAGATGGAAAATTGCTCACACCAGCATTTAATTAAATCATAAGGAAATCTATGTTTAATGGAGGCTTATATAAGACCCCATAGTAAGACATGAGTTGAACCAGAGTGCAAATCTGCCAACCACTTAAGTGATGGCAAAGTTGACGCCTCTCTGTTTGTTAAAATCTACCAAACGACTTTGATATGACATTGTGTCCGTGATTTAGATAGCTGTAAAAATACTAGCTGTGACTTTGTCGTGGATTTAAATAACTCCTTAAGAACCAGTGACAATTGGAATTAATGATGAAAACAATCATGGAAAAATTACGCCACAAGCTGGTGAAATTTGATAAGTTGACCACTGAGATGACATCAGAACTCATTATAATAGTACACACCCATATGGTTTCAATCGATCACTTTAAAAAGTTACATGAGAAATAGAGATAAGAGAATTCCTTAAAAGTAAGAACACAATGAACAAAAATGTAAGAACACAAAAAAAAAAGTAGACACAATGGACACACTTGGTAATACTCTCATACATATCTCTTTCCCTCTGTAATTTTTGGGACACTGAAAATGTATTTTTTAGCAAAAGCAATTATTGACTTAGAAATGTTTACAGAAACTTCTGACTTGTTATTCTAAATGATCTATCTTTAAACACTTACCTCATACTCATAGATCCATTGGATTACCTCTCCAGAAAATCAAAATAATTTTCTACCTGATGGGTAAATATACTGGTTTAATTTAATTATTTCTAAAAACAGAAATATACCTGGATAATGCTGATGAGAAGATTATAGACTTAAAAAGTAACTTTTAATAAATAAATCTAAAATAAAAATATGTTAAAGAAAAATCATATGAACAACAGGAGTGGGTGGAGACTATACAGCGAGTAAAACTCTGACTACTTATACAAGCTGTGAAAGTGTATACATAATAACACTAATGCTGAAGCAATACTGTTTTGCTACAATATAACATCGGTGTATTCCCAAGTAATAAAAGTGATACTATATTATATATCACTAATAGCTGTAACAAGAGGGGGGAGATAAGACGACTGCTAAACCAGTTGTGGCAAACCTAGCCACTTCTGAACTATATTCGTTGCAGGTTGTCCGTAGGCTGAATGTATAACGTGTTCCGTTGACTGTATGTGTATTGTACTGTGACCGTTCGCATGCTGGCAGCCGTATGCCGCCAGCATACAAAGCATTCGTACGACGAAACATGGCTATCCGGGCCGTTCGCCGTACGAATGTGGACTCCCCAGGTAGACCACACATTCACAGGTCGTGTGGCACCAATTAACCGATTGCAACATTGTTGCAATCGGTAATTAAGGGCTCTCCTAGGTGGCCGTCGATCCACTACCGACCATGCGGCGGTCGGCCATCTTGGATCCTTTGTCTCTGCAGCGGTGTTCGGTCGTCGAGAGCCTGGAACTGAAAACGGCTACTCAGTGATCCGAACACCGCTGGACTTCCAGAGCGTTCGGGAGTACCGCGTTCGGTACATTGTGTGTCCCGTACTTATTCGGTACTTTTAAACTCACCTTGATATTTAAATGTATTATGTGCGGCGTTTGGTCAATTCAGCTGGGATCGGAGCGGTATTCTCACAAAGTGTGCGCCCCGACCCCAGCTATCTACCGAACGTTCGGTTATTCTAAAGTACCGAATATTACGGGAATTATGTATTTTAATGTCAATTGTCGGTTTTGCTGCACGAGGGGATAATCCACTTAATCGTCCATTTTAGTGGGAGTATCCTTCTCGTGCAGCGATGCCTGTTGGGAAAGCCACAATGCATGTTGGGAGAAATCCCCTGGAATATCTGTATGGAAACCCCTTGCATGGGGAACTGCATAAATACGCTGCTTGTGAATAAACCGAGTTAGTTGACTCCCAAACTGTGTTTCGTCCGGTTATTGGGAGGATTGGGGATATTGCCTTGCTTTCTACTCTGACTGTGGATTTCCTGAAGATACCAACGGATATCGTGGACTAATATACTGCATTCCGTTACAATTGGTGGCAAGCGACGGGATCCGAACCTTACAGCCGAAAAGCAGCGTTCGTGTAAACTGGAACTACCGAACAAGGAAAGCAAGGGCAATTCGTATGGAGATTGATTATACCATACTGAAACGACAGACTTTAAAAGAACTATTGGAAGCCAGGGGTAAGATAGCCAGCAACAAATCTAAGGCTGTGCTGATCGCAGAACTGATGGAGGGAGACCAAGCCCGCAGCGCTACACCCCCACCAGCCATGGAAGAGACCCCATTCCAAAAAGAGCTACGAACCAGGTTGGCGTTCCTACCACAACCATTACCGCTGGAAATAATGACCGTGATGATATCGGATGTACAGGATTATCTGATGGCAACCAGCACATCAGCAACACCGCCTAGGGCAGAGTCTGTTACTGCCTCCACCTACGGACAGGTAAAGCCCAAAGTCCCACATCACGCATTTAAAGCGTTTTGTGAAGAAAAGGACGAAATTGATGGGTATTTACAGGATTTTGAGCGGCTGTGCGATTTGCACGATTTGGAACCCGCAACATGGGTGCCGCTGCTGGCAGGCAAATTATCGGGTAGGGCAGCGGAAGCCTACCGTGCTGTACCCCGAGAGGACAGCAAAGATTACCCTAAGGTAAAGAGGGCGATCTTAGAGAGATATGCTATTACCCCAGAGGCGTACCGGCGGAAATTCCGGGGCTTGCGCAAGCCTGAGAAAGATTCACATGCAGAATGGGCGCACAAGCTGGACCAAGCATCACTAGGCTGGATACAGGCCAGCAACGCTACAAACATGGAGGAGTTGAGGCAGTTAATGCTGCTGGAACAGTTTTTTAATGGTTTGTCCCCGGAAGCACAAGAATGGGTGAGAGACCGTAAACCACTCACCCTACCCGAAGCCGCTAAATTGGCGGATCAGCATTTTGATGCCAGGAGGCATCACGGTGCCCAAAATAAGACTCTCCCTCGGATTACAGGGACACCCAATAATTTTATCCCTACCAGCCCCACCGTACCCCTACACCGGCCAGCACTGAATACTCCGCCACCCCCCTCCCGATACAACGGCCGGGCTAACATTCAGTGTCACACATGCAAACAGTGGGGGCACATTTCTCGAGAGTGCACCCAAAACAGGAGCCGGCAAGCTTGGAATCAAGTGCGACAAAATTTGGCACCCAGGGCTGCTGCGCACCATTATCAGGTAGCCCCCGCCACCCAAGAATTGCTGAGTGCTCAAATTGAGGAGCCTCTAGGGGTGCTGCATGAGGTAATGTCGGTCCGGGCCACCGACAACCGACAACATCACCGGCAGCTAGTAACCCTGGAGGGGAAGGAGGTACAAGGGCTCCGGGATTCAGGAGCCACTCTAACTTTGGTTGCACCACATTTGGTACCAGGCGCAACCCACACTGGCGGCTCAGTGGCAGTACGGGTGGCAGGGGGAGCAGTATACCGGCTACCTACTGCCAAGGTTCATTTGGATTGGGGTGTGGGAGAGGGAACTGTGGAAGTGGGGCTGATGCAGAATTTACCTGCAGATGTTGTGCTGGGGAATGACTTGGGCCAAATGACTTCCGCTTTTATTCCCCAGGCTCCGTACCAGGAGGCACACCCCGTAACCACCCGACAACAGGCTCGCACCACGGCTACACCGATACACTCTGAGGCTCAGGTAAGAGACCCTGTTCCCCAACTGACCCCCATGTCCTGGGATACCCCGACGACTTTTGCGACCGTAGTCCAGACCGATCCCACCCTCCAAGTATATAGGGACAGGGCACAAACAGACCAAGCAGGGCTAGAGGGGGAGCGGTTCATCTGGGAGAAAGAGTTGCTATACCGTGTCACGGCAAAAGATGTGGGGGGGTCTGTCACCTTAACTAATAAACAGCTAGTGGTACCCCAGAAATATAGACAGGAGCTGCTGAGAATTGCGCATGACATTCCCTTGTCAGGACACCTAGGGATGACCCGTACCCGATACCGTTTGACCCATGCCTTCTTCTGGCCCGGGATCTCTCAGGATGTGCGCCAGTATTGCACCTCCTGCGACGTCTGCCAGCGTGTAGGTAAACGAGGGGATCGCCACAAGGCCAGGCTATGTCCCCTACCCATCATTGCAGAACCCTTCAGCCGAGTAGCGGTGGATATCGTAGGGCCCTTGCCAAAACCCAGTCCCTCTGGCAAAAGATATATCCTAACTATAGTGGACTACGCCACCAGGTACCCCGAAGCTGTAGCTCTCTCTAATATCCACGCTGAGACCGTAGCGGAAGCCTTAATGAAGGTATTTTCCCGAGTAGGGTTTCCCCAAGAGATCATCTCAGACCGAGGTACCCAATTTACGGCCGAAGTTACCCAACATCTGTGGAAGGTGTGTGGCATTAAGCCAATAGTTAATTCCGCCTACCACCCCCAGTCCAATGGGCTATGTGAGCGGTTCAACGGGACGCTGAAGCAGATGCTTCGGACGTTCGGGGAGACCCACAAAGACTGGGAGAGGTTTCTGCCTCACCTACTCTTTGCTTATAGAGAGGTTCCCCAGGAGTCAACAGGATTCTCCCCGTTTGAGCTACTATTTGGGAGGAGGGTGCGGGGACCCTTGAATTTGATTAGGGAACACTGGGAGGGAGAGAGTCCCACTAACGAAACCCCTATCATATCATACGTCCTGGAGTTCAGGGACCGTCTGGAGGCGCTAACTCAGGCTGTACACACCAACCTCCAGGCGGCCCAACAACGCCAGCGACGCTGGTACGATAGAGGAGCCAGGGACCGCAGCTTTCAGGTGGGACAGAAGGTCTTGATCTTAAAGCCCGTCCGCACCGATAAGCTGCAGGCCATCTGGCAAGGCCCATACCAGGTAGTGGAGCAGCGATGCGACACTACCTATGTGATCGGCCCCTGCTCAGGGGTAGGGAAGAGACGCATGCTCCACGTGAACATGCTCAAACCCTACCATGAGAGGATCGAGGATGTGACGGCAATCTGTGCCTCCTCCTTAGAGGATCAGGAGAACCTACCCTTACCTGACCTACTAGAACCCGAGGAACAGATAGAGCCTTCCCGGGGAGTCCAGCTGGGGGAGCGGCTAAGCACCCAGGAGCGTGCCCAGGTACAGGCGCTGATTGTAGCCAAAGGGACTACCTTCTCCAATTTACCTGGGTACACTCCGTTAGCCACCCACCGAGTAGAGACCCCGGGACAGCTACCTATGCGCCAAGCTCCATATAGGGTTCCGGAATCAGTCCGTACCCATATGAAAGCCGAACTAGACGAAATGCTGCAGCTAGGGGTTATCGAACCCTCCGATAGCCCCTGGGCATCGCCGGTAGTCCTGGTACCTAAAAAGGATGGCACCACCCGATTCTGTGTCGACTACCGGAGGCTAAATGACAAAACGGTGTCTGATGCCTACCCGATGCCCCGGATAGACGAGCTGTTAGATAAGATGGCACGGGGCCAGTACCTCACTACCATTGATTTGTGTAAGGGGTACTGGCAGATTCCTCTAGCCGATGACGCCATCCCCAAGTCGGCGTTTGTCACCCCGTTTGGCTTGTACCAATTCAAGGTCATGCCTTTCGGGATGAAAAACGCTCCGGCTACCTTTCAGCGGATGGTAGATCGGCTACTGGACGGTTTTCAGGAGTATGCCTGTGCTTATCTAGATGATATAGCCATCTTTAGCCAGACCTGGGAAGACCACCTACACCACATAGGGGCGATCCTAGATCGCATTGGGGAGGCTGGGTTAACACTAAAACCTAGCAAGTGCCACATAGGTATGGCCGAGGTACAGTATCTGGGCCACCGTGTAGGATGTGGGCAGCAGAGGCCTGAGCCAGCCAAGATTGAGGCCGTAGCAAAGTGGCCTACCCCCAGGACTAAGACCCAGGTGCTGGCGTTCTTAGGGACGGCAGGCTATTACAGGAAGTTCGTCCCCGACTATAGCACCCTGGCCAAACCCCTAACGGACCTGACCAAAAAGAACCTTCCCCGACTGGTTGTCTGGGCCCCAGAGTGTGAGCAGGCATTCCAACAACTCAAAACAGCTCTCACCAATGCTCCTGTGTTAACTGCTCCTGATCCAACTAAAAGATTTCTTGTTCACACAGACGCTTCCATGTTTGGATTGGGGGCAGTACTGAGCCAAGTGGGAGCCGATGGCGGAGAACACCCCGTAGCCTATCTAAGCCGCAAGCTACTACCCCGGGAAGTGAGCTACGCCGCCATTGAGAAAGAATGCCTGGCCGTGGTGTGGGCCCTTAAAAAGTTGCAGCCATATCTGTACGGACAACCTTTTTCCTTACTCACAGATCACAACCCGTTAGTGTGGCTAAACCGTGTGTCTGGAGACAATGCCCGGCTGCTGCGCTGGAGTTTGGCGCTGCAGCCCTTTGACTTTACTATCCATTACCGGCCAGGAAAACAAAACGGTAACGCTGACGGGTTATCCAGACAGACTGAACTCGAGAAGTGATCTGTGAGTACTCTCCCGGACATCCCCAAGCCGATCCGTTGGGATCAGACTGTGTATGCCGGCTTGGTTCTGGGGGAGCATTGTGGCAAACCTAGCCACTTCTGAACTATATTTGTTGCAGGTTGTCCGTAGGCTGAATGTATAACGTGTTCCGTTGACTGTATGTGTATTGTACTGTGACCGTTCGCATGCTGGCAGCCGTATGCCGCCAGCATACAAAGCATTCGTACGACGAAACATGGCTATCCGGGCCGTTCGCCGTACGAATGTGGACTCCCCAGGTAGACCACACATTCACAGGTCGTGTGGCACCAATTAACCGATTGCAACATTGTTGCAATCGGTAATTAAGGGCTCTCTCCGTTACACCAGTGCTGTCAATAGTTAAAAGATTTATGGATAAGTAAGTCCCTACATGATAGTACAACTAACAACATGGGTTAGCTCCACATACAATAATTGATAATGTTCTATGGTGCTTAACCTCAGAAAGATCCAAGATAATGGTTCAGCTCAGACAGATTTCTGACAGACGGCGATTAGCCAGTTAAATATCACAAAAGCTGCCTAGATCATAGCAGCGTATTGATAATAAATTAAGGTTGCTGTCAAGCAGTAAAGTGTAAAATAAGGGGTTGCTGACCTGGCTTCGTTTTTTCTCCAAGATACCTAGCAGTATATCTAGTGTAACAACGGCTGCCTGCACTGAGTTATCTTATGCTTTACCACAGTGGAGCACAAAGTAGTAGCTCACCTGTGAAGGACTGCTGACAGGCAGCAGGTAACCGGTTAAAAGTCACACAAGTAGCCTAAGTGCTAGCTGCATCTAAATAATAGGTCAAAGTATAAAGAGAGGGTTTGCAAACAGTTTTGAACAGGTTGCCTAGGTAGTAGAAAATATACAGACAGTGACAGAGGAAGGCGTATAGAATAAAGATTCCCGAGTCTTGTGCCTTCGAGGGCACCCCTTAATCCAGAGCCCCTGACGTGCACGTTTCGCCAGTGAAGCTCATCAGAGGGGAGTCCCCTCTGATGAGCTTCACTGGCGAAACGTGCACGTCAGGGGCTCTGGACACATACTGACACATTATTGATGTCGGCACCTAACTCTCTGCTTATCAATTGCTAAATTACCGACATCAAGTTCTTTCATGTCCAGCATCTCAGAAGTGCATATTGGAGACTCTTAACACTAATTTATGTGCTCTGTACATACTTTATTTCTCTTTCTTTTTCCTTTATTATGTTCATGGGGGGAGATTGATAAGACCAGGCATTTTATTAAGGGGTGCCCTCGAAGGCACAAGACTCGGGAATCTTTATTCTATACGCCTTCCTCTGTCACTGTCTGTATATTTTCTACTACCTAGGCAACCTGTTCAAAACTGTTTGCAAACCCTCTTTATACTTTGACCTACTATTTAGATGCAGCTAGCACTTAGGCAACTTGTGTGACTTTTAACCGGTTACCTGCTGCCGGTCAGCAGTCCTTCACAGGTGAGCTACTACTTTGTGCTCCACTGTGGTAAAGCATAAGATAACTCAGTGCAGGCAGCCGTTGTTACACTAGAATATACTGCTAGGTATCTTGGAGAAAAAACGGAGCCAGGTCAGCAACCCCTTATTTTACACTTTACTGCTTGACAGCAACCTTTATTTATTATCAATACGCTGCTATGATCTAGGCAGCTTTTGTGATATTTAACTGGCTAATCGCCGTCTGTCTGAGCTGAACCATTATCTTGGATCTTTCTGAGGTTAAGCACCATAGAACATTATCAATTATTGTATGTGGAGTTAACCCATGTCGCTAGTTGTACTATCATGCAGGGATTTACTTATCCATAAATCTTTTAACTATTGACAGCACTGGTTTAGCAGTCGTCCTATCTCCCCCCTCTTGTTACAGCTATTAGTGATATATAATATAGTATCACTTCTATTACTTGGGAATACACCGATGTTATATTATAGCAAAACAGTATTGCTTCAGCATTAGTGTTATTATGTATACACTTTCACAGCTTGTATAAGTAGTCAGAGTTTTACTCACTGTATAGTCTCCACCCACTCCTGTTGTTCATATGATTTTTCTTTAACATATTTTTATTTTAGATTTATTTATTAAAAGTTACTTTTTAAGCCTATACTCTTCTCAGTAAATCATACACAGGTAGAATGGCATTTTTTTCTTTTTCTTTTTCTTTTTTTGTTTATTCTCTATGATATTCACTATTTAGGAGTTACCCCCGCCCCCCCCCCTTTTTGTGCCCTCTACCTTGTGATATCTAAATTTTGGCCCTAGGTTATTTCTTTTCATTTTCTTCGTATAACATTTTTAGGGTCCTAGGACCCAGGTTTTAATACCATAACCAAAGAGCCACCTTATAAGTAAATAAGAACGAACATCCTGAGGGATGGCATTCTATTTAACACAGATCCCAAACTTAGATTTTGGTTCAAATGAGATAATAGATGTTTTCTCATTGAACCCACTCCCTAACCCTAATCCAACTGATATAAATGAGATATTTTTCTCGACCCAGAATCTTTATGAAGATCAAATTAAAGGTTTTTGGGAGTTGGCAAGTCTGAAGCAGTATGTTGAAAAAAAGCTGGTAGCCCGTGGGTTAAGACTAAATATCTCCACACCAGACAAAGTAAACACAGAAGAGAAACTGACAGGTTGGAACAACATTCTTCTTGACTGTTCCTTTAAATTAATGCTATGCTTAATCCAGCTAGAGCAAAATCATTTTGAGACTATTAACAAAAACCTTAATGATCAAATCACGTTAACTAAAGAATTTCAATCAAAACCTGACTACAAACCCATGGAGGCACAACTCCAAAAAAATCTGGAAAGCTTCACTAAACTTATTAGGGAGAAAAAACATTTTAAATTCCAGAGGGACCATAAAGACTTCTGTGAGGGTAACATTTTTAAAGCTATACCCAAATCAAGAAAAAGAACTAACAGTAGAAACTCCTCTACTTCTGATTACACTGATTGGTCAGACTCAAAGTCTGCAAACAGTAATAGTAACAGCTCCAACTCCTACAGATCAAGGAATTAGAATCAAACACCTAAAGGTATTTTACGAAATCAGGATAAATCAGTATCATTTCTGAATAAACCCCCCTTGACTGCTACAGAATTGGAATCTAGATCAGGGTCCTCTTCCTCCTCTCCCTCTCCTTTTTTGGACCAAACTTGGCAAAACTCTCAAAAGCCATAATTTAAGAGACAGAAAAAATGGGGTTACAGGGGAAACAGGGATCGTTAAAAGCAGCAGGTCTAATGGTTCCCACAGAAAACAAAGTCATAAATCTATCCAAATTTCAACTAAATACTACACATCTGTCCCTTCTAAACAAAGGGCTCTCCTTTGTACCCACACCTAATACTGACAAATCTAACTGGTTAAAAGATACTAACCTATTTGGTAGAAAGTTGGCATTGAGTGCTCTACATAAGAGAAAAGAAACTCTACTTGCCAGGGACATGGGTGTAGCACCAGAAGACTACCCACATTTGAGAACACTAGTCACGTTACTGGACGATCAAGACAAAGACCCACCTCTCACAAATCTAAAACCACAAAGTTGGTACACTCCAAACTTTAAAGAGGTGACAAACATTGACCTTTTTATTCAAATGACATGTAATGAAATTGAACAACTACCTCCTGACAAACCTATACAAACTAATAATCTATCACATGAAGAGACACGTGCTTTAAAAGAATTGAGATCAAACCCCAACCTCGTAATTAAACAATCTGACAAAGGAGGTAATATTGTACTAATGGCAAAAGAAAAATACATTGAAATGTGTATGGCCCACCTTTTTGACACCTCATGCTATGAGAAGCTTCCAAATGACCCTACTGCTTCATACCTGAAAACTCTCAAGTTACTACTTAATGAAGCAAGAGATAGTGAGATAATCTCTCAAGATGAGTTCAAGTTTATTTGTCCAAATAACACACCTATGGTAGCGACTTTTTATTGCTTACCTAAAATTCACAAAAACAAAAATAATCCACCAGGAAGACCAATAATTTCGGGTAATAACTCACTCACTGAACAAGCGAGCAAATTCATGGAGAAAATACTCCACCCATTTGTAAGTGATCTCCCATCCTATATTCAGGACACTAAACAGACATTACTCACTCTTGAGAATCTCACTGTCCCCCCATACACTCTTCTAGCCAGCATGGATGTAGTCTCTTTATACAATAACATCCCTCACAAAGTAGGCCTTGAAGCCACCCAATATTTCTTAGAAAAATCATCCAAAATCACAGCATCCCAAAAGGTTTTCCTTATGGAACTATTGAGTTTTATACTAACTCACAATTATTTTGTGTTCAACGGTACCTACTACCTGCAAACTAGGGGCACGGCCATGGGAAGTGCTTGTGCCCCTAGTTACGCTAATCTGTATTTAGGGTGGTGGGAAGCCACAATTTTGAAAAATACGTTACAGACAGGATTTGATAAATTCATCATTAGTTGGCATCGTTACATAGATGATGTCCTGATATTTTGGACTGGCTCAGTAACACAGTTCGAGGAACTAGTCTCGATACTGAACATCAACACTATTGGCCTACAATTAACTCATGTCATCAGTGAGGACAGACTAGAATTTCTGGATTTGGTTATTAATCTATCCCAAGGGGGTGAAGTAGATACCGAACTTTACAGAAAACCTACTTCATGCAACAATTTCTTACATTGGAACAGCCATCACCCTTACAAACTCAAGGCAGGTATTCCCTACGGGCAATACCTGAGGGCAAAAAGAAACTGCTCGAAAGAAGAAACCTTTATAAAAGAAGCTAAGAACCTAAGGCTTTGCTTCAAACAGCAAGGCTATCCAAACAAAATCCTTAAAAGGGCATTCCAACGAGTCTCTAGTATGGACAGATCAACTAGTCTCAGAAATTACAAAGTGAAGGATACTAAACCTACAATTAGATGCATAGGCACTGTTACAAATCACTATTTGTAACTGGCCCTTTAAATGGAACATTGCCCTGCTTCCCTGGATTGTGGAGAAGCCTATTTGCCAGCCTCCTGCCTCATGACTATGGCCCCTGGAAGATTGTGCCCCTGAAAACTTATTAACTTTTATTGGGTGTGTATGGCCCTTTAAGAACCGTCTGGGGACATATTGTGACTTTGCTGAACAATACCCCTTTAAGACTATGTCCCCAGACCTGTAAAATAACTTGCCCCTGGCCTTCCGCCTCTTGGTTCAGTAAATAGGGCTTACTGAACCAGGTACCACACAGGCGGACCACCCAGAAGTTAAAGTGTGCAGGCAATTTACCTCCCAGGTTGTGAGGTTACTGCAGGTTCATTGCACGTGGCGGCGGCCATCTTGGTTCAGTCGAACGCGGTCAGCGGTGTATGCTAAAGATTCTGTGGAACTGAAATCGGCTACACATTTTGCCGAACACCGCTGACCCTTACCTTCTCCTACACTTCGTTTTTCAGCTCCAGAGACTGAGTCCCGTTCGAAAAGTCGTTTTTCGGCATGAAATTGACCGACCGCACAGCCCAAATCTATGGAACTGTTTTGGGAAGGAAATTGTGCTTGAGGTCGGTCATAAAGGGACCTCCAGCTAACTTTTGATCCACTGGAGGGATTTGCCTGATTTTTGGAAGTGTTTATGTTTGATGTATGCTGAGTCTGAATATGTAATTGTTATGGAGATTGAATGTATAGTTTTAAAGTTACAGTGTATGTGTGAAAACTGTATTTTTACTCTATGCTATAATTATGTTATGTGTTTATCTGAGGGGAGGAGACGTGGGGGTGGTACCATGTATGTGATTGGTTAATTTCATCCTCCCCCTGGGAGTGTCCTGTATGTACCTTTTTGTAATAAAAAGCAGGCTGGGTGTCCCAGTCCTGAGTTCTTCTTGACCCTTCAAAACGTAGCCTTGTCTCGTTATTGGAGGGAATTGGTGTATCACACTGGGGATTGCTATGCTCTGCATATTCCCCTGAGCTTAATCACTTAGCTCTTGTAAGAGCTTGTCCCTGCTTCGTCCTGAAGGGAGATAGCTGCAGCCCATAGGCGTGCGCAGCCTATTGCATTAGGGTGTGCACCCTAAAGCACAAGCACACGCGGCGTATATATATATATATATATATATATATATATATATATATATATATATATATACACATAAATACACACACAGACACAAAGCTGTGTGAGGGTGCTGTTAGTGTGATGTGTGTGTGAGGGTGCTGGTAGTGTACTATGTGGGTGAGGGTGTTTGTGTGTGCGTGCTTGTGAGGGTGCTGTGAATGTACTGTGTGTCAGGGTGCTGTTTGTGTGTGTGCACTTGTGAGGGTTCTGTAAATGTACTGTGTGTGAGGGTTATGTTTGTGTGTGAGGGTACTGGTAGTGTGCTGTGTGTGTTTGTTAGGGTTCTTTTTGTGTTTGTGAGGGTACTGTTAGTGTGCTGTGTGAGTGTGAGAGTGCTGTTTGTGAAATTTGTGTGAGAGTGCTGTGTGTGTGGGTGCTGTATGTGTGTGTGGGTGCTGTGTATGTGTGTTGGTGATGTGTATGTGTGTTGGTGCTGTGTATGTGTGTGGGTGCTGTGTATGTATGTCTGTGGGTGCTGTATGTGTGTAGGTGCTGTGTATGTCTGTGGGTGCTGTATGTGTGTAGGTGCTGTGTATGTCTGTGGGTGCTGAATGTGTGTTGGTGCTGTGTATGTGTGGGTGCTGTATGTGTGTGGGTGCTGTATGTGTGTAGGTGCTGTATGTGTGTAGGTGCTGTGTATGTGTGTGGGTGCTGTGTATGTGTGTGGGTGCTGTGCATGTGTGTGGGTGCTGTGTATGTGTGTGGGTGATGTGTATGTGTGTGGGTGCTGTGTATGTGTGTGGGTGCTGTGTATGTATGTATGTGGGTGCTGTATGTGTGTGGGTGCTGTATGTGTGTAGGTGCTGTGTATGTCTGTGGGTGCTGTATGTGTGTGGGTGCTGAATGTGTGTTGGTGCTGTGTATGTGTGTGGGTGCTGTGTATGTGTGTAGGTGCTGTGTATGTGTGTGGGTGCTGTGTGTGGGTGCTGTGTATGTGTGTGGGTGCTGTGTATGTGTGTGGGTGCTGTGTATGTGTGTGGGTGCTGTGTATGTGTGTGGGTGCTGTATGTGTGTGGGTGCTGTGTATGTGTGTGGGTGCTGTGTATGTGTGTGGGTGCTGTGTATGTGTGTGGGTGCTGTGTATGTGTGTGGGTGCTGTGTATGTGTGTGGGTGCTGTATGTGTGTGGGTGCTGTGTATGTGTGTGGGTGCTGTATGAATATGTAATTGTTATGGAGATTGAATGTATAGTTTTAAAGTTACAGTGTATGTGTGAAAACTGTATTTTTACTCTATGCTATAATTATGTTATGTGTTTATCTGAGGGGAGGAGACGTGGGGGTGGTACCATGTATGTGATTGGTTAATTTCATCCTCCCCCTGGGAGTGTCCTGTATGTACCTTTTTGTAATAAAAAGCAGGCTGGGTGTCCCAGTCCTGAGTTCTTCTTGACCCTTCAAAACGTAGCCTTGTCTCGTTATTGGAGGGAATTGGTGTATCACACTGGGGATTGCTATGCTCTGCATATTCCCCTGAGCTTAATCACTTAGCTCTTGTAAGAGCTTGTCCCTGCTTCGTCCTGAAGGGAGATAGCTGCAGCCCATAGGCGTGCGCAGCCTATTGCATTAGGGTGTGCACCCTAAAGCACAAGCACACGCGGCGTATATATATATATATATATATATATATATATATATATATATACACATAAATACACACACAGACACAAAGCTGTGTGAGGGTGCTGTTAGTGTGATGTGTGTGTGAGGGTGCTGGTAGTGTACTATGTGGGTGAGGGTGTTTGTGTGTGCGTGCTTGTGAGGGTGCTGTGAATGTACTGTGTGTCAGGGTGCTGTTTGTGTGTGTGCACTTGTGAGGGTTCTGTAAATGTACTGTGTGTGAGGGTTATGTTTGTGTGTGAGGGTACTGGTAGTGTGCTGTGTGTGTTTGTTAGGGTTCTTTTTGTGTTTGTGAGGGTACTGTTAGTGTGCTGTGTGAGTGTGAGAGTGCTGTTTGTGAAATTTGTGTGAGAGTGCTGTGTGTGTGGGTGCTGTATGTGTGTGTGGGTGCTGTGTATGTGTGTTGGTGATGTGTATGTGTGTTGGTGCTGTGTATGTGTGTGGGTGCTGTGTATGTATGTCTGTGGGTGCTGTATGTGTGTGTGCTGTATGTGTGTAGGTGCTGTGTATGTCTGTGGGTGCTGTATGTGTGTAGGTGCTGTGTATGTCTGTGGGTGCTGAATGTGTGTTGGTGCTGTGTATGTGTGTGGGTGCTGTATGTGTGTGGGTGCTGTATGTGTGTAGGTGCTGTATGTGTGTAGGTGCTGTGTATGTGTGTGGGTGCTGTGTATGTGTGTGGGTGCTGTGCATGTGTGTGGGTGCTGTGTATGTGTGTGGGTGATGTGTATGTGTGTGGGTGCTGTGTATGTGTGTGGGTGCTGTGTATGTATGTATGTGGGTGCTGTATGTGTGTGGGTGCTGTATGTGTGTAGGTGCTGTGTATGTCTGTGGGTGCTGTATGTGTGTGGGTGCTGAATGTGTGTTGGTGCTGTGTATGTGTGTGGGTGCTGTGTATGTGTGTAGGTGCTGTGTATGTGTGTGGGTGCTGTGTATGTGTGTAGGTGCTGTGTATGTGTGTAGGTGCTGTGTATGTGTGTGGGTGCTGTGTATGTGTGTGGGTGCTGTGTATGTGTGTGGGTGCTGTGTATGTGTGTGGGTGCTGTATGTGTGTGGGTGCTGTGTATGTGTGTGGGTGCTGTGTATGTGTGTGGGTGCTGTGTATGTGTGTGGGTGCTGTGTATGTGTGTAGGTGCTGTGTATGTGTGTGGGTGCTGTGTATGTGTGTGGGTGCTGTGTATGTGTGTGGGTGCTGTGTATGTGTGTGGGTGCTGTATGTGTGTGGGAGCTGTGTATGTGTGTGGGTGCTGTGTGTGTGTGGGTGCTGTGTATGTGTGTGGGTGCTGTGTATGTGTGTGGGTGCTGTATGTATGTGGGTGCTGAATGTATGTGGGTGCTGAATGTGTGTTGGTGCTGTGTATGTGTGTGGGTGCTGTATGTGTGTAGGTGCTGTGTATGTGTGTGGGTGCTGTGTATGTGTGTAGGTGCTGTATGTGTGTAGGTGCTGTGTATGTGTGTGGGTGCTGTGTATGTGTGTGGGTGCTGTGTATGTGTGTGGGTGCTGTATGTGTGTGTGCGTGCTTGTGAGGGTGCTGTGAATGTACTGTGTGTCAGGGTGCTGTTTGTGTGTGTGCACTTGTGAGGGTTCTGTGAATGTACTGTGTGTGAGGTTTATGTTTGTGTGTGAGAGTACTGGTAGTGTGCTGTGTGTGTTTGTTAGGGTTCTTTTT
This sequence comes from Pelobates fuscus, assembly GCF_036172605.1. NCBI lineage: Eukaryota > Metazoa > Chordata > Amphibia > Anura > Pelobatidae > Pelobates > Pelobates fuscus. The sequence continues at coordinate 4,827,392 of NC_086321.1, read as the reverse complement.
GTGTTTGTGAGGGTACTGTTAGTGTGCTGTGTGAGTGTGAGAGTGCTGTTTGTGTAATGTGTGTGAGAGTGCTGTGTGTGTGGGTGCTGTATGTGTGTTGGTGCTGTGTATGTGTGGGTGCTGTATGTGTGTGGGTGCTGTATGTGTGTGGGTGCTGTATGTGTGTGGGTGCTGTATGTGTGTAGGTGCTGTGTATGTCTGTGGGTGCTGTGTGTGTGGGTGCTGTGTGTGTGGGTGCTGTATGTGTGTTGGTGCTGTGTATGTGTGGGTGCTGTATGTGTGTGGGTGCTGTATGTGTGTGGGTGCTTCATGTGTGTGGGTGCTGTATGTGTGTGGGTGCTGTATGTGTGTAGGTGCTGTGTATGTCTGTGGGTGCTGTGTATGTGTGTGGGTGCTGTGTATGTGTGTGGGTGCTGTGTATGTCTGTGGGTGCTGTGTTGGTGCTGTGTATGTGTGTAGGTGCTGTATGTGTGTAGGTGCTGTATGTGTGTAAGTGCTGTGTATGTGTGTGGGTACTGTGTATGTGTGTAGGTGCTGTATGTGTGTGGGTGCTGTGTATGTGTGTGGGTGATGTGTATGTGTGTGGGTGCTGTGTATGTATGTCTGTGGGTGCTGTATGTGTGTAGGTGCTGTGTATGTCTGTGGGTGCTGTATGTGTGTAGGTGCTGTGTATGTATGTGGGTGCTGAATGTGTGTTGGTGCTGTGTATGTGTGTGGGTGCTGAATGTGTGTTGGTGCTGTGTATGTGTGTGGGTGCTGTAGAAACATAGAAACATAGAAACATAGAATGTGACGGCAGATAAGAACCATTCGGCCCATCTAGTCTGCCCAGTTTTCTAAATACTTTCATTAGTCCCTGGCCTTATCTTATAGTTAGGATAGCCTTATGCCTATCCCACGCATGCTTAAACTCCTTTACTGTGTTAACCTCTACCACTTCAGCTGGAAGGCTATTCCATGCATCCACTACCCTCTCAGTAAAGTAATACTTCCTGATATTATTTTTAAACCTTTGTCCCTCTAATTTAAGACTATGTCCTCTTGTTGTGGTAGTTTTTCTTCTTTTAAATATAGTCTCCTCCTTTACTGTGTTGATTCCCTTTATGTATTTAAATGTTTCTATCATATCCCCCCTGTCTCGTCTTTCCTCCATGCTATACATGTTAAGATCCTTTAACCTTTCCTGGTAAGTTTTATCCTGCAATCCATGAACCAGTTTAGTAGCCCTTCTTTGAACTCTCTCTAAGGTATCAATATCCTTCTGAAGATAGGGTCTCCAGTACTGTGTACAGTACTCCAAGTGAGGTCTCACCAGTGTTCTGTACAATGGCATGAGCACTTCCCTCTTTCTACTGCTAATACCTCTCCCTATACAACCAAGCATTCTGCTAGCATTTCCTGCTGCTCTATTACATTGTCTGCCTACCTTTAAGTCATCAGAAATAATCACCCCTAAATCCCTTTCCTCAGATGTTGAGGTTAGGACTCTATCAAATATTCTGTACTCTGCCCTTGGGTTTTTACGTCCAAGATGCATTATCTTGCACTTATCCACATTAAATGTCAGTTGCCACAACTCTGACCATTTTTCTAGTCTACCTAAATCATTTTCCATTTGGCTTATCCCTCCTGGAACATCAACCCTGTTACATATCTTAGTATCATCCGCAAAAAGACACACCTTACCATCAAGACCTTCTGCAATATCACTAATAAAAATATTAAAGAGAATGGGTCCAAGTACAGATCCCTGAGGTACCCCACTGGTGACAAGCCCAAGCTTCGAATATACTCCATTGACTACAACCCTCTGTTGCCTGTCACTCAGCCACTGCCTTACCCATTCAACAATATTGGAATCCAAACTCAAAGATTGTAGTTTGTTGATAAGCCTTCTATGTGCAACAGTGTCAAAAGCCTTACTGAAATCGAGGTAAGCAATGTCTACTGCACCACCCTGATCTATAATTTTAGTTACCCAATCAAAAAAATCAATAAGATTAGTTTGGCATGATCTCCCTGAAGTAAACCCATGTTGTCTCTGATCTTGAAATCCATGTGTTTTTAGATGTTCAACAATCCTATCCTTTAACATGGTTTCCATCACTTTCCCCACTACTGAAGTTAGGCTTACTGGCCTATAGTTGCCCGACTCCTCCCTATTACCTTTCTTGTGAATGGGCACAACATTCGCTAACTTCCAATCTTCTGGGACTACTCCTGTTATCAATGATTGGTTAAATAAATCTGTTAATGGTTTTGCTAGTACACCACTAAGCTCTTTTAATAGCTTTGGGTGTATTCCATCAGGTCCCATTGACTTATTTGTCTTTACTTTTGACAGTTGAAATAGAACCTCTTCCTCTGTAAACTCACGTGTAATAAATGACTCATTTATCCTTTTTCTTAACTGAGGTCCCTTTCCTTCATTTTCATCTGTAAATATCGAACAAAAATATTTATTGAGGCAGTCAGCTAGACCTTTATCCTCATCTACATACCTTCCTTCTTTTGTTTTTAATCTAACTAATCCTTGTTTTACTTTTCTTTTCTCATTTATGTATCTAAAAAAGGTTTTGTCCCCCTTTTTTACTGACTGTGCTATTTTCTCTTCTGTGTGTGATTTGGAAGCTCTTATAACTTGCTTAGCCTCTTTCTGCCTAATCTTATAGGTCATTCTGTCTTCCTCACTCTGGGTTTTTTTATAATTACTAAATGCTAACTTTTTGTTTTTTACTATTTTGGCTACATCTGCGGAGTACCACAGTGGTTTCTTGAATTTTTTGCTTTTACTGACAAGCCTAATGCAATTTTCTGTTGCCTTCAGTAGTGCAACTTTTAAATAATCCCATTTCTTTTGGACTCCATTTAAATTGCTCCAGTCTGATAATGACTCCTTTACACATATTCTAATTTTGGAAAAGTCTGTTTTTCTAAAGTCTAAAACTTTTGTTTTTGTGTGGTGTGACTCAGTCACTGTTCTTATATTAAACCACACTGACTGATGATCACTGGATCCTAAACTTTCACCTACAGTAATATCTGATACCAAATCTCCATTTGTTAACACTAAATCTAGTATGGCCTCTTTACGAGTTGGCTCCTCAACGACTTGTTTTAGAGACAATCCCAGTAGGGAGTTTAGAATATGTGTGCTCCTGGCACAAGTAGCTATTTTTGTTTTCCAATTTATATCAGGAAGATTAAAGTCACCCATGATGATAACTTCCCCCTTCATTGTCATTTTAGCTATTTCTTCAACTAGTAGATTATCTAACTCTTCAATTTGTCCTGGGGGCCTATAAATCACACCTACACGAGTTACTGTGTGATTACCAAATTCTAACGTAACCCAAACTGACTCTATGTTCGCCTCACTAACCTTTATTAGGCTAGATTTTATGCTATTCTTTACATACAGGGCCACCCCTCCCCCTTTCTTGCCTTCCCTGTCTTTTCTATATAAAGAGTACCCTGGTATTGCTATGTCCCAGTCATTTTTCTCATTATACCATGTCTCAGTAACAGCGACTAAATCTACACTATCAGTTGCCATTATTGCCACAAGTTCATGGATCTTATTCCCTAAACTGCGAGCATTTGTAGACATGACTCTAAGCTTATCATTTTTTAACACACTTGCTACAGGCACCTTCTGTCCTTGTTTTGGGGGACAATTGGATTGATGTTTTATCACCCTTTTGCCCCCCCCTCCTAGTTTAAATACATCCTAGCAAAACCTCTGAACTGCTCACTGAGAACATTTGTTCCCTTTTGAGAAAGATGCAAACCATCTTTTTTGTACAGTTTATTTCCATTCCAAACAGAGCTACCATGAGCAATAAAGCCAAATCCTTGCTCCCGACACCATTCACCAAGCCACAAGTTAAAGTCCCTAATACGCATCCGCCTGTCATTCTGAGTGTTATGCACAGGCAGAACTTCAGAGAATGACAATGTGGAAGCAACCTGCCGTATATCATTGGCAAAAACACTAAAAACTTCCTTAACCTCTGAAACCTCATTGCAAGCCAAGTCATTTGTCCCTAAATGGACAAGTACATCCAATTCCCCTTCCTGCTTTGCTTGCTTAACAATATTACCGATACGTCTCCTGTCTCTGTGAGCAGTAGCTCCGGGAAGACACCTCACAAGACCACCATTGTCCATCTCCACACCTCTTATGATGGAATCCCCCACCAACAACTGCTTTCTATTAGGCCTCACCAAGCCTCTCTGCACAACACCACTAGCCTCAGTGCCTCTCTGCACAACACCACTAGCCTCAGTGCCTCTCTTCACAACACCACTAGCCTCAGTGCCTCTCTTCACAACACCACTAGCCTCAGTGCCTCTCTGCACAACACCACTAGCCTCAGTGCCTCTCTGCACAACACCACTAGCCTCAGTGCCTCTCTGCACAACACCACTAGCCTCAGTGCCTCTCTGCACAACACCACTAGCCTCAGTGCCTCTCTGCACAACACCACTAGCCTCAGTGCCTCTCTGCACAACACCACTAGCCTCAGTGCCTCTCTGCACAACACCACTAGCCTCAGTGCCTCTCTGCACAACACCACTAGCCTCAGTGCCTCTCTGCACAACACCACTAGCCTCAGTGCCTCTCTGCACAACACCACTAGCCTCAGTGCCTCTCTCCACGACACCACTACACTCTGAAAGTGCAGAAAATGAATTATGTAGAGCAACAGACTGTGCAATATGCCTTTTATCCACAACTCCAAGTCTACCAGATCCTACAGTAATCCATCTGCCATTCCTAGTATGTCTCTGCGGCAGTGGCTTTGCAGCAGTTCCAGCCTGAGTTTGTTTACCAGATAATTTACAAATCTCAGACTTCAAAAATACAATCTCCTGCCGCAAAATAGAGAACTGTCTACAGATTAGACAACAACCAAACCTCCAAAAAGTGGAACGTGAAACAAATGCAAAGCAACTATTACACTGAACTAAGTCTGCCATTCCAATGAGGTGAATAATTTAAATCAAACAAACCTTAACTGTATGTGTGTGGGTGCTGTATGTGTGTGGGTGCTGTATGTGTGTAGGTGCTGTGTATGTGTGTAGGTGCTGTGTATGTGTGTGGGTGCTGTGTGTGTGTGTGTGCTGTGTATGTGTGTGGGTGCTGTGTATGTGTGTGGGTGCTGTGTATGTTTGTGGGTGCTGTGTATGTGTGTGGGTGCTGTGTATGTGTATAGGTGCTGTGTATGTGTGTGGGTGCTGTGTATGTGTGTGGGTGCTGTATGTGTGTGGGTGCTGTATGTGTGTGGGTGCTGTATGTGTGTGGGTGCTGTGTATGTGTGTGGGTGCTGTGTATGTGTGTGGGTGCTGTATGTGTGTGGGTGCTGTGTATGTGTGGGTGCTGTGTATGTGTGTGGGTGCTGTGTATGTGTGTGGGTGCTGTGTATGTGTGTGGGTGCTGTGTATGTGTGTGTGCTGTATGTGTGTGGGTGCTGTATGTGTGTGGGTGCTGTATTTGTGTGGGTGCTGTATGTGTGTGGGTGCTGTATGTGTGTGGGTGCTGTATGTGTGTGGGTGCTGTATGTGTGTGGGTGCTGTATGTGTGTGGGTGCTGTATGTGTGTAGGTGCTGCGTATGTCTGTGGGTGCTGTGTATGTGTGTGGGTGCTGTGTATGTCTGTGGGTGCTGTGTTGGTGCTGTGTATGTGTGTGGGTGCTGTGTATGTGTGTGTGTGCTGTGTATGTGTGTGTGTGCTGTGTATGTCTATGGGTGCTGTGTATGTGTGTTGGTGCTGTGTATATGTGTGTGTGGGTGATTGTGGGGGGTGGAGGTGGGGGTACATTATTTAATATCCCCCCTCCCTTCTTACTTTATGTGGGGAGGGGGGATTCTTGTTCCTTGTCCCTGGTGGTCCAGTGGAGGTGGGGGCAGATCAGTTATCCCCCCTCCCTTCTTACCTCATGCCTGGGAGGGGGGATCCTGCTGCTGCCATCCATCCCTGGTGGTCCAGTGTAGAGTGAACTCTAGCCCCGCAGGGCTAGAGTTCACTCACGCGAGATCTGAGCGTTGCCGCGGCAACGCTCAGATCTCGCGAGAGGAACCCGGCGGAGCTGCTGGCAATAGCTCCCCGGGTCCTCTCCTGCCTCCCTCACTGCCTGTGAGACGGTGAGGGGAGGCTGAGAGCAGAGCCGGCACTCGGATAGCGCCGGCTCTGCATGAGCCGGCAGGGGAGATCCTGAGATCTCCCCTGCCGATTTCCATACATAGGCGTGCCGCGGGGATTAGGGTGTGCCCAGGCACACCCGGCACACCCCGTGCGCACGCCTATGCTGCAGCCTGCGGTGCTTATGGTGTCTGGTGGAGTGCTTGGAGTCCTCTGGAAGCGCTAGGAGCATCCATCAACGGAGGGTACTCGGTCGGAGTACAGGTGATCCGTTACATTGGTGGCAGCGGTGGGATGGCGTCCTAGTGCGAGGAGAAGCAGCTCAGAGACACCGGTAACGTGTGGAGTTGTGCAGCGTCCCTATCTTCAGCAACATAATGGAACCAGCAGTGGCTACAGCAAGCATGGCGTATAGCTACTCTGTACTAGAGTTTGGCACGATGGTAGGGTTGCGCCTGAAGTTTTACGGACCCAATCCAGAGGAGAAATACGTGCGGTTCGTGTGGGACATGGTGACCCGGAACCTACAACACAGGGCGTTGAGGGAAGGCCAGTGGGCACGTTGGGAGAAACTCCAGCCACAGGTAGAGTGGGACGAGGACGAAACCGAAGTGGCCGGTGGAGATGGGACCGAGGTCTCTCTACCGGCCCTACAGGGATGCTGGGCACCCGGCCCAGATCCCCAGCGGCAGTATGATTTACAGGGAGGGGAGACAGTCGGTCTCACTCCCCAGCGGCAGTGTGTGTTACAGGGAGCTGAAGGTGTAGTCCTTCCTCCCCAGCGACAGTGTGTACCCCAGGGGGCCGAAGGTGTCGTCCTTCCCCCCCAGCGGCAGTGTGTACCCCAAGGGGCCGAAGGTGTCGTCCTCCCCCCCAGCGGCAGTATGTACCCCAGGGGGCCGAAGGTGTCGTCCTTCCCCCCCAGCGGCAGTGTGTACCCCAGGGGGCCGAAGGTGTCGCCCTTCCCCCCCAGCGGCAGTGTGAACCCCAGGGAGCTGAAGTTGTTGTCCTTCCCCCCCAGCGGCAGTGTGAGTTACAGGGGGCCGAAGGTGTCGACCTTCCCCCCCAGCAGCAGTGTGTCCTACAGAGAGCAGAGACAGTTGGTCCCTCTCTCCAGCAGCAGGACAATGTTACAGGAGTGGAGACAGGCGGTCTCCCTCTCCAGCGGCAGCCTGTGTTTCAGGGAGAGGAGCACAGCAACCCCTCTCCCCAGCCGCAGCTTACCCTAACAAGGGGAGACACCAATCTCCCAGACGGCGCAGATGGGACCGTGGTCTCTGTGCCTGACCTACAGGGATGCTGGACAGCCTGTCCAGATCCCCAACTACCCTCACCGGGACAACAGGAGGAGGGGGTAAGTACAAACTCCCCTCCCCAGCTAACTCCTAGCGTGGCACCAGGGTTAACAGAGGCGATTTTAACCCCTACTGACGTCCATGTTCCCTTGGCTACTGAGCCGGACTATGTTCCCAGCACCCCAGCAGAAGAGCTGGCAGCTGGGCAGAGTGCAGTTGGCCTCTGCCCTACCTTTGTCCCTGATCCAGATCCTGATGTCCTACAGGCTATCCCAGCAGAAGAGCTGGCATCAGGGCAGAGCGCTGCTGGCCTCTGCCCTTCCAGTCCCCACAGCATGTTACCACATCACCACAGCAAAATACCTAGGTGCAGTAATTGTGTCTTGTGGGTGGGTCACCCTTGTACCTGTTTGTTGTGGGTGGGCTACTCTGGCATTTGGTTATTGTGGGTTGGTGGATCGACTAACGGAGGCACTGACCACAGAAGGTCAGGTGCCTGGTTAGTCTTCCCCCGAAAGGGGAGATGTGTTACAAATCGCTATTTGTAACTGGCCCTTTAAATGGAAAATTGCCCTGCTTCCCTGGATTGTGGAGAAGCCTATTTGCCAGCTTCCTGCCTCATGACTATGGCCCCTGGAAGATTGTGCCCCTGAAAACTTATTAACTTTTATTGGGTGTGTATGGCCCTTTAAGAACCGTCTGGGGACATATTGTGACTTTGCTGAACAATGCCCCTTTAAGACTATGCCCCAGACCTGTAAAATAACTTGCCCCTGGCTCTCTCCTACTTGGTTCAGTAAATAGGGCTTACTGAACCAAGTACCACACAGGCGGACCACCCAGAAGTTAAAGTGTGCAGGCAATTTACCTCCCAGGCTGTGTATGCGGTCAGCGGTGTATGCTAAAGATTCTGTGGAACTAAAATCGGCTACACATTTTACCGAACACCGCTGACCCTTACCTTCTCCTACAATTCGTTTTTCAGCTCCAGAGACTAATTCCCGTTCGAAATGGGACTTAGTCGTTTTTCGGCATGAAATTGACCGACCGCACAGCCCAAATCTATGGAACTGTTTTGGGCAGGAAATTGTGCTTGCGGTCGGTCATAAAGGGACCTCCAGCTAACTTTTGATCCGCTGGAGGGATTTGGCTGATTTTTGGAAGTGTTTATGTTTGAAGTGTGCTGAGTCTGAATATGAAAAAATTAAATTTTTTATGGAGATTGAATGTATAGTTTTAAAGTTACAGTGTATGTGTGAAAACTGTATTTTTACTGTATGCTATAATTATGTTATATGTTTATCTGAGGGGAGGAGACGTGGGGGTGGTACCATGTATGTGATTGGTTAATTTCATCCTCCCCCTGGGAGTGTCCTGTGTGTACCTTTTTGTAATAAAAAGCAGGCTGGGTGTCCCAGTCTTCAGTTCTTCTTGACCCTTCAAAACGTAGCCTCGTCTCGTTATTGGAGGGAATTGCTGTATCACACTGGGGATTGCTATGCTCTGCATATTCCCCTGAGCTTAATCACTTAGCTCTTGTAAGAGCTTGTCCCTGCTTCGTCCTGAAGGGAGATAGCTGCAGCCTGCAGTGCTTATGGTGTCTGGTGGAGTGCTTGGAGTCCTCTGGAAGCGCTAGGAGCATCCATCAATTGAGGGTACTCGGTCGGAGTACAGGTGATCCGTTACAGGCACTTATGATCAACTATGGAATCCCATTCGAAAAATCTATGCAGACAATTGGCCGATACTCACCCACAACAAAGAGGTGGCCACTAATCTTTCTATATTCCCAAGTATCACAGCAAGACGAGCTAGACGAGCTAACAATCTGCGTGACCTGCTAGTTCATAGTCATCTTGAACCAAAACCATCACCTAAGACATGGCTACAAGAAACAAAGGGAATTTTTAGATGTGGGAAATGTAAGGCATGTAGGTTTATCAAACCATCAAAATCAGTCTTATGCACCAATACGCAGAAAACACATCCGATTAATGATTTTGTTAATTGCAGCACCACAAAAGTAGTTTACATCATTACTTGTAGCTGTAAACTACAATATATAGGAAAAACCTTCCAAGAACTGAGAAGGAGAATCCTACAACATGTGAATTCCGTCTCAAACCTAAACATTTCCACTCCTGTCTCCAATCACATAAGGAACTTCCATAACTCGGATGCATCTCATCTTACGTTTCAGGTTTTAGAACGTATCCACCTGAACACTAGAAAGGGTAATTTTAATCTCACCCTATTAAGGAAAGAATCCAGATGGATACATGAATGTAAGACCTTATCCCCCTTGGGACTAAATGAAGAATTTTATTTTACCCCCTTCATTCACAAATAAATGCATAATTATTCATTATCAATATTAATTTAGGTCTATTACAAACATTCTCTTTCCTAAAATCTTAAAATCCTAAAAACTTTCATTAATGTTACATTTTAGTCAACAAGTTTGGGAATCCACTAATATATCTGCACTAATCAGTAAATAGTTTAGCAGATAAACGTTGCTATGTTCGTTCAACTAACTATGTCACTATTGTTAATCACTTATAAGTTAAAACAATGACATTACAGTCATTTTGCTAATCACTGTTACTTACACTTTTCCACCTTTTTTTTTATAATCAATCATTTTAATATTCAGTAAAAAACCATAAGATTCAGGTAAACATAGGGTTAATTAGTCAATTATTTCTTAATGGTTGAGATTCCCTCCCCAAGCTACCATTGGTCAGAATCCTGAAAATCTCCCAATCAATTAAGAGCTTATGATTTAAATACTCCTATACTTGCCTGCATCTGGTTCCCCTCTGATGAGCTTCACTGGCGAAAGGTGCACGTCAGGGGCTCTGGACACATACTGACACATTATTGATGTCGGCACCTAACTCTCTGCTTATCAATTGCTAAATTACCGACATCAAGTTCATTCATGTCCAGCATCTCAGGAGTGCATATTGGAGACTCTTAACACTAATTTTATGTGCTCTGTACATACTTTATTTCTCTTTCTTTTTCCTTTATTATGTTCATGGGGGGAGATTGATAAGACCAGGCATTTTATTAAGGGGTGCCCTCGAAGGCACAAGACTCAGGAATCTTTATTCTATATGCCTTCCTCTGTCACTGTCTGTATATTTTCTACTACCTAGGCAACCTGTTCAAAACTGTTTGCAAACCCTCTCTTTATACTTTGACCTACTATTTAGATGCAGCTAGCACTTAGGCTACTTGTGTGACTTTTAACCGGTTACCTGCTGCCTGTCAGCAGTCCTTCACAGGTGAGCTACTACTTTGTGCCCCACTGTGGTAAAGCAAAAGATAACTCAGTGCAGGCAGCCGTTGTTATACTAGAATATACTGCCAGGTATCTTGCAGAAAAAACGAAGCCAGGTCAGCAACCCCTTATTTTACACTTTACTGCTTGACAGCAACCTTAATTTATTATCAATACGCTGCTATGATCTAGGCAGCTTTTGTGATATTTAACTGGCTAATCGCCGTCTGTCAGAAATCTGTCTTAGCTGAACCATTATCTTTGATCTTTCTGAGGGTAAGCACCATAGAACATTATCAATTATTGTATGTGGAGCTAACCCATGTCGCTAGTTGTACTATCATGCAGGGATTTACCTATCCATAAATCTTTTAACTATTGACAGCACTGGTTTAGCAGTCGTCTTATCTCCCCCCTCTTGTTACAGCTATTAGTGATATATAATATAGTATCACTTCTATTACTTGGGAATACACTGATGTTATATTATAGCAAAACAGTATTGCTTCAGCATTAGTGTTATGTATACACTTTTACAGCTTGTATAAGTAGTCAGAGTTTTACTCACTGTATAGTCTCCACCCACTCCTGTTGTTCATATGATTTTTCTTTAACATATTTTTATTTTAGATTTATTTATTAAAAGTTACTTTTTAAGTCTATAATCTTCTCAGTAAATCATACACAGGTAGAATGGCATTTTTTTTCTTTTTCTTTTTCTTTTTTTGTTTATTCTCTATGATATTCACTATTTAGGGGTTACCCCCCCTTTTTGTGCCCTCTACCTTGTGATATCTAAATTTTGGCCCTAGGTTATTTATTTTCATTTTCTTCGTATACTAATGCTGATGAGATTTCAGAATTGTGGAATCATAATTAGCAAGACAGAATAATATATTTAAGGATTTCAAACTGTAGCTGACATGAAGGAATTATATTGATTTGCCAAGTTTAGCATATCAAGGTATTATCCTGAGATATTAGACACATCCTTACTCATTCAGGGATACGTTTTGAATATACTAAGACATTGCAGTGAGTTGTAATCTTAGTTGTTAAATACTAAATTAAAGTGATTGTAAGGCTTACAATTTTTGTGGTTACTGGATGGTGATAAAGAATGGTTAATTGATTCCTGTGTGAGATGATTAAACTTTGTGTTTTATTATGAAATGCTTAACCCCTTAAGGACACGTGACATGTGTGACATGTCATGATTCCCTTTTATTCCAGAAGTTTGGTCCTTAAGGGGTTAAAGTGGTTTACTCTGGAAGAATTCGGAAAGCAGTGAACTTAACTGTGCTGATCCTATCTACCTAACCTGTAGCATCAGTTAATGGCTCTGTTCTGCTTTCTGTGTGATATTTTTCTAATCTATGTTGATACAATGTCAGTTAAGTTCTAGGGGTGATATATGAATTTTCATCCGTATAATTCCTTTGGAAATGGATTTTGACATTGTTGAATACTGTTACTAATAGTCCATTGATTATTCATGTGTACTAAAATCTGTAGTTACTTGCTAATTAAGCTGAGTCGCTGACCCCTACTGGTAGATAATTTATGCATGGACTGATAATGCACCACCCTAAGCCAAGTGATTTAGAAATCTGCTTTGTCGGTTATTGTTGCCATAGATTTGTCACATTTAATGCCTATTGCTATACCAAATATTTACTTATTATTGTCATGCATGTTACATATTTCTATAATCGGTTGTGATTAATGTGTGAAGTATAAATCCTCTAACAAACATGCTCCAGGGTCTATAAGAGTTAAAATAGTGAGTAACTCTTAGCTTTAAACCAATCAAGGGGGTACAGCGCCAAAATATTGATATTAGATATTAATACAAATTATAAATGTTTTGATAATTGATATGAAAATAATATTTGTAATATATATTGCCCTATAAATATTCTCACAAGGTTCGCTCCCTATTGGTAGAGGGGGGGCACAGCTTATATCTTTAGAGTTGGGAATCATCGTATCCCCTTGAAACCACCCCCAACGAACCCCAAAGCCCATCATCCAGACTTTTAGGACTCAGTAAAAATTTTAGATTCTGGCCCCATATTATTCACTCTGTTCTGACATTAAACAGACAGATCCTCCCATTACACACAAAGTATTAAATCATAGTAATATGATTTATATTGTGCCAGCTTATCACGTACACTTTGTTACCATCAGACCATCTTCCTTCCCATTTTCCATCTTTATTTAATCCTGTGCGAAATAATCCGATCCAGAAATCCTGCTCTGTGATCCGTATCAGTCTCTGCCACAATATAAATATAAATAGAGATAGATAAAGATCATATATTAGATATTTGTGCAGAGTAGAAATGTAGTATTTATTTTACACTGGAAGCATAACATGCAGTGTGTATAGAAGTACTAGACATGAAATAAAAGTACGGCTTATTCAGTAAAATAAACTAGATTTGCTTTTAAAACATGTTTTCTTTACAGATAGTACTCCTGGGTCCAGATTTGTTAACATGGACCTGTGGAAAAAATAACTTACCTTAAATTATTCCAATATACATTGAATACACCATATATCACAAAGATACATTCAGAAGTAGTTATGGTAGGGTGTGGAACGGCACTCTGTCCCTTTAAGTAGTATGTAGCTGGGTGCAACTCAGACAGTCTCCGTACCAGAGACCAAAATGCTGAATAACAAAATAGAAGGAAAGTCAAGGCACTCCAAGATACAAATCAGGCAATTTTATTGAACGCACTCCATCGCAACGTTTCGACCTACACGGTCTTTGTCAAGCTTGACAAAGACCGTGTAGGTCGAAACGTTGCGATGGAGTGGGTTCAATAAAATTGCCTGATTTGTACCTTGGAGTGCCTCGACTTTCCTTCTATTTTGTTAAAGATACATTCAGAGGCATAACTAGAATCCACCTGACCCTGGTGCAACAGTTGAGCCCTCCCCCATGTGTCTCATTCCCTCCCAGCCCCTCCATGTGTCTCAGTCACCTCCGGGAATAATGGCATTTGTGGCATCCGCCATATTGGATGTACCTCTGTTGGGCTTGCAGACACTAATCGAGCCGCAGCAGATCTCTGACGGAGCTTGGAAGCTTTCAGGGTGGTGACTGGAATCTAAAGGGGGGTTTAGCGGGGTATAAGGGGCATGTTTGGAGCCTCACCTGCAACTTACTGGAAGGTTGGATGCATCTCCTTTCTATACCGCCTGTTTAAAAATATGGAAGTGGAACGCAGATTTGCGTTCCACTGAGAAAATAAGCAGACATTAGACAATGTTGTAACGGACCGTTTCAGCATAAAAGGGAATAAATCGGTTTAGGCGATAATCCCCTTTTCCCAAACAAGGCACAGCTACTATAAAAGCACCAAAACTCACGAATTCGGATATAAATGAATGCACCAAACTCCCGAACTGCATACAAGGGAATAAGGTAGCACTCCAGCTGGAACCTCACGAATAGCTGCTAGCAGATGAATAGGGAAAAGCAGACATCAGCTTACACTCCTTAGCAATCAATCTCCAACAGCATACAGTGAATCCCCCCAAGAACGAGACAAGGCTCCGTGTTGAAGGTCAAGCAGTGGTCTGTTTATTCAGGGCTACCTGCCCCTGTATTTATGCAGGTCTCCCACCTGGTGGACACTCCCCTAGGGGACCAGATGGAAGACTGAAACAGCAGACAGACATGTATCATTTTCGTACACACAGCCACAATACTTTCCCACAATGCATCCTGGTTTCCTCCTCCCTGCCCTGGAGATAATTAATGAAGTAATTCAATTATCTCCTAAGACAAAGGCCAGACTCCATTATGCACATGGTGACACAGAAACAGACTATCACTTTAAAATACATACAGACACATTTTATACATAAAACACAGACATGTAACATATCCCCAGATAGCTCAGGTCTGGGTGCACATTATTAGGTGAATGGCACCCAGACCACACAAATACATTTTAATTGCCATGGAGCTAAAGTCTTTAATTATACGAACAGGCTCCATGGCAGGCTATCTGGGTTACTACAGTTCACATAAAACATAAACTACCGAATTTCCCTGCATTCACCAAATCCATTCGAATTAGAACCAGGGGCTGGAGGTTCAGCGGTGCCTGCACGTAAAAGTGTCCGATTTTGGTGCATGAAAGCCGGGCAGAAAAGTGTTGGCTGCCCGGGGAGCTCCAGAACAGCGCCACCTAGCGGCCGCTAAGTGTAACAGCGGCCACACAGTTAACAGGCAATTAACCGCAGCTTCAGGGAGGTAAATGGAGGGCACACTCCAGCTTCTGGGTGGCCAATTAACAACGCCGGCCGGCTTCCCACGGCTCTGGGGAGGTTGGTGAACGGCTGTTTGTTCGGTAGATGAAATCTACCGAACTGCTGTGCAGAAAGGGAGAAATAAATCATTCTGCACAGTAAAATTAACCCTTTAGCTGCCGGTCCATAGTCCAGAGGTAGCAGGCGGGCAACCAGGCTCCTCCAATACAATGTGGCGAGATTGGTTTCGTCACATCTCTCCCCCTTTCCAAAAAGACTAACAGGGTACCTGACCTCCTGCCGGTCAGTGCCCTTGTTAGTCCAGCAACCCACCCACAAAGCAAAAAAAAACAGTACAGCCCACCCACAATAAATAGTTACTACACCTGGGTAGAGGAGAAGTTTGTCCCGGTCCAGGTGCCTCACCACGGCTGTGTAGGGGACTGGTAGGCTGCCTTGGTGGGTTGCTGAGTGGGCAGAGACCAGCGGTACTCTGTCCTGGTGCCAGCACTACCACCGGAGTAGTCTGGTTGGAGCCTGGTTGCTGGAGACGGACTGTCTCCCCCTTAGTTGCATAGCTCTGCTGCTGAGTGGGGAGACCGGTTGTCTCCCCCTTGGATACACAGCTCTGTCGTGGGGGGGTAGGACCGACCATCCCTACCCCCTGTGTGGTAAGTGCAGAGACCACGGTCCCATCTGCACTGGTGGGGGGTTTACAGTCTCCCCCTGGTACATTAAGCTGCCGCTGGGGAGAGGGGGTAACAAGTTCCTCTCCCGATAGAACACTCTGCACATTAATGATCCGCCGCTGGGGAGAGGTGGTAACAAGCTCCTCTCCCATACATATTCCTAGTCTTTGCGGAGGGAGACCGACTGTCTCTCCTCCCAATACAGAGTCCTGCCGCTGGGGAAAGGAGACAGGGCTCTCTATTCCCTGCTGGATACTCTGCCGCTGGAGAATGGAGACTGGGCCCCCAATTCCCGAAAACTCACGCTGCCGCTGGGGAGGGAGGACGCTGCTCTCCTCTCCCTGTATTCCACATTGCCCTCCTGGCATATCACTCTGCTGCTGGGGGGCAGGAACAACTACCTCTGCCCCCTGTAACTCAGCCTGCCGCTGGGGAGGGAGGCCACTGCTCTCCTCTCCCTGCACTTCACATTGCCCTCCTGGCATATCACTCTGCTGCTGGGGGACAGGAACAACTACCTCTGCCCCCTGTAACTCAGCCTGCCGCTGGGGAGGGAGGACGCTGCTCTCCTCTCCCTGCACTTCACATTGCCCTCCTGGCATATCACTCTGCTGCTGGGGGGCAGGAACAACAACCTCTGCCCCCTGTAACTCAGCCTGCCGCTGGGGAGGGAGGCCACTGCTCTCCTCTCCCTGCACTTCACATTGCCCTCCTGGCATATCACTCTGCTGCTGGGGGGCAGGAACAACTACCTCTGCCCCCTGTAACTCAGCCTGCCGCTGGGGAATGGAGACTGGGCTCCCAATTCCCTGCAGGCTCGGTGGAGAGACCTCGGTCCCATCTCCACTGGCCACCTGGGGTTCTTCCCAGTAAAATTGTACAATATCTTCCCAGCTGAAGGGGTCTGGATCTGGGTCTGCGCTTCCCTGTTGAGCCTTCTCACTGGAGTGGAACAGATTTTGGTAGTCCTGTTCCAGCTCCATCTCTCGGGTTACTAGGTGGACCAGGTCTTGCTCAATTTCATGAGTGTCGTCCCAGTCATACCTGCTCTCCCTCCACTCAAAGAGATCACTGAACCGGGCTTGTGTGGGGCTCCCAAATTCAGGCTCTGCAAAAGTCTCCCATAACAAGCCAGGACCATCAAACTCCTCTCCCTCTGGCTTGTCATGCTCGGCTGTCCAGGGCAGGTGCCGTGCAACATACCACCAAAGCGCCTGGTAGGCATCCTCCAGCCACATCTCCTGCCATACCCGGAGCTCCAATTCTTTTACCCATTCCTCCCTGGGCTGCTCTCCCAGGAAGGGCATCCGCAGGGCTAGTCGCTCCTGCAAACGCTGATCTTCCTTGGGAAGTCTCTCACCTCGTTGGTATTCCACAATGTCCAGTGCCTGGTACCAGATGCCTTTCCTTAACGCCTCCCGGTCATCCATGTCACCCTCATCGTACTCCACTGCTGGTTCCATGCTGTTGCTTTTAGGGTCGCTGTACTGGGACATGCGTTGCCCTCAAATTGTAAAAATCCAAAGCAATGGTGTTCTGTAGCTGTCCTTCTGGCTGTAGGAACGATCCCGCCGCTTGCCACCAATTGTAACGGACCGTTTCAGCATAAAAGGGAATAAATCGGTTTAGGCGATAATCCCCTTTTCCCAAACAAGGCACAGCTACTATAAAAGCACCAAAACTCACGAATTCGGATATAAATGAATGCACCAAACTCCCGAACTGCATACAAGGGAATAAGGTAGCACTCCAGCTGGAACCTCACGAATAGCTGCTAGCAGATGAATAGGGAAAAGCAGACATCAGCTTACACTCCTTAGCAATCAATCTCCAACAGCATACAGTGAATCCCCCCAAGAACGAGACAAGGCTCCGTGTTGAAGGTCAAGCAGTGGTCTGTTTATTCAGGGCTACCTGCCCCTGTATTTATGCAGGTCTCCCACCTGGTGGACACTCCCCTAGGGGACCAGATGGAAGACTGAAACAGCAGACAGACATGTATCATTTTCGTACACACAGCCACAATACTTTCCCACAATGCATCCTGGTTTCCTCCTCCCTGCCCTGGAGATAATTAATGAAGTAATTCAATTATCTCCTAAGACAAAGGCCAGACTCCATTATGCACATGGTGACACAGAAACAGACTATCACTTTAAAATACATACAGACACATTTTATACATAAAACACAGACATGTAACATATCCCCAGATAGCTCAGGTCTGGGTGCACATTATTAGGTGAATGGCACCCAGATCACACAAATACATTTTAATTGCCATGGAGCTAAAGTCTTTAATTATACGAACAGGCTCCATGGCAGGCTATCTGGGTTACTACAGTTCACATAAAACATAAACTACCGAATTTCCCTGCATTCACCAAATCCATTCGAATTAGAACCAGGGGCTGGAGGTTCAGCGGTGCCTGCACGTAAAAGTGTCCGATTTTGGTGCATGAAAGCCGGGCAGAAAAGTGTTGGCTGCCCGGGGAGCTCCAGAACAGCGCCACCTAGCGGCCGCTAAGTGTAACAGCGGCCACACAGTTAACAGGCAATTAACCGCAGCTTCAGGGAGGTAAATGGAGGGCACACTCCAGCTTCTGGGTGGCCAATTAACAACGCCGGCCGGCTTCCCACGGCTCTGGGGAGGTTGGTGAACGGCTGTTTGTTCGGTAGATGAAATCTACCGAACTGCTGTGCAGAAAGGGAGAAATAAATCATTCTGCACAGTAAAATTAACCCTTTAGCTGCCGGTCCATAGTCCAGAGGTAGCAGGCGGGCAACCAGGCTCCTCCAATACAATGTGGCGAGATTGGTTTCGTCACAAATGTAATCAGGTAGACGCAGGGCCGGACTGGGAGAAAAATTTGTCCCGGGCATTTTTTTATCACAGCGGCCCACTAAGAAGGGGGCGGGGCAGAGAGGGTGTGTTTCGCCATCACCAATGACAAGCACGCCCCCTCTCAAAGTGAGCATGTTGGTTCAATGCTCTTCCAGGGCAGACCATGCACAGAACTCTGCTAAAGAACTCTAGCATGAGGGGAAAATGCCCTGTATTTGTTCTGCACAGTGCAAGCAAATTTAATAACATGCTTGCACTGTGTTTCCTTGCAACTTGTCTCTGGTGTCTCTATAAATGGATACCAGGAGACAAAAAGGGCCAGGAAAGAGTATTGTGCATGTGTTTGGAGCCTGCTTGTGGTATTGTGTGTGTGTGTGTGTAGAGTGAACTGATTGTGGTGTGGTATTGTGTAATAAGGTCGGTTTTAGTCGTGTTGTGTTTTTGGTGTAATGTAATGCATATGTGGCTAGGGGCTGTAGAGAATGTGTGTATAGGGGATGTAGCGTGTGTGTGTGTGTATATAGGCAATTCAGTGTTTGTAGGGGTTGTAGAGAGTGTGTGTATATGATTCAGAGTTGGGTAAGGGATCTAGTGTGTGTCTGGAACGGAATGTGTTTAGGAGTGCAGTATGTGTGTGAGGGATGCTGTAGTGTGTATATGAGTTTCTGCAAGTCTGAGTTTTAAAAGACCACTTCTAACAAACCTGAACAGTGCTCAGATCACCTACAGCTGGAAGGAAAATGCCTTATGCATGTCTGGGTTTTTGCAAGGTAGACTATGGAGGAAACAATCTACCCTTAATACTGGACACTATAATTGTATTGAATTTTAACCACTTGCATATTTTTAAACTATGTATCTCTAACCACCATTTCTTTGTCATTGTATCTTAACTGGGTGTGCTTGTTCTTTAATATATATATGTGTGTGTGTGTATATATGTGTGTGTGTATATATGTGTGTGTGTGTATATATGTATGTGTGTGTGTGTGTTTGCATATATTCTGCAGTTTATCTTGTCCTGCATGCTAAGGCTAGTTGCTCCCTGCCCTGCTCATCACTGGTTTATTAACTTAAATGTTGTTCAACATTCTGCTTATCTCTAAAGACTTTCTGTTATCCCCCCCCCCCCTTATTTTATTGATACCCACCCAAATGTCTTGCTTGACCAATGCTCACCTCTTCTGTGCATCTCCATTCCACAGCTTTTATTGCAGTCCTGTTTTGACCCTATCATCTGTCTTCCACAGTCTGAGTTTTAAAAGACCACTTCTAACAAACCTGAACAGTGCTTCCTTTGAAGTTCACACTGTATGCCTTTTTAAGCCTACTCCTTTAAGAATTGCCATCATCTATCGCCCGCCCGGTCACCCAAAACTATTTATTGAACACTTTTCCTCCTGGTTACCCCACTTTCTTTCCTCTAGCACTCCCTCTCTCATACTTGGGGACTTCAATATCCCTATCAACAAGCTCAACTGCTCAATGCCTCTCGTCTGCTCTCTGTATCCTCCTCCTTTGGACTCACACAGATTTCTTCCTCAGCAACTCACACTGCAGGAAACGCTCTTGACCTCATCTTCACCAATCTCTGTACCACCTCTGATCTCTCCACTGTTCCATTTCCTTTTTCTGACCACCATCTGCTAACATTTAACATCTGCATACCCCATACCAAAATTTCACCACCATCAACTCTCCAACCTAGCAGAAACCTCAACTCCCTCGATCTCCAGCACTTCTCCACCACACTCCAAACACTCCTTTTACCCATCTCAAATCTCAACTGCCCTAACTCTGCAACCGCACTCTACAACTCCACTCTCTCCTCTCAACTTGACATCATGGCACCTCCTACAGTTAAACGCAGCAAGCGCCCCCAACTACAACCCTGGCACACTAAGCTGACCCGTTACCTCCAAAAATGTTCCAGAACTGCTGAACGCTGCTGGAGAAAGTCTCACTTTGCATCTGACTTTGTCCACTATAAATTTATGCTGCGCTCCTACAGCATGGCTCTTTCCTCTGCAAAAGTAAACTACTTCAAAACCCTCATAAGCACACTGTCCCATCAACCCAAACACCTGTTTCACACTTTTGATGCTCTTCTTCGCCCTGTGACTCCCCCTCCTTCCACCACCTTGTCCGCCACAAACTTTGCATCTCATTTCACTGAGAAGATCTCTACAATCAGGAAAGAGATCTCTAATCTCTCTCCTACCCCTATCAATACACCGCCCAACCCCACTCCCCCTGCCATCCTATGCACATTTGCACCTGCTACAGCACAAGAGGTTTCTGCTCTGATCCTGTCCTCCCGCCCCACCACCTGCTCCCTTGATCCTATTCCCTCGCATCTCATACGCATTTTGTCTCCCTCTCTTGCTCTTCCACTCGCTAGCATTTTCAATTTCTCCCTTTCCTCTGGCACATTTCCCTCACCCTTCAAACATGCAACCGTAACCCCAATTCTGAAAAAGCCCAACCTTGATCCCAACTCCCCATCCAACTACCGCCCTATCTCGCTGTAGCGGATTGGTACCGGGCTGTCCTACAACATGTATGGGAATAATTGTATTCGGTCATATTGCTAGTTTAATGTGTGTGAACATGCATAGAAATCATTGTATCCGGTTATATTGGCAGTTGAGTGTAAAGTACTGTATTCCTCTGGTTGTTCGGTAGAATCATTCGAATGAAACTACCGAACAACCAGACCACCCTGTGTAAAGTGTGCCTTCAATTACCGTTTGCAACAATGTTGCAAACGGGTAATTACCTATTCGTGCAGTGTGGTCTTTGTCCTCTGGGTGGCCGCCATTCGGGATACGAACACGTGGCGGCGGCCATCTTAAACTGCCGAACAGCGGTGTTTTGCCGTCGAGGGTCTGGAACCGAAATCGGACACTTGACTAGGCAACCACCGCTGAGACCTCCAGACTCCCAATACTTCGTGGGGAAACTACCGAACGGCCCGCCGTTCAGTAGAAAGAAACCCACGAACTAGGGGATTCATCCGAATCCCCGTCAGGCCACTTAACAGCAATAATTCACCTGTTTGTATTCGCCTGTTTGTGACCGACCGCAGAGGTAAAGTATCCGAAAACAGTTCCATGCATTTTGGCCCTGCGGTCGGTCACAAACAGGCGAATACAAACAGGTGAATTATTGCTGTTAAGTGGCCTGACGGGGATTCGGATGAATCCCCTAGTTCGTGGGGTTCTTTCTACCGAACGGCAGGCCGTTCGGTAGTTTCCCCACGAAGTATTGGGAGTCTGGAGGTCTCAGCGGTGGTTGCCTAGTCAAGTGTCCGATTTTGGTTCCAGACACTCGACGGCAAAACACCGCTGTTCGGCAGTTAAAGATGGCCGCCGCCACGTGTTCGTATCCCGAATGGCGGCCACCCAGAGGACAAAGACCACACTGCACGAATAGGTAATTACCCGTTTGCAACATTGTTGCAAACGGTAATTGAAGGCACACTTTACACAGGGTGGTCTGGTTGTTCGGTAGTTTCATTCCCTTGTTTCATTCGAATGATTCTACCGAACAACCAGAGAAATACAGTACTTTACACACATTCAACTGCCAATATAACCGGATACAATGATTTCTATGCATGTTCACACACATTAAACTAGCAATATGACCGAATACAATTATTCCCATACATGTTGTAGGACAGCCCGGTACCAATCCGCTACACTTGCTACTGCCATTTGCCTCCAAGATTCTCGAGAGAGTTGTGTACGCCAGATTGACTGACAGACTTTCTCGAATCCAACTCTCTGCTTGACCCCCTTCAGTCTGGATTCCGCGCTGGTCACTCTGTCGAAACTGCTGTGACCAAAGTATCCAACGATTTACTTGCAGCTAAATCTCACGGCCAATACTCTATCCTAATCCTCCTTGATCTTTCTGCCGCATTTGACACTATTGATCATCAACAGTTTCTTCACAATCTTCATAACTTTAATCTACGGGATACTGCTCTCTCCTGGTGCTCCTCCTACCTCTCCCAGCGCTCTTTCAGTGTTTCTTTCTCTGGCTCTGCTTCTTCTCCCCAACCCCTCTCTGTCGGCGTCCCCCAAGGTTCTGTCCTCTGTCCCCTATTGTTCTCTATCTATACTGCCTCCTTTGGTAAACTCATCAGCTCCTTTGGTTTCCAATATCATTTATATGCAGATGACACGCAAATCTACCTGTCCTCCCCTGATCTCTCTCCGCCCACCTTGACTCGTGTTTCTGACAGCCTCTCTGCTATTTCCAACTGGATGGCTGCTCACTTCCTTAAACTTAACTTGTCCAAAACAGAACTTCTAGTTCTTCCTCCCTAAAGTGCTGATACTCCTGTTGTCTCCATCCAAGTCAATGGCGCTACTATCACCTCTACCTCGCAGGCTCGCTGCCTAGGGGTTCTTTTCGATTCTGACCTCTCTTTAACTCCCCATGTCCAATCGATAGTCAAATCCTGTCGCTTCCAACTCAAGAACATAGCGCGCATCCGCCCATATCTAACACCAGACGCGGCTAAGATACTGGTTCAAGCTGTTGTTCTCTCTCGCCTCGACTACTGCAATCCCCTTCTCACCGGTCTTACATGTTCCCAGCTTGCACCGCTGCAATCTATAATGAATGCGGCTGCGAGGCTTATTTTCCTGTCTGGTCGCACCTCCCACGCCTCCACGCTCTGTCAGTCCCTGCATTGGCTTCCAGTTAGATATAGGGCCCAATTCAAAATTCTGGCGCTTGCTTACAAATCCCTACATAATGCTGCTCAACATACCTATCCTCCCTCATACACAAGTATGTCCTGTTGAGACCCCTGCACTCAGCCCAAGACCTACGCCTATCCTCTGCCCGGATCCCCACCTCTGACGCTCGCCTTCAAGACTTCTCTAGGGCTGCACCTCTTCTGTGGAACTCCCTTCCTTCCTCAATCAGATTCTTACCCAGCCTCCATTCCTTCAAAAAATCTTTGAAAACTCACTTCTTCATTAAAGCGTATCAATTAAACTGTCAGCAGGCTTCTCATCCCCCACCCCATGACTCCTTTCCTGCAACTGTCAAAAATGACCTACCAAGCACTCAATAAACCCTTCTCTAACAAACTATTTAATTCCCCTACTTTAACCCTTTGTGTCACTATACCCCACTCCCTCTAGCATGTAAGCTCATCGAGCAGGGCCCTCAACCCCCTCTGTTCCTGTACGTCCAGTGGTCTGATCTCAATTATGTGTCTGTTAGTCCACCCATTGTACAGCGCTATGGAATTTGTTGGCGCTATAAAAATAATAATTATTATATATGTTCGTGTCCTGATTGGTAGTTTCCATATCGGGAGGTCCGACACGGATATGGGCCTCGTTGAGAGTTGTCAATTAGCTTGCGGTTAACCGCAAACCGCATCTCCCTGGGTGATTAATTGGCGACACACTTCCCCAGCCGGGTGGTCAGACGTTCGGTACTTCCAGAGGTGGACGGGGTTAAGTGGCGGCACACGCCAAGAACTGAGGGGTCCGTCGATCGTTTGCCGAACCTCGGTATAAATCCATTCGTGAGTTTTGTATTTCCAGTGTGACAACAGTTCTTTGTAAAGTATCCAGCATTACGTTAGTTATGTTATAAACAGTAACAGTGTAACACCCCCCTTTGTGTGTCTTACTCCCCCAGCCCCTGTGTGTGTCTCCTCTCTCAGCTCTTTGTCTCTTTTTCCTCTTCTCCAGCCCCTCTGTGTCTCTTTCACCCTCAGCCCCTTTGTATTTCGACCCCCAGGCCATCCTGTGCACTGCTTTCATCCCCAGCTCCTCTGTGCATCTTTCTCAGCTCCAGGCCTATCTGTGTGTCTTTCTCCCCCCTAATGTCCCTTTGTGTTTCTTTCCACTCAGGCCCCCCTATGTGCCAATCTCCCTTCCATGTCTCTTAGTTTTCCTTAGTATTTCCTCTATCCTCCCCTCCATGTCCATTAGTTGTCCTCTAACCTACCCATCCCTTAATGGTCCTCTCCCCTCCCAGTCCTGTCCATTAGTGGTCATCTTCCCTGTCCCTTAGAGTTCCTCTCCCCCCCTTACCTGTCTTAGTGCCCCCCACTCCTCTTAATGTTCCCCCCCCTCCCTTCTCTTTAGTGGTTCCCCCCTACCCATGTTCCTTTTCCCTTCCCTCCCCTGTACCTTAGTGTCCCGCTCCCCTGTCCCATGGTAGTGTTCTTTCCCCCTCCCCTGCCCCCTGTTCTTCCCCCCCCCCCCCCCCTGTCCCATAGTGTTTGTGACGAGACCAATCTCGCCACATTGCATTGGAGGAGCCTGGTTGCCCGCCTGCTGCCTTTGGACTATGGACCAGACTTTAAAATACTTATTTTCCCTGCAGAAAGGCTTATTCGGGCCTTTTCTGCCGGGGTGTTCGGTAGATTTTATCTACCGAACAAACTAACGAATGCGCGACCACCTGGGAGCTGGGGTGTGCCGTCAATTTACCTCCCTGAAGCTGCGGTTAACTGCAGCTTAATTGACGAATCCAGGGTGGTCTTTGTTCGGTTGCCGACCACAAGGCGGCAGCCATTTTAATTGTGCCCTGTAGTGCGCACGCGCGCTGTACCTCCGACGGGAGTACTATGACGTGCGTGCGCACTGTTGCGTTAATTTTCCCTGCTCGCTGTTAAAATTGCCTACCCAGTTGTTGTGTGCTTGCGCGGCAGCGCACACCCCCGTCCGAATGTCCCTTCCGGTGCGGCCGCATCACCGGAAGTGATGAGGGTATGTCTTTTTCACGGGGTATGCTTTTTTGATAGAACACCGGCAGCTTCCCCAGCTCTCTGCCAGCTCTCCTTCTCCCTGTCCCAAGCAGCGCTCTGTGTGCTGGAGAGGCGGGGCCAGGAGCTGACATCACTTCCTGTTTACGCTCCTCTCACACAGAGCCCGATCAGCAGGGGAAGGAGCAGCAGCAGCCGGGGAGACCAGAGGGAGCAGAGAGAAAGCTAGGATATAGGCACTCAGTCACACCCTCCCTCTGTCACTCACTCTGTCACCATGTCACCCCTCCCTCACTGTCACTATTCACACCCTCCCTCTGTCACTGTGTCACCCCTCCCTCACTGTCACTAGTTACACCCTCCCTCTGTCACTAGTTACACCCTCCCTCTGTCACTAGTCACCCTCCCTATCACTCTGTCACTGTGTCACCCCTCCCTCACTGTCACTAGTCACACCCTCCCTCTGTCACTAGTCACACCCTCCCTCTGTCACTAGTCACCCTCCCTATCACTCTGTCACTGTGTCACCCCTCCCTCACTGTCACTAGTCACACCCTCCCTCTGTCACTAGTCACCTTCCCTCTGTCACTCACTCTGTCACTGTGTCACCCCTCCCTCACTGTCACTAGTTACACCCTCCCTCTGTCACTAGTCACCCTCCCTCTGTCACTAGTCACCCTCCCTCTGTCACTAGTCACCCTCCCTCTGTCACTAGTCACCCTCCCTCTCACTCTGTCACTGTCACCCTCCCTCTCACTCTGTCACTGTGTCACCCCTCCCACTGTCACTAGTCACACCCTCCCTCTGTCACTAGTCACCCTCCCTCTCACTCTGTCACTGTCACCCTCCCTCTCACTCTGTCACTGTGTCACCCCTCCCACTGTCACTAGTCACACCCTCCCTCTGTCACTAGTCACCCTCCCTCTGTCACTCACTCTGTCACTGTGTCACCCCTCCCTCTGTCACTGTGCCACCCCTCCCTCACTCTCACTAGTCACACCCTCCCTCACTCTCACTTGTCACCCCTCACTGTCACTAGTCACCCCCTTCCTCCTTTACTCTCGCTTGTCACCCCTCCATCTGTCACCAGTCAGCCCCTCCCTACCTAGTCACCCCATCCTTTAACTGTCACCCCTCACCCCTCCCTCTGTCACTTGTCACCCCTCACTGTCACTAGTCACCCTCTCCCTCCCTAGTCACCCCATCCCTTAACTGTCACTTGTCACCCTCACTCTGTTACTAGTCACCCCCTCCCTCCCTCTGTCACCCCTCACTGTCACTAGTCATCCCCTCCCTCCCACTGTCACTTGTCACCCCTCCCTCTGTCACTTGTCACCCCTCCCTCTGTCACTTGTCACCCCTCCCTCTGTCACTTGTCACCCCTCCCTCTGTCACTTGTCACTCCTCCCTCTGTCACTTGTCACCCCCTCACTGTCACCTCTCCCTCACCAGTCACCCCTCCCTTACTCTCACTACTCACCCCACCCTCTGACACTTGTCACCCCTTACTCTGTCACCAGTCACCCCCTCCCTCACTCTGTCACTAGTTACCCACTAACTCTGTCACTAGTTACCCCCCTTCCTTACTCTCACTAGACACAACATCCTTCCCTCTGTCACTTGACACCCCTCACTATGTCACCAGTCACCACCTCCCTCACTGTCACTGTGTCACCACTTCCCTCACTTTGTCACTGTGTCACCCCCTCCCTTACTCTGTTACTAGTCTCCCCACTCACTGTCAACCCTCCCTCCTTCAATGTCACCCCCTCCCTCACGGCCACTAGTCACCCCCTCCCTCTCTCTGTCACTAGTCACCCCTCCCTCAGTCACTAACCACCCCCTCCCTAACTCAGTCACCAGTCACCACCCCCTCACTGTGTCTCCCCCTCACTCTGCCACCAGGTGCCACTCTGCCACCTGTCACCACCTCCCACACTCTTCCACCTGTCACCCCTTCCCTCACACACACTTCCACACCCCTGCACATGCAGACACACACTAACGCTCAATACACATATACATTCACACTGCCACTATATACAAAATAGCACATGTAGTCATCCAGACATGCACAAGTGCATTCACACAGACTCCGATACAAACATGCATTGATACACAATTATTCACAATATACACATCCAAAGGAATGCTGTATTATATGAGAGTTATATTTAACATTTATTTAATGCACATATATTTGGCCTCCAAAGGTCCTGGGATCTAATTTTTCCCGGGGGCCCCAAAGGCTCTCAGTCCGCCCCTGACTGTTGATTTGCTTTATGTATTTAAATGTTTCTATCATATCCCCCCTGTCTCGTCTTTCCTCTAAGCCATACATATTAAGTTCCTTTAACCTTTCCTTGTAAGTTTTATCCTGCAATCCATGAACCAGTTTAGTAGCCTTTCTCTGAACTCTCTCTAAGGTATCAATATCCTTCTGAAGATACAGTCTCCAGTACTGTGTACAATACTCCAAGTGAGGTCTGACCAGTATTCTGTACAATGGCATGAGCACTTCCTTATTTCTACTGCTAATACCCCTCCCTATACAACCAAGCATTCTGCTAGCATTTCCTGCTGCTCTATTACATTGTCTGCCTACCTTTAAGTCATCAGAAATAATCACCCCTAAATCCCTTTCCTCAGATGTTGAGGTTAGACTCTATCAAATATTCTGTACTCTGCCCTTGGGTTTTTACGTCCAAGATGCATTATCTTGCACTTATCCACATTAAATGTCAGTTGCCACAACTCTGACCATTTTTCTAGTTTACCTAAATAATTTGCCATTTGGCTTATCCCTCCTAGAACATCAACCCTGTTACATATCTTAGTATCATCAGCAAAAATCCCTGAGGTACCCCACTGGTGACAAGCCCATGCTTCGAATATACTCCATTGACTACAACCCTATGTTGCCTGTCACTCAGCCACTGCCCTACCCATTCAACAATATTGGAATCCAAACTTAAAGATTGCAGTTTATTGATAAGCCTTCTATGTGCAACAGTGTCAAAAGCCTTACTGAAATCTAGGTAAGCAATGTCTACTGCACCACCCTATGATCTATAATTTTAGTAACCCAATCAAAAAAATCTAAGATTAGTTTAGCATGATCTCCCTGAAGTAAACCCATGTTGTCTCTGATCTTGAAATCCATGAGTTTTTAGATGTTCAACAATCCTATCCTTTAACATGGTTTCCATCACTTTCCCCACTACTGAAGTAAGGCTTACTGGCCTATAGTTGCCCGACTCCTCCCTATTACCTTTCTTGTGAATGGGCACAACATTCGCTAACTTCCAATCTTCTGGGACTACTCCTGTTAACAATGATTGGTAAAATAAATCTGTTAATGGTTTTGCTAGTACACCACTAAGCTCTTTTAGTAGCTTTGGGTGAATTCCATCAGATCCCATTGACTTATTTGTCTTTACTTTTGACAGTTGAAATAGAACCTCTTCCTCTTTAAACTCACGTGTAATAAATGACTAATTTATCCTTTTTCTTAACTGAGGTCCCTTTCCTTCATTTTCATCTATAAATACCGAACAAAAATATTCATTGAGGCAGTCAGCTAGACCTTTATCTTCTTCTACATACCTTCCTTTTGTTTTTAATCTAACTAATCCTTGTTTTACTTTTCTTTTCTCATTTATGTATCTAAAAAAGGTTTTGTCCCCCTTTTTTACTGACTGCTTGTGACGAAACCAATCTCGCCACATGGCATTGGAGAGGCCTGGTTGCCCGCTTGCTCCCTTTGGACTATGGACCAGACTTTTAATTGACTTTATTTTCCCTGCAGAAAGGCTTATTCGTACGGTTCTGCCAGGGTGTTCGGTAGATTTTATCTACCGAACAAACTAACGAATGCGCGACCACCTGGGAGCTGGAGTGTGCCGTCAATTTACCTCCCTGATGCTGCGGTTAACCGCAGCTTAATTGACGAATCCAGGGTGGTCTTTCTTCGGTTGCCGACCACGAGGTGGCGGCCATTTTAATCGTGCAAAAGACCAGCGGTGTTCGGCGAAGATTCTATGGAACTAAAAACGAACACTTATTTGCACGAACACCGCTGAGCCGTCCGTCTCCTGGTTCCTATTCATGCTGATTTGACCGAACACCTGTTCATTCGGTACTTTTGTAGATGTGAATATGTGAACCCAGATAGCTATGCCATGGAGCCTATTCGTGTAATTAAAGAATTTGGCTCCATGGCAATTGAACTGTGTTAATAGGATCTGAGCGCTATTCGGTAGTTTTGTGTGCTCAGATCCCAGCTATATGGGGATATGTGACATGTCTGTGTTTAGTGTGTAAAATGTGTCTTTATGTATTTTAAAGTTTTTTACTGTCTTTTGTGTCCCCATGTGTGTAATTGAGTTTTGCCTCTGTCCTGGGAGATAATTGGTGTTACAAACTGCTGTTTGTAACTGGCCCTTTAAATGATAAATTTCCCTGCTTCCCTGGATTGTGGAGAAGCCTGCTTGCCAGCCTCCTTCCTCATGACTATGGCCCCTGGTAAATTTGTACTTTTGGTATGCAATATTTGGGCATGTTGTACTGAATTATGCTGCTACTGGCCCTTTAAGAACCATCTGGGGACATACTGTGGAGTTACTGGATGGCCACCATTTCATGTATCAGAGGCACATGATGAGAACAATGGATGGCGGCCATTTTAACTCACAGACACTGTTGTGACTTTTCTACACGGTGCCATCTCGCCGGTATTTGGTGCACAAAGACATCATGCAGTAGTTTTAAACTATACAACAGGGGACACATTATACAGTAATTATGTTTTACATAATCTACATATGTTCTGCGGAATCTGCATTAAACTGTATCTTCCAAACTACTGAACGGATCTGGGTGAATTTTGGATATGTGGTTCACCCAGATCCCCCGGTTCTGAGGATATACTTTATATGGGGTTACTGCATGTTTTGGGGTCCCTGTGATGTGTTTTATAAAACTGTATTCCTCTGCCTGTGATAATGAGATTACCCATTGTGTTCAGTAATCATATCACAGGCAGAGGGGAGGATTTTGTGTGGGAGTGTCTGTGTGTATTGTACGGATTGATTGGTTGTTCTGTAAACCCTGTGGGCTGTACTATGTTTGTGGATTGGGAATAAAAGAGACTGTTTGTGCCAGTACAGTCAGACCTCTGCTGACCCTCTAACTTGCAGCCTTGACTCATGTTTGTAGGGGACAGCTATAATCACTACAGGGATTGCTATGCTCTTCATACTCCCTTAGCTACTGAGCTCTTGTAAGAGCTCTTGTTCCTGATCCTGCTTCGCTCTACAGAAGGAAGAGGTTCATCCACTGGAACCTGGAACCTGGTCGTAGGTCCAGGGCGCACAGCAGACAGCGAGATACCAGCCCAGCAGTGGTGGTTCGTGGAGTCTGCAGTACTTGTGGTGGCTATGCAGTAGATATGGTGTCTACGGTGCTGATGGTCCTTTGGTGAGTGCTAGGAGCATCCTTTTCTACGGTCCAACTTCCAGCCAGCCTGGAGGCAACCGTAACAATTGGATTACTTCCCAATTATCTCCAGGATAGAGGGAGGAGATCAGGATGCATTGCGGGGATGTTTTACTGCTGTATGTCTGTAATTGGTGTATGTCTGTCTTTTATCACAGTCTTCCATCTGGTCCCCTAGGTGAGTGTCCACCAGGTGGGAGACCTGCATAAATACTGGGCGGGTAGCCTCCAGCCGTCCGCAGTCCCGTTCTCGTCGTACGCTCGGCGGGCGGCATCCTTCCAGCCTCGTATGATGCCCACGTCTTCCTCTTCTTCTCCCAGCAGCAGCATGCATGACGCTGCACGGTTTACCGCCCATTTTTGTAAATGCTGGGGTCAGCCACCTGGCCCAGCGTTAAAGGCACAGTGCCTCAATCACAGTGGGAGATATAGATATCTCCCACGTGTGATTGTTAATTCTGATTGGAAATTATCCAATCAGAGTTAATCAATTGGTTTAAATACTTACCTTTCCTTTCTCTCTCTGCCCTGTTGTGGTCTTTGCTTTCTAGTATTGCTGTTCATCTTTTCTCTCTGGTTACGTACTCTTTGGCTTGTTTATCCTACTTTGCGACTTTCTC
This sequence comes from Pelobates fuscus, assembly GCF_036172605.1. NCBI lineage: Eukaryota > Metazoa > Chordata > Amphibia > Anura > Pelobatidae > Pelobates > Pelobates fuscus. Next base: position 4,795,992 of record NC_086321.1, on the reverse strand, counting down.
CTACCCTTTGACCTCGGCTTGTCTCCTGACTTTTCTTTGTGTGCTTAGCCCGGCCACTCTAAGGTCCGGTACTGCACCTTTTCTGTGTGTGTGTTAGCATGTTTGGTTCCCAGAAACGTGACACTGAGTAAACCAGACCAGCCTTGTCTCGTTATTGGGGGGATTCACTGTATGCTGATAGAGACTGATTGCCAGGAGTGTAAGCCGCTTGGGAGCTTTTCCTGTTCGTCTGCTAACAGCTATTCGTGAGGTTCCAGTTCGGGAGTTTGGAGTGCTACCTTATTCCCTTGTATGCAGTTCGGGAGTTTGGTGCATTCACTTATTTTCAATTCGTGAGTTTTGGTGATTCTACAGTAGCTGTGCCTGTCTCTGAAAAGGGGATTATCGCCTAAGCGGATTTTAACCCCTTGTCTGCTGAAACGGTGATTTGGAAGCTCTTATAACTTGCTTAGCCTCTTTCTGCCTAATCTTATAGGTCGTTCTGTCTTCCTCACTCTGGGTTTTTTTATAATTACTAAATGCTAACTTTGTTTTTTACTATTTTGGCCATATCTGCGGAGTACCACAGTGGTTTCTTGAATTTTTTGCTTTTACTGACAAGCCTAATGCAATTTTCTGTTGCCTTCAGTAGTGCAACTTTTAAATAATCCCATTTCTCTTGGGATAATGACTTTACACACATATTCTAATTTTAGAAAAGTCTGTCTAAAACATTTGTTTTTGTGTGGTTTTACTCAGTCACTGTTCTTATATTAAACCACACTGACTGATGATCACTGGATCCTAAACTTTCACCTACAGTAATATCTGATACCAAATCTCCATTTGTTAACACTAAATCTAGTATGGCCTCTTTACGAGTTGGCTCCTCAACAAGTTGTTTTAGAGACAATCCCAGTAGGGAGTTTAGAATATGTGTGCTCCTGGCACAACCAGCTATTTTTGTTTTCCAATTCACATCAGGAAGATTAAAGTCACCCATGATGATAACTTCCCCCTTCATGGTCATTTTAGCTATTTCCTCAACTAGTAGATTATCTAACTCTTCAATTGGTCCTGGGGGCCTATAAATCACACCTACACGAGTTACTGTGTGATTACCAAATTCTAACGTAACCCAAATGGACTCTATGTTCGCCTCACTAACCTTTATTAGGCTAGATTTTATGCTATCCTTCACATACAGGGCCACCCCTCCCCCTTTTTTGCCATCCCTGTCTTTTCTATATAAAGAGTACCCTGGTATTGCTATGTCCCAGTCATTTTTCTCATTATACCATGTCTCAGTAACACAGCGACTAAATCTACTACTATGTTTCTACTACTATCAGTTGCCATTATATATATATATATATATATATATATATATATATATATATATATATATATATATATATATTGTGTGTGACAGACCCCTTTGGAGTAACAGATACCATCTCGGAGAATTGCCGTTTTACTTGGATTATTGTGGATTTCGGGTACTTCTGGATCTGTACGGTATACGCAGCCACGTGGAGAGAACAATGGGTCGCGGCCATTTTGACCGCACGAACTAATGACCGAACACTCACGAACTTTCCACACGACGAATTTCAACCTTACCGGTAACGTACGCCCATGCTGGTCGACAGATCCAGAGTACCGAACTAGAGACACCAGATCCAAGAGAGAGTTTTCGTTTGTTATGTGGTTCCTGAGTAAATGGTGCAAACGTGTATCTAGCGAACGGCCCAACCGATCTAGGAGATTTTCACGTATATTGTTCCCGTAGATCTCCGTTCCCTAATACACGTAGTACATTGCATTTTCATTATATATTGTGTGTTATTAAACGTTGTAATAATCGTAAAATATTCTGCCCGGTACAGTGGGAGTAACTCCCACTGTAAATGTATTATCTCCTCCGGATACGGGGAGGAGTTGTTGTACGGCATAAAAGCCCGAGCTGCAGAATAAAGATTATTCTGTCAGGGTACCTGTGGTCTCTACCTCCGAAAGAGGTAGAGACTTAGCTGTTCCTCCATCCAGACGGCCTGATGGCTCCCTTCCCCACGGTCTATCCGGTCATGCAAGGCCGGCCGCGAGGGAGTGACTGCCTTTTACAGCATCTAGGCAGGAAGTTGTCATCAGGACACTCCTCCGGAACGACCTGTCACTCAATTGCTGCAGGACCAATCAGGACGCCTCGGAGGCGGGGTTACTGCTCTGAACAGGGTATTTAACAGAGCTTCTTTCATTAGCTCATTGCCCTGTCGTGGTTCTAGCTTGTTCTAGTCACTCAGTGCTTGTGTATTCTATTATCCCTTTTGGTTTTGACCCGGCTTGTTTACCTTACTCTGCTTATCTCTGTTACCCTTGATTCGGCTTGTCTCTCGCTTACCTGTCTTCTGTTACCCTCGACCTCGGCTTGTCTTTGACCATTCTATACTGTACTACTTACGTTAGTCCGGCCATTCTAAGGTCCGGTATACGTATCTGGCTACTGTTTGTACTCTGCGTGTTGGATCCCTGTCCCGATCCTGACATATTCCTACTTTGACCCTCAACACAGAGTCTCGTCTCGTGCTTGGAGGGGATATTTTATGATGCTGATTCGTATTCTCTGGGAACATGTTTTGTTATAGCTGACTTCATCTTGGGGGAAAGGACACCTTCTCAGCGGCGTAAACCCCCTACTACACCGGGGTGCCGTTACAATAAATATATATATAAATATATATATAAATATATATATAAATATATATATAAATATATATATATATATATATATATATATATATATAAATATTATTAATAATATATACTTTGAGAACACCCCAATCTGCCTGGTATTATGGGCTCCGCTGTTAGTTTCTTTGGCCCTTGTAATGCGTTTAAATATTTTTAATATTCAGTGACAGCATTAGACATGGAGTTCCTCACCATGAGGGGGAGAACTGAGAGAAAACTAATTGCTTTTTTTGTGACAAGGAGCTAAATAAGGAGTAATCACCATGGCAACCAACAGAAGCAGGCTTATTCTCTGTTAGATTTGCAGGGAATTCAAAGTGAATTTTAAGACCAAAATTCTCCCAGCCAGCTATGCCTTTAGTATGGCTACTTTGGCTTTCAATTTCGAATTCACTTTGAATTTCCTGCCTTTCAAGTAAATAACTGTGAATATCTCAGCATTTAGGTAAAACCCACTGTTTTAAGAAATAAAAGCATTACGGGGTTCAGAGGACCCCCATAGAGTATTAGGGGGTCCCCCTCAACCCCCAAACACAGACCTGTAAACTGTCCTCACTGTTTGTCACCGTAGCCAGTCTGGAGCCGCTGTCTGAGCAGTTTTTATTACTATTGTTCATAGGCTTCTTGTCTTCTGAGAAATAATAGCATTTTTTGTCCACTTCAACCCAGTATGGGGGACACCGAGGAGAGGGGTCTGAAATATAATACGGAGAATATTAAATCCAGAATTACTAATAGCACAATGAATTCTCTCATCTCTCAGTCTTTATTACTGTGTCACTCTCTCAGTCTCAAATATTATATATAAACTGATCTCACCACATTACTTCTGATCATAACCAGAGTCCAGGGAGCCGCAAAGACTATAGTAGGACTCGTGACTTGTGTACAATTCGTCTGGAACTCCAGTCCGGTCACGACTAGTCCCAACTCCTGGTTAATTTCTACTACGGTTTTACCCTACTTCCACACCAGTTATAAGAGTGCTGTAGTGGGCCAAGGGTAACCCGACTGGTTACTTCCATTAATACAGAAAGAACAGACCCATTACCTCCCATTTTTCAGCTTGGAGATAATTGAGTAGATACAGTAAGCAACTCAATTATCTCCCAAGCAGAGGGGAGGAGATGTATGGGAGTGTTTGTACTGTATACTACATGTTTATTGGTTGTTCTGTAAACCCCTGTGGGCGGTCCTGTATGTGTTAAACCCTTTTAAAAGAAGGCCCTTTGGTGCCAAGTAAACTGAGTTCTTCTTCACCCTCAATCTAGAGTCCTGTCTCTTATTGGGGGAATTGCTATAGCACTACAAGGGATTACTATGCTCTGCATGCTCCCTTGGATAATCACTTCTAAGCTCTTTTAAGAGCTTGTTTCTGTCTTGCTCTCAGAGCAAGTCTACAGTGATTATGGTGTCGGCTGGAGTGCTTGGAGCCCTCAGGAAGCGCTAGGAGCATCCAATAACGGAGGTACCCAGTCGGGGTGCCAGCTGATCCGTTACACCAGGGTCCTCCCCCTCCCAGGGGGCTGTGCATGTTGCTAGATCCGTTGTCCCCAATTTCCACTACCCATCCTCAGGGTTTCCCACCTCCGGTTACCAAGGGTTGTTATCTCATGAGCCTCTGTACCTGGGAGTCCCAGCGCGGGAAAGCTTCCCACCTCTGTGACTCTCAGCCACAGAAAGCCCACCAGACCACCATTGTCTCCAAGGAATGTCCCCACCAGTCTCAGGGTGTCCAGTACAAACCTCCTGTGTAGTGATGTCGCAAACACACATTTTTCGGTTCGCGAATGGCGAACGGGAACTTCCGCAAACGTTCGCGAACCGCCATTGACTTTAATGGGCAGGCGGATTTTAAAACCCACAGGGACTCTTTCTGGCCACAAAAGTTATGGAAAAGTTGTTTCAAGGGGACTAACACCTTGACTGTGGCATGCCGGAGGGGGATCCATGGCAAAACTCCCATGGAAAATTACACAGTGGATGCAGAGTCTGCTTTTAATCCATAAAGGGCAGAAATCACCTAACATTCCTAAATCACAATGGATATGGATTGACACCTGACATGACATATTGACACCTTGACATATGGATTGACACCTGTCCTCAGAGACCCTGATACACACTGACACAGAGCAGAATAGGGACTGTTCCCCCTACATAGGGTCACTTGGCATATATGGATTGACACCTGTCCTCAGGGACCCTGATACACACTGACACAAAGCAGAATAGGGACTGTTCCTCCTACACAGGGTCACTTGGCAGATATGGATTGACACCTATCCTAAGGATCCCTGATACACACTGACACAGAGCAGAATAGAGACTGTTCCCCCTACATAGGGTCACATGGCAGATATAGCGTGGTCGTGGGAGGAGGAGGATGACTTTCACCTCTTCCCCTGTTAGATTCCCGTTGTGCTGTGACATCACCCTTATACGCTGTGTAAAGCATACTTTTTAATTTAATTTTCAAATGCTGCATCCTTTCCGACTTGTTGTAATTCGGTAACATCTCCACCACTTTTTGCTTATACCGGGGGTCTAGTAGCGTGGACACCCAGTACAGGTCGTTCTCCTTCAGCCTTTTTATACGAGGGTCCCTCAACAGGCACGACAGCATGAAAGACCCCATTTGCACAAGGTTGGATGCCGAGCTACTCATTTCCCGTTCCTCCTCCTCACACAGAGTAGAATAGGGACTGTTCCCCCTACATATGGTCACTTGGCAGATATGGATTGACACCTGTCCTCAGAGACCATGATACACATTTACACAGATCAGAATAGAGACTGTTCCCCCTACATAGGGTCACTTGGCAGATATGGGTTGACACCTGTCCTCAGGGAGCCTGATACACACTGACACAGAGCAGAATAGGGACTGTTCCTCCTACATAGGGTCACTTGGCAGATATGGATTGACACCTATCCTAAGGATCCATGATACACACACAGATGATTTTACTCCTGTGGCGTTTTGTAATCACTTCATGGATCCGGGTGCTGTTTTGTCAACATGGGCACTTGGATCAGAGCTATCCGGGGATATATAATGTGTGGGGTTTCTGTATGTTTTTTGTTTTTGTTTTTTGTGAATCTTTCTTTTATTGAGGCAATTGTTAAATGGGGTACAGAACAAAGATAGGAGGTACGATTTTCATACAGCTTAGGGTCACATCTATACAGTACAACATCTCCCATGAGGGACTGCCTCTTTTTATATTTTTTAAGCATACGATAAGACTTATGATAATGTTGAGTACCAGATCATTTGGATTCTGACAGTTATAAGTCAGGAGAATCAAGGCTTGTGTGTTGTAAATGTCGCATGGCGGTAGCTTGCACCTTGTATAGGCATGATAAAACAGGTTTAACGGTAGCTTGCACCTTGTATAGGTACGATAAAACAATCTTAACTGTGGATCTTAAAATATGATCTGAGTGATTACGAGTTTAAAGAAAAGTAATGTATCGCTTGAAGCATGATATATGCTAGGTAGGAGCTAAGTCATGTTAAAACAAAATAGTAATATATTCTTAGACTAGTTATACATATGTAGGAACATGCACTCTTTAACCCCTTAAGGACCAAACTTCTGGAATAAAATGGAATCATGACATGTCACACATGTCATGTGTCCTTAAGGGGTTAAAGGTTTTAGGGGTATCTTGCAGGTTATATCGCTTAAAGATACAACGACATTTCTATTGATTATACAAGACTCGTCTTGCTGCAGGTTTAGTCTAAGCAGGCTACATTTACTTTGGGAAGCTACTGTAGTCTGGAGCTACAGTGTGTTAGCGTTGTAGCGTCAGAATTAACTAAGCGTTGCTTTAGCATATTTGTGACATTGCTGTTCGATTTGCTGAGAACATTATGGTCCTGCATCTCAGTGTGTAGCTGATGTATGGGGTGCACAAATACTGTTTATAACAATAACGATTTTCTAATGCATACGAGAAGGGTGTAATGAAAGTAAATAAATCTTACTAGCCTGACTAGTCGCAATAAGCTATAGCAGATAATAATGCATAACAAATAATAGGGTGAGATGTACACTGTACAATCCGAATGACAAAGTAGGTGATATGATTGTGTACTCTTTGTACTGTGAATTAGTATTGATGAAATCTAGCAAATTCAAATAGAAGAAAATAAAAGGAAAGCAAGAGCTTAAGGATTAACGTAAAACCTAAGTAAAGTCACATGAGTAGGCAAGTGCGATGCACCTCGTTCAGTATGTAGTGGTAAGTCTATCATCTATAGACGCGGTGGCGTGGTAGTAATAAAGGAAGGTTAAAAAAAAAAACGTATTAAGTCCATTACGGGTGCCCTTGGAGCTGCCTGTAAGGGATGGGAGAGTCCTCCGCTGTTCTGTATAGTCAGCCAATTCCCCGTTGGGGCCAGACTGAGATTTGCCATGTGAGTCCCGCACAGGTGTCCCCTGTCTCCCTCCTGCTGGCCTGTGCCAAGTACCTTTCTCCAGTCTGGTCCAGCATGATCAGGTGAGGCGTCGTTGGGCTGAGGCTCCTCTGTATGCTCGGTCCATGCGGGTGGTTGGCTCTGCAGATGCCGTGCTCGGTAGGATGCCCTCCTTTGGTGTGCGTCCAGAGTGCTGTGCTGCTGCAGCGGGCCTGGTGGCTGCTGAGTGTCGGATGCAGCCTTGGCTCGGGTATTGCGCCTGGGGTCTGTCTCCGCCAAGTAGCGCTTTGCTGTGTCGCGGATGGGGGTCCTCCCTTGCCCTGAAACCTTGTGGGAGCTGGTGCTCGTAGGCCACGAGCCTGGGAGCCTATGCGGCCCAGGGTCGCCCCTATTGGGGTGGAACGGCGGTGTTTGTCCGGTTGCTTACGTAGTCGCCTTATCACTCTCCGCCGGTGTGGCTGGCACCTCTGGGTCATGCCCAGTGTTGTTCCCGGTCCGGGGGGGTCCGTGACGTGGGGGTTTAGAGTAGGGACCATCGAGTTGCCCTGGTGAGTATCCCCCATCTTCTTTCTGCCGACGGCTCTGACCTTTGCGGGCGGGTTTCGGTTCGGTGTGTCGGGCTGTAAGTGTGCCTCTAACTTGGCCCAAAAGTCGTCGAAAATTAATGTGATCGAGTCTTTTGCGTGGTCTATAGTTTCCATTTTAGCATGCTGTTGCCATCGCTTGTCCGACACCCTCGTGTCAGAGTGATCCGCCATCTTGGTGGCCCTTTGCCCTGCTTCATGTTGGGAGTCTATCTTGCCTGTCGCTTGTTGCGGTGCTCGGGGTACCCCGTCCGGCGGAGACCCTGATAACCCCCATCGGTCCTCGGGGGGGGTGAGTGTATGTCGCTTGTACAGTGCGGGAAGCATCTGGCGGGAAGGAGGCCGTCCTACCCCCGTGCCTCCGCTAGGCCTCATGTAGTTGCCGCGGTACCCGGTTGAGTTGGGTGGCATGCTTAGTGTCGACATGACTTCGATTGCTTCACCCGTGCAGGTAGCTTACTTGTGGGTAGTTTCCAGCAGGCAATTTCTTTAGAATTGTAAATTTTTGGCCCTGCATTACAGGAGCTCATGCAGCGTGCGACCGTTCAGGTTGCTGGTTAGCTCCGCCCCCCTTCTGTATGTTTTTATCTTGTTTTTGGGGTGTTTATGTGTTGTACTCTCTGGATTCGGGAGATAATTGCCACCACAACCACTTACACGTCTATAGGGCTCCCAGTGCCAGAATTGCAACCACAACTACTTGCACATCTATAGGGCTCCTGCCTCCCACTGCTCGGACTGCCAACACAACCACTTACACATCTGTAGGGCTCCCAGTGCCAGGTTTGCCACCACAACAACTTGCACATCTGTAGTGATCCTAATGCCAGGACTGCCACCACAACCACTTAGACATCTATAGGACTCCTAGTGCCAGGATTGCCACTTCAACCACTTACACATCTGTAGGGCTACCAGTGCCTGGACTGCCACCAAAACCTCCTATATAATAAGAATTGTTGGTCTGATGCAGTCATGAGCAATAGAGACTGCGTGAGACTGCATGGGACAAACATCCCATGCCAGCCAGCGAGGGAGCAAAGTACTTACTGTGCTCTTGCAGCACAGCTCCCTCACATGTCCTTCAGGGTCCGCTGGCAGCCACGATGTGACGCGTACAGGATATTTATATTCATATAATTGGCTAAGGATGTTGGTCTGATGCAGTCATGAGCAGTAGAGACTGCGTGAGACTGCATAGGACAAACATCCCATGCCGGCCAGCGAGGGAGCAAAGTACATACTGTGCTCTTGCATCACAGCTCCCTCACATGTCCTTCAGGGTCCGCTGGCAATCACGATGTGAGGTGTACAGGATATTACGTCATTGCACAGAATGAATTAGCTTAGTGGTCAAGATTCCTGTCATCATTCACGTAATTTTTAGACATGTGCAATTCGTTTCATGCAATTCGGACATTTGGATTCTTACGAATGTCTGAATTGCAGAAATCCGAATTACCAGAGTTCAGAAGTGCCGAACCGAGTGCCATTGGTCCGAATTGCCGAAGCAGACAAATTTTTTTACTTACCCCAATTTCCGAACCAAATTTTTTGCCCATGCACATCCCGTATAATCACTATTTTGTCTGGAAGGAGCTATAATACTATGGGTAAGGGAATCTTTGGCAGCGATACTACGGTGGTCTGCCACAATATCATATCTATAATCATGCACAGAATGATAAATGAATCCATAAATATTTATGTGGCGAAACCGACCTCGCCACGTGTTCTTGGAGGGGGCTGCTTGCCCGCCTCTTGCCTTTGGACTATGGACCCGACTTTATGTGAATGTGTTAACCCAGATAGCTATGCCATGGAGCCCATTCGTGTAGTTAAATACTTCGGCTCCATGGCAATTGAACTGTGTGAATAGGATCTGCGCGCTATTCGGTAGTTTTGTGCGCTCAGATCCCAGCTATCTTGGGATATGTGAAATGTCTGTGTGTTATGTGTAAAAGGTGACTTTATGTATTTTAAAGTGTTTTACTGTCTTTGTGTCCCCATGTGCTCAATGGAGTCTGTCTCTGTCCTGGGAGGTAATTAAATTACTTCTACCTTGTCTCCAGGAGAGAGGGCTCTGTGAAACCGGTCTGAGCCGGAAAGCCATGCTGGCAGGGGTTTTAAAATATACTTTAATAACTTTTGAAACCCTGGTCTGATTCATGCAATTTTTTAATATGTTGTTCCCCTGAATGGATTGATTGTGGATATGTATTTTTATGTGAATGTGATGTATGGTTTTAGAGTTATGAAAGTTGGGTAAAAAGTATGTTTTAACTGTATGTATAATTGAGTTTCCTCTCAGGATAAGGGGAGGGAATATGTGGGATGTAACTGTGATGTGATTGGTTGTTTTATGCCTCCCTGTGGGCGGACCTGTATTTGTAACAACTGCAATAAAAAACAGGCTGGGTGTGCCAGCACCTCAGATTCTGCTTGACCCTCAAAACGATGTGTCGTCTCGTTATTGGGGGAATTGGATTGTATGCTGACTGCCAGGAGTGTAAGCGGATTATATGCTTTTCCTGTTCAGCTATTCCAGGGTTCGTGTGTTTCCATTTCGGGAGTTGGAAGATTTGTACAGTTTACAGTTCGGGAGATTGGTGCTTGCAGTAGCTGTGGGTCTATGGGAAAGGGGATTATCGCCTAAACGTTTTTTATCCCCTTGTGAGTGAAACGGTCCGTTACAATTTATAATATCCCATTTGCAAATCTAAATACACTGGTATTCTCTCAATAAAAGCTGTCAACCAACCAGTGATGATAAAGGTGACGTGTAAAGATCGAGTCCCACCATACTGACCTGCTCCAGTCGATGAGAAATAATCTCATGTTTTGTTGTGTTTTCCCCTCCACCTGTGACATTTGCTACACAGACCCAGTGCTGGCATTATCGGCCAGGTGCTTTATGACAAGTATCTAGTATTGATCATGCAGTCAGTATTAGCAGAAAGCCATGTATACCGTACCTGATTGGTCTCCAGAACCTGAACTGCCACTATTTGATGTTGTGTAATTTCCACCTTGAAACAATGACAAATGAGAAATGAGAAACATCCATGTCCTAGCATTTACATTATTCACATTATTTTACTTTCAATGTCATTAATGGTGATTTTTACTTTTATTTAGTGTTTTTATAGCATTTTGTGCAATTATTAATAATGATTTCTCTCAATATTAAATATTTCTCCTGTCATTTACCCTGTTATTGCATCAAAGCAGGCATACATAATTTTACTTTGCCTATAAAGCTTCTTTTAGCTATATTTCTACTCCAGGAATTATTATTGGCTTATAGAGGAATTAATTTCTCTGTCAGAAACTTATTCGACCTATTTAAGGTCTACAAACGGACTGAAAATTACAGCTTCTCCCTCCTTCCAAACAGTAAAGGAAATTCAAAGGATCATACCATTCCTACAGCTAGGCAGGGCAAGGAGTCAATTAATAATCTCATATCTAATTTAGCATGATATTAGCCTTACGGAGATTACTATAGCTGCAGTATAGATGTCTAACTGTGCTTACTGTGTGTGGACATTATGCTTAATGCAGACATTATTTTTACATTCTGTTACCATTCCAGTATGTCCTGTCAGAGTGAGCAACTTATAATATTCAGTTATACTAGTCATCATTTAGTAAGGAGGATAAGACCTTATATTGGGGCAATATGTATTAATTTAATATTATTATGGTGGTGATTGGCTAGCAAGCACTGTCAAGGGTCCACATAATTAACCTCCACATTGCCAAGTGTTGTTATTCCTGCCTGCTAGCTTTGTCTGCAGACAAATAGCTCAGAAATGTAAAATAAAAGTCTGGATTCTAACAATCTGTATTTTACGTTTTCAGATTATTATATCATTCGGATATGGACAAGGCTGTAATTGGCACCATATTCTGGCTCTGAGTCAGCATTGCTAAATCTAAAGAATGTTAAATCTTGTGAAAAGGTCCGGATTTAGTAGTCCGAATGCATCCAGATGGATCCAGGTGGTTTTTGCAAATCTATGCAGACTTGCAGAGGGCATTTGACATTGATGAATAACAGGGACAGTGCTACAGTAAGAGGGAGTGGACAGATGTGACATCACTTATCGCAACTGTCATATGTTTGACCAGAGCAGTATAACTGACCAATGACACAGACTGATTTTATTCCATTGTCACTAGTGACAGTCAGATTGTTTTATAAACCTGTAATTTGTAATCATATTGTAGTCTGTCACCCTATACTGCCTCAGATACTTGCATGGTCCTAGGGAATATCCCAGCCCACCACTCCAGGTCAAGAGACCATTGACACTGCAGGCCACCAGCCCCTGGACAAGCCTACACAGTGGTGGGATTAAAAGACCTACACAATTCCTGCTAGCTGCCTCACTCATGCAGAACCTTGCCAGCAGATATCCGATTTGCACCTACACCTCCTTATTAATCAACAAAAGACAAAAACAATATTAATCATCAACAAAAGAGAGCTACGAGGTTGCAACCCACATCCCCCTTGCCATTTGTTTGTTTGGTCAATTGTTCCCTGCCCACTTTGCCAAACCTCCCATGTATGGTTCAATATCTTATGAATATAGACAAATTGTGATAGAGGTTACTGGTGTTAGAACATGGGTGAAAAATGGAAGATTGAATTATTAAAAGGATACTATAGTCACCAAAACGACTACAGCGTAATGTAGTTGTTGTGGTGACTATAATATATCCCTGCAAGCTTTTAATATATCCCTGCAGTGTCCTTTTTAATAATTCAATATTCTGTTCAGAAAAGGCAGTGTTTACATTGCTCTATAGGGACACCTCCAGTGGCAGTGACTCAGCCACTAGAGGTGCTTCCTGGGTCAGTGCAGCACAACATTCTTTGCATGGAGGTGCTGAACATTCCCCATAGAGATGCATTAATTTAATGCATCTGTATTTGGATATGCTGATTGGCCAGTGTGGCAAACGTGCCTCTGCCACATGCTAGCTAGCCTCCTACCCAAGGACTATGGGCCGTATACTACTATATCCCTGTTGGGGAGTTAAATCTCCCCAGCCACCATTAGCAACTCTACTTGTGTGCCCCTGGTCACTTTCTCTTCATTCAAATGGAACTGAACACTAGCTCCCTGGCAGCCATTCATACGAAGAAACCCACAAATTGTCCTCAGCGCTACTTAGCTGCAATTGTCATGGATCTAAATTCGGCATGAGGACTTGTCACCTCAGTGGGACTTAGCCACGAATGTTATGGAACTATTTTTGACGTGAGGTGACTGTGCAAATTCGGGACAACATGGTCCGGGATTTTGAACAACTTTTAACCCACCAGGAGAACGCTTTTTGGAGGGAAGGTGTCTGAGACTAAGGGGCTCAAACGCTACCTGAGATTCAGATGGAGAGCCCTGTATTGCGGCTGCAGGAGCTCCCGAAAGTTGACCGGCAAAAGCACCAAATGGCCAGAAACTATTTTGGGCATAGGACCATGTGTGCAGCTGGTCAGAACCTTAACACGGTGGTGTTTCCCCCACACTGCATGGATCTGAGCGCTATTTGGAGAACATGGTTGCTCAGATCAGGGCTATTTGAAGATGTTTTTTTTTGTAGGGATATGATATATTTTTATGATGTTTTGGGGTATGTTTTATGCCTTTCTGTTCCTGGGAGATAATTAACTCACCGGTATTTAACGCAATTATCTCCCAGGCACAGATATTTATGGGAGACCCCTGCTGGGGGGGGGACTGTGTATATAAGCAGGCAACCTGGCCATAATATACCAGTTCCTTTACACCCTGTGAAGAATTTCCCTCAGCCCGTTCGGCTATTTCCACTCCCTGCTATTTTCTCTGCTATTTTGTTCGCTGGATTCAGTTTGTTAATTTCTGTTGTTCGGTAAAATATTTGTTTTACCAAACGAAGACCACCCTGGGTATCAATTAAGAACATGGAACTATGTGTAACTCACGAAAACCGCAAGTTAATTGAATGCTCCTAGGTGGCCACCATTTCGGCATACGAACACGTGGTGAGAACAATGGACGGCGGCCATCTTAAACTCCCGAACGCGGCCAGCGGGACTTGGTCGTCGAGTGCCTGAAACTGTTTTCGGCATGGCACTCGTACGAACACCCGGTCCCCATGGAAGTCCCGTATGAACTACTAACACATACAGCAGAAGAACGGCGTTTGGGAGTTTCAAACCGTCCAAACGAGAGGTGCATTCTCCATGAATCACCTTTACTGTATCTATGGCGGTTTTTGTGCAAATCCATCTGAACGGAGACCGGCTCTGGTTACTGATTCTATGGGACTCTGAGTCGGATACAACCTCGTAGCGAGCCAGTCAAAACTTCCACACGGTGTTACTCAAAAACTACCGAACGAATTTTCACGAAATTTGGATATGTTGCTCACATCATCCTCAACTACCCAGGGATATGGTTATATTTTATTATGTATAAAGTATATATTTAAAAAAATTGTGAAAGTGGTTAACTTTTCTGACCAGTAGATAATTGAGTTTAGTATGTTGCTTAAACTCAATTATCTAGCCTGGCCTAGAGGAGGAGTTTTGTGGTGCATAAATTGAGCACCCTTGTTCCCATTAAACCACTCTTGTTCCAGCATTAAGCTTTGGATCATGTGTGGATTATTCAGCGATACCAGTGATATTTTACTCTGTGGATTACTTGCCGATTTTAATTTCTGGGAATAAGGGAATGATTGACGGGACACAGGATTATACCGTCACACACCCTTCCCTCAGTCTCGACTTGTGTTTGTTTGTACCAGCTAAACAGCTATACTCTCTGCAGGAGGGCTTTAAGTACCACCTACAGGGTTTTGTAAAACAACCAATAAACACGTACAATACACTCAGACACTCCCACACAAAATCATCCCCTCTGCCTGTGATACAATTACCTTACACAATAGGTAATGTAATTATCACAGGCAGAGAATTACAGTTTTCCCACATTAATTATAACTTTAAAAGTATGCATCACATGCACATAAAACTTACATTTTCAGAATCCGCATACTCCATATACAAACATATGTCAAACAAATTGGTCCAGTGGGTCAAACGTTAGATAAAAGTCCTTTGTGACCAAATGAAGCATGGCTTTTCTGCCCAAAACCAGTTCCACAGAGTCCTCTATCCTGGAGATAATTGGGAAGTAATCCAATTATCTCCAAGGAGAGAGGAAAAACCCCATTAAACACATGGCAGCAAAAGACAATAAAATACATAAAAATATATAACTGTGCAGCCATTGCATAAAACAGGTACATTCAACATATCCCCAGATAGCTTAGATCTGAGCGCACATTATTACTGAATGATGCTCAGATCACATACATACAGTTCAATTGCCATGGAGCCAAAGTCTTTCATATAGTCTTTCGTTATACGAATGGGCTCCATGGCATAGCTATGTTCACTGTTCAAATAGGGCAAGTACTAAATTACCCGGTTTTCGTGTCTTTGCAGGGGAAAATCAAGCGTTTCAATGTGGGGCCATAGTCTAAAGGCAGCAGGTGGGCAACCAGGCTCCTCCAATGCACAGCGGCGAGACTGGTCTCGTCACATACCCGAATATGCAAATTATTGATCCTTGCTAGGGTTGTATAAACAAAATGATTTAACTCCTAAATAGAAGAGAATATAGCAGTGAGACTGCAGGAAACATAAAAATATAGATTTTGTTACTGCTCCTCTTCGTTTTCCCAGGTAGTACATACAGTGGTTGCTAGATCCCTGATACCAACAGAGGGCGCTCTAGTTGATTTCAAGCAAGCAATACAGCAGAGCACAATAACATTTTATACACACACCCTGTGTTAAGACACTCCCCGCATAGCGGAGTGAAATCGCAGTTTAGTAGAGTTGCCCCCTTTCAGACATGCAGGCACGACCACATTAGAGCTCAAACTCCTGTATTAGAACCATGGAAGTGCGTCTATCTCCCGAACAACATACTTAGTAATACTCCAACTCCCGAACGGCATCCTCCCTAATCGCGGCTAACAGGCAAACCAATATAACATCCAAGCAGCTTATGTTCCCAGAGATCAGTCTCTAGCCGCATGTAGTAAATCCCCCCAATCACGAAACCAAGCTCCGTATTGAGGGTAAAACAAGAACTGGCTTTAATGAGGGCTACCTGTCCGGTATTTATGCAGGTCTCCCAACTGGTGGACACTCCCCTAGGGATGATACATTAGCCAATCATAGTGGCTCAGCCCTCCCCTTTGTACAAGTAACCCCTCCTCTCTATCCTGGAGATAATTGGGAAGAAATCCGATTATCTCCAGGGATAGAGGCAAACCGCCATTTTACATGGTGCATAGAAATTACATATAAAATCTATAACTATAAAACTACCGAATACATTCCATTCGTGCAACGTATCCCCAGATAGCCTAGATCTGAGCGCACATTAATACCGAATAGCGCTCAGATCCAATGTACACAGTTCAATCGCCATGGAGTCAAAGTCTTTCACACTGTTCTTTCGGTATACGAATGACTCCATTGGATGGCTATCTGAGTTACGTCCATTTGTATAATCCAAAGTACCGAACGGACCGGCGTTCGTATGCCCAATGCTAAGAAGGGAGGTCGGCAGTTTCAGCGGTGTTCGGTAGAAAAAGTGTCCATTTTTAGTTCCATAAGTTCATCGTCGAACACCGCTGTTCATTCGTATTTTTTAAAATGGCCGCCGCCTCGTGGTCGACATACGAATGATGACCACCCAGCATACGGTTCAATTAAGAGGTGCCTGCGGTTAACCACAATGTTCTAATTGAGGCCAATAGGTTAACCAGCAGCACACTTCTCTTCTGGGTGGCCGGCTGTTCGGTAGTTTTATTTGGTATTTTCAAATAAACGAACAGGGACGTACGGGCAGGTAATTCCACGAATGTATAAAAGAAACAGACGAACCAGCATTATAACATTAAGACAGATGGATCTGTCACACCCTGCACCCACAATGGACACAGGGGGACCTAAACATAGGAATCACCCAGATACCTAATCAAATTGTCCATCTTAAGCTCTTGGTGATGGTGACGACCATCCCACTGTCCTTATTATAACAATTATTAAAGTTATTGCAGTTTTATTAAAGGCTACTGTCACATGTCAGGATTTCTAATACACAGTTTACTTATCTTCAGATGTAATAAATGTGTCATGTAAAACAAAAATTGTTGAAATTCATATTTATTTCTCAAAATAAATCTCCCTCCATCTTTACTCCCTGCCAGTTATTTGTATAAACCCTCCCTGTGCACCTGTCAGTCAGCAATGCGAAAACGAAAGGTTATGTACAAAAAATGTGCAGAATTATTTATTACAGCTTCTCTTGCATCACAGCTGGTTTTCTGTAACTGTTAAGCAGCTTTCATGGATAAAAATCCTTAAAATTGAGAATGTGTCCTTTTTTCCTCATTAACAATAATCATTAATCTTATTTTATTTTTTTAAACATTCTTTATTTTTCAGAAGTATTTTGCAACAGTGGTATACACATTTATTGCATGATGTGACATGTTTGACATCAGTACAGGGAGTGCAGAATTATTAGGCAAGTTGTATTTTTGAGGATTAATTTTATTATTGAACAACAACCATGTTCTCAATGAACCCAAAAAACTCATTAATATCAAAGCTGAATATTTTTGGAAGTAGTTTTTAGTTTGTTTTTAGTTATAGCTATTTTAGGGGGATATCTGTGTGTGCAGGTGACTATTACTGTGCATAATTATTAGGCAACTTAACAAAAAACAAATATATACCCATTTCAATTATTTATTTTTACCAGTGATAATCAACTTATTCCAGGCCCAAGGAATGGCTAATTACGGTATTACGGTATTTATCCGCTTATGTGGACTCTATCTTGCAGAAGTATGCACAGGGAGCACCGTCCTATGTGCGTGATACAAAATCTTTCTTACAGGAGCTTGAAAGTATTGAATGGAAGTCGGAATACAGTTGGGCCACACTAGATGTGACCTCTCTGTATACCATAATTAGCCATTCCTTGGGCCTGGAATAAGTTGATTATTACATGTCTCAAGACAGCACATTATCGGTAGATCACAGGGAGTTTATTTTTTCTTCGGTTCAATTTATTTTGGATCACAATTATTTTTTCTTTAATGGAGATTATCATTTACAGATCACGGGGATCGCCATGGGTACCAGGTTCGCCCCCAGCTATGCCAACACCTACATGAGAAGATGGGAAGAGCTATTTGTGTGGTCTGGGCATGGCTGGAGGGAGAGCCTGGTCCTATGGCGGCGATATATCGATGATGTTATTATTATTTGGAAGGGGTCTTCGGTTGATTTTCAGAATTTTGTTTGTTATCTTAATGAGAACCAGTACAATCTGGTTTTCACCCCAGAATGGAACAAACACGAAATCCATTTTTTGGACCTTGTCCTTTTTTGTGACCAAGATCAAATACAAACAAGATGTTTTTTCAAACCGACGGATGGCAATGGTTTTGTACACCAACAAAGCTGCCATCATAAACCATGGCTACGGGGCATAGCTAGAAGCCAGTTCACACGTGTAAGACGAAATTGTTCTAACTTTGGGGATTTTAAGGCCCAATCACTACACATAAAGAAAAAACTCATCGATAGGGGTTACAATAAAAACTCATTGGATAAAGAAATCCGTTCCATTGGTTCATTAAAACGTAACTCCCTGTTAGAGGATCGATATAATTCGACCAAGAAAAATACAACTTTAAATCGTCTTTCATAACCCAGTATAATACTGACCACCATAAAATTAAAAAGAGCCTACAAGAATTTTGGCCCATTCTGCTGCAGGACCCAGTTTTGAGAGGTTCTATATCTGACCGCCCGCTGGTGATCTATAAAAATAATAACAATCTTAAGAATCTACTGGCCCCTAGTTATGCTATTAAACATAGGAACACCAATCTGTCTTCCATTTCTGGTTTATTCAAGGGATGTGGAATGTGTAAGGCTTGCACCACCACATCACTGTTCAAAACTAAGGTCTTTTACAGCAATATCTCGGGGGAGGTTTTTAAGGTGAAATCTGAGATTAGTTGCCACACGGACTTTGTGGTTTATCTGCTACAGTGTCCGTGTGGCAAACAGTATGTGGGACGCACGAAAAGGATCCTGAAGGTTAGAATACTAGAAAACCTAAATAACATTAAGAAAAAACTAACAACCCATTCAGTTCCAGCTCACTGTTCTAACTGTCCATCATTTTCTTTTAAGGAGTTTAAATTCATAGGTATTGAAAGAGTGTCTCCATTCTGGCGAGGAGGAGATAAGTTCAAAAATTATCACAGAGGGAAACCTTCTGGATACATAAGTTGAATACCCTAGAGCCACAAGGCCTCAACATAGGGATTGATTTAGTATGCTTTTTGGATTAGGGTTTATATGGTTTATATAATTTTCTGTCTTCACATAATTATTTTCATTTATATATATATAATTTCGTATTAGTGGGATTTTATGCAATTATATATAATTGACATATTCATTATATTGAGTATATACAACCGTGGGACTTCCATGGAATATGAAGGCTCTATAGTATTTAAATACACTACTTGGGAATATTTGATTCTCTCTTAATATTTTGTAACCACTAATGAAAGAAAAGGTTTAATATGTTCATATCATAATTAACTAAATGGAAATGTTATTCCATTTAATATTGGAAATTACTTATAGAAACATTGCATATTCATTTATGTTTATTTTAGATTTTTTCAATACACATCACATTAGTGATATATAATATATAATATCTATCACAATTTGCACATCACACATTGAACTAATGCAATACATGTCTCTGAAAGAATGTATTATCCACAGTATAAAGGTATGTGTCTGCTATACACATTTCACTTTTTTAAATATGTTGCTTCACTGGTTATAGACAGCCCAAGGAGGGTAATTCATTATGATTCAAATTATAAAATGAATAGACTGCAAATGAAGTTACTAACATCTTTTTTCCTTTCAGTAGATAGAATGCGTTGTTGTCTGTTGATTTCTTTGATTATACTATGA
Organism: Pelobates fuscus; assembly: GCF_036172605.1. Taxonomy (NCBI): domain Eukaryota; kingdom Metazoa; phylum Chordata; class Amphibia; order Anura; family Pelobatidae; genus Pelobates; species Pelobates fuscus. The sequence goes on along the minus strand of NC_086321.1, from coordinate 4,776,149 downwards.
AAATACAACAGAATGAAGGTGGAACGCACACTAACCACAGGTGGAACGCACGTGGAACGCACGTGGAACGCATATGGAACGCGGAAGTGCAATACGATCTACACTTCCGGTTTCGGTTAACCGAATGCGCCAAATTTGATTGCCAGCAACAGTAGGAGAATGGGAAACAGCTGTACTATCCATCTACAGGACCAATCAAGCGATGGACTCCGGGTACCACCCCTGGAACCACCAATGGACATAGGGAGTAGCCCTATTTAAAGAGGACTTTTGGGAGGGTGGGAATAGGATGTATTTCTAATCTGTCATAATTGTATATTGTTTTATTTCTATACACGGTCCCTGAGGAAGTTCTTTACAGAACGAAACGCGTAGGACCATACCGTTGTTTTATTTATTTTAATATATTTTATTGATGGTGATTATTCACCTTTTATCAATAAAAGCATATTTTTTCTACTACTACCCACCTGAAGTCCTGAGTATCATTAATACTCGGGTTGGGTTCGCTCTAGGCCCTCTCTGTCGGGTCCAGTGGGTATGTGCTGTGGGCGTGGCTGCTTTGGGTTTGGTGTTTCATGGGGAAACCGTTAGGGGGTCCCTTTCTCATTTTGTGCATATCTGCAGTAGAGCATACCCCCCTATTGTCTCCCCCTCGCCCTTCCCACCCCGTGTATCCCCTCCCTCCTTTTCAGCGCCCTGTATTAGTGTCCCAGTGTCTGTTTTGTGTCCCATTAAACCTTAGTAAGCCATGGCTTAAGTAGCGCCAAAATCGTATCGTAAAAGGATATAGTGGTGTGCGTTCCAGCACTCAAAGGTGATCAAAATTGTCAGTCCCTTCAAGTCTCTGCCTGTGAGTGGTTGAGTCCATAATGTACTGGTCCCATGCTGTTCAGGTGTCCCGGTCGCGAGTCTGCGACGATGTTTGCTGCTGGCGCTTGGGTGGTCGGTTCCGGGGTGTCCGTAGTTTTTCCCAGAGGGGCAACCTTTGTGGTCTGGCGTTGTCCACTGGATTTCTGGAGTGTGCTTGTGCTTCGGGTAGGCTGATGCCTAGTGCAAAGTGCGCCATTTTTGAGGTGTCTTGAAGGACGTGGGTACTGTCATGCTTGCGGACTAGTAGCTTGAATGGGTGTCCCCACCGGTATGGTATGTTTGCCTGTGCCAGTGCGCTGGTGATGGGTTTGAGCTCCCTGCGTTTCGTTAATGTGATGGGTGAGACATCTTGGTAAAACTGGAGAGTGATGGCGTCAAATTTTGGCGGGGTTTTGCGTGTGGCCGCCATGATGGCTTCTTTAATGGTAAAGTAGTGAAGGCGTACTATTACATCTCGGGGCGCCATTTGGTTTTGGCTAGGGGGATTTAGGGCTCTGTGCGCTCGGTCCATGGCTAGGTCTTGTGGCGTTGCGTCTGGGAGGATTGTGAGGAACAATTCTCGCAGCGTGGAGAGCAGCATATCAGGTGTGACAGTTTCAGGGAGGCCCCTGATTCTTATGTTGTTGCGCCTAGAGCGATTATTTAGGTCTTCCATACCTGTCTCTAGTTCCTCCACTTTGTTTCTCAGTGTGGTGAGCTCAGCTTGGTGTGTGTTGAGGTTTTCTAGGAGCTCATCAGCCCTCTGCTTCACCTGTCCTGTTCTCTCTCCCAGATCAGCTAATTCGGTTTTCAGGCTGTGTAGCTGTTTTTCAAGTTCTGCTGCCATGTGCTTCTTTATGTCAGCTGCAGCTTCACACAGCAGTATTTGAAGATCCCTCTTAGTGATCGGCATGGAGGATGAGCCTGCTGCCTCACTGCGGTCTGAGTCGGAGGCAGAGTCTTCCTGCCGTTGTGGGGAAGATGGCGTCTGACCTCGTGGTTGCCGGAACAGAGGGGCCACAGGTGGCGTCTGTTCGTGCTTTTTCCGGCCCCCACATGTCCGCGGATGGCTGTGGGGTTCCAGGATGTGTGCTGTGTCACTGGGGGTTCCGTGCACCATTTGTGGCTGGTATCGTGGCTGTTTGTTGTGCCCGGCGGTGGGAGCTAGCGCGATATGCGGCTGTAACGGATCCTTACAAGTTCCTGGTGTCTGTTGAAATAATCAAGGGAATTGCAGTTTATATCCTCTATTCGTTCCATTTCCTCCATTCATATGGTTTGCACGAATCCACTGTGTAAAGTATAGGTGGCCGCCATTTTGGGACTTTGCACGTGTTCGCGGCCATCTTGCGCACGAACAGCGGTGTTTGCCAGCCATCGTCTGGAACTAAAATCGGCTACGCTACTAGGCGAACACCGCTGAGACCTCCATAGCACCAGGGATTCGTGCCACAACTACCGAACGCCCTGCTGTTCGGTAGAAAGACTTAACAAACTATGGGGATTCAAGCGACCACTGAGATTCGACTGGATGGCACGAATTTCATGTCTTTTCACCGTACGAACGGAGACCGACCGCAAGGCCAAAACTTATGGAACTATTTTCGGCTAGTTGGTCTGTGCGGTCGGTCAAAACTTTGGAACCTTATAACTCCCGAACCATTTGTCCCAATAGACTGATTTTTAGATATGTTGGTCCCCTGGACGAGGGCTATCTGGACTTAAAGCTGTTTTTGGGGTACATCCAAAACTTGTGTAAATTACTGTACACGTTAATTATGTTAACTGTTTATCTGAGGGGAGGGGATGTGTGGGTTGTAACCTGTACATGATTGGTGATTTAATGCCTCCCCCTGGGTGTGTTCTTATTGTATGCAACTGTAATAAAAAGCAGGCTGGGTATTCCAGTCCTCAGTTCTTCTTGACCCTTCAAAACGTAGCCTTGTCTCATTCTTGGAAGGGGATTATTTGGGAATATTATTCTGCTCCTTTTTACAGCTGAACCTGACTCTCGCTTTGGATATCGTGGATGGGATTACGCCAGCTTTACTTCTCCACAGCAGCTTGCAGGGCAAAGGACGTCTCCAACGGCTGATACCCTCTCACTACCTGGGTAGCCGTTACAGCGGCCATTACAGTTCCCAGTCAGGCTCCGCCCCCCCATTAATCTTATTTTAAATTAAAAGAATGGTAAAATCACCAGAAAAAAAATTAAGTTAAAAAATACAAAATATGAATAAAAAGTGTGAGGAAAAACAGGTTATTTTGGTGCATTATGGAAAAAGCAGAGTAACAGTTTGAAACAGAAAATGACACATTCACACAAACCGGGGTTAGTGAATACCACGTTCTTTATACATTACTGCTTCTGTTTCTCTCCCACAATGCAGTGTGTGCCCTGGTGGTGCCAGGACTGGACTGGGTTGTGATGTCATTGGCTTCATTTGTAATCCAAATTTTAAAGACAAATGGAGTAATATTAGGGTTAGTTATAAAGTTTCACACTAATTATAGGGGATATTCAATGGACCAGTTTCCAGAAGTGACAGGTTCCCTTTATATTAAATAACAGGTCTCTCATGTTAAACTGGTGCTAAAAGGTTGGTGAAAATAATGAATGCCGCATTAAACATAATATTATGATGGACGTCTTACCATTGGGTGCGCACGTCACGCTGATGGAGATTATCGTAACGAGGAGAATCAGACAGATTGTGAAAAGTCCAGGAACCAGCCAGTTCTGCAACTTCTGAACTGCGTCTGCAGGAGTAAAACGAGAATTACTAAACGTGCTGCGATGTGAGGAAATGACAGACCGCAATTATTAAGTGTTCTTGCATTGCAAGACCACTTACTATTATCTCACATATATATTATTATTCTTATTATAGCCAAATTTACCACCCTAACTCCTCCCACAATTTTTACACTACATAGACAGTAATATACCGAAACGTGCGGATTGTTCCTGATCGGTGTGCTATTACTTTGTGGAACGTTTCGCCGAATGGTTCACGAAATATCGTCATTATTGTGGCGAAATTGATCCCATAGGAATGAATGGCAGAATGTTCAAAATTAGAGTGGGAGCTGACAAAAGCTGAAAAATCAGGACATAATTTCTAAACTGCCAACTCCCTCATTTTCAAGCCCACCTACACAAATCGTATATCAAAACGTTCGGTCTGCTGCCACTAGCAATGTCCACGGCTAAGCCATAGTCCTGATAGTTTTCACAATATGACAATTTGTTTGCAACTCACGCCGTCCATTGACCTTCATTGAAATTCCACTCTAGCCAGCTCAAATTTGAAGGGCAATTTCTAAACTGCGACTGTGCCTTCATTTTTAATATTTCAGAGATATACTATGCATCCAAATGTAGATCTGGGCCTTGTGATTCTCACAATATAAAGCTCTTCGCTGTAGGATTTATAGTTTTTAAAATATGACAGTTTAAAGATGGCAACCGTCAAAATACTCTGACCTGTGCCAGGCTGGAGCAGCAAGTGATGTCATAGACAGGGCCTTTTGTACACCTGCTAATGTTTTTATAAATGTATGTTTTAATGTTACTGTGAAGCACTTTGGGCAACAATGTTGCAATTAAATGTGCTATATAAATAAATAATAACAGTTACTCCGCCCACTCCAGTTGTAGACTACTGGTGGAAGCAAGAACACTTCACACAGTTTCCCCAAAAATTGTAGCATTTCTAGTTATTATTTATTATTCCAGAACTAAACTTATTAAACAGTGGAAAGTTACCTCAGGGCTCGGTTGCAGTCTCATCACTACTCTTTACGTAGCAGTGGCTGCTTGTTATCGTGCTGGTTGCTAGTGGTGGCAAAGAGCTGCTGAGTAAAATTATTGCATATCAGGCTCATCTTATCGAATGGTGACTGTGGCAAACACAGCCACTGTATATTGTCCTTCGTGTATGTATTATGTTATTGCATATGTATGCCTTTAAGAACCAAGTGGTTGTAATGTGGTTCAAATAAGTAATAGTATTCATATGCTGGTATTCGTATGCTGGCGGCAAGAAAAGCCGCCAGCCTCCCTGCAAATCGTTTCACGAACAGTGAATTTCATCACTGTTCGTGAAACAACCAAACTACCGAAGGGAGACCACACACAGGAGGTCGTGTGGCCCTCATTAAGGATTGCAACAATGTTGCAATCGGTATTTAAGAGGATTTAGGGTGGCCGTCGTTTGACTACCGACCACGCGGCGGTCGGCCATTTTGGATCCTTTGTTCGTCCAGCGGTATTTGGTCGTCGAGCGCCTGGAACTAAAATCGGCTACTCGATGGCACGAATACTGCTGGACTTCCATACCGTTCAGGAGCCCGGTCTTTCGGTAATGTGGTTCCCTCGGTTCAATCGGTAGTTTGAAGGGAACTTAAGTGTAAAGTATATTTGGTACGGCATTCGGTTATTTCAGCTGGGATCTGAGCGGTACTCTCACGAAAGGTGTGCTCAGACCCCAGCTATCTACCGATCGTCTATTCGTTTAGATGTACTGAATAATGTAAGAGTTATGATTTTTAATGTAAATTGTCGGTTTTGCTGCACGAGGGGATAATCCACTTAACTGTATAATCTAGTGGAAGTATCCCTCTCGTGCAGCGGTGCCTGATGGGAGAAATGCCCAGGTTATTCAGTTCCCCATGTAGTCCCCTACTGTACAACCCCTGGAATGTCTGTAGGGAAACCCCTTGCATGGGGAATCCCATAAATACTGGAAGCCTGTGAATAAAGCTCAGTTGACTCCCAGCCTATGTGTCGTCTAGTTCTTGGGAGGGAAGGATTCTATAACGCTACCTGGATTATTGCCTGCTTTTCCTGTCTACCAGCGGAGACCTTGTGGATTATACTACCTCTCCGCTATAATTGGTGGCAAGCGACAGGATTTCAACTACCCAGCAAAGCAACTTTCGGCAGAAATTCTAACGAATAGAGCAAAAGAAGCAGCAATTTGTGAGGTTACTCATTCGGTTGAAACCGGAACCCGGGAACATGTGGAAACTCACGAACGGCCGGTGAATGGGCACGAATTATGCACTTTTAAAGCAAAGTACTTTGAAGGAGTTACTGGAGGCAAGGGGAGCAATAGCCAGTGTGGCGAAACCGACCTCGCCACGTGTCCTTGGAGGGGGCTGATTGCCCGCCTCTTGCCTTTGGACTATGGACCAGACTTTATGGGAATGTGATACCCCAGATAGCCATACCATGGAGCCTATTCATATAATGAAAGACTATGGGAAAGACTTTAGCTCCATGGCAATTGTACTGTGTGAGTAGGATCTGCGCGCTATTTGGTAGTTTTGTGCGCGCAGATCCCAGCTATCTGGGGATAGGTGAAATGTCTGTGTGTTATGTGTAAATGTGACTATGTATTTTAAAGTGTTTTATGTTGTTTTGCAACCATGTGGTTAATGGAGTCTGCCTTTAGTCCTGGGTAATTGGATTACTTCTCCAATTAACTCCAGGGCAGAAGGGAGGAAACCAGGGTGCATTGTGGGGATGTTTTTCTGCCAGCCAGAAAGGAACAAAAGATACTTTTAGTAACTTTTGAACCCCTGGTCGGATTCATCCATTTTTTAATATGTTGTTCCCCTGAATGGATTGATTGTGGATATGTATTTTTATGTGAATGTGATGTATGGTTTTAAAGTTATGAAAGTTGTGTAAAAGTATATTTTACACTGTATGCATAATGGGATTATGTGTCACACTAAGGGGAGGGGATGTGTGGGAGGTAACATCTATGTCATTGGTTCTTTTATGCCTCCCCCTGGGTGTGGCCTGTATGTGTGAGTTGGAAATAAAAGCCAGGCTGGATGAGCCAGTCCAGAGTTCCTGTTTAACCCTCAAAGTGAAGTGTCGTCTCATTATTGGGGGAGGATTTATTGCATGCTGTTCCAGTTTGACTGCTAGGAGTGCAAACCTATTCGTATGGTTCCTATTCAACTGTCTACAGTATTCATATGCTTGGGAGAATTTAAAGGTTTCTCGGATTCAGTGTTCGTGTGTCTCCAGTCGGGAGAATGGTGTTTGCAGTAGCTGCCTGTGCATCTGGAAAGGGGATTATCGCCTAAACTGGGTTTTATCCTCTTGTAAGTGAAACGGTCCGTTACAGCCAGCAACAAGACAAGGGCTATATTAATCGCAGAGCTAATGGAAGGAGACAGAGCCGCAGCTGCTGCAGCACCTCTAAGGGAGGAGGAGCCAACTTAATTTGCAAAGGAATATAGGAGCAGGGTGGCTCTACTTCCAACAGCACCATCTGAACAGATGGCTGACAGGATTTTTGCAGATGTGCAGGAATACATCATGCTTCGGAGGTCGCAGATGAACCAGCAAACAGGAGAAAGAGCCACGACGCCTGTTAACATCCTTCCAGGGAAAGCTAAAATTCCCTACCAAGCTTTTAAGAGTTATTCGGAAGTGGATGGTGAGGTAGATGACTACCTGCAAGATTTTGAGAGGTTATGCCATTTGCACAATATCAGTGCGGAGGATCGGGTACCCCTACTGGCAGGGAAATGATCTGGTCGCGCAGCAGAGGCATCCCGTGCCGTACCAGACGAGGACAGTACAGACTATGCCAAGGTGAAACAGTCCATTCTAGCTAGGTATGCGATTACCTCAGAGGCCTACCACCTAAAGTTCAGAGATATTAAAAGGCTTCTTGTACCCTTCCGAATTCAATTCAAACTACTGACACTAACCTACAAAGCCCTCACTAACTCAACTCCTCACTACATTACTCAACAAATATACTCCTTTTTGTTACCCTCGCACTGCAATTTACCTTCTTCTGACACATGTTGATTACCGCATTGCCAACACTCATTTGCAGAACTTTTCAAAGGGCTGCCTGTTCCTTTGGAATTTGCTACCCTGTGCCATCAGTCTCCAGTACCTTAAAAAGTCACTTAAAACTCACCACATTATGAAAGTTTACCATCTTCCTGAGTGACGCTTCGCTCATGTCACTGCCATCATCACTTCCCTTGCCTCCATAGCTCAGTTCACTCTCTCTCTGTTCAATTGTTTCACTTACCACCTTTACTGGTTTATTTCAACCCAGGCATCTGATCCATCAATCCCTATGCACTCTGACATGCAGTTATATCTCTTCTCTTTATCCCTTCCTTGTAGATCGTAGTTAGAGCAGGGCTTTCTCTACCTCTTGTCTGTTATATTCATGTTTGTGACGAGACCAATCTCGCCACATTGCATTGGAGGAGCCTGGTTGCCCTGCCTGCTACCTTTGGACTATGGACCAGACTGTAAAATACTTATTTTCCCTGCAGAAAGGCTTATTCGTGCCTTTTCTGCCGGGGTGTTCGGTAGATTTTATCTACCGAACAAACTAGCGAATGCGCGACCACCTGGGAGCTGGAGTGTGCTGTCAATTTACCCCCCCTGAAACTGCGGTTAACCGCAGCTTAATTGACGAATCCAGGGTGGTCTTTGTTCGGTTGCCGACCACGAGGCGGCGGCCATTTTAATTGTGCGAATGACCAGCGGTGTTCGGCAAAGATTCTATGGAACTAAAAACGGACACTTAGTTGCACGAACAACGCTGAGCAGTCCGTCTCCTGGTTCCTATTCGTGGGGATGTAGCCGAACAGCCGTTCATTCGGTATTTTGTTCTATGTGAATATGTGTTAACCCAGATAGCCATGCCATGGAGCCTATTCGTGTGATTAAAGACTTTGGCTCCATGGCGATTAAACTGTATTCGTGTGGTCTGAGTGCCATTCACCTAATAATGTGCACTCAGACCTGAGCTATCTGGGGATATGTGACATGTCTATGTTTTATGTGTAAAAAGTGACATTATGTATTTTAAAGTGATAGTCTGTCTTTGTGTCCCCACGTGTGTAATGGAGTTTTGCCTTTGTCCTGGGAGATAATTGAATTACTTCTCCAGGGCAGAGGGGAGGAAGCCAGGATGCATAGTTACATAGTTACATAGTTACATAGCTGAAAAGAGACTTGCGTCCATCAAGTTCAGCCTTCCTCACATTTGTTTTTTGCTGTTGATCCAAAAGAAGGCAAAAAAACCCAGTTTGAAGCACTTCCAATTTTGCAACAAGCTAGGAAAAAAAATCATTCTTGACCCCAGAATGGCATTGAAAGATTATATCCTTGAATATTCTGTTTTTGCAAGTATGCATCTAGTAGCTGTTTGAACATCTGTATGGACTCTGATAAAACCACTTCTTCAGGCAGAGAATTCCACATCCTGATTGTTATTACAGTAAAAAAACCTTTCCTTTGCCTTAGACGAAATCTTCTTTCTTCTAGTCTAAACGCATGACCTCGTGTCCTATGTAAAGTCCGGTTTGTGAATAGATTTCCACACAATGGTTTGTATTGGCCTCGAATATATTTGTATAATGTTATCATATCCCCTCTCAGGCGACGTTTTTCTAAACTAAATAGGTTTAAATTTGTTAACCTTTCTTCATAGCTGATATGTTCCATTCCTTTTATTAATTTTGTAGCCCGCCTCTGCACTTTTTCTAGTGCCATAATATCCTTCTTTAGAACAGGTGCCCAAAATTGCACAGCATATTCAATGTGTGGTCTTACCAGTGATTTATAAAGAGGCAAAATGATATTCTCGTCCCGAGAATGAATGCCCTTTTTCATGCATGACAATACCCTACTGGCCTTGGCCACTGCTGATTGACATTGCACATTGTTGCATAGTTTGTTGTCTATAACAATTCCCAAGTCCTTTTCGTGTGTTGTTATCCCTAATTTGCTTCCATTAAGGGTATACGATGCATTGTGGGGATGTTTTACTTCTGTTTGTCCTGAAATGCTAAATGTCTGTCTTTTGTTACAGTCTTCCATCTGGTCCCCTAGGGGAGTGTCCACCAGGTGGGAGACCTGCATAAATACAGGGGCAGGTAGCCCTTAATAAACAGACCACTGCTTGACCCTCAACACGGAGCCTTGTCTCGTTCTTGGGGGGATTTACTGTATGCTGATAGGGACTGACTGCCAGGAGTGTAAGCCGCTTGGGAGCTTTTCCTGTTCGTCTGCTAGCAGCTATTCGTGAGGTTCCAGTTTGGGAGTTTGGAGTGCTACCTTATTCCCTTGTATGCAGTTCGGGAGTTTGGTGCATTCACTTATGTCCAATTCGTGAGTTTTGGTGTTTCTACAGTAGCTGTGCCTGTCTGTGAAAAGGGGATTATCGCCTAAACGATTTTAACCCCTTGTCTGCTGAAACGGTCCGTTACAATGTTGTATGAATATAATATATATATTATAATAATATATTCTGTTATATTCATTTCATGTTGTCAAATATCCCACAGAGGAATGCTTTGGTTCAGCAGAACATTTTTTCAGAAAATTAACTTTAATTAGGGACCTGCGACACTAGTTCATTTTATTATTATTATTATTATTATTATTATTAACATTTATATTAGGTGTCTAGCTCTTACTGTTGAGGTGGCAGACTGGGATTAGAATCTGAGTTTCCCAGTTGTAAGGCAGTGATGTTAGCACTGCTGTAACAAGACGATACATTGTCAGCTGATAGTTCAGTATAGGGCAAAATATATACATAATAATAAATAATAATAATAATAATAAAAAAGTCAAACTCAAACGTACAAATGGCACTATAGGCAGGCAGCCAGTAAAAAATAGGGACATGGTTGGACGTCTGTTGGTAATTAGTAGTTGCAGCAAGCTTCTGGCTATTTAATGATTAGATTGGAAATGAACCCGAGTCGGTGCTGAAGTAAAATCTCCCAATTTTCTGCTCGCGGGTATTCGTAAAGTAAATAGTAAATTTCTTAGTAACAAAGAAAAACTGATATGAAAAGGTTCCCTGATATCTGGAGGTAAACCCCTGGGTTATACCATTTATACTATACTGTTTGAATTAAAAAGTACAATTTCCCCATAAAGCAGATCGACTGCTTGGTTATCCTGAGTGTCTGATTGCCCGCTGGACACTTCCTACATCATGGGATCTCCAGAGAAAAGGACACCTTACCTTGCTTTCCACCGGAAAAACATAAAGCCATAGAATGTGGAATCTCATGCGGTCTGTTTGCTGTGTTAATATCTGCATACGTAATGGGAAGCTCTTCATGGACTGGAATGTCTAGGGAAATAGGACATTTTGATTATCTGATAGATGTAGATATCTCAGTACACTTATTAATGATTTGTGATTTGATGATAAGGTATGCAGACAGATGACCAGCAGGGGGGCGCTATCCATGTTAAAGACAAAATTGTGTAACTTAATTCTACAAACATTTCAAGAGAGAAAGAAGCCCTAAATATTCTAATCTTGGAGAAAAACAGGAATTGTGACTAAACTTCAAATACCTCAAGAGATCTAACACATTACTGGGGAGGGACATTTCTCATAGGAAAAGGGATGTAGAATAGAAGGACAAAACCTGAACCTTCATGGGTTGACCATGGTCACTCTGGTTCAATGTCTAGACTCCTTGCTCACTCACTGCAGGGTCTCACTAGAACCTTTACCCCCTCTTGGGAATCTTAGAAACTCAGTTTTGGAAAGAATTAGTTGTAAGAAATGGGAAATCAGACAGAGGAGAGTAGTTATTGACACGTTCCTGGAGGGTAGAAAAGCGGTAGGGGAGTAAAAAATTGCTGGGTTACTGGTAGATAGATGATAATGAAACAATTGAGATATTATACAAACAACACGAAGTGGTCAGAAACCAAAACATGTTACCGGAGCATTATATTTGCGCGTCTTGTTCTCTGACCACTTGTATTGTTTGTATTGTTGAATGTGTGTTGTGTATTAGGAAAAACCCACATTAGCGCTGTAGCTGCTGCTTTATTCTCCATTGTAAAGTGCCAGGAGATGAGTAATTTGTATAAATAAAAGTGAGATATTATTGTTACAAAGTCCCCTCTGTCTGCTACTATCTTGTTACATTGTTGTTTAATTTCACAAAAGAACTGTCTCGGGTCATTCGTATGTACAAATGACCGACCACCCGGCCCTGGCATGTGCCGCTAATTAACCTTGTTCACCTCTACAATACCGAACAAACATTCGAACAACTGACCACCCTACCTGAGAAGTGTGCCCCTGATTAACCACCCAGGAGTTCCGGTTTTGTGGTTAACCGCAGCCTAATTGACCGTCAACAGGGTAGTCGCCGTTCGTATTCACGAACACGTGGCGGCGGCCATTTTTAACTACCGAACGCACAGCGGGACCTGGTCGGCAAATGCCTGGTACTCTTTTCGGATACCATTTCATACGAACCCCACTGGAATTTATCATGCCCCATCCATTCGTGTATAAAATACCAACAATCGTGCCGTTCGGCATTTTAAGACTACGTAGGGTACACCGAACCCTTGCAGGATACTATGGCCGAGGATCCCTGGGCTGATAACTGCCGAACAGCCCTCAATACAATCTTTATCTCCATGGCGTTCTCATGCCATTCGTGAGATCTGAGCGCTTTTCATATATCTTGTGCGCTCAGATCCAAGCTGTCTGAGTACAGGTTGAATGTGACAATTAAAGACTATAGTGTATAAGTTATGTATTTTTATTCAGTTTTCATGTATCCATAAAAGTAATAATGTTGCATGTGACTGGAGATAATTGAATTACTGTAACCGTTGGAACTAATTATCTCCAGGCTAGAGGGGAGGATTTGAAAGAATGCACTTTGTCCCCATTGGTTGTTGCCCTTTGTCCCCCTGTGTACCATCAGGTCCAGAGGGATGTGCCTCTGACCTGAAAATATGTATTTAAGCAGTGCATGAGTGATCAATAAACCAGTGTTCTTACCCTCAACTCGCAGGGAAATGCTTTCTACTAGCTCTACCCATAGCTAGCTGGATGTTTTACACTTACAGAATTATCATTGAATGCTGTTGGAATCTCGCTACTGCTCTCCAGGATTGAGAAACAGGACATCTAAGCGGTCCAACCCTCAGCCAGCCTGAGGTCAACCGTAACAATTATAATTACCAGAAGCAGCAGGACGGATAGAGACTAAAAGGAAGGCAAGAAAGACACCAGAGGGGACATCACCTGGGTCCAAGGGAGTGACAGCAGAGAAGCATTAATGGAGCTCTTGGAGAGAGAATGAGAACCAGGAAAGGACAGTGTTGTGAAAACTGACATAATGATGGGTTAAAGAAGTAGCTTGTGATCATCCAAAAAACAGTGCAAATACGCAGGTAATTTCCTCTAAAATAGTGGGCTTTCATAAACTAAATATCGCATTACAAACTAGTCTCAGTGTTGTCATATCAAACCGTTATAATAGCAGAAAGAATAACCCAGAGTATAATACAAGCTGGATTCTGGACCGGGAGCTGATATTAGAGGTGGTACTAATACAATGATATCTGTAAATATTCACATAGATATATCCCATTATAACAAAGAATAACCCAGAGTATAATACAAGCTGGTTACGGGGCCGGGAGCTGATATTAGAGGTGGTAATTAGAGTTGAGCGAACCTGAACTGAAAAGTTTGGGTTTGTACCGAACATTACCTTTTTTGGACCCCGGACCCGAACATGCACATATCACTGTATGTTCGGGTTGGAGTTTGCAGTTCAGCGATTTAATGATACGTTTTGAAAGGCTGCAGGGCAGCCAATCAACAAGCGTTTGACTCGTGTGCCCTTAGAAGCCATCACAGCCATGCCTACTATAGAAGCTGGTCACTTAGTATTATTAAACTATACCACAAGTAGGGGTGTGTCTATGAAACAGTGAGCAGCCTGTTGTCTCCCCCTCAGCCCCCACTCCTGCGCGGTGAGTGGGGGCCCTAAATAACAATAGGGGGGACCTAATGTCCACCCCCTGGCCCCCACCACTCAGCGGTGGGTGGGGGCAATAAATAAAAATTAGGGGGGACCTAATGTCCTCCCCCCGCCCCTTCCCCTGCGCGGTGGGTGGGGACCCTACATAACAATAAGGGGGGGAACTAAGGTCCTCGCCCCTGGCCCCCACCCCTGCACAGCAGGTGGGGGCCCTAAACAACAATAAGTGGGGGACCTAATGTCCTCCCACCCAGCCCCCACCCCTGAGCGGCGGGTGGGGACCATAAATAAACCCCCCCCCGTTGACTAGGGGTCCCCAAACCCGTAGTCACCCCCCTCCTCCCAAACAAATTACCCCTACCTACCCCCCTCATCCTAAAAATAATGAGGGGGGACCCCTGTCTAAATACCTGTAAAAAAAAACATAGACTTACCATTTGATGTCTTCTTTCTTCTAAAATCTTATTTTTTCAGCCCCCAAAAAGGGCAAATAAAAATCCAGAATAACCGACACAGACTGAGCTCTGCAGGGCGGGGAAGGCTTATAAAGCCTTGCTCGCCCTACAATTAGGCTCAGAGCACTCTGATTGGTGGGTTTAAGCCATCCAATCAGAGTGCTCTGACAGGAAATTGAAGAGACTGACAGGCAAGTCTCTACATTTACCTGTCAAAGCACTCTGATTGGTTGGCTTGAAATCCACCAATCAGAGTGCTCTGTGTCATTTTACACAGCGTGGGAAAGTTCTTTGGAATTTTCCCACGCTGTGTAAAATGACACAGAACACTCTGATTGGTGGATTTCAAGCTAACCAATCAGAGTGCTCTGTGTCATTTTACACAGTGTGGGGAAGTTTTTTGAATTTTCCCACGCTGTGTAAAATGACACAGAGCACTCTGATTGGTTAGCTTGAAATTCAGCCAATCAGAGTGCTCTGTGTCATTTTACACGCGTGGGAAAGTTCTTTGAATTTTCCCACGCGGTGTAAAATGACACAGAGCACTCTGATTGGTTAGCTTGAAATCCAGCCAATCAGAGTGCTCTGTGTAATTTTACACAGTGTGGGAAAGTTCTTTGGAATTTTCCCACGCTGTGTTAAATGACACAGAGCACTCTGATTGGTTACTTAATCCACCAATAACCGAAGCAATAAAAAAAAAAACCTGAGCGCAAAAAAAAATAATAATCCATCTTCACCCGGTGAGGGCTCCGCACAGACTGAGCTCTGCAGGGCAGGGGAAGGCTTATAAAGCCTTCCCCCGACCTGCAATTAGGCTCAGAGCACTCTGATTGGTGGGTTTAAGCCATCCAATCAGAGTGCTCTGACAGGTAAATGAAGAGACTCTACATTTACCTGTCACAGCACTCTGGTTGGTTTAAAATCCACCAATCAGAGTGCTCTGTGTCATTTTACACAGTGTGGGAAAATTTCAAAGAACTTTCCTACGCTGTGTAAAATGACACAGAGCACTCTGATTGGTGGATTTCAAGCCAACCAATCAGAGTGCTGTGACAGGACTTACCTGTCAGTCTCTTCATTTACCTGTCAGAGCACTCTGATTGGATGTCTTAAACCCACCAATCAGAGTGCTCTGAGCCTAATTGCAGTGCGGGTCAAGGCTTTATAAGCCTTCCCCGCCCTGCAGAGCTCAGTCTGCGCGGAGCCCTCCATGGGCGAATAAGGATTATTATTTATTTGCGCTCGTTTTTTTTTTTTAAGTGCGTCGGTTATTCTGGATTTTTATTTGGCCTTTTTCGGGCTGAAAAAAATAAGATTTTAGAAGAAAGAAGACATCAAATGGTAAGTCTATTTTTTTTACAGGTATTAAGACAAGGGTCCCCCTCATTATTTTTAGGATGAGGGTGGTAGTTAGGGGTAGTTTGGGGACCCCTAGTCAGCTAGGGGTTAAAATGTTTATTTATGGCCCCCACCCACCGCTCAGGGGTGGGGGCCGGGAGGGAGGACATTAGGTCCCCCCCCATTATTGTTAGCGCTTATTATAGATAATTATTTGCCTAGTTCACTACCGATTTCATGATTTATAGAATTATTACTGTTTGATTCTTCCCCTGGAATTATATACTGGGAGTTAATTCTGAAAACATTACATCAATCAGCAAATTGCGCCCAAACATTGCTGCGTTTTCACATTTAATGTAACAGAGACTGCGTTGGTCAACGTTCCATTATTCATGCAGTTATTTCTGGATATTGTGAATAATACAAACAGACTTTACAGATTTAGAATAGATTAATACAGGGATAGTGAGCTTGTTTTAGAATATATTTATTTGAATAATTATAGACATTATCATATTATTATTGCCACTTCCAATACCAGCTCCTGGTCCAGTATCCAGTTTATATTATACTCTGGGTGATAAATTAAATGTTAAATCAGCGGAAAGATGGAGGGGGTTAAACAGGGAGCGTTAACCCTGGATTTACAGCAGGTCAGTAGATATTTTATGAAGGACATGTTATCTGTGTGTATAGAATGGAAAGCAGTTCGAGGATAGTCATAAAGACAGCTGATCAGGGAGAGTGTCGGGGTTTATGTGAGATTAATGAGATGGAATCAGTGAGATCCCAATAGCAGTTTTTACCAGAAGCCACATACAACTTGTCTCATACCTTCATGCGCACTTTGTCTCCCAGAAAGCTTCGATATCATCTTTTCGTTTTTTTTCTTTGGCTTTTTAATATCTGTGTATAACAGATCGGACGTTTCATGTTGTGTAGGAACTAGAGTAAGAGAACAGACATGCAATTATACGCAAATCCCATGTGTTGCCTGGTTTACTTTCAACTCAGAACAAAGAGTAAAAGTTACATAGTTACATAGTTACATAGTTACATAGCTGAAAAGAGACTTGGTCCATCAAGTTCAGCCATCCTCACATATGTTTTCGCTGTTGATCCAAAAGAAGGTAAAAAAAAACCCAGTCTGAAGCGCTTCCAATTTTGCAACAAACTAGGAAAAAAATCCTTCTTGACCCCAAAATAGCAGTCAGATGTCTCCTTGGATCAAGCAGCTATTACCCCACTAATTAGAAATTATATCCCTGTATGTTATGGTTTGGGAAGTATTTATCCAATTGCAGTTTAAACCTCTGTATGGACTCTGATAAAACCACCTCTTCTGGCAGAGAATTCCATATCTTTTCTTGAACTATCATTTTTCCTTATTTTGATATTTGGAGTTTATTGCCTTATTATCCATTTATTTATTTTCTGTATGACGATGTATCAGGATACTGTCTTCATTTAGGTAATGATCCCCATCCCTAAGGTGGTCTCTATGCTTGCTAAACACAAGCTATGCCATTCTAACACTACTTATAGCTACACATCGCTACTTCTTGTTATTTAGTTGCACTTCCCAAAGTGGGACTTGTATATAATCTGTCACTATTTATTGTTATAACATTCACACGGGTCTAGCTTACTTAATAACAGTATTGTGACATAATAGTAATTCGATATAGAAACTCTTAGTGGCTGTGCATAACAATCGCCACCACTTAGACATTCTACCATTGTGTACTCTTATATATTATATATTGTATGTTTTATACCTTCTCCCCTTGCCTTGTTTTAGGTTTCTCCTAATCCTTTTACTTATACACAATAAAGGTTTTATTCCTATAACAGTGGTATACCAGGACAGATCACGTTTCTCTTCTCCTTTTTGTCTATTACAATTACTCCAAAGGGTTATCCCTTAGTGTCTATCCTTGATTCTTTCACTTATAGTACCCGCTTCCTACGTGTTTTTATTTTTTTTTGTCCTATACCAATCTGATGATTGGAAACCCACAAGGGCAGTGGGTTTTAGTTTGCGAGCCAGGTCAGGATTAATGCTTGGCATTGAGGGGCTCTGTTAATGCCTGGCATTGAGGGGTTCTGTTAATGCCTGGCATTGAGGGGCTCTGTTAATGCCTGGCATTGAGGGGCTCTGTTAATGCTTGGCATTGAGGGGCTCTGTTAACACTTGGAAATGAGTGGCTCAGTTAATATTTGGCATTGAGGGGCTCTGTTAACGATTGGCATTGAGGGGTTCTGTTAATACTTGGAAATGAGTGGCTCAGTTAATATTTGGAATTGAGGGGCTCTGTTAACGATTGGCATTGAAGGGTTCTGTTAATGCCTGGCATTGAGGGGCTCGGTTACCGCTTGGAATTGAGCGGCTCTGTTAATGCTTGGCATTGAGGGGCTTTGTTGTTGCTTGGCATTGAGGGGCTCTATTATTGCTTGGCATTGAGGGGCTCTGTTAACGATTGGCATTGAGGAGCTCTGTTAACACTTGGAATTGAGCGGCTCTGTTAATGCTTGGAATTGAGGGGCTCTGTTAACGCTTGGCATTGAGGGGCTCTGTTAATGCTTGGAATTGAGGGGCTCTGTTAACACTTGGCATTGAGGGGCTCTGTTAATGCTTAACTTTGAGGGGCTCTGTTAATGCTTGGCATTGAGGGGCTCTGTTAATGCTTGGCATTGAGGGGCTCTGTTAACGCTTGGCATTGAGGGGCTCTGTTAATGCTTAACTTTGAGGGGCTCTGTTAATGCTTGGCATTAAGGGGCTCTGTTAATGCTTGGCATTGAGGGGCTCTGTTAATGCCTGGCATTGAGGGGCTCTGTTACCGCTTGGAATTGAGCGGCTCTGTTAATGCTTGGCATTGAGGGGCTTTGTTGTTGCTTGGCATTGAGGGGCTCTGTTATTGCTTGGCATTGAGGGGCTCTGTTAATGCTTGGCATTAAGGGGCTCTGTTAATGCTTGGCATTGAGGGGCTCTGTTAACGCTTGGAATTGAGCGGCTCTGTTAATGCTTGGCATTGAGGGGCTTTGTTGATGCTTGGCATTGAGGGGCTCTGTTAATGCTTGGCATTGAGGGGCTCTGTTAACGATTGGCATTGAGGAGCTCTGTTAACACTTGGAATTGAGCGGCTCTGTTAATGCTTGGAATTGAGGGGCTCTGTTAACGCTTGGCATTGAGGGGCTCTGTTAATGCTTGGAATTGAGGGGCTCTGTTAACACTTGGCATTGAGGGGCTCTGTTAATGCTTAACTTTGAGGGGCTCTGTTAATGCTTGGCATTGAGGGGCTCTGTTAATGCTTGGCATTGAGGGGCTCTGTTAACGCTTGGCATTGAGGGGCTCTGTTAATGCTTAACTTTGAGGGGCTCTGTTAATGCTTGGCATTAAGGGGCTCTGTTAATGCTTGGCATTGAGTGGCTCTGTTAATGCCTGGCATTGAGGGGCTCTGTTAATGCTTGGCATTGAGGGGCTCTGTTAACGATTGGCATTGAGGAGCTCTGTTAACACTTGGAATTGAGCGGCTCTGTTAATGCTTGGAATTGAGGGGCTCTGTTAACGCTTGGCATTGAGGGGCTCTGTTAATGCTTGGAATTGAGGGGCTCTGTTAACACTTGGCATTGAGGGGCTCTGTTAATGCTTAACTTTGAGGGGCTCTGTTAATGCTTGGCATTGAGGGGCTCTGTTAACGCTTGGCATTGAGGGGCTCTGTTAATGCTTAACTTTGAGGGGCTCTGTTAATGCTTGGCATTAAGGGGCTCTGTTAATGCTTGGCATTGAGGGGCTTTGTTAATGCTTGGCATTGAGGGGCTCTGTTAATGCTTGGCATTGAGGGGCTCTGTTAATGCTTGGCATTGAGGGGCTCTGTTAATGCTTGGCATTGAGCGGCTCTGTTAATGGTTGGCATTGAGGGGCTCTGTTAATGCTTAACTTTGAGGGGCTCTGTTAATGCTTGGCATTGAGGGGCTTTGTTAATGCTTGGCATTGAGGGGCTCTGTTAATGCTTGGCATTGAGGGGCTCTGTTAATGCTTGGCATTGAGGGGCTCTGTTAATGCTTGGCATTGAGGGGCTCTGTTAATGCTTGGCATTGAGCGGCTCTGTTAATGGTTGGCATTGAGGGGCTCTGTTAATGCTTGGCATTGAGGGGCTCTGTTAACGCTTGTCATTGAGGGGCTCTGTTAATGCTTGGCATTGAGCGGCTCTTTTAATGCTTGGCATTGAGGGGCTTTGTTGTTGCTTGGCATTGAGGGGCTCTGTTAATGCTTAACTTTGAGGGGCTTTGTTGATGCTTGGCATTGAGGGGCTCTGTTAATGCTTGGCATTGAGGGGCTTTGTTAATGCTTGGCATTGAGGGGCTTTGTTAATGCTTGGCATTGAGGGGCTCTGTTAATGCTTGGCATTGAGCGGCTCTGTTAATGCTTGGCATTGAGCGGCTCTGTTAATGCTTGGCATTGAGGGGCTCTGTTAACGCTTGGCATTGAGGGGCTCTGTTAACGCTTGGCATTGAGGGGCTCTGTTAATGCTTAACTTTGAGGGGCTCTGTTAATGCTTGGCATTGAGGGGCTCTGTTAATGCTTGGCATTGAGGGGCTCTGTTAATGCTTAACTTTGAGGGGCTCTGTTAATGCTTGGCATTGAGGGGCTCTGTTATTGCTTGGCATTGAGGGGCTCTGTTAATGCTTGGCATTAAGGGGCTCTGTTAATGCTTGGCATTGAGGGGCTCTGTTAACGCTTGGAATTGAGCGGCTCTGTTAATGCTTGGCATTGAGGGGCTTTGTTGATGCTTGGCATTGAGGGTCTCTGTTAATGCTTGGCATTGAGGGGCTCTGTTAATGCTTGGCATTGAGGGGCTCTGTTAACGATTGGCATTGAGGAGCTCTGTTAACACTTGGAATTGAGCGGCTCTGTTAATGCTTGGAATTGAGGGGCTCTGTTAACGCTTGGCATTGAGGGGCTCTGTTAATGCTTGGAATTGAGGGGCTCTGTTAACACTTGGCATTGAGGGGCTCTGTTAATGCTTAACTTTGAGGGGCTCTGTTAATGCTTGGCATTGAGGGGCTCTGTTAATGCTTGGCATTGAGGGGCTCTGTTAACGCTTGGCATTGAGGGGCTCTGTTAATGCTTAACTTTGAGGGGCTCTGTTAATGCTTGGCATTAAGGGGCTCTGTTAATGCTTGGCATTGAGGGGCTCTGTTAATGCTTAACTTTGAGGGGCTCTGTTAATGCTTGGCATTGAGGGGCTCTGTTAACGCTTGGCATTGAGGGGCTCTGTTAACGCTTGGCATTGAGGGGCTCTGTTAATGCTTGGAATTGAGGGGCTCTGTTAACACTTGGCATTGAGGGGCTCTGTTAATGCTTAACTTTGAGGGGCTCTGTTAATGCTTGGCATTGAGGGGCTCTGTTAATGCTTGGCATTGAGGGGCTCTGTTAACGCTTGGCATTGAGGGGCTCTGTTAATGCTTAACTTTGAGGGGCTCTGTTAATGCTTGGCATTAAGGGGCTCTGTTAATGCTTGGCATTGAGGGGCTCTGTTAATGCTTAACTTTGAGGGGCTCTGTTAATGCTTGGCATTGAGGGGCTTTGTTGATGCTTGGCATTGAGGGGCTCTGTTAATGCTTGGCATTGAGGGGCTCTGTTAATGCTTGGCATTGAGGGGCTTTGTTGATGCTTGGCATTGAGGGGCTCTGTTAATGCTTGGCATTGAGGGGCTTTGTTGATGCTTGGCATTGAGGGGCTCTGTTAATGCTTGGCATTGAGGGGCTCTGTTAATGCTTGGCATTGAGGGGCTTTGTTGATGCTTGGCATTGAGGGGCTCTGTTAATGCTTGGCATTGAGGGGCTCTGTTAATGCTTGGCATTGAGGGGCTCTGTTAATGCTTGGCATTGAGGGGCTCTGTTAACGCTTGGCATTGAGGGCTCTGTTAACGCTTGGCATTGAGGGGCTCTGTTAATGCTTAACTTTGAGGGGCTCTGTTAATGCTTGGCATTGAGGGGCTCTGTTAACGCTTGGCATTGAGGGGCTCTGTTAATGCTTGGCATTGAGGGGATCTGTTAATGCTTGGCATTGAGGGGCTCTGTTAATGCTTGGCATTGAGGGGCTTTGTTGATGCTTGGCATTGAGGGGTTCTGTTAATGCTTGGCATTGAGGGGCTCTGTTAATGCTTGGCATTGAGGGGCTCTGTTAATGCTTGGCACTGAGGGGCTCTGTTAACGCTTGGCATTTAGGGGCTCTGTTAATGCTTGGCATTGAGGGGCTCTGTTAATACTTGGCATTGAGGGGCTCTGTTAATGCTTGGCATTGAGGGGCTCTGTTAATACTTGGCATTGAGGGGCTCTGTTAATGCTTGGCATTGAGGGGCTCTGTTAATGCTTGGCATTGAGGGGCTCTGTTAACGCTTGGCATTGAGGGGCTCTGTTAATGCTTGGCATTGAGAGGCTCTGTTAACGCTTGGCATTGAGGGGCTCTGTTAATGCTTGGCATTGAGGGGCTCTGTTAACGCTTGGCATTGAGGGGCTCTGTTAATGCTTGGCATTGAGGGGCTCTGTTAATGCTTGGCATTGAGGGGCTCTGTTAATGCTTGGCATTGAGGGGCTCTGTTAATGCTTGGCATTGAGGGGCTCTGTTAATGCTTGGCATTGAGGGGCTCTGTTAACGCTTGGCATTGAGGGGCTCTGTTAATGCTTGGCATTGAGGGGCTCTGTTAATGCTTGGCATTGAGGGGCTCTGTTAACGCTTGGCATTTAGGGGCTCTGTTAATGCTTGGCATTGAGGGGCTCTGTTAACGCTTGGCATTGAGGGGCTCTGTTAATGCTTAACTTTGAGGGGCTCTGTTAATGCTTGGCATTGAGGGGCTCTGTTAACGCTTGGCATTGAGCGGCTCTGTTAATGCTTGGCATTGAGGGGCTCTGTTAATGCTTGGCATTGAGGGGCTCTGTTAACGCTTGGCATTGAGGTGCTCTGTTAACGCTTGGCATTGAGGGGCTTTGTTGATGCTTGGCATTGAGGGGCTCTGTTAATGCTTGGCATTGAGGGGCTCTGTTAACGCTTGGCATTGAGGGGCTCTGTTAATGCTTAACTTTGAGGGGCTCTGTTAATGCTTGGCATTGAGGGGCTCTGTTAACGCTTGGCATTTAGGGGCTCTGTTAATGCTTGGCATTGAGGGGCTCTGTTAACGCTTGGCATTGAGCGGCTCTGTTAATGCTTAACTTTGAGGGGCTCTGTTAATGCTTGGCATTGAGGGGCTTTGTTAATGCTTGGCATTGAGGGGCTCTGTTAATGCTTGGCATTGAGGGGCTCTGTTAATGCTTGGCATTGAGGGGCTCTGTTAATGCTTGGCATTGAGGGGCTCTGTTAATGCTTAACTTTGAGGGGCTCTGTTAATGCTTGCCATTGAGGGGCTCTGTTAATGCTTAACTTTGAGGGGCTCTGTTAATGCTTGGCATTGAGGGGCTTTGTCAATGCTTGGCATTGAGGGGCTCTGTTAATGCTTGGCATTGAGGGGCTCTGTTAATGCTTGGCATTGAGGGGCTCTGTTAACGCTTGGCATTGAGGGGCTCTGTTAATGCTTGGCATTGAGGGGCTTTGTTGTTGCTTGGCATTGAGGGGCTCTGTTAATGCTTAACTTTGAGGGGCTCTGTTAATGCCTGGCATTGAGGGGCTCTGTTAATGCTTGGCATTGAGCGGCTCTGTTAATGCTTGGCATTGAGGGGCTTTGTTGTTGCTTGGCATTGAGGGGCTCTGTTAATGCTTAACTTTGAGGGGCTCTTTTAAAGCTTGGCATTGAGGGGCTTTGTTAATGCTTGGCATTGAGGGGTTCTGTTAACGCTTGGCATTGAGGGGCTCTGTTAATGCTTGGCATTGAGGGGCTCTGTTAATGCTTGGCATTGAGCGGCTCTGTTAATGCTTGGCATTGAGGGGCTCTGTTAATGCTTGGCATTGAGGGGCTCTGTTAATGCTTGGCATTGAGGGGCTTTGTTGATGCTTGGCATTGAGGGGCTCTGTTAACGCTTGGCATTGAGGGGCTCTGTTAACGCTTGGCATTGAGGGGCTCTGTTAATGCTTAACTTTGAGGGGCTCTGTTAATGCTTGGCATTGAGGGGCTCTGTTAATGCTTGGCATTGAGGGGCTCTGTTAATGCTTAACTTTGAGGGGCTCTGTTAATGCTTGGCATTGAGGGGCTTTGTTAATGCTTGGCATTGAGGGGCTCTGTTAACGCTTGGCATTGAGGGGCTCTGTTAATGCTTGGCATTGAGGGGCTCTGTTAATGCTTGGCATTGAGGGGCTTTGTTGATGCTTGGCATTGAGGGGCTCTGTTAACGCTTGGCATTGAGGGGCTCTGTTAATGCTTAACTTTGAGGGGCTCTGTTAATGCTTGGCATTGAGGGGCTCTGTTAATGCTTAACTTTGAGCGGCTCTGTTAATGCTTAACTTTGAGGGGTTCTGTTAACGCTTGGCATTGAGGGGCTCTGTTAATGCTTAACTTTGAGGGGCTCTGTTAATGCTTGGCATTGAGGGGCTCTGTTAACGCTTGGCATTGAGGGGCTCTGTTAATGCTTGGCATTGAGGGGCTCAGTTACCGCTTGGAATTGAGCGGCTCTGTTAATGCTTGGCATTGAGGGGCTTTGTTGATGCTTGGCATTGAGGGGCTCTGTTAACGCTTGGCATTGAGGGGCTCTGTTAACGCTTGGAATTGAGGGTCTCTGTTAATGCTTAACTTTGAGGGGCTCTGTTAATGCTTGGCATTGAGGGGCTCTGTTAATGCTTAACCTTGAGGGGCTCTGTTAATGCTTGGCATGGAGAGGCTTTGTTAATGTGTTCCCTTTCAGTTCACAGAAGAGAGAAGCTTATTGAGCCGCCCTCTGCTATTTTGCAGAAAGAGTTGATTTCCACACTGTGAAAAAGGCTCCTTTCCACGAATGATTGCCACAAACTCCTGGAGGAGTGTGGAAGCTAGCCTCCTGCCCACTGACTATAGTCCAAGTCAGAGACCCTGTTTGGGAGTTACCCTGCTTAGCCACCATTAGCAGCTTTCACTCTGTGCCCCTGGTTCGTCAGCCGTTCGTGTGAACCAAACCCACAAATGGTCCTCAGCGGTACTTGACAATTGGTTGCAAGTGGTGGAATGGCTTCCTAGCTGCGAGGAAACCAGTGCAGCTTCTGGGATACCCACCTATGGGAAGTGGGGATATGGAAGGCACATAGTTGTAGTATTCAACTTCAACAGAAAGCTCCAGCGGCAGTTACAGGAAGTTATGTGTGGTACGGATGACCCTATCCCGGCAGAGAAAGAAACGTAATGGAGGGTGGCTGTCTGAACTGATCTCTGGAAGGAGGACCTCGACAAAATTCAACCCTTGCAGAGCGAATGCCTCCCGACCACCGACCAGCGACGATGGGAACAACTAGAGCTGCGGATTCCATTCCTGGGAGAATAGCCATTAGAGGATGGGTAATAGAATTAGAGAAGCTTGTCATGAATGAAGTGTGGTTAGATGAATCATACCAAGGCTTGCTGTGGCATGCATCCTACCTCTACCTGTGGGTGGTCGAGCATAAATGCGTAGAGGGAGAGGACTACCATGGCCCTGGTCTTTTGTGTGTGGTTTTTGAGGATGGTATGGCATTAGGAGACCCAAATGGTTCTCACTTCTGGTGCATCCAATATGAGCAGCAAGACAGCTTGGGCCATAGCAGAAATGCAGCCGGATCTGTCTTTTTTGGCTGACCTGGAGTGTAAGCTTGAACAGGACTACGTACGCCTGTTTCACCAGATAACGCCTTCATTCTCTGAAGTGATAGAGCTCATGAACTTGGCAACCCAGGGAGAGGAGAGTATCATCCTCCATCCCCAGCAGCAGTGTGAGTTCCAGGGAGGAGAGATGGTCAGTCTCACTCCCCAGTGGCAAAGTATGTTCCACAGAGGCGAGACAACCAGTCTCACTCCCCAGCGGCAGTACATACAGCAGGTAGTGGATCGTCTCTTCCTCCCTTCCCAGTGACCCTGGTGTTTTCCCGAGAGAGGAGAATTGCGTCCTCCCTCCCCAGTGACAAGATTGTGCATCAGGAGTGGATTATAGCATTCTCCCTTCCCAGAAGGACCCTAGATGTAGAAACCTAAGCTTGTGGCAGAAGGCCATTTGGATAACTGAACCTTTTGGAAAAAATCACCAGATTAACACAGACCCAGACCGATTGGAGGTCTGGGGTCTGGTTAGTCTCCCTGGGAGGGGAAAGATATGTGAGATACGCTCCTTCCCATGAATGCTTGCCATGAACCTCTGGAAGAGTGTGAAAGCTTCGACTATGTTCCAGGTCGGAGACCCTGTTACCCTGCCCAGCTGCCATTAGCAGCTTTCCCTCAGTGCCCCTGGATTGTCACTTTCCCTTCATTCAAATGGAACTGAACTGTAGCTCCCTGGCGGCTGTTCGCATTAACCAAACCCACAAATGGTCCGCAGCGGTATTTAGCCGTGACTGCTACAAGCACTATGGTGTCTCACACACCGGTAGAATCGATCAGGCCCGGACTGGCCATCGGTAGGGCCGCGATAGCCGTGGGGCCGAGGCCGGCAGGGGAGATCACAGGATCTCCCCTGCCAGCCCCTGCAGGGCCAGCGCTACCCGAGCACCGGCCCTGCATAGTGCCTCCATGGGCCGGTGGGGAGATCAAAGATCTCCCTCACCGGCCCAGAGGCAGTTACAGGCGGCCGCCGGCAGGAGAAGGTGTGAGAGGGAGGGAGGCAGGAGAGAGGAGCGGCGGAGCTCTATCCAGCAGCTCTGCCGGGTCCTCTCGCTCAGATCTCGCGAGAGTGAACTCTAGCTTACAGGCTAAAGTTCACTCTCACCACTGGACGACCAGGGAAGGATGGCAGCACGGAACCCCCACACCCCCCAGGCAGAATGGACCCCCCCTCCTCCCAGGCAGAACGGATCCCCCCCTCCTTCCAGGCTAAAGGCAAGAAGGGAGGAGGGGGGATATAACTTTTTTATTATTATTATTAATATTTTATTATTATTTTTATTTAATTTAAATAAAATATACATTCACACTCACACACACAGCACCCCCAGACACACACAGCACCCTCAGACACACACAGCACCCCCAGACACACACAGCACCCTGACACACACAGCACCCCCAAACACACACAGCACCCCCAAACACACAGCACCCCCAAACACACACAGCACCCCCAGACACACACAGCACCCCCAGACACACACAGCACCCACACACACACAGCATCCCCAGACACACAGCACCCCCAAACACACACAGCATCCCCAAACACACACAGCACCCCCAAACACACACAGCACCCCCAGACACACACAGCACCCAGACACACACATCACCCAGACACACACAGCACCACCAAACACACACAGCATCCCCAAACACACACAGCACCCCCAAACACACACAGCACCCAAACACACACAGCACCCAGACACACACTGCACCCAGACACACACAGCACCCAGACACACACAGCACCCCCAGACACACACAGCACCCCCAGACACACACAGCACCCAGACACACACAGCACCCCCAGACACACACAGCACCCCCAGACACACACAGCATCCAAACACACACAGCACCCAAACACACACAGCACCCTCAGACACACACAGCACCCTCAGACACACACAGCACCCAAAGACACACAGCACCCTCAGACACACACATCACCCTCAGACACACACACAGCACCCTCAGACACACACACAACACCCTTGCTCACACATATACAGCACACTCCCACACATACATATAAATATATATATATATATATATACATATATATATATATATATATACATATATATATATATATATATATATATATATATATATATATATATATATATATATAGTTATATATATATAAATAAAATAACCCTCAGTGAGTTAACAGACAAAGAAAATTAGAAACCTAGAATGTGACGGCACATAAAAACACCCTCACACACAGCAGCCCTCTTACATACATACACACACTGCGCCCCTCAGACATACAATACGTCCAAATATATATATATTATATAGACACACACACACACACACACTACAGCACCCCTCACACTGCACCACTACACACATTACGCTCCAGATCCCTTACCCTATATGCACTCGTAATCCTCTACACACACACACACACACACACACACAATCTCCTATACACACTCTGGGTCCTATACACAGTAGATCTCCTACACACACACACTGCACCACCTACACACACTACATTCCTTGTCAGCAAACACATACAACATTCTCTAAACACACCCTCTCTACAATCCCTACACACACTACGTCACCTATACACACACACTACAACCCGTATGCACACACTCGCTACATCCCCTATAAAACTATGCCCCCTATACACACACTCTCTACAGCACCTAGCCACACGTATTACACCACAAACACAAATTAAATTGACCTATTTACACAATACCACACCACACTCTACACACACGCAATCCCACAAGCAGGCTCCAAACATATGCACCATCTACTTGGATATTGCCAAGGCATTTGATACGGTTCCTCACAATAGGTTAGTCTTCAAACTAAAAGAAATTGGTCTAGATGAATATTCTTGTTCTTGGGTAGAACATTGGCTTAAGGATATAGTACAACGAGTTGTCATAAATAGTAAATTTTCAAGCTGGACAAAAGTGGTAAGTGGTGTCCCTCAGGGGATTTGGGAATTGTTATAGACAACAAATTAGGCAGCAATAGGCAATGTCAATCTGCCGTTGCTAAAGCCAGTAAGGTTTTGTCATGTATAAATAGGGGCATAAATTCTCGAGATGAAAATATAATTTTGCCTCTTTATAAATTGCTGGTAAGACCACACCTTGAATATGCTGTGCAATTTTGGGCACCTGTTCTAAAGAAAGATATCATGGCACTAGAAAAAGTGCAGAGACGAGCTACAAAATTGATAAAAGGAATGGAGCATTTTAGTTATGAAGAAAGGTTAAAAAATGTAAATCTCTTTAGTTTGGAAAAACGGTGCCTGAGAGGGGATATGATAACATTATACAAATATATTCGGGGCCAGTACAAACCATTATCTGGAAATCTATTCATAAACAGGGCTATACATAGGACACAAGGTCACACATTTAGGCTTGAAGAAAGGAGATTTCATCTAAGGCAAAGAAAAGGTTTTTTACAGTAAGAGCAATAAGGATATTGTGGCGAAACCAACCTCGCCACTGTCCACTGGAGAAGCCTGGTTGCCTGCCTCCTACCTGCTGACTATGGCCCCTGGTAAACTTGTACTTTTGGAATGCAATAGTTGGGCATGTTGTATTGTATTATGCTGCTACTGGCCCTTTAAGAACCATCTGCGGACATACTGTGGAGTTATTGGGTTGCCACCATTTCATGTATCAGAGGCACATGGTGAGAACAATGGATGAAGCACATGGTGAGAACAATGGATGGCGGCCATTTTAACTCACAGACACTGCTGTGACTTTTCTACACGGTGCCATCTCGCCGGTATTTGGTGCACAAAGACATCGTGCAGTAGTTTTAAACTATACAACAGGTGACACATTATACAGTAATTATTTTTTATATAATCTGTATATGTTCTGCGGAATCTGCATTAAACTGTATCTTCCAAACTACTGAACGAATCTCAGTGAATTTTGGATATGTGGTTCACCCAGATCCCCCGGTTCTGATGATATACTTTATATGGGGTTATTGCATGTTTTGGGGTCCATGTGATGTGTTTTATAAAACTGTATTCCTCTGCCTGTGATAATGAGATTACCCATTGTGTTCAGTAATCATATTACAGGCAGAGGGGAGGATTTTGTGTGGGAGTGTCTGTGTGTATTGTACGGATTGATTGGTTGTTCTGTAAAACCCTGTGGGCTGTATTATGTTTGTGGATTGGGAATAAAAGAGACTCTATGTGCCAGTACAGTCAGATTCAGCTTGACCCTCAAAACAAAGTGTCGTCTCGTTATTGGGGGAATTGGATTGTATGCTGACTGCCAGGAGTGTAAACCTTTCGGATGGTTTTTCCTGTTCGGCTGTTTCCAGGTTCGTGTAGTTTGCAGTTCGGGAGATTGGTGCTTACAGTAGCTGCTGGTCTATCCGGAAAGGGGGATATCGCCTAAAAGGTTTTTATCCTCTTGTGCAAAACGGTCCGTTAAAGATATGAAATTCTTTGCCAGAAGAGGTGGTTTTGTCAGAGTCTATACAGATGTTTAAACTACAATTGGATAAATACTTGCTAAAACATAACATACAGGGATTTAATTTCTAATTAGTGGGGGTATAGCTGCTTGATCTAAGGAGACATCTGACTGCTATTTTGGGGTCAAGAAGGAATTTTTTCCTAGTTTGTTGCAAAATTGGAGGCGCTTCAGACTGGGTTTTTTGCCTTCTTTTGGATCAACAGCAAAAGCATATGTGAGGAAGGCTGAACTTGATGGACACAAGACTCTTTTCAGCTATGTAACTATGTAACTATGTAATTATTAAAAACATTGACACCCATAACATAAGTGCAAAACCACAAAGGAAGTTTAATGAGTGCTCCCCTGGATGGCTGCCATTTCGTATAGACGAACGCCAACCAGGGGGAGCATTCGTATCCCAAAAGGAGACGCTTCCCTTGCCTGGGGTTCGCACAGGAGCCTCACAAACGGAGACCAGTCAGGAAATGTATGGTGTGGGAGTTCATAGTGTGGGGGGTGGGGGACGCTTTTGGGGCAGTGTCTAGTTTGGAGGGCTTTCTGTGCCTGGGAGACAAATAAACTTTTCCCGCTCCTGGCCTCCCAGGCACAGGGGATCCTGGCATAAGGATCCCTGTCATTTGGAGAGGGAGACCCCTTGTATGTGGGGCAGGCTTCCTGTACCTGGGAGACAAATAGACTTTTTCCCGCGCCCGGGCTCCCAGGTACAAAGGATCCTGGGATAGAAACCTCTGTGTGTCTGTGTGGTAGACCCCTTGCAAGGTATTATGCATAAAAGTAGTGTATGGCATAATAAAATCGTGTTGTACTCCCAGAACTGTGTCTCATCTAGTTACTGGGGAATGGGTCTCTTGATACTTTGAGTGGTTCTAGAGTGGCTGAAGGAATGAATATGAAGAGGTAACCAGTCGGGTTACCAGGGTCCGCTTTTAGGACGTTTTCTTCCCAGAGTCTCTGACTCATAAAACCTCTATACAGCAAAGGCAGAAAATCCCAGTGCTGATAATACCTTCATTTTTCTTGGGCTTTTTAATGGCGGCATACATGACACCGGGCTCCTCCAGCTGTGTATGACCTAAAATATCAGAAATGTGATTAGCAGGAAAGAAAGTCAGTAATATAATAATAATAATAATAATAATAATAATAAAATACAGTGATATCATCAGTGTGAAAGCGGTTATCATTCCCTGTAATCACTATTTAAACTGTAAAGTTACACATTTCATAGAGAGAGGTGCGGGTCTGAGAATTACTATGATTATCACGATGATTCAATAAGGTGTGAATTCAAAGTAAATGTCAGCTTTAAGGCCAAAGTGTCTGAATTGGAAGCAGTGTTGCTATTTTTACCTTGAGTTTGAAATTCACTTTGAATTCTCAGTTTAGTAAATAACCCTGTTGTGGCAAAAATAACCTTGCCACTGGGTTTTGGAGAGGCCTGCTTCCCAGCCTCTTGCCCTGTGACTATGGCCCCTGGGGTGTATTGCCATTTAAAAAGTCTATTTGGGCTTATTGGATTTTAAAACACTTTTTCTGCCCCTTTCAAACCATGGGAAAATGTGCCTCTTCCCCTCCCCCTTTTTCCTGTCCTATTGTTCTCCAGCATGGGGTTGTCCCAGGGACATTGCCAGACCAGATGAAACTGGCTGCTTTGTCCCTCCTCAATCTCTCATCAGCCCTTGCTATTGTTTAACCACATGGCGATTCAACTGTATTTGTGAGATCTGAGCGCTTCTCGGATATATTGAGCACTCAGATCCAAGCTATCTGGGGATATGTTGGACATGTAGGTTAAACATTGTAATTTGAATGATATTGACTGATATGTCCTGTACCTGGAGATAATTAAGTTACCACAGCCATTTAAGCCAATTATCTACAGGATAGAGGAGAAGATAGACCGGCCGCACAGCCTAAATCTGTGGAAATATTTTGGGCATGAAAACCATGCTTGCGGTCGGTTAAATGCAACTTCCATGGAATTCGTGAACCCCTGCTCTGATCTGGGTGATTTTTGGATATATTGTTCACCCAGATCATGGCTATCCAGGGATGTATTTATGGGGATGTGTGGTGTTTTGGGGTGTTTTCTGTCTTTTGGGAAAAATGTGTGTTTTCTGCCTGTGAGTAATTAAGTTAGCCCATTGTGTTTGTTAATTGTATCACAGGCAGAGGGGAGGGTTTGTGTACATTAGCTGGGAGTGTCTAACTGTACAAGTCTGTCCTGATTGGTTTTGCAACTTTGTATCCTGTGTTCCACAAGGTCCACAAGGTGGGTGGTAACCTTGTGGGAAAACCTGTATAAAAGACACAATAAGCCCTCAGACTGCTGAGTTCCTGTTGTACCCTCAACATAGAGCCTCATGTCATGTGTGGGGGAAAAGGCTGCATCTACACTGGGGATTGCTATATGCTGTATACTCCCCTGGCTATAATCACTAAGCTATTTTAAGAGCTTGTTCCTGCTTCGCTCTCTGAAGGAAGAGAGGTTCATCCACTGGAGCCTGGAGCCTTGTCTTAGGTCCAGGGTGGGTAGGAGACGGCGAGACCCCAACCAAGCTGTGGTGGTTCGTGTGGTCTGCAGTGCGTATGGTGTCAAGTGGAGTGCTTGGAGCCCTCAGGAAGCACTAGGAGCATCCATCAACGGAGGTACCCAGTCGGGGTGCCAGAGGGTCCATTACACCTGTATGTATCAATTTGTGTGGTCAACACATTGTCATATAAAGATCAAACACATGGTCAGGTCATAGACCGGGCTATAGAGCTATTGGTTATGTGGCCTACTGTCCTCTTGGTGATCGTGTAATAGATGGAAATCCATGTGGCTTGCCGAGAAGATGAAGGATTGACTGGCACCGTCCGTGGGCTAAGCTGTCTCCTATCCCCCTCAGTTATTGACTCTCCATGAAAATTGTTGGGTAATAGGTGAGTTACTGTTTTAATGCATGTGGGATATGTTCTTCCAAAAATCAGTGAAACGTGTCTTTCTACTGATACTGAGACACAGGTACACACAGATACACGTGTGGATTGACATTACGCTCACATTCATGGAGAGCTAAGTACTAACTAGTCCAAAATCACAATATATATTGTTAAACAGACTCTAATGGTGCTGCCCCCTCCCCCCATTCCTCCCAGCTGGGATTTGAGTCTTACAATAGTTTTATATCACAGGTTCCTTACTCTCCTTCCATCACTGATCAGAGACTTTTACTTTGTATTAGTGACCCCCATCTCTGGCTGGACATTTTCAGATCAGACTCACTGCATGTGTTATGTAACCATCACTTGGATAGCTCCCATTACGTATTGACTGCAACTCTTACTTTAAATAATTTCAATAAAAACTAATTACTGAAAAGGAAAAAAAAAAAAAGGTAAAGAATATTTCATTGAAATACAATAAAACTAACTTCCAAGTGTTTTGACATGAAATCCTTCCATGTTGTATGAACACAGAGTAAAAAAGTGTGCCCTGCTAGAGTTATTGTAACAGAGCTACCGTACTCAGACGGAGCACCAATGCTATTCTCCCTCCCTCCCCCTCGAATGTCCAGAGCGAGTATAGCCTGATTAGTAGTTTCCCCGAATATCAGCTGAGACCGGATGAAGAACTGTTTTATTGAACAACACAGATGCATATTGATACAGATTACAATGTTTATTCATATCACAATCCATTTAACAATAATCATATCACTTCCCAGTGCCATCAAGTCGGGTGCTGCTATCAGAGGCCTGTCCTCTGAGCCCAGCCAGCCAGGCCACTGAGGAAAAATAAGGATGTCATCCCAGTGTGCCAGGTTAGTAGGATGTCCCTCAAGCCGGCCATTGGCTGTGCTCTGCTGAAAAGCTTAAGGAATTTCTTGGCTACAACTGGAATGGAGACACAGATGGACAGAAAAACAAAGTATTACAAATTCTATACACATCGAGGAATATAGAGAATGTATCCAATGCCAGACACGGAATGTCTTTAAACCCTTTTGCTCTATAAATAAATTAGTTCAATTTTTTTTTATCAAAAATGAATTTAGTGAACATTTATTAAACTCATAATGTGCATTGCAGTGGTTGTAGACTCTGGCAATGTCTGTTAGA
The DNA here is from genome assembly GCF_036172605.1 of Pelobates fuscus. Classification (NCBI taxonomy): domain Eukaryota; kingdom Metazoa; phylum Chordata; class Amphibia; order Anura; family Pelobatidae; genus Pelobates; species Pelobates fuscus. The sequence goes on along the minus strand of NC_086321.1, from coordinate 4,742,306 downwards.
TATGTCTGTTCATTGCTGAGTCTGTCGCTGTAATAAAGATAGTCAGGGTAATGACCACGTCCCTTGTTTTTTGTTTTTTTTATTATATAAATATTATATTATAATTAAGTGTTCTTGCATAGCAAGACCACTTAATGTTATCTCACATATATATTATTATTCTTATTATAGCCAAATTTACCACCCTAACTCCTCCCACAGTTTTTACACTACATAGACAGTAATATACCGAAACGTGCGGATTGTTCCCGATTGGTGTGCTATTACTTTGTGGAACGTTTCGCCGAAAGGTTCACGGAATATCGTTGTTCTAAGCCATAGTCCTGATAGTTTTCACAATATGACCATTTGTTTGTAACTCATGCCGTCCATTGACATTCATTGAAACTCCACTCTGCAAAGTTCACATTTGAAGGGAAATTTCTAAACTGCGACTGTGCCTTCATTGTTAATATCTCAGAGACATACTATACATCAAAATGTAGGTCTGGGTCTTGTGATTCTCACAATATAAAGCTCTTCACTGTAGCATTTATAGTTTTTAAAATACGACTGTTTGAAGATGGCAACCGCCAAAATACTCCGACCTGTGCCAGGCTGCAGCAGCAAGTGATGTCATAGACAGGGCCTTTTGCACCTGCTAATGTTTTTATAACTGTATGTTTTAATGTAACTGTGAAGCACTTTGGGCAACAACGTTGCAATTAAATGTGCTATATAAATGATAACAGTTACTCCGCCCACTCCAGTTGTAGACTACTGGTGGAGGCAAGAACACTTCACACAATTTCCCCAGAAATTGTAGCTTTTCTAGTTATAATAAATATTATATAATAAAAAAATAAAAAAATTAAAACCCCCCCCCAAAAAAAAAAGTAAGAAGCAGCAGACGGACCGCGTCCCTTGTTAATGGAGTTGTATATACTCTCATTCACCCACATTGATATGATATTTTCAGAGGTCACAAACATAGAATAACTCATTACAAATACAATTAGCCTCATGAGTTTGGTACTTCTATAAAGTCCAGTTGTTGCCAAATGCTCTGATGTTGCTGTAACAATCCAGTTGTTTTAGTAATTGGAGACGGTGTGTCTAATATCGTTATATCGTTATACGCTGTGTGTTATATGAGTGTTTAGTGGGCACTATATGAATGTGTGAGTATTGTATAGGTGATGTATGAAAGGTGTGAAGGCCCCAGGGAGATTGTGCAGCTTAGCGGGCAGGGGCGCACGTATGACTGTGGGATGGATGGTGCATGATTGGCTATATGCTACATGTATGACTGTGGGATGGATGGTGCATGATTGGCTATATGCTACATGTATGACTGTGGGATGGATGGTGCATGATTGGCTATATGCTACATGTATGAGTGTGGGATGGATGGTGCATGATTGGCTATATGCTACATGTATGACTGTGGGATGGATGGTGCATGATTGGCTATATGCTACATGTATGAGTGTGGGATGGATGGTGCATGATTGGCTATATGCTACATGTATGAGTGTGGGATGGATGGTGCATGATTGGCTATATGCTACATGTATGAGTGTGGGATGGATGGTGCATGATTGGCTATATGCTACATGTATGAGTGTGGGATGGATGGTGCATGATTGGCTATATGCTACATGTATGAGTGTGGGTGGATGGTGCATGATTGGCTATATGCTACATGTATGAGTGTGGGATGGATGGTGCATGATTGGCTATATGCTACATGTATGAGTGTGGGATGGATGGTGCATGATTGGCTATATGCTACATGTATGAGTGTGGGATGGATGGTGCATGATTGGCTATATGCTACATGTATGAGTGTGGGATGGATGGTGCATGATTGGCTATATGCTACATGTATGAGTGTGGGATGGATGGTGCATGATTGGCTATATGCTACATGTATGAGTGTGGGATGGATGGTGCATGATTGGCTATATGCTACATGTATGAGTGTGGGTGGATGGTGCATGATTGGCTATATGCTACATGTATGAGTGTGGGATGGATGGTGCATGATTGGCTATATGCTACATGTATGAGTGTGGGATGGATGGTGCATGATTGGCTATATGCTACATGTATGAGTGTGGGATGGATGGTGCATGATTGGCTATATGCTACATGTATGAGTGTGGGATGGATGGTGCATGATTGGCTATATGCTACATGTATGAGTGTGGGATGGATGGTGCATGATTGGCTATATGCTACATGTATGACTGTGGGATGGATGGTGCATGATTGGCTATATGCTACATGTATGAGTGTGGGATGGATGGTGCATGATTGGCTATATGCTACATGTATGACTGTGGGATGGATGGTGCATGATTGGCTATATGCTACATGTATGAGTGTGGGATGGATGGTGCATGATTGGCTATATGCTACATGTATGAGTGTGGGATGGATGGTGCATGATTGGCTATATGCTACATGTATGAGTGTGGGTGGATGGTGCATGATTGGCTATATGCTACATGTATGAGTGTGGGATGGATGGTGCATGATTGGCTATATGCTACATGTATGAGTGTGGGATGGATGGTGCATGATTGGCTATATGCTACATGTATGAGTGTGGGATGGATGCTGCATGATTGGCTATATGCTACATGTATGAGTGTGGGATGGATAATGCATGAGTGGCTATATGCTACATGTGGGAGTGTGAGATGTGAGGAAGTGGGTGGTGACAGATCAGACTGACCTCAGTGCCACTTAGGAGCCGGGTCAGCAACAAGTTTCTCTGCGTCTCCTGTTGCTGGGCTTGTTGTATTTTCTGCCTGGGGCCCTGGATGCTTGATCCTGGTTGTTACAGCCATCCTGTGTGCCCTCAGGGCTGGTAATGGTGCTGCTGCTGCAGATGGTGGCCTCCTCCTTCCCCAGCAGCCTGGCGGTGAGGTTCCCCTCCCCAGCGGTCTGGCTCCCCCTGTGTCTTCCTCCATGGGCAACCAGGGCTCCCTCCATGGGCACCCTCCCTGGGCTCCCACCCTGTGTCTCCCTCCCTGTGTCTCTCTCCCTGGACACCCTCCATGGGTCTCCCTCCCAGTGGCTCCCTCCATGGGCACCCAGGGCCGGTGCAAGGATTTTTGCCGCCCTAGGCAAAAAAAAAAATTGCCCCCCCCCCCATATGTCCTGCCCACCATGTGACATCACAATGCCCCGCTCATATGCTCTGCCATAGGGGCCAACGTCAGTCTGCACAAAGTGTCTTTTATCTGAAAAGACAGTGTGTTTACATTAAAAAGCCTACAGGCACAGGCTATAGACACCAGAACCACTACATTAAGCTGTAGTGCTTCTGCTAACTATAGTATCCATTTAATGTGAGGTAAATAAGAGATTAGTGCCACTAATAATATATTGGATTGCCTACTTACCACCAGATGAGGACAATAGGCTGATGATGGGCTCAGTCTGGCTCCACAGGTCTGGTGTAGAACAGGAAGCAGCACAATTTTTTGCGGCCTCTTACACAGCTCAAGGTCTGGGCTCCCAGGGCTTGACCGTGAGTATGCCTACAATGCCCACACATAAATCCACCTACATGGCCCACCCATGAGTTCTCTCACAGGTAGTGGAGTGTATGTGTGTAGGGGATGTTTTATGTGTTATTGTAGAGGATGTAATGTGTGTGTTCTTATAGAATGTAGTGTATAGGGATACCAATTTGTGTAAGGGATGTTGTGTGTGTATAGCGGATGCAGTTTGTGTTTGCATGTAAGGAATGCATTGTATGTTTCTGGGTGTGTGTGTGTGTAAGGGATGCAGGGTGTGTTTCTGTGTATATAATTGAATGCAGTGTGTGTCTATAAGGGGTACATTGAGTGTGTAAGAGATGCATTTTGTTTCTGTGTGTAAGATAATGAGTGTTTGTGTGAGCGTAAGGGATGCATTGTGTGTTTCGGGTGTGTCTGTGTGTAAGGATGCGTTGTATGTTTCTGTGTGTGTGTGTGTGTGGGGTTGAATTGTGTATGTGTGTAAAAGAGAGGGTTTGTGGGGTAGGATAGGGACTGAGAGGGGAGCAGCTCTTTATTTTTTTTTTTTAAAATGTCATAGTGCTCTCCCCTCCTGTCAATTAGTGATTTCCCCTTCCCTCCTGTCCCTCAGTGTTCTCCCTTGGCCCCCTGTCCCTCTGCAGTCCCCCCTTGGTGGTCATCTCACTCCCCCCTCCCCCGTTTAGTGGTTCTGACTCCCCCCTCCCCCTCTTAGTGGTCCTCCCTCCCTCAGTGGTCCTCCCTCCCCCCTTTGGTGGTCCTTCCCCTCTGGCAAACCCCTAGTGGACCTTCCCCCCTCCTCCCTCAGTGGTCCTTACTCCCCCCTCTTCCCCAGTGGTCCTTACTGCCCCACTCCTCCCCCAGTGATCCTTAGTGTCCCCTCCCCCTCCTCCCCCAGTGGTCCTTAGTCCCCTCCCCCCTTAGTGGTCCTTAGTCCCCTCCCCCCTTAGTGGTCCTTAGTCCCCCCTCTTCCCCAGTGGTCCTTAGTCCCCCCTCCTTCTCCCCCAGTGGTCCTTAGTCCCCCCTCATCCCCAGTGATCCTTAGTGTCCCCTCCCCCTCCTCCCCCAGGGGTCCTTAGTCCCCCCTCCTCCCCCAGTGGTCCTTAGTCCCCCCTCCTTCTCCCCCAGTGGTCCTTAGTTCCCCCCTCCTCCCCCAGTGGTCCTTAGTGTCCCTCCTCCCCCAGTGGTCCTTAGTGTCCCCCCTCCTCCTCCCCCAGTGGTCCTTAGTGTCCCCCCTCCCTCCTCCCCCAGTGGTCCTTAGACCCCCCTCCTCCCCCAGTGATCCTTAGCCCCCCCTCCTCCCCCAGTGATCCTTAGTGTCCCCTCCACCCCCCTTGTGGTCCTTAGTCCCCTCCACCCCCCTTGTGGTCCTTAGCTTAGGTCCCCCCCCTCCTCCTCCCCACCGGGGGCCCAGACCTTGAGCTGTGTAAGGGGCCCCAAAAAATGGCGCTGCTTCCTTTTCTACACCAGACCTGTGGAGCCAGACTGAGCCCATCATCAGCCTATTGTCCTCATCTGGTGGTAAGTAGGCAATCCAATATATTATTAGTGGCACTAATCTCTAATTTACTTCACATTAAATTGATACTATAGTTACCAGAAGTACTACAGCTTAATATAGTGGTTCTAGTGTCTATAGCCTGTGCCCGTAGGCTTTTTAATGTAAACACACTGTCTTTTCAGATAAAAGACACTTTGTGCAGACTGACGTTGGCCCATATGGCAGAGCATATGAGCGGGGCATTGTGATGTCACATGGTGGGCAGGACATATGGGGGGGGCGCAATTTTTTTTTGCCTAAGGTGGCAAAAATCATTGCACCGGCCCTGGGTGCCCATGGAGGGAGCCACTGGGAGGGAGACCCATGGAGGGTGTCCAGGGAGAGCGACACAGGGAGGGAGACACAGGGCGGGAGCCCAGGGAGGGTGCCCATGGAGGGAGCGGCAAAAATCCTTGCACCGGCCCTGCCCCCCCCCCCCCCAGTGGTCCAAAGTGTCCCGCCTTCCTCCTCCCCCAGTGGTCCTTACCCTCCTGCCAATGTAGCGTGGCCTGGTGGCGCGGAAAGCGGGACAGGAACCTTTGTTTCCTGTACCCGGCCCCCGGCGGACTGAAAGGAAGTGAGCACACACAGCAGTGCCGCCCCCACACAGCAGTGCTGCGCCGCCTGGGGCTTGTTAAAGCGCTGAGGCGGTGCAGCATGAGGAGACGCACCGTTGATGACCGGGTGCAGAGATCCGGCGCCCCCTGCTAAGTTGCGCCCTAGGAGGCTGCCTAGGTCGCCTTACAGGTGGCGCCGGCCCTGTGGGCACCCTGCCTGTGTCTCCCTCCCTGTGTCTCCATCCCTGGGCACCCTTCCTGGGCTCTATGCACCCCAACTCTCCTCCTCGGGCCCGGTACAGGATCTGCAGCCCGGGCTGAGTCTTCAACTGGGTCGCGCGCCTGGACCAGAGAAAGAAACAGGGAGGGTAAAGAAAGAAACAGGGAGGGGAGAGAAATAAACAGGGAGGGGAGTGAAAGAAACAGGGAGGGGGAGGAGAGAAAGAAACGGGGGGGGAGAAAGAAACAGGGAGGGAGGGGGGGAGAAAGAAACTGTCAGGGACGGAGGGTGGAGAAAGAAACTGTCGGGGGGGGGGGAGAAAGAATCACAACCAATGCACCCCTTGCACACAGAAAAACACACAATGCATTACACCCCTTACACACAATGCATCCCTTACACACACAGAAACATACAACCCATTCCTTACACACACTCAATGCACCCCTTACACACACTCAAAGCACCCCTTACAGACTCACACACTTCATCCCTTACATACACACCTTGCAGCCCTTACAAACACAAATTCACACAATGCATTCCTTACATACAAATCAGGACATCCCCTGCACTCCACCCCCTATGAACAAACTCATTGGTGGACCCTGGGACCCAGACCTTGAGCTGTGTAAAGGGCCCCCAAAAAATGGAGCTGCTTCCAATTCTCCCAGAACATTGATTTTTGTGACTCCATAGATCCTGTTCTACACCAGACCAGTGGTGCCAGACTGCAGCTACAGCCCATCATCATCCTCATCTGGTTGTAAGTAGGCAATCTAGTATATTATTTGTGGCACTAATCTCTAATTTACCTCACATTAAAGAAACACTATAGTCCTCAGAACCACTGCAGCTTAATGTAGTGGTTCTGGTGTCTATAGCCTGTCCCTGCAGGCCTTTTAATGTAAACACGGCGGCACTGCAGCACTGTGTTAGTTAACATGGCAGGTCATATGGGTGGGGCATTGTGATGTCACAGGGGGGGGGCAAACTTTACTTTTGCCTAGGGCGGCAAAAATCCTTGCACCGGCCCTGCTTCTCGCTGACTATCATATCAGCTTTATGAAATAGATCACTCAATCAGCTCGTACCTTTACCTGGGTATAGACATTTAGAGATTAAGTGCCCTTGAAGGCACAGTGCAGCGCTGCCATTCGTTTATCTCTATATTAGACCTTATAGCTAACAGTTTCAGTTTAGCTTTACTTTGCATGCATATCAATAGGGGTGCCCACGAAGGCACAGTTTAGCTTAACTGTTATCTTATCTATTACCTTCTATCTATACTAGACATAATTGTTAACAGTTTCAGTTTAGCTTTACTCTGCACGCACACCGATAGGGGCCTCGGTAATACATGCTAAATTATCAGTCACTTCGGCAATACATGCTGAATTTTCAGTCGCTTCGGTATTACATGCTGAAATATCAGTCGCTTCCGGAATACATGCTGAATTGTCAGTCGCTCTGGTAAGACATGCTAATGCCACTGGTGTCAGGTCCTTGAACTAGATATTGCAAAACATGTTAGCTTGATTTGCCCTGTAACGGAGCTCCGTGTACTCCGACCGAGTACCCTCCATTGATGGATGCTCCTAGCGCTCTCAGAGGACTCCAAGCACTGCAGACGACACCACAACCACCGCAGACTCCACAACCGCCGTAGCTTAACTGGAGCCGCGGCGTCTTCCTTCCACCCTGGATCGGCTTCTGTCCTCCAGGACCATGTGGGGAAGACCTCTCCTCCAGGAGAGCGTATCCGGAACAAGCTCTTAAAAGAGCTAAGTGATTAAGAGCTCAGGGGAATATGCAGCGCATAGCAATCCCCAGTGTGATATAGCAGTTCCCTCCAATAACGAGACAAGGCTACGTATTGAGGGTCAGAAGAAGTCTGAGGACTGGAACACCCAGCCTGCTTTTTATTAGGATAAGGTACACACAGGACACTCCCAGGGGGAGGATGAAATTAACCAATCACCTACATGGTAACACCCCCACGTCTCCTCCCCTCAGATAAACACATAACACAATTAAAACGTACATTATTTTACCCAAAGTCTGGATGTACCCCAAAAACATGTTGTTTCATGAACATGATGTTCCCCAGATAGCCCTTGTTCAGGGGACCAACATACCTAAAAATCAGTCAATTCGGATGAATGGTTCGGGAGATACAGAGTTCCAAAGTTTTGACCGACCGCACAGACCTACTAGCCGAAAATAGTTCCATGAGTTTTGGCCTTGCGGTCGGTCTCCGTTCGCATGAACAAAAGATACGAAATTCTTGCCATCCATTTGCATCTCCGTGATCGCTAGAATCCCCATATCAAGTTAAGTATAACTACCGAATGGCCGGTCGTTCGGTAGTTTCCGTACGAAGTTCTGGGTGCATGGAGGTCTCAGCGGTGTTTGCCTGTTTGCGTATCCGATTTTAGTTCCATGCGTTCACAGGCAAACACCGCTGTTCGTGCGTAAGATGGCCGCGAACACGTGTAAAGTCCCGAAATGGCGGCCACCTATTCGGCACACAAAGGATTCGTATAGAATCATACGAACGGTTTTACTACCGAATCCCCACAAGGCATTTAAACATATTTTATGTGTCCATAGTCTCTGTACAGCCCATTTAAAGAGCCACAGACAGCATACTGAAAATTCATTAAGCCCAGATATAGTTTTTAACGTGCAATATGTCCTGGGGCCATAGTCACAGGGGAGGAGGCAGGCAAGCAGGCCTCTCCAGGACAAAGTGGCGAAGGGCACTTCGTCACATGCCCATACAGCCAAGCTGATCATAAGACACCTGTGGATAAACAGGCCGTACATTACATTTCACAGCTTATGGTCTTAGCTAACTATGAGTAATATTGCGTTATCGCGGTTATGCTTTACGTAGCAAGGACATTTAAACCGCAACTGCAAATGCAAGGTGGTACCTTTTATGAAAATTAGTACATATAAACTTAGCTGTAGTATGAGTGGGGAGAGCAACTAATCAGTTATCTAATAGTAGGCTCATATAACCAGCTTAGAAATAATGCATTTTTAACACGCTTGTAACGACACTTGGTTAATGTATCTGTGCCTGCTAAGAGTTTAACAGTTAATTAGTGTGGAATATACTGCGTATGCAATAGGGAGCAAAACATGACATATATAGAGACAGCATATTTCTGAGTTAGTGTGCCACATTATAGTAGGTGCACTGAGAGGGTAGTGAGTCCTTCAACCTATGCCACTGGCAGGGGTATGTCTCTTATCTGTGTGGTGAGTCTGAAAGAGCCGGGTGGATGTTAATGGACGGTGGAGGGTGGAGGTTTCCCCGCCAGTGGGCCGCAGAGGGTACCCTGTCCGCTGCTTCCTCCGGCAAGCCGATCCGCTGCCTCCTCGCTGGCGTCACGGCTGGTCCCGTGGGTTCTTGTGCTTTGCTGGGTGAGGAGTGTTGGGGTTGCTGAGAGACAAGCGGGTCGGGCGCTCCTGTTGGTCTTGCTCTGCAGTGTGGGAGCGTAAATTCTGGCTCCTGCGAAGTGCGGTTCTTTTTCCAGCTGTGCTGCGTTTCGCCTCTGGTTCTGATTGGGGGCCATATTGGATGTACGGGGGGGTTCCCATCTAGTTGGCGCCGAGTTACCAGGCGGATCCATGCCATTATCTTTCTCACTGCCTGTAGCCTGTAGAGCTTCCCCCGGACTTTCATCTTTGTCCATAGGTTGTCGCAGAGCTGATCATAGAACTCCCTTGTGTGTTTGGGAGGTTTGATGAGTGTGCTCTGTGTTGTGAGTTTTGCCTGGCATGCCATCTTGATCTGGCGTTGGCGGGTCCGAGTTGCCTTACGTTTGGTCGCTTGGTTAAGCTGTGGTGCAGGGGTATTCGTCCCCCGCGAGGACCTGGATATCCCACGCAGGTCCAGAGGGGGGGTAGCAGGGCTGCTGTGGTATCACGCTTGTGGGCATGTCCCATGTCGGGCTGTCGGACGCTTCCTTCTGCCCTCAGGCCTCGCTCTATATTCTGAGAACTTAGGTCAATTAGGTGCTCACTATATACTTAATGTTGATATGGCAGCAGTAACCAATACAAGGAACCCCAACCTTGTCATAAATAAGTGTGGAAAAAGAGAAGGGAGGAAACCGCGCCCTAGATATATACAAATGTGGATATATATATACATATACGCACACAGAAGTAGTAGTTATGGTCTCTTATGTAGTTGACCTCAAAGAAAACAAAACATAAAATGATAATAGTGCAGTATGTCAAGTATATTAGGTGCGTGGATAGATAACGGGAATAATCCACACTCACATTGCCCAGAGCTAACTTAGAGCTCAGCTGTTTACATGCCTGGACGGAACAATCCCCGTCTAAGGATATATAGATGTCTTGACAATCTCAGGTAGGCGATATGTAGAAAAATAAGAAAATCCAGATAGTGCAGTATGTACTGATAAAATATATAAATAAATAATAAAATATCGTACTCACATTTGCTAGAGCAGAACTTGCTCTAGTTTCAATAGCATAGGTGGTATAGTCCCCACCAAGGAACAAGATGGTGACCAGGAGCAAAAAATAATAAAACCCAAGTATAGTACAATGGATAAAGACAATGTATTTAATTCAAATATATTTAAAGAATTAAAAGTCTATGTATTTAATAAACTTATAGACTTTATAGACTTTATAGACTTTATACATAGTAATGAGGAGAGCTCCTCGTGCAACCTCGATACTTCTCCTCACCACTGCTACCCCCAGATGAATATCAAGTAATAGTAGCTTAAAAACTGACAACCTTTATTGAAACAAATAATAATAATAATAATAGTTTAAACCTCCCACACACACACGAAAAAACACACACTTTCACCCTAAATAGTGAAGATTAAAACATAAAGACTAGAGACTACAGATCTAGCTGGTAGAGTATTCAGGCATATTCCTTGTATAGACAAGTATATAACAATGTATCAGAGCAGTGCAACTATCGTATAATTATATGAGACAGCTGAACACATTTGCAAAAAGTATATACCAAGGAAATCCAGCCTGTTAATAGTTAATTACAGTCAATGGGCAAGACATTTAGGGCCTTCAAAGAGAGAATTATGGAACATATAAGGTCTCCAAGGAACCGCCTTGAAACACCTGTCTCAAGACATCTCAAAGAACACCATCACGGTGACTCCAATAACCTTAGGTTTTGTAACCACAAATTAGGGGTAATTAGTAAAAAAGGAACCAAAGACGTGGAGACTTTGATAGGGTCTTGAGACAGAGAGAGTCGAAATGGATATACAAATTAAAGACACTTCAACCCCGGGGTCTGAATGAGGGCTTTTCTTTTGCCCCATTTATTTGACCGTACTACTTTTGAGTGTCCTACGTTGGGTTATTTTGCTTCATTTTGCTCTGTTTTGTTTATACGAGGGTCTTGCCTTTAACACCCCCCTTTTTTTGAGCCATGCCTTTATTTTATGTATAGACCACTCTGTTTTTAATCTATTGATTTGGTTGCTATAATAATTTTTTCTGATAGACGAAACAATCTTATTTACTTTTTTCCCCTCCCCCCCCTCCCTCCCCCTCCTTAGATATGCCACTAATGGACATCTATAGACAGTGTAGACGTGAATATATACTTTGGCCCTTCACATTAACATCTAAATGGATGAGGGATATTTCCCTCTAGCAATATATCCATGGATGAAGGTGCTTATGCATATGGGTTATTACACTGTAATAGGGGGTATATACCTGTTTACAATACAATAATTCTATTTCTAATCTATCTTATATGTAAGCCTCATTTTTGATACAATCATAGAGTGAAGTCTATTCTCTTATATATAGGAAGCTATGTTTCTTTAAATTTGTAATCAGGTGTATAAGCTATCCTATTTAAATAGGGATGATATATATATATATATATATATATATATATATATACCTATCTATGGATACCTGATCAGGAAGGTTTATTCTACAATTCTACACTTAGCCTACTTGAATAATTTCTCTATACAGTGAAGTTTTTCCTGTTTTTATGATGATCTGTATTTAAGTTTAAACTCTAAGTGCTTGCGCATGCGCTCGCAATTTGATGCGGTCATGCGCACTTCACTTGTGGGCGGTGATTACATATTCCTTGTCCGGCTGAGAACAGCCATCTGGCGGACGCATTCGAATCCCTCCTCCCGTGGACAGGTAGGAGGGATCTATGGTATTTAAGGAGTGAAGGGAGGGAGCTGCATTGCCATTTGCCTGCCCTTGAGAAAGGCGGTTAGACCGCCGAAACGCGCGTTGGGCGACTTGTGCATATACTAACTATTACCTAGTTATGACTTGATGATTTTGGTCATGGTTTCTATCGACTGAGATTACAGCCTGCAGGATATCCCCTAATGAGAGATCCTCTATTTTGTGGTCTCTGTGTATATACTAAAGGGATTTATGATATATGTCTGTGTGGTGACAGAGTCCGTTTCTCTACACTGGACCCTGTTTAGACAGCACTTTTTCTAACAAATTTGTTTCCTCTATCTCTTATCTCCCTATCCTTTTGATTTAACTTCTGCTAGACTAACTAAATACAAGGGTTTTTTTTCACTGTTGGAAGCCGATACTTAAATCAGGGATTTTCTGGAAGAGGTTACTGTGAAGAAATGACTATTTGTTCGGTATTTTTTTGCATATTTCTTGCTTTTCTGTGTATTTTCATGTATGGCTTCTGTGTATGGCTTAACCGGGTAGCTGGAGACAATCCCAGGCTATTACGGTGGAGCCTGGCTCTTCAACCTTATAATTTTACTATGCAGTACCGGCCCGGCAAACAAAATGGTAATGCGGATGGCCTGTCACGCCAGACCGAACTGGACTCCTAAACATCTACTTTTCTCGGACATCCCCAAGCCAACCCGACAGGGTCTAGGCGGGTATGCCGACCTATGGACTTAGAGGGGAGCAGTGTGAAGAAATGACTATTTGTTCGTTTTTTTTTGCATATTTCTTGCTTTTCTGTGTATTTTCATTCGGCAGATGGGACTGCCGAACAAAGACCACCCCTGGCTCACTTAACTTCAAAGCCTGCATCACTTTCACCCTCTATGTGTGCGGTCAGCGTTCGTACTGCCGAACGCCACGTGGCAGAGAAAACCGCGGCCATCTTTTTTTCGTCGAACAAAGGCAGCGGGACTTGGTCGTCGAGTGTCTGGAACTAAAATCGGACACTCGACTTCCCGAACACCGGTCTCAATCATACGAACGCTGGAACTATTGATACCGATTAGCTAGAAGAGCGCTATTCGGTACAAATATGCACACGAATGAGGGGAACAATCGCTGCTAGGAGCCAGGGGAATTCATTCGGTACTTTTATTCGTTTTTTCCCTTTTTCTAAAGTGACCGGCAAAACCCCACGAATCTCTGGAACTATTTTGGGCAGCCCACCCACAGTGAACCGGTCACAAAGGACTTCCATAGTTTTTGCGAACCCCTGAACCGATCTGGGTGAAATTTGGATATGTTGGTCACCCAGATCGGGGCTATCAGGGGACATAGGATTTGTGGGGATACCCCAGGTATAAAGGGGTGTTCCAGAAATTGGGGAAAACAGTGAATTTTCAGCCTGGAGATAATTAGGTTGTTACTATATCAGACCTGATTATCTCCAGGACTAGGGGAGGGAACTGCCTGTTTGTATTGGGTGTGTTTTATATTTTTACTGTTCAGGATTGGATAAATGTTACTCCTCCCTGTGGGATGTCCCCTTGCATGGGGACCTGCATAAAAAGCCATGTATGTGAATAAAAGTTAGTTCTACTTGTATCCTGATCCTGGACTCTGACTGTTATTTGGAATTCGTATGCTTTGCCAAGGGAATTATCTTGTGAAGCTGTTATATTTCGTATGGATTTCGTTTCCTGTAACTACCGAACCGAACTCTCACTACCTTAGACTCTGACCTTTCGGGAGGAAACTACCGAAAGCGGTTTGGCTAGACTTGGTTTCCTTACAACTGGTGGCAAGCAGAGGGATTCGAATCCCGAATGGACATTGCAAACCAAGCAAGGGAATGAATGGCTCAGCAGTACCAGCTACTTAAAAGAACCACACTAAAGGATTTACTGGAAGCTCGAGGCAGAGTGGCAAGTAACAAGACAAAAGCCACGTTAATTGCAGAATTAATACAGAGCGATAATACCAGTAATACAGAGATGGATCAAGAGGAAGAAACCGTGATGCAAAAGGACATCCGATGGATGATCAGTCTATTGGGACCCTGCCCAACTGCAGAGGCGCTTTTGCAGGTCATGGCACAAGCCAGACAAGCGCAAAAAGAGCGAGAGGACCGGGACAGGCCGTCACAGGGAGATTTACTGCACTCCCCGGGAAGTACTGGGGAGATACCAAAGAAGGTAAATTATGCAGCCTTTAAATCTTTTAATGACAATGAGATGGAAATTGACAGTTACTTGCAAGACTTTGAACGTCAATGTGCACTGGAGGGATTAGACTCCACGAAATGGGCTGCAGTCATTAGCAGTAAATTGTCAGGTAGAGCAGCCGAGGCGCTGCGAGCAGTACCTGAGGGGGACATACACAATTATGAAAAAGTAAAAGACATTTTGTTGGCCAGATATGCTGTAACTCTGGAGGCATACCGGAAAAAGTTTAGAGAGCTGAGGAAGACTGGGAAAGATTCCCATACGGAATGGGCTTTTCGGCTACAACGGGCGGCCTGCAATTGGATGAAGGGCTGCCAAGCAACCACCCTGGAGGATGCTTTGCAACTAATGTTACTGGAGCAATTTTTTAATCACTCTGCAGAGGACATAAAGGACTGGGTTAAAGATAGAAAACCAAAAACTGTGGAGGAAGCCGCCAGGCTAGCGGATGAGTACCAGGATAACAGGAGGAAGGAGCAAGGGGTGAGCAGACCACCTTTTAAGCCTAATTACACGGCTCCAACAACCCCTACCCCTCCTAGACCCTACATGAGTAACCCCTCACCGAACCCAGCAAACACACCTCGACCCCCTGCAGTGTGCCATTATTGCAAGCAACCAGGACATTATAAGAATCAGTGCCCTCGTTTAAACCGGGGAAGCTGGGAACGGCAACCCCCACAACAACCCAGGGCAGCTGCTCATTGTGTGCAACAAGAAGGCACAACCCATGTCCCTAACCAAGAAGAACAGTGGAGTGTGTTACACGAGGTCAACCCAGTTCAAGCTGGGGGTGACAACCGGGACCACCACCGCCAATGGATTACCGTGGATGGCGTGGGGGCCCGGGCGCTGAGAGACTCTGGGGCTACTTTGACTGTGGTGCAACCTCACACGATCAGAGCACAAGCTCGCACCGGACGCACAGTCGCTGTGAGGGTGGCTGGGGGCGCTATCCACAAACTGCCCACCGCTAATATCCTTGTCGATTGGGGTTCCGGGTCCAAACAGCTGGAGGTTGGGATTATGCAAGAACTGCCCGCCGAGGTTTTGTTGGGAAATGATGTGGGATGCTTAACCTCTCAACTAGCCCGAGACACCCCTGCCGAGGCATACCCGGTTACCACCCGAGCTCAAGCCAGACTGGAAGCTCTGCTGCACTCTGAGGAAAACCAGGTGAGAGTCGACATACCCCCCTTACTCGATCCTCCCTTTCCTTTCTGGGATACCCCCCAGGGGTTTGAACAAGAGCAGCGCACCGACCCCACATTAGAGGGTTATAGGAAGGCAGCGGCCGTTACCCCAGGGAACAACCCGCACGAAAAGTTTGAGTGGTATAAGGGGTTGCTGTATAGAGTGACCGAGGGGGTGGGACAGGGGGCCACCCAGGTCATCAAAAGACAGTTAATTGTACCCCGTAAATTCCGGGCTGAGTTGTTAAAACTCAGTCATGACATTCCCCTAGCAGGACATTTAGGGGTTAAAAAGACAAGGGACAGGTTAACCCAAACATTCTTCTGGCCCAGGGTCACTCAGGACCTCAAGTATTATTGCAGGACGTGCGACGTCTGCCAAAGGGTAGGGAAAAGGGGAGACCTTCGGAAGGCCAAACTTCACCCCTTGCCCATTATAGAACAGCCCTTTCACCGACTAGCGGTGGATTTAATAGGACCCCTCAGCCGACCCAGCCAGTCGGGCAAAAAGTTCATACTAACGGTAGTCGACTACGCCACTAGATACCGGGAGGCAGTCGCCCTCACCAATATAGAGGCAGAGACCGTGGCAGAGGCCCTTATTCAGATATTCACCCGAGTAGGTTTCCCGCAGGAGATCCTTTCCGATCGGGGAACCCAGTTCACGGCTACCCTGACACAACAATTGTGGCAGAGCTGTGGAGTGAAACCCCTGTTCAGCGCCCCGTATCATCCCCAGACTAACGGGCTCTGTGAACGTTTCAATGGCACTCTAAAACAGATGCTAAAAACCTTTACAGAGTCCCACAAGAATTGGGAAAAATTCCTTCCCCACCTTCTGTTTGCCTACCGTGAGGTGCCCCAGGCCTCCACTGGGTTTTCCCCCTTCGAACTCCTGTACGGGAGAAAAGTTCGGGGCCCACTGGAGCTCGTACGGGAACACTGGGAGGGCAATACAGATGAGGGGGGAGTCCCTATCGTCCAGTATGTCCTGGAGTTCCGGGACTGTCTGCGGGCTCTCACCGAATCGGTTAGGGAGAACCTGCAGACGGCCCAGGAGGACCAGAGGAAATGGTACGATAGGGGAGCCCAAGATAGAGTACTGGACTTAGGGCAGAAGGTATTAGCTCTGAGACCAGTTAAAAAGGATAAGCTGCAAGCAGCCTGGCAGGGACCATTTAAGGTAGTAGAACGGGTTAGCGAGACTACCTACATCGTGAGCAAATGCTCAGATGAAAGGCTGACCAAAGCCTTCCATGTGAACATGCTCAAACCATATTTTGAGAGAACAGAGGATGTGGGCGCCGTGTGTGCCCCCGCCACAGAGGATAGTGAAGGACTACCCCTCCCTGATTTACTAGACACCGCCCCCTGTACTATTGACCAAGTAAGCTTGGGTCAAAATTTAAACCCCATAGAGAAGGGTGAGGCCACTCAACTGCTGCAGGGATACCGAGAGATGTTTTCAGCCACCCCAGGCTATACCTCCGCTGCGGTACACCGCGTGGAAACCCAGGGAGAGACGCCACTGCGGCAACAACCATATCGGATCCCGGAAGCAGCGCGTGAGAGTATGCTCACCGAGTTAAGGGATATGTTACAGCTAGGGGTAATAGAACCCTCTCAAAGTCCTTGGGCCTCCCCGGTAGTACTAGTACCGAAGCGCGACGGCACCACGCGCTTCTGTGTAGACTATCGGAGGCTTAACGATCGTACCATAACAGACGCCTACCCCATGCCCAGAATAGATGAGCTCTTAGACCGTATGGCGGGGGGGAACTACTTGACTACCCTGGACCTGTGCAAAGGTTATTGGCAGATCCCCTTGGAGCCTGCGGCCATCCCCAAGTCGGCATTCGTCACCCCTTTCGGGCTATACCAATTCAAGGTTATGCCCTTTGGGATGAAGAATGCCCCGGCTACGTTTCAGAGGATGGCCGAGAGGCTCCTGGAGGGGTTTCAGGACTTCGCATGCGCGTATCTAGATGATATTGCCATCTACAGCTGCACATGGGGAGACCATCTGGGTCATGTGTCCAGGGTACTCAAACGAATCCACCTCGCAGGGCTCACATTGAAACCCGACAAATGTCACGTAGGCCTGGCCGAGGTACAGTATCTCGGCCACCGGGTGGGCTCCGGTAGACAGCGTCCAGAGCCAGCTAAGGTAGAGGCCATAGCTAACTGGCCCCAGCCTCGGACCAAAACCCAGGTATTAGCCTTCTTAGGGACGGCCGGTTATTATAGAAAGTTTGTCCCAGAATACAGCGCCCTGGCCAAACCCCTCACCGACCTTACCAAAAAGGCCCTTCCCAAACAGGTCTCCTGGACCCCAGAGTGCACGGACGGTTTCCAGAAGCTTAAAGCGGCATTGAGTGAGGCTCCTGTGTTGGCAGCACCCGACTACACTAAACAATTTCTTGTACACACAGATGCCTCCATGTTTGGGCTGGGAGCCGTGCTAAGCCAAGTGGGAACAGACGGCATGGAACACCCGGTGGCATACCTCAGCCGTAAACTTTTACCCCGAGAAGTCAGCTATGCCACCGTAGAAAAAGAATGCTTGGCCCTCGTGTTGGCACTCCAGAAGCTTCAGCCCTATTTGTATGGGCGGGCATTTACCCTTATGACTGACCACAACCCCCTGGTATGGCTTAACCGGGTAGCTGGAGACAATCCCAGGCTATTACGGTGGAGCCTGGCTCTTCAACCTTATAATTTTACTATGCAGTACCGGCCCGGCAAACAAAATGGTAATGCGGATGGCCTGTCACGCCAGACCGAACTGGACTCCTAAACATCTACTTTTCTCGGACATCCCCAAGCCAACCCGACAGGGTCTAGGCGGGTATGCCGACCTATGGACTTAGGGGGGAGCAGTGTGAAGAAATTACTATTTGTTCGGTATTTTTTTGCATATTTCTTGCTTTTCTGTGTATTTTCATTCGGCAAATGGGACTGCCGAACAAAGACCACCCCTGGCTCACTTAACTTCAAAGCCTGCATCACTTTCACCCTCTATGTGTGCGGTCAGCGTTCCTACTGCCGAACGCCACGTGGCAGAGAAAACCGCGGCCATCTTTTTTTCGTCGAACAAAGGCAGTGGGACTTGGTCGTCGAGTGTCTGGAACTAAAATCGGACACTCGACTTCCCGAACACCGGTCTCAATCATACGAACGCTGGAACTATTGATACCGATTAGCTAGAAGAGCGCTATTCAGTACAAATATGCACACGAATGAGGGGAACAATCGCTGCTAGGAGCCAGGGGAATTCATTCGGTACTTTTATTCGTTTTTTCCCTTTTTCTAAAGTGACCGGCAAAACCCCACGAATCTCTGGAACTATTTTGGGCAGCCCACCCACAGTGAACCGGTCACAAAGGACTTCCATAGTTTTTGCGAACCCCTGAACCGATGTGGGTGAAATTTGGATATGTTGGTCACCCAGATCGGGGCTATCAGGGGACGTAGGATTTATGGGGATACCCCAGGTATAAAGGGGTGTTCCAGAAATTGGGGAAAACAGTGAATTTTCAGCCTGAAGATAATTAGGTTGTTACTATATCAGACCTGATTATCTCCAGGACTAGGGGAGGGAACTGCCTGTTTGTATTGGGTGTGCTTTATATTTTTACTGTTCAGGATTGGATAAATGTTACTCCTCCCTGTGGGATGTCCCCTTGCATGGGGACCTGCATAAAAAGTCATGTATGTGAATAAAAGTTAGTTCTACTTGTATCCTGATCCTGGACTCTGACTGTTATTTGGAATTCGTATGCTTTACCAAGGGAATTATCTTGTGAAGCTGTTATATTTTGTATGGATTTCATTTCCTGTAACTACCGAACAGAACTCTCACTACCTTAGACTCTGACCTTTCGGGAGGAAACTACCGAAAGCGGTTTGGCTAGACTTGGTTTCCTTACAGTTACTTAAGTTTATTTTTCCCTATTTTTCATTAGGGGAAGGCCTCCTGCTGTTCGTTTGACTGTAATTAACTATTAACAGGCTGGATTTCCTTGGTATATACTTTTTGCAAATGTGTTCAGCTGTCTCATATAATTATACAATAGTTGCACTGCTCTGATACATTGTTATATACTTGTCTATACAAGGAATATGCCTGAATACTCTACCAGCTAGATCTGTAGTCTCTAGTCTTTATGTTTTAATCTTCACTATTTAGGGTGAAAGTGTGTGTTTTTCCGTGTGTGTGTGGGAGGTTTAAACTATTATTATTATTTGTTTCAATAAAGGTTGTCAGTTTTTAAGCTACTATTGCTTGATATTCATCTGGGGGTAGCAGTGGTGAGGAGAAGTATCGAGGTTGCACGAGGAGCTCTCCTCATTACTTTCTCTGTTCTCTCTATATATTTAGGGTTATGCCCTTTACTACCCCTGTAACCCTTTCACTTCCTGCCAGAGTTCTCTTTGGCCGGTGGTTCGTTGACTTTATACATAGACTTTTAATTCTTTAAATATATTTGTATTAAATACATTGTCTTTATCCATTGTACTATACTTGGGTTTTATTATTTTTTGCTCCTGGTCACCATCTTGTTCCTTGGTGGGGACTATACCACCTATGCTATTGAAACTAGAGCAAGTTCTGCTCTAGCAAATGTGAGTACGATATTTTATTATTTATTTATATATTTTATCACTACATACTGCACCATCTGGATTTTCTTATTTTTCTACATATCGCCTACCTGAGATTGTCAAGACATCTACATATCCTTAGACGGGGATTGTTCCGTCCAGGCGTTTAAACAGCTGAGCTCTAAGTTAGCTCTGGGCAATGTGAGTGTGGATTATTCCCGTTATCTATCCACGCACCTACTATACTTGACATACTGCACTATTATCATTTTATGTTTTGTTTTCTTTGAGGTCAACTACATAAGAGACCATAACTACTACTTCTGTGTACGTATATATATATATATATATCCACATTTGTATATATCTAGGGCGCGGTTTCCTCCCTTCTCTTTTTCCTCGCTCTATTTTAGACTGCCACGTGGCCGGCAATGAGTTTTCCGACGCGCACAGGTGCCGGACCGGTGTCGATTTGTTGCTCACAGTCTGCTGAGTCGGTCCCCGACCCCTGTGTGCCGCCAGCTCTGGTAGGTCGCACGGTATTCGCTTAATTTTGCTCATCTTTGTGGGAGCTTGTATAAAGTGCGTCCGGCCATCTTGGCTGCCAGGCCCTGCCCCCCGTGATGTGTGGCTGTTACAAAGATTCTGAGATGGATTAGAAAAGTGTTTCACTAGAGAGATAAGAGGCCAGATTACCCATTAGGTAGCCGAGGCCGCACTAGCAAAAAGCAGATGAATGATAATTTGCAAACATGCATCCTGCCAGACGCATTCAGTTTATCTTCAGTCTCCATGCGGTCGTTGATTCCGGTGCTGTAAGTTGGTTCAGATTTGGATATGAATGATTTTCCAAATGTATCCAAATAATTTTACAGAATTGATCAGACTAAGCGAATCCTGGCCGCACTTGGCGTTACTAAATCAGCGAATTGCGGTCAGAATTTAGGCATTTTCACTGTATTTGATCAATTTCTTACAAAATCCAGTGTTTACTGAATAACTCTGCAGTTGTAAATACTATTAGATACAGCTGTAATCAAAATTATTCAGCCCCCACTGAAAATCAGGTTTAATGTAAACATGTACAGACGACGTGCAGCTGTTTGCAATGAACTAATCAAACAATTCAATTGAAAAAGCTCAACACAATCAATGCTTGTGGTTATCCCCAATTTCAAACTGAAAATGCATCTTAGAATTGTTGCATTTCCACTTAATGCAAGTTATACATTTAATATGAGTATATGTTTGTTCTTGTGAGTAAATGACTCATTGTGGCTGTAACAATGAGGATATAGTATACCATAGACATAGAGGACATAGTGAAACTCATGCAAGAAGTGAAAGATTCATCGTTCCCATTTCCAGTGTTTCTATAGTTATGTCATCATCATCAGAATGTTCCTTGACTCACAACGTCCCACCATTTTGTAGCGTGGCGCCCAGCTTTATGTATTATAGGTCAAAACGCGATGGTAATTTAATGCATTGATTTTACATACCGAACGGCAGTGCTTCTCATGTAGCCCCATGTAACAAAAGCACAGCTTAGTGGAGGCGGGCCTTGATAGGGCTAGGAGGCGGGGCATAGGAGGAAGCATGTAGGGATTGGTAAGTTAGAAGGTTAGGGGCTGAGCTATATAAATAGGCAGCCATCTTAGAAACATCACATTTAACTTTCGTACCTAGCTGAGTTGGTCCCTCCCTCCCTGGTTGGTTTGCCGGGTTGTCCTGCTCTATAACAGCGGCGGGATAGTGAGCTGTAGGGTCATGTAACTCGCTACAATGATGGGTGTTTTAGAAAACATGGTGAGTGTAGAGTTCATGATTATTATTATTATTATTATTATTTTTAGTAGTATTTATATAATGACAACTTATTCTGAAGCGTGTTGCAATATTATTTACCATGGGCATCCACCACGTTTACATATCTGGGAGTCAACCTCCCGCACCAACTAAACAAGCTTTACAAACTAAACTTCCCACCCCTCATACAAGTCATCTCCAAAGATCTTACAATGTGGAATAAGCCTATTTTGGCTGGCTTTGTAGAATTTACATATGAAAAATGAACACCGTCCCAAAAGTGTTGTATCTGCTGCAAATTCTACCTATCACTATTCCCACCTCCTTTTTTTATTGATTAAACAATTCTAATCCAGCTTCATATGATCTTTAGACTGGGTAACTTATCTTTCTAATACAGGGTCCTCCCTTAGATCACTCTGACAAGAATCTACAAATGGTCCAAACCCCACAACCAGAAGAAATGGGTCCACATTGAGAACTCAATACACACAATTCCCTGGTACAAATCTGGTCGGGCTAACATGAAACCTCACCACAACACTCATCCCACTATAATACCAACTCTGAGAACTTAGTCTCACATCAAATACATTTTGGATATCTTTCCCTAGCCATCTCCTCTATATCCATTAACGTATAACCCCCAACTCCCACCAAGCCTCAACACCAAATTGTTTGAGAGTTTCACACCTTTTCTTACCTTACACTGGGGTCTGTATTGAATGAGCAGGGAATCAAATCATGCTCCAGCCTTATCTCAAGTATATCACCCACACCCCTCTAATTATTCAGTTCCTCCCAACTCTCCCATTTTGTTACTTCCACCCCGAACCTACTCAGTGGATATAGGAATCCTTCAACATTAGAATGAATGTGCGACACTAGATAATTGAAAACTAAACAACTATTTACCTTCTATAAAGGTATTCCAACAAGGGGCAACACACAACCTACCTAGATACACAAACCTATGGGAGGACGATCTACCAATCTCCCTGACTAAAGAGAATTATAAATGTATATTCTCAAACATATTTCATTCCTCCATCTGCAAAACCACACTTGAAGGCAATTATAAACCGATACCCAGATTGCATTATACGCCAACCCCGATACATCCCTTCTTCCCAAATGACCCAGACACCTGCTTGAGGTTTAACCAACCCCAAGGCTCCCCATGTCACATGTGGTTGTCCTGAAAAAACACTGTGACAGAACGCTGGCACTCCGACCAAGTACCTCCCTCCAATCAATGCTCCTAGTGCTTGCTGAGGACTCCAAGCCCTCCAACCGACACCACTGCACTGCAGACCCCACTTCCAGTGATGCAGCTGCGCTGGGGTCTCGCCGTCCTTCACCCACCCTAGACCCAAGGCCAGGATCCAGCGTCCAGTGGGCAGGCCTCTCTTCCTCCAGAGAGTGTAGCAGGAACAAGAACAGCTCTTACAAGAGCTTACCCTGGGGAGTACAGTGTGAATATAGCAATCCCTTCAAGAAAAGGTCAAGTAGTTATGTTTAATGGCAGCAAAGGGCTTTCTTTTATACAAGTTTTACACATACAGAACCACCCACAGGGTTTTGTAGGACATCCAATCAAACACAATGGGTTAATGTAATTATCACAGGCAGGAAAAATACAGTTTTACACAATATTCATAACTTTCAAAGTATACATCACATTCACAAAAAAACTTAAATTTTCAGAATCAGCATACTTCAAATACAAACATACCCAAAAAATCATACAATTCCCTCCAGTAGTTAAAAAGTTAGCTGAAAGTCATTTTTGACCGACCGCACGCACGTTTTCATGCCCAAACAGAGTTCCAGAGAATCAGGCTGTGCTGCCGGTATATTTCACATGTAAAAGTCAGTTCAAACAGACGAACGACAACCACTTGAATTGTCGAATGAACTGTCAAACGCCATTCAAATTGTCGAATGCATTAGTTCCAGGGAAGGTAAAACTTCCTTCGTGCCGTTTTGTAGCCAATTTCAGTTCCATGAATTTGACAGCACATACCGCTGACCACGTTCGAATGAATTAAAATTGCCGCCGCCACGTGTTCGGTTTTCAAATGGCGCACACTTCGGCTCTTCAGTTTAAAAGTACAGATCCTTTTCCTAGGAGTTAAAGGGCCAGCAGCAGCACAATAAAAATCCATTATGCCCAAATACGTTCTTAAAGGGCAATACATCCCAGGGGCCGTAGTCACATGGCAGGAGGCTGGTAAGTAGTCCTCTCCGGGCACCCAGACCTATTGGGGTAGAATAGCATCCTACCTACAGATCATCAAAGGCGACAGGTACCCAAAACACCAGAGGCATTCTATTCCTCTTATACCCCCACTCCATTCTCCTACCTGTCCGCATCCTACTAAATCATCTACTTACAGCAGCAAATTTGCTAATTCCCATCAATTGGAAAAACCCACTGCTCCATCAATAAAAGAATGGATTGAAAGAGTAGAAACAATGAGAATGATAAATATACAGTGTGGCAAAAGTTACCTTGCTACTTGTACTTGGAGGGGACTACTTGCCACCCTTTTGCCAAGTGACTATGGCCCCTTTAATTTATTTTGCCCGAAAGACCCTAATTGTGCCTATCGGGACTTGGCACAATGTACTTTAAATTTTGAACTAGTCGAAGTCGCACTTCGGATACAGCCGAAGTGTTGAAGTATTCGAAGTGGCCGCCATTCGACATTCAAACACTTGGCGGCAGCTATTTTATTCAGTCAAACGAGTTCAGCTGTGTTTTGTCGTCGAGTTCATGGAACTCAAATCGGACATGCGACGGCACGAACACCACTGAAACTTTACCTTCTCTGGACTTTGAATCTTCGACTGGAGTTGAACGCCGTTTGACAATCCGACCCGTGCCATGGACCCGTGCAATCTAAGTGAACTTTTAACATTGAAAGTAGACCGGACGCACAGCCTATTTCTCTGTAACTGAAAAACTGTATAAATTGTGAGTGCTGGCTTGCATTAAACAGACCCCTGCATGAAGTATTGGCTCATGTTTGGGGGATGGGATAACTACACTCTTGGGGATTTCTATAATCACAATACTCCCCTGAGTATAAGTTCTTGTAAGAGCTTGTTCCTGCTACGCTATCTGGAGTAGGAGAGGTCTGCCCACTGAAATCTGGATCCTGGTCTTGCGTCCAGGGTGGATGAAGGATGGTGAGACCCCGGCATAGCTGCATCGCTGGAAGTGCTTGGAGTCCTCGGCAAGAACTAGGAGCATCGATTGGCAGAGGTATCCGGTCGAGGTGCCAGGGGTCCGTCACATACAGCCATCTGGACTCCATTGTTAAACTTTCATTATTGAACACCCTAGAATGGCCAGCACACTCATTCACATACCTAACTCCCCTCCCCACCCCCTTACTACCCCATATGTTGGACTGATGCCGACCCACTTGAGTCAGACCAAAATCCTGACTAGATATCTCTATTGTAGAATTGACGCTACCTCTTTTAAGGTACTCTCAATTTCCAGTGATACCACACTTTGCAGAGGGAAACAATCCCTTAGGCAGCAAAGGATTATCCCCATTCTGTTTATGTTATTATTATTTATGTTACCAGTCTATTCAATATGCCATTAGTTTACACCTCAGTTTTCCATTTGCATATGAGAGAATTCACAACATGTGCATCTAACATTGTACTAGGCAATAAGGCAATATTCAATATTCAGACTCTGCTCACCACAATGTACCCTTTATGAACCTTTTGTATCTACTTCACTAGTAATGTCGCGAACATACAATTTTCGGTTCGCATACCGCGAACGCAAACTTCCGCAAATGTTCGCGAACCGGGCGAACCGGGCGAACCGCCATAGACTTCAATAGGTAGGCGAATTTTAAAACCCACAGGGACTCTTTCTGGCCACAATAGTGATTAAGGGGGGGGAGGATACCTACTCTCCTCCCCCCCCCCCGGCCCCCACCCCTGGGCGGCGGGTGGGGGCCATAAAGATACCAATAAGGGGGACCTATTGTCCCTCCCCGGCCCCCACCCCATCCCCTCTCATTATTTTTAGGGTGAGGGGGGTAGGTAGGGAGATAATTTTTTTTTGGGGGGGGGGTGACTAGGGCCCCCCCTTCATATTTAGGGCCCCCACCCACCACTCAGGGGTGGGGGCCGGGGGGGACAATAGGTCACCCCCTTATTTTATTTTGAGGGCCCCCACCCACCGCTCAAGGGTGGGGGCCGGGGGGGACAGTAGGTCCCCCCCTTATTGTCATTTTTAGGGCCCCACCCACCGCTCAGGGTTTGGGACCAGGGGGGACAGTAGGTTCCCCCCCTTGTTATTTTTAGGGCCACCACCCACCGCTCGGGGTGGGGGCCGGGGGGGGACAGTAGGTCCACCCTTATTGTTTTTTTTAGGGCACCCACCCGCCGCTCAGGGGTGGGGGCCGTGGGGGCGGACAATAGGTCCCCCCATTGGTATTTAGGACCCCCACCCGCCGCTCAGGGGTGGGGGCCGGGGGGGAGGACAATAGGACCCCCATTGGTATTTAGAGACCCCACCCACCGCTCAGGGGTGGGACAATAGGTCACTCCCTTATTGTTATTTTTAGGGCCCCCACCCACCGCTCAGGGGTGGGGGCCGGGGGGGACAATAGGTCCCCCCCTTATTTTTATTTTTAGGGCCCCCACCCACCGCTCAGGGGTGGGGGCCGGTGGGGGGACAGTAGGTCCCCCTTATTGTTTTTTTTAGGGCCCCCACCCGCCGCTCAGGGGTGGGGGCCGGGGGGAGGACAATAGGTCCCCCCATTGGTATTTAGGGCCCCCACCCTCCACTCAGGGGTGGGGGCCGGGGGGACGACAATAGGTCCCCCCCTATTGGTATTTAGGGCCCCCACCCGCCGCTCAGGGGTGGGGGCCGGGGGGAGGACAATAGGTCCCCCCCTATTGGTATTTAGGGCCCCCACCCGCCGCTCAGGGTTGGTGGCCGGGGGGAGGACAATATGTCCTTTTTTTTTTTTTTTTTAACAGTGAGCAGCCACAGGCTGCTCACTGTTTAATAGACATGCCCCTACTCGCGGTATTGCGAGTAGGGGCACAATTTACTAATACTAAGTAATTTTTACTTAGTATTAGTAAATTTGGCTGAAAGACCACAAAAAAAAACAAAATAGGGGGCGGACCGAACATCGCATATGTTCGGCGTCCGTGGCGAACGCGCTATGTTTGCCAGGAACTATTCGCCAGTGAACCGTTTGGGACATCACTATACTTCACGCATTCATGTACAATGCGGCATTGCAACATCTGTAACTTTTATACTGTACCAGTTATGATTTAATGACTTCTGTTGATTTTGCAATTTTACAAAAGGTTACTGTCACGATAAGTAACCCAACACGCAGAATGACAACCCTCCTAAATGTAAAGAAAATAACCAAACCCCACATACAATGGCCGGGCTAAATAAGAACAGAATAGTCTAACAAGCCAAAGTCAAAGGTAACTAGAAAACCACAAAAACGAATACCAGAGACGAGTCAAGGGGACCATAAGACAGCGTAGTCAGGGAAAAGCCGAGTCGACATCAAAATAGCACAAAACCAGTAAGAGGCGCCCAGGAGTTACTATGGAAATTGTCAGACATGTCAATGGATACAGAGTGTGTGCTTAGTACCGTACTTTAAATTACAAGTTTTCTATATTTAGAATGAAATCATGTAGAAAATAAACTAAGAATGTATGGCCTCGCTCCAACTATTTTTTCAGCTTTTGTGGTTTTTCAGAGATGCTAAATCATTCACATAGCGCAACTAAACAGCATGAGAATCAAAAGAGCTACTAAGGTTCCAAAAAAATGAAAGTTCTAGGTTAGACGGATCACTGCACATTGCCAGGTGTTTGTCCACCCTTTATCACGAACCATCGAGGTCTGCAAATAATACTGCTGTTTAAAGGAACACTCCAATCACCATAACCACTACAGCGGCTGTATTATAGCTGACACCAGATCACTCATGGTTATGGTGCCAAAGATGTTCTGGTGTCGTCCCTAGTAAGTAGTCCTACCATTTTAGTAGGATTGTCAATTTACCCACAATGCACATGGTCTTCTCTTTTGGGTCCTGTCTAGCCGCCGCTGACTTGTAACCTGGTGTCCCCAAAAGATGAGTGAGCGCATCATTAGACAGATTGAAACATTGCTTGCTGTATAGTCTGCCCTCGGAGGGCTGGCCTGCTTAATTGACAGACAGCCTGGCATGCATTCATGACAAACTAATCTGCCGGTAAATCAGGCAATCATTTTTTATAATCAGAGATAGGAATAATGGACTTACCCTCATATTACATACATTGAGTTAAATGGAGTACAGCTAGTTAATAAAATATAATTTATAGCAAGAAGTGATAGAATTTAGTAAACAAACCCATTCTTCAAATATTACATATTTATATTTGTAAGAATTACTAATGAATTAGAAAAATAAGAAAACGTATTATATTTGTGAAAATGATTCCAAGACAGTAAGTATATCACATTGGAGAAGTTAGTCACCAGGGTAAATCTTCTGGGTACATAGTCTGTTTATTGCTATGAGAGACCCCCATTTTAGACAGTAGAAAAGACCTAGTGGGTCCAAATGATTACGTATCGTAACAAAGATTCTCTCACTGCAAAAAGCACTAAGTAATTCTTAGCGTCTTGGTTGGCCTGCATACTTCACACTGAAAATTGAAAGCTTTTCTTACTAGAATAAAATATCATATACAACGTCCCTACAGCCACCAAAAACACTTCAGAATGCTGAAGTTGTTATGGTGTAAGGATCTTGTTGGTGCACTCAATTTTCATAGCTCATCATCTTCCAATAATGCATGAGCCCCCCCCCCTTCGACCCCCTCCAGCTGTCAGGGAGCCACATGATTAGACTGTGTCACCCAAAACGTACCATTCTCCAATCATTTCCTCTTCCTCTTTACGAATATGTTCTTTTTTCCCATTTTTCTTTAAAAACACTACACTTGACAAATCTTGACAAAGGGTGGAGTTTAAGGAAGGGCCACTTCCTTTGTCAAGTATAATTCACCTACACTACTTACTGCTCCATTGAGTCTCACAAGCTCTCTGCGTTCCCGAGCGGTGCCCAGTGTAGTTGGCTTACTGTGCATGTACGACCATCGTTGGTTTCAGAAGGCAATCAGTGCCAGGATTTTTAAGATGGTGTCGGATGGGAAAAAGATCTGGCATCTAAAACGAAGGGCTTTTTATAAATAAGATTGGGGGGACAAGTGCAAACAAATTATGCTGGGAGGAAAAGGAAAATTAATAGTTTCTGGGAGGGGAGAAATAAAAAACTCAAAAGATTGCCCATGACAGAGCCGCATTACTATCAATGTTATGTGAATGGCGTGTGCACAACTTGGACTAACTCTGCAGCACACATTACTAAACGAAGAACTCATGTGTGTGAACATGGTAAGGACTAGCTAAGAGTCATACTGCACATGGTCAGCCCTAACTAAACATTATTCTAGTCACGGTAAGAAGTAGTTAATACATGGTAACTAGACATGGTAATTACTAGTTAAGTGATACAATAGACATGGTAATGACTAGCTAAGATTTATACTAAGAGTTATGGTATACATGGTCAGACCTTATTCTAGTCACGGTAAGAAGTAGCTAAGACATGGTAAATAGACATGGTACAGACCAGCTAAGATTCATAGTGCACATAGTAAGAACTATCTAAGAGATATACTACACATGGTAAATACTAATTAAGATTTACAGTAGACATGGCAATCACTAATTAAGAGATATAGTAAATATGATAAGGACTATCTAAGGGTTGTGGCAGACATGATAAGGATGATATAAGAGTTAAAATTGACATATGAATGGCTAATTACAAATTATAATAGACATTGTATGGATTGGTTAAGGACTAGGCATGGTAAGGACTAGCTTGGAGATATATTAGACATAAATAATAGCTTAGGGTTTTATTTGACATGATGGGGGTTTAGAGAGTTAAGAGTTATAGTAGACATATGAAGAACTAGCTTGAGTTATAGTATACATAGTAGGAGCTTGCTAAGAATTATAGTATACATAATAAGGACTAGCTAAGAGTTATTCGAGAGGTAATAAGGACTAGCTAATAGATATACGATACATAATAAAAACTAGCTAAGAGTTATAATAGACATGGTAGGGACTGCTTCAGAGTTACACTAGACAGGGTAAGGACTAGCTAGGATTCATACTACACATGGTAAGGACTTACTAGACATGGACTAGTTAAGGCAGGGCCATTACTGCTCTCTCATTTTATTTTATTTCAACTGTGTGACATTAATGGAATATAATGATATAAATGATCTCACCTGGTTGCAGTGTTTGTACAGACTTGGCATTTTCCTTTGTTTTATTGGTACATTTCACTTGTGCGTACATCAAAGAGTTTTCCATGGCGGTCAATGTGAGCTGCTGGAAATCGCAGACACCGGCAAGAAATGAAACCTGTACAGGAAGCTCTGTCTAACGAAATGGAAATCTATTTTTATTTTTCTAAAAAGAGAAGGCAAACCATCTCTGACCATAACTTCCCATAATAACATTCTGCTCATGCCATGAATTTATTAGCCCACCTGTGCTTGCCAGGGTCGGGTCCAGGGGCATGTCGGTGGAAACCAAAAGAACTAGTTTATATTACTGGCAGTGTTTAATTTATGGTATAATAGAGTGTTAAATATTTGGAGCATCCATGTTACAGATTCCCTACAAACAGGCTACATCATTGTAACCATACACCGCTATATTCTCACAATATATCCACTTCATACACTGATACTCTACACAACCACAAACAGTCAACACAAACATAACCCTGCATTTACACACTCTGCCAATTCAAATAAACAGGCCTCTTCATTCACGCACTATCACGGTATCTGCGGAGTATGCTCTGTCTCTGCACCATTCTGCTCTGCTTATTGACACAGTACGTGATTTGGACGTTCCTTCTGATGTGGGCCGCTTTATTCTGGTCGTGTCTTATAACCGGGATATTCTGTCTTGGACATTGTGGCATTTCATTTGTAACGTTGATCAAAAGCCTTTTATTGACGGGTATAAAGCCCTTGGGTTTACACCAACTCCTTGCCCTGTCGTGGTGCTTGCATGCCTAAGAGCAAGTTCTTACTTATTGTTAGTGATGTACCGAACTGTCCGCTGGCGAACAGTTCCCGGCGAAATTAGCGTGTTCGCGTTCGCCACGGCGGGCGGGCGGACACATGCGCAGTTCGATCCGCCCCCTATTTGTCATCATTGGGCAAACTTTGACCCTGTGCCTCTCGGTCAGCAGACACATTCCAGCCAATCAGCAGCACTCCCTCCCTTCCACACCCTCCAACCTCCCTCCCAGCATCCATTTTCGATTCATTCGGAAGCTGCATGCTTAGTGAGAGGAGGGAAAGTTTAGCTGCTGCTGATTAGATAGGGAAATTGATAGCTAGGCTAGGGTATTCAGTGTCCACTACAATCCTGAAGGACTCATCTGATCTCTGCTGTAAGGACAGTACCCCAAAAAGCCCTTTTTAGGGCTATAACATCAGGCTGCTTTTTTTTTTTTTCCTGTGTAATGTAATTGCAGGTGCCTGCCTGCCAGCTTCTGTGTGAGGTTCACATTGGATACTGTGCCCACTTGCCCAGTGCCACCACTCATATCTGTTTTAACAATAGGTTAAGCTTTACATTTAAAATAAATATTTTTTTTCACTGTAATAGAAGAGCAGTTGCCTGCCTGCCAGCTTCTGTGTGAGGTTCACATTGGATACTGTGCCCACTTGCCCAGTGCCACCACTCATATCTGTTTTAACAATTGGTTAAGCTTTAGATTTAAAATAAATAATTTGTTTTCACTGTAATAGAAGAGCAGTTGCCTGCCTGCCAGCTTCTGTGTCAGGTTGGATGCCTTGCCCATTTGCACAGTCAGTGCCACCACTCATATCTGTTTTAACAATTGGTTAAGCTTTAGATTTTAAATAAATATTTTTTTTCACTGTAATAGAAGAGCAGTTGCCTGCCTGCCAGCTTCTGTGTGAGGTTCACATTGGATACTGTGCCCACTTGCCCAGTGCCACCACTCATATCTGTTTTAACAATTGGTTAAGCTTTAGATTTAAAATAAATAATTTGTTTTCACTGTAATAGAAGAGCAGTTGCCTGCCTGCCAGCTTCTGTGTCAGGTTGGATGCCTTGCCCATTTGCACAGTCAGTGCCACCACTCATATCTGTTTTAACAATTGGTTAAGCTTTAGATTTTAAATAAATAATTTTTTTCACTGTAATAGAAGAGCAGTTGCCTGCCTGCCAGCTTCTGTGTGAGGTTCACATTGGATACTGTGCCCACTTGCCCAGTGCCACCACTCATATCTGTTTTAACAATTGGTTAAGCTTTACATTTAAAATAAATCATTTGTTTTCACTGTAATAGAAGAGCAGTTGCCTGCCTGCCAGCTTCTGTGTGAGGTTCACATTGGATACTGTGCCCACTTGCCCAGTGCCACCACTCATATCTGTTTTAACAATTGGTTAAGTTTTAGATTTAAAATAAATAATTTGTTTTCACTGTAATAGAAGAGCAGTTGCCTGCCTGCCAGCTTCTGTGTCAGGTTGGATGCCTTGCCCATTTGCACAGTCAGTGCCACCACTCATAGCTGCTTTAACAATAGCTTAAGCTTTAGATTTTAAAGAAATCATTTTTTTCCACTGTAATAGAAGATCAGTTAGTTGTCTGCAAGCGTCTGGGTGTCAGGCCTTCCTTCAGCGTGTGCCCTGCACAACCCTGCCAGCGTACTTTGACAGTTGCCACTCATATCTGGTGTCTCTATAGCGTGCTTTTACAACCAAAATTTTGTTTCCACTGTAATAGAAGAGCAGTTGCCTGCCTGCCAGCTTCTGTGTGAGGTTCACATTGGATACTGTGCCTACTTGCCCAGTGCCACCACTCATATCTGTTTTAACAATTGGTTAAGCTTTACATTTAAAATAAATATTTTTTTTTCACTGTAATAGAAGAGCAGTTGCCTGCCTGCCAGCTTCTGTGTCAGGTTGGATGCCTTGCCCATTTGCACAGTCAGTGCCACCACTCATATCTGTTTTAACAATAGCTTAAGCTTTAGATTTTAAAGAAATCATTTTTTTTCACTGTAATAGAAGATCAGTTAGTTGTCTGCAAGCGTCTGGGTGTCAGGCCTACTTCAGCGTGTGCTCTGTAGACCTGTTCCAGCGTGCCCGCAGGGGCCGTCGTGGTCGTGGTGCTGTGATTCCCTTTTGCCCTAGAATAATGCCCAGTTTTCAGAAGCCACGTACCCTGAACTTGAAAAGTTCTGAGGACATAGTTGACTGGCTAACACAGGACACCCAATCTTGTACAGCCTCCGCTCGGAACCTTGACGCACCATCCTCCTCCAGCTTAGCTTCAGGCACCTCTCAAGATAGCACTCACCCGCCTGCCGCCACCACCAAAACTAGCACCACAGCCGCTTTACTTGGTATGTCAGAGGAGTTATTCACACACCCGTTTGAAGAAATGAGTGATGCGCAACCATTATTGCTAGAGGATGTAGATAACAGGGATATGTCTCAGGCAGGCAGCATTAAACACATGGAGGTACGGTGTGATGATGATGATGTTGTACCCGCTGCTGCTTCCTTTTCTGAGTTGTCAGATACAAGCGAAGCGGTTGATGATGACGATGCGTCCATGGATGTCACGTGGGTGCCCGCTCGGCAAGAAGAAGAACAGGGCGAAAGTTCAGATGGGGAGACAGAGAGGAGGAGGAGACGAGTTGGAAGCAGGGGGGGGTCGTCGCAAGGAGCTAGTGGCACAGTCAGACAGCATGCATTGGCACCCGGGGTCAGCCCGACAGCACGCCAATCAACGCATGCTGTGTCCACCACCAGAATGCCGTCATTGCAGAGCTCAGCAGTGTGGCATTTTTTTTGTGTGTCTGCCTCTGACAACAGCGATGCCATTTGCAACCTGTGCCAAAGGAAACTGAGTCGTGGGAGGTCCAACACCCACCTAGGTACAACTGCTTTGCGTAGGCACATGATCTCACATCACAAACGCCTATGGGATCAACACATGAGTACAAGCAGCACGCCTACTCTAAGCCGCCATCCTCCTCCTGGTCCAGCATCTTCAGCCACGTCAACCACTGCTGTCCTTCTTGCCCCCTCTCAACCATCCGCCACTCCGTCTCCCGCCTTGACCAGTTCCCGCTCATCTGCCCACAGTCCTGTGTTTCTGTCAAGGACATGTTTGAGCGTAAGAAGCCAATGTCACCAAGTCACCCCCTTGCCCAGCGTCTGACAGCTGGCTTGTCCGAACTATTAGCCCGCCAGCTTTTACCATACAATCTGGTTGAGTCTGAGGCATTCAAAAAATTTGTAGCTATTGGGACACCGCAGTGGAAGGTACCCGGCCGGAATTTCTTTTCACAAAAGGCAATCCCCAACTTGCACTCGATTGTGCAAAAGGAAGTCATGGCATGTCTGGCACACAGTGTTGGGGCAAGGGTCCATCTGACCACTGATACCTGGTCTGCAAAGCATGGTCAGGGCAGGTATATCACCTACACTGCGCATTGGGTAAACCTGCTGACGGCTGACAAGCAAGGAATGCGTGGCATTGCAGAGGAGTTGGTGACACCGCCACGAATTGCAGGCAGTCCTGCTGCCACCTCCTCTACTCCTCCTACTCCATCCTCTTCCATAACCTTCTCGGCTGAGTCCTCTTGTGCTGCTGCGTCTTGCTCCACATCAACGGCACCCCCCCAGCTCCCAGGTACTATTCCACATCCCGGATACGGCAGTGTCACGCCGTCTTGGGTTTGACTTGCTTGAAAGCAGAGAGTCACACCGGACAAGCACTCCTGTCCGCCCTGAACGCACAGGTGGAAAAGTGGCTGACTCCGCAGCAACTGGATATCGGCAAAGTGGTGTGTGACAACGGAAAAAATTTGATAGCGGCATTGAAGTTGGGCAAGTTGACACATGTGCCGTGCAGGGCACATGTGTGTAATCTGATCGTACAACGCTTTGTGCATAAGTACACAGGCTTACAGGACGTCCTGAAGCAGGCCAGGAAGGTGTGTGGCCATTTCAGGCGTTCATACACGGCCATGGCTCACTTTGCCGATATCCAGCGGCGAAACAACATGCCAGTGAGGCGCTTGATTTGCGACAGCCCTACACGTTGGAATTCAACACTCCTTATGTTCGACCGCCTGCTCCAACAAGAAAAAGCTGTTAATGAATATTTGTGTGACCGGGGTGCTAGGACAGCCTCTGGGGAGCTGGGAATTTTTTTGCCACGTTACTGGACGCTCATGCGCAATGCCTGTAGGCTCATGCGTCCTTTTTTTTTTTTTTTTTTCAACGTATATTAAAATTTTTAGTATACAAATGTAAAAACATATCCCATGCTTTACCCATTTTACAGTACAACTGTACACATGCAACATAAAAGAAATCACTGAAATTCAACAACACAAAGCTTACATGGGCTTTGAGGTGTTTGCCAAAATGCATGTATTTGTAGCCCAGATATAACAGTGGCTATAATTAACCTATGTAAACTTGTCACATCTGGCACACTTATACATTACTAAACACAGAATAGTAGTGAACTAAAAAACAAATTAAAAAATTCTGGTATTTGAAGAATATATTCAAATCATTCGTTTTCTGCCTACATTTTGTCATTCAGTTTTCAATTCAGTACAAATAGATGTTCAGTGAATAAACAGCTTAATATGGGGTTGTTGCTTGCTAAAAACAGACAGTTATGCTTTCTTCAGAAAACAATTATTGAACATTTGAAACTCCCATAGAAAGTATGGCTTTCAACTTACTGAGACAAATTAAAATTTCAGCTTTGATGTTCAGCACATTACATGTATTTTTTTCAATATTTCGCTAAAACATAACAGTTAAAAAAAACAAAAAAACGTAAATATAACAAAACTACAACATTTATGCAAAAGGTTGAGGTCCTGCAGTAAAATGTTGATCAGATAAGAAGTTAGGTGGTATTATTTGTGAAAGCGGGTAAGAGAAGAGATTGGCTGGGTCAATGGACAATGGATTTACTGCATGAGTAGGGGGCAACATACCACGCCAGCCAGGGTAGGCTGCTTCTGGATACAATGGAAAAGATGGATATGGGAGACCTGCTCGAACAGTATTTGGCACATGGAGAGGTGGCATAATATTAGCACCCTGACTCTCTCCTTTAATTACAGAGAATTCTCCTGGGAACTGAAGGCCATTGCTCAAATTTTGGAGCATATTCATGATCTCAGGTGTAACGGAATGCAGTGTAACAGCATACGATATCCGTTGGTACATCTAGGAAATCCACAGTCAGAGTAGAAAGCAAGGCAATGTTCCCAATCCTCCCAATAACCGGACGAAACACAGTTTGGGAGTCAACTAACTCGGTTTATTCACAGGCAGCATATTTATACAGTTCCCCATGCAAGGGGTTTCCAGACAGTAATTCCAGGGGATTTCTCCCAACATGCACTGTGACTTTCCCAACAGGCCTTGCTGCACGAGAAAGATACTCCCACTAAAATGGACGCTTAAGTGGATTATCTCCTCGTGCAGCAAAACCGACAATTGACATTAAAATACACAATTCACACAATATTCGGTACTTTATAATAATTGAACGTTCGGTAGATAGCTGGGGTCGGAGCGCACACTTTGTGAGAATACCGCTCTGATCCCAGCTGAATTGACCGAACACCGCACATAATACAATAAAACATTAAAGAGGGTTTAAAAGTACCGAATAAGTACGGGACATATAATGTACCGAACGCGGGACTCCCGAACGCTCTGGAAGTCCAGCGGTGTTCAAATCATCGAGTAGCCGTTTTCCGTTCCAGGCTCTCGACGACCGAACACCGCTGCAGAGACAAGGGATCCAAGATGGCCGACCGCCGCATGGTCGGTAGTCGAACGACGGCCACCTAGGAGAGCCCTTAATTACCGATTGCAACAATGTTGCAATCGGTTAATTGGTGCCACACGACCTGTGAATGTGTGGTCTACCTGGGGAGTCCACATTCGTACGGCGAACGGCCAGGATAGCCGTGTTTCGTCGTACGAATGCTTTGTATGCTGGCAGCATACGGCTGCCAGCATGCGAACGGCCATAGAGCAATACACATACAGTTAACGTTATACATTATATTTTCAGCCTACGGACAACCTGTACTGCATGTAGTTCAGAAGTGGCTAGTTTTGCCACAATGCTCCCCCAGAACCAAGCCGGCATACACAGTCTGATCCCAACGGATCGGCTTGGAGATGTCCGGGAGAGTACTCACAGATCACTTCTCGAGTTCAGTCTGTCTGGATAACCCGTCAGCGTTACCGTTTTGTTTTCCTGGCCGGTAATGGATAGTAAAGTCAAAGGGCTGCAGCGCCAAACTCCAGCGCAGCAGCCTGGCACACGGTTTAGCCACACTAACGGGTTGTGATCTGTGAGTAAGGAAAAAGGTTGTCCGTACAAATATGGCTGTAACTTTTTAAGGGCCCACACCCTACACGGTGGCCCAGATACTGCACCTCGGCCATACCTATGTGGCACTTGCTAGGTTTTAGCGTTAACCCGGCCTCCCCAATGCGATCTAGTATCGCCCCTATGTGGTGTAGGTGGTCTTCCCAGGTCTGGCTAAAAACGGCTATATCGTCTAGATAGGCACAGGCATACTCCTGAAAACTGTCCAGTAGTCGATCTACCATCCGCTGAAAGGTAGCCGGGGCGTTTTTCATCCCGAAAGGCATGACCTTGAACTGGTACAGGCCAAACGGGGTGACAAACGCCGACTTGGGGATGGCGTCATCGGCTAGAGGGATCTTCCAGTACCCCTTACACAAATCAATGGTAGTGAGATACTGGCCCCGTGCCATCTTATCCAACAGCTCGTCTATCCGGGGCATCGGGTAGGCATCAGACACCGTTTTGTCATTTAGCCTCCGGTAGTCTTCACAGAATCGGGTGGTGCCATCCTTTTTAGGTACCAGGACTACCGGCGATGCCCAGGGGCTATCGGAGGGTTCGATAACCACTAGCTGCAACATTTCGTCTAGTTCGGCTTTCATATGGGTACGGATTCCGGAACCCTATATGGAGCCTGGCGCATAGGTAGCTGTCCCGGGGTCTCCACTCGGTGGGTGGCTAGCGGAGTGTACCCAGGTAAATTGGAGAAGGTAGTCCCCTTTGCTGCAATCAGCGCCTGTACCTGGGCACGCTCCTGGGGGTTTAGCCGCTCCCCTAGCTGAACTCCCCGGGAGGGCTCTATCTGTTCCTCGGGTTCTAGTAGGTCGGGTAAGGGTAGATTTTCCTGATCCTCTACGGAGGAGGCACATATTGCCGTCACATCCTCTATCCTCTCATGGTAGGGCTTGAGCATGTTCACGTGGAGCATGCGTCTCTTCCCTACCCCTGAGCAGGGGCCGATCACATAGGTAGTGTCGCATCGCTGCTCCACTACCTGGTATGGGCCTTGCCAGATGGCCTGCAGCTTATCTGTGCGGACTGGCTTTAAGATCAAAACCTTCTGTCCCACCTGAAAGCTGCGGTCCCTGGCTCCTCTATCGTACCAGCGGCGCTGGCGTTGCTGGGCCGCCTGGAGGTTGGTGTGTACAGCCTGAGTCAGCGCCTCCAGACGGTCCCTGAACTCCAGGACGTATGACACGATAGGGGTTTCGTTAGTGGTACTCTCTCCCTCCCAGTGTTCCCTAATTAAGTTCAAGGGTCCACGCACCCTCCTCCCAAATAGTAGTTCAAACGGGGAGAATCCTGTCGACTCCTGGGGGACCTCTCTATAGGCAAAGAGTAGGTGAGGTAGAAACCTCTCCCAGTCTTTGTGGGTCTCCCCGAACGTCCGAAGCATCTGCTTCAGCGTCCCGTTGAACCTCTCACATAGCCCGTTGGACTGGGGGTGGTAGGCGGAATTAACTATTGGCTTAATGCCACACACCTTCCACATATGTTGGGTAACTTCGGCCGTAAATTGGGTACCTCGGTCCGAGATTATCTCTTGGGGAAAACCTACTCGGGAAAATACCTTCATTAATGCTTCTGCTACGGTCTCAGCGTGGATATTAGAGAGGGCCACGGC
This sequence comes from Pelobates fuscus, assembly GCF_036172605.1. NCBI lineage: Eukaryota > Metazoa > Chordata > Amphibia > Anura > Pelobatidae > Pelobates > Pelobates fuscus. Next base: position 4,703,221 of record NC_086321.1, on the reverse strand, counting down.
TTCGGGGTATCGGGTGGCGTAGTCCACTATAGTTAGGATATATCTTTTGCCAGAGGGACTGGGTTTTGGCAGGGGACCTACGATATCCACTGCTACTCGGCTGAAGGGTTCTGCTATGATGGGCAGGGGGCATAGCCTGGCTTTGTGACGATCTCCTCGTTTACCTACACGTTGGCAGACGTCGCAGGAGGTGCAATATTGGCGCACATCCTGAGAGATCCCGGGCCAGAAGAAGGCATGGGTCAAACGGTATCGGGTACGGGTCATCCCTAGGTGTCCTGACAAGGGGATGTCATGAGAAATTCGCAGCAGCTCCTGTCTATACTTCTGGGGTACCACTAGCTGTTTATTAGTTAAGGTGACAGACCCCCCCACATCTTTTGCCGTGACACGGTATAGCAACTCTCTTTCCCAGATGAACCGCTCCCCCTCTAACCCTGCTTGGTCGGTTTGTGCCCGGTCCCTATATACTTGGAGAGTGGGATCGGTCTGGACTTCAGTCGCAAAGGTAGTCGGGGTATCCCAGGACATGGGGGTCAGTTGGGGAACATGGTCTCTTACCTGAGCCTCAGAGTGTATCGGTGGAGCCGTGGTGCGAGCCTGTTGCCGGGTGGTTACGGGAAGGGCTTCCTGGTACGGAGCCTGGGGAATAAAAGCGGAAGTCATTTGGCCCAAGTCATTCCCCAGTACAACATCGGCAGGTAAATTCTGCATCAGCCCCACTTCTACGGTCCCCTCTCCCACACCCCAATCCAAATGAACTTTGGCAGTAGGTAGCCGGTATACTGCTCCCCCGGCCACCCGTACTGCCACGGAGCCGCCAGTGTGGGTTGCGCCTGGTACCAAATGGGGCGCAACCAAAGTTAAAGTGGCTCCCGAATCCCGGAGCCCTTGCACCTCCTTCCCCTCCAGGGTCACTAGCTGCCGATGATGTTGTCGGTTGTCGGTGGCTCGGACTGACATTACTTCGTGCAGCACCCCAAGAGGCTCCTCAATTTGAGCGCTCAGCAATTCTTGGGTGGCGGGTGCTACCTGGTAATGGTGCGCAGCAGCCCTGGGTGCCAAATTTTGTCGCACCTGGTTCCAAGCTTGTCGGCTCCGGTTTTGGGTGCACTCTCGAGAAATGTGCCCCCACTGCTTGCAGGTGTGACACTGAATGTTAGCCCGGCCGTTGTATCGGGAAGGGGTTGGTGGAGTATTCAGTGCCGGCCTGTGCGGGGGTGCGGTGGGGCCGGTAGGGATAAAATTATTGGGTGGCCCGGTAATCCGAGGGAGAGTCTTATTTTGGGCACCGTGATGCCTCCGGGCATCAAAATGCTGATCCGCCAATTTAGCGGCTTCAGGTAGGGTGAGTGGTTTCCGGTCTCTCACCCATTCTTGTGCTTCTGGGGACAAACTATTAAAAAACTGTTCCAGCAGCATTAACTGCCTCAACTCCTCCATGTTAGTCGCGTTGCTGGCCTGTATCCAGCCTAGTGATGCTTGATCCAGCTTGTGCGCCCATTCTGCATGAGAATCTTTCTCAGGCTTGCGCAAGCCCCGGAATTTCCGCCGGTATGCCTCTGGGGTAATAGCATACCTCTCTAAGATCGCCCTCTTTACTTTAGGGTAATCCTTACTGTCCTCTCGGGGTACAGCACGGTAGGCTTCAGCCGCCCTACCCGATAATTTGCCTGCCAGCAGCGGCACCCATGTTGCGGGTTCCAAATCGTGCAAATCGCACAGCCGCTCAAAGTCCTGCAAATACCCATCGATTTCGTCCTTTTCTTCACAAAACGCTTTAAATGCGTGATGTGGGACTTTGGGCTTTACCTGTCCGTAGGTGGAGGCAGTAACAGACTCTGCCCTAGGCGGGGTCGCTGGTGTGCTGGTTGCCATCAGATAATCCTGTACATCCGATACCATCACGGTCAGTATTTCTAGCGGTACTGGTTGCGGTAAGAACTCCAACCTGGTTCGTAGCTCTTTTTGGAATGGGGTCTCTTCCTTGGCTGGTGGGGGTGTAGCGCTGCGGGCTCTGTCTCCCTCCATCAGTTCAGCGATCAGCACAGCTTTAGATTTGTTGCTGGCTATCTTACCCCTGGCTTCCAGTAGCTCTTTTAAGGTCTGTCGTTTTAGTATGGTATAATCAATCTCCATACGAATTGCCCTTGCTTTCCTTGTTCGGTAGTTCCAGTTTACACGAACGCTGCTTTTTCGGCTGTAAGATTCGGATCCCGTCGCTTGCCACCAATTGTAACGGAATGCAGTGTAACAGCATACGATATCCGTTGGTACATCTAGGAAATCCACAGTCAGAGTAGAAAGCAAGGCAATGTTCCCAATCCTCCCAATAACCGGACGAAACACAGTTTGGGAGTCAACTAACTCGGTTTATTCACAGGCAGCATATTTATACAGTTCCCCATGCAAGGGGTTTCCAGACAGTAATTCCAGGGGATTTCTCCCAACATGCACTGTGACTTTCCCAACAGGCCTTGCTGCACGAGAAAGATACTCCCACTAAAATGGACGCTTAAGTGGATTATCTCCTCGTGCAGCAAAACCGACAATTGACATTAAAATACACAATTCACACAATATTCGGTACTTTATAATAATTGAACGTTCGGTAGATAGCTGGGGTCGGAGCGCACACTTTGTGAGAATACCGCTCTGATCCCAGCTGAATTGACCGAACGCCGCACATAATACAATAAAACATTAAAGAGGGTTTAAAAGTACCGAATAAGTACGGGACATATAATGTACCGAACGCGGGACTCCCGAACGCTCTGGAAGTCCAGCGGTGTTCAAATCATCGAGTAGCCGTTTTCCGTTCCAGGCTCTCGACGACCGAACACCGCTGCAGAGACAAGGGATCCAAGATGGCCGACCGCCGCATGGTCGGTAGTCGAACGACGGCCACCTAGGAGAGCCCTTAATTACCGATTGCAACAATGTTGCAATCGGTTAATTGGTGCCACACGACCTGTGAATGTGTGGTCTACCTGGGGAGTCCACATTCGTACGGCGAACGGCCAGGATAGCCGTGTTTCGTCGTACGAATGCTTTGTATGCTGGCAGCATACGGCTGCCAGCATGCGAACGGCCATAGAGCAATACACATACAGTTAACGTTATACATTATATTTTCAGCCTACGGACAACCTGTACTGCATGTAGTTCAGAAGTGGCTAGTTTTGCCACATCAGGCATGCCATCTTCCTCTCCTGTATCCTCAGAATTCTGATTCCACTGCTCAAAATTTGGGAAACCTGGAGGAGGGAGCCCTTGCTCGGCCATTTGTCTCTCCTCTCGTTCAACATCTGCTAATATGTCAGAGAAAATATCATCTGGGATATCCAAACCTTCTTTATGTTTCTTGGAAGATTTTTTGGGATAAGCTGTCCAGGAAGGATGGCTTGGAAGAAGCAAGATCAGAAGCAGAATAGGATGGTTGTCTTCCAAACCCGGACCTCCCAAAGGACGCAATCTTTGAGGGATGGGTTGGCCGACAGGTAGAGGCACTAGGAACGCCTCCATGCCATGACTTCTGATGATTGCATATCTCAGCTTCCGATTAAGATAAGAATACAGCCGAGCATATGAAACTGCATCACTTGACGTTCTTTGATTCAGTCAGATCACACACATGTCCTTGGTGCACTCTGGCCAGATACGATCCACATATTCCCAAACAGACTCTTGCAAAATGCATCCTTCGGATGTTAACACTTTTGGTAAATCCTGGCAAAGATGACTGCTATAACCAGACTCTGGCGTGGCTGTAACTTTAAACTGCTTTATAGAGAACATGTGAAGGAATCCCTTCCACACACTTGAGTCTGCTGGATCTGTGAGTCTAGTATCTGGATCATACAATTTCTTGTTCTTCTTTTCAATGCATGAAGAATGTTGATTGCCATTAGTTATATGGTGTTTCCATATTTTCTCTGGTTTCTTGGTAATTACCCATTGGCTTAAGTCAGCATCACCTGGGGGGTTTATCAGCCGTTTGCATATAAGGCAGTCCTGATCTAAAAGGTGGCTCTTGTGTTGGGATGTTGTGTCCCTTTTCTCTGAGATGCAATCCTGCTGAGAATCCTGAGGCTGCCACACAGAATCAGACAGATCCTCTAGGGTCAAGTTCTGATCGGGCACGGTATCAATTTCAATTAACCCCTTGTGTGTCAGCTTTGTCATCTGAATCTGGTATGGCTGTCTTTCCTCTTTCTCGATTAGTTCCAGTGCATATTTTCTCTTTTGAATTCTCCAGTTGGCCAGCTCCTGTGCAGCCATTTACGTTGCACTCATTAGAAGCAAACACTGTGGGGTGATTTATGGCCCCCACCCACCGCGCAGGGGTGGGGGCCGAGGGGGGAGGACAGTAGGTCCCCCCATTGTGATTTATGGCCCCCACCCACCGCGCAGGGGTTGGGGAGGACAGTAGCTCCCCCCAGTGTGTATCATGGGCTTTGAGGACAGGTGTCAATCCATACCTGCCAAGTGACCCTATGTAGGGGTAACAGTCCCTATTCTGCTCTGTGTCAGTGTGTATCAGGGGCTTTGAGGACAGGTGTCAATCCATATCTGCCAAGTGACCCCATGTAGGGGGAACAGTCCCTATTCTGCTCTGTGTCAGTGTGTATCAGGGATCATTAGGATAGGTGTCAATCCATATCTGCCAAGTGACCCTATGTAGGGGGAACAGTCCCTATTCTGCTCTGTGTCAGTGTGTATCAGGGGTTTTGAGGACAGGTGTCAATCCATATCTGCCAAGTGACCCTATGTAGGAGGAACAGTCCCTATTTTGCTCTGTGTCAGTGTCAGGGTACTCACCTGTTAGACAGACAGCCAGACGTGGTCGCTCCTGGAGTTCCCAACAGGGGACTTGAACCGGGGAACTTATCAGTCCTAGTCCTGATTTCTACCTCTGAGCCACAGCAGCTTTACACAGAGACTACTGAGTCCGGTCCTGTTCATCCTGGCATGGCTTATACACCGGGGGCTGCACCTTGACTTGGCTGTGTCTCACCTGACTCTCATCGGTCATCAGCAGGGTATTTAAACCCAGCCTCTTCCTGTGCTCAGTGTCAAGTCTTTGTTCTAGTGTTGCTGTGTCGTACCAGTTTATCTGCTTCGTTTATTTGACCTCGGCTTGTGACTACGTTTATTCTGACCTCTGGCATCCCTTGACTTCGGCTACTCCTCGTTGTTCCTGACCTCTGGCATCCTTTGACCTCGGCTATCCCTCGACTATCCTGCTGGTCCTGTCCTTGCCTGTCCTGCGTATTTGGTACCGCATCCTGCACAGCCCCCGTGCACAGACCCACAGGCCAGGTGAATTCTTACCTGACCACCTCGGCCTGTGGCTATCTGCAAGGGTGAGCAACATATCTGCGCTACAGACTCCCAACTCAGGTAAGACCCTGACAGTCAGTGTGTATCAGGGGCTTTGAGGACAGGTGTCAATCCATACCTGCCAAGTGACCCTATGTAGGGGGGACAGTCTCTATTCTGCTCTGTGTCAGTGTGTATCATGGTCTCTGTGGACGGTGAACAGTCTCTATTCTGCTCTGTGTCAGTGTGTATCATGGTCTCTGTGGACGGTGAACAGTCTCTATTCTGCTCTGTGTCAGTGTGTATCATGGTCTCTGTGGACGGTGAACAGTCTCTATTCTGCTCTGTGTCAGTGTGTATCATGGTCTCTGTGGACAGGCAACAGTCTCTATTCTGCTCTGTGTCAGTGTGTATCATGGTCTCTGTGGACAGGGAACAGTCTCTATTCTGCTCTGTGTCAGTGTGTATCAGGGGTTTTGAGGACAGGTGTCAATCCATATCTGCCAAGTGACCCTATGTAGGGGGAACAGTCCCTATTCTGCTCTGTGTCAGTGTGTATCAGGGGTTTTGAGGACAGGTGTCAATCCATATCTGCCAAGTGACCCTATGTAGGGGGAACAGTCCCTATTCTGCTCTGTGTCAGTGTGTATCAGGGGTTTTGAGGACAGGTGTCAATCCATATCTGCCAAGTGACCCTATGTAGGGGGAACAGTCTCTATTCTGCTCTGTGTCAGTGTGTATCAGGGATCATTAGGATAGGTGTCAATCCATATCTGCCAAGTGACCCTATGTAGGGGGAACAGTCCCTATTCTGCTCTGTGTCAGTGTTATCAGGGGTTTTGAGGACAGGTGTCAATCCATATCTGCCAAGTGACCCTATGTAGGAGGAACAGTCCCTATTCTGCTCTGTGTCAGTGTTATCAGGGGTTTTGAGGACAGGTGTCAATCCATACCTGCCAAGTGACCCTATGTAGGGGGGACAGTCTCAATTCTGCTCTGTGTCAGTGTGTATCATGGTCTCTGTGGACGGTGAACAGTCTCTATTCTGCTCTGTGTCAGTGTGTATCAGGGATCATTAGGATAGGTGTCAATCCATATCTGCCAAGTGACCCTATGTAGGGGGAACAGTCCCTATTCTGCTCTGTGTCAGTGTGTATCAGGGATTTGACTATCTTTATTCAGATTGAAAAATTACAATTCCAGGAAAAATTTAACAAACATTTACAAGAACATGTTATGCACATCATAGAAACAACGTAAACCTCTTTAAAGCCACAAACTTAAGACAAAAAATACGTACACACAATGTGTAAGGGTTTGAAAGAATATTCTGAATCCTTACACGTTTACTTTATCGTTTGTTTGATTTTTGTGAACCATATATAAACTACAAGCAGCGTGAAAACTATAAAAACTCAAGTGGCCATGCTGATCAAATTAAATAGTATGCTTTACACAGCCTATAAGGGTGATGTCACAGCACAACGGGAATCTAACAGGGGAAGAGGTGAAAGTCATCCTCCCCCTTCCACGACCCCACCATATCTGCCAAGTGACCCTATGTAGGGGTAACAGTCTCTATTCTGCTCTGTGTCAGTGTGTATCAGGGCTGGGCTTTGAGGACAGGTGTCAATGTTAGGTGATTTCTGCCCTTTATGGATTAAAAGCAGACTCTGCATCAACTGTGTAATTTTCCATGGGAGTTTTGCCATGGATCCCCCTCTGGCATGCCACAGTCCAGGTGTTAGTCCCCTTGAAACAACTTTTCCATCACTATTGTGGCCAGAAAGAGTCCCTGTTGTTTTTAAAATTCGCCTGCCCATTGAAGTCAATGGCGGTTCGTGCGGTTCGCCGGTTCGCGAACATTTGCGGAAGTTCGCGTTCGCCGTTCGCGAACCGAAAATTTCGGGTTCGCGACAACACTACTTATTGTATTTCCTAGTTGTTCCTTGGCTTGTTATTTGACTTTTCCTGATCTCTTTAATCCTGACCCCAGCGTGTCTCTCATTATAGTGTCTTTCTATACTTTAGGACCTTGGCCTGTTATCATTCACTGTTTCACTAATCTGGACTCTGCGTTAAGCCGGCCTATGGAACGTTATACAATGCCAAACATCTCCCCTGTTCTAACTTCACATAGGATTGCGTTCTGGGTTAGGCTAGCGGTGTAGTGGAGAGCTGATTTCTCACAGCTTAACTCCACCAGTATATCCAAAGAATGCAGGAACAAGTAATAAATCCCAGAGAATATCCAGCACAGTCAGCAATAAAATCCAGTAGTATCCCATCACCTTTCTCAATCACTGGACGACACACGGTATCAGGAGCAGAACTGAAGTTTAATGGCAACATTCCTGCTTTTATGAGATTCTCACATGCAAGGGAGGGATTCACATTAATTACACATTGCACCAATCATTTCAACGTTAGCTTAGCTTAACAGATAATACAATTATAATGTACATCATTTTCCCCACTTTCCAGATGTACCCCAAATATGCGTTTAAATATGATATCCCCTGGTAGCCCTGATCTGGGTGAGAAACATATCCAAAAATCACCCAGATCAGACCAGGGGTTCGGGAGTTATGGGAAGGTAAAGTTTTGACCGACCGCATGGGTAAAGATGCAGAAATTTGTTCCATGAAATCTGGCCCTGCGGTCGGTCTCTATTCGTTCCCCAAAACTCCCGAAAGGCTATGCCACACATAATGGAGTTGGTAACCTGATGAATCCCCTAGTTCGTGGGATTCATCCTACCGAATGACGGGCTGTTCGTGAGTTGCTTTCGGTAGTTTCTGCCGTCCCGGAGGTCTTATCGGTGTTCGGCAAGTCAAGTGTCCGTTTTGAGTTCCAGACACTCGACGACCAAACACCGCTGTTCGTGGGTTTAAGATGGCAGGGAATACAGCAGCGAGTTCGTATGAACAAAGGGAATAGGAGAAGCGATCAGGGAGGTAAATTACATGATTAATGTACATCAGGGTGGTATACCGAACAAAGTATGTCCATAGATGGTGCAATGTAAATCTGTGTAATCCAGGCATGAAAAACCTCTGCAGGGCCAACAAATAAAACAAGAGATGGGACAGCCAAAAAGGGGTTCCGCTACAAGCGGTGACACTCACATTTTATGCTGGTTACATCACTCCAAAGAGAAACAAAACCTTGTATAAAAACTAAAGTCCCTATATGTATTTAGTATAGCTCAGTTCAAATTGGGAAATTACAGATAATAGACATAAAAGATATATTTTAAAAAAACAGGACATTATTAGAAGTGCCCTATATAAAATATATCTGCATAACATTATTATTATTATTATTATTTATAAAGCGCCAACAAATTCCATAGCGCTGTACAATGGGTGGACTAACAGACACGTATTTGTAACCAGATAAATGGACGCACAGTAACAGAGGGATTGAGGGCCTGCTCAGTGAGTTTACATGTTAGAGGGAGTGGGGTATAGTGACACGGTAACAGAGGGATTGAGGCCCTGCTCAGTGAGTTTACATGTTAGAGGGAGTGGGGTATAGGGACACAGTAACAGAGGGATTGAGGGCCCTGCTCAGTGAGTTTACATGCTAGAGGGAGTGGGGTATAGTGACACAGTAACAGAGGGATTGAGGGCCCTGCTCAGTGAGTTTACATGTTAGAGGGAGTGGGGTATAGTGACACAGTAACAGAGGGATTGAGGCCCTGCTCAGTGAGGTTACATGTTAGAGGGAGTGGGGTATAGTGACACAGTAACAGAGGGATTGAGGGCTTGCTCAATGAGTTTACATGTTAGAGGGAGTGGGGTATAGTGACACAGTAACAGAGGGATTGAAGCCCTGCTCAGTGAGTTTACATGTTAGAGGGAGTGGGGTATAGTGACACAGTAACAGAGGGATTGAGGGCCTGCTCAATGAGTTTACATGTTAGAGGGAGTGGGGTATAGTGACACAGTAACAGAGGGATTGAGGGCCCTGCTCAGTGAGTTTACATGTTAGAGGGAGTGGGGTATAGTGACAGTAACAGAGGGATTGAGGCCCTGCTCAGTGAGTTTAAATGTTAGAGGGAGTGGGGTATAGTGACACAGTAACAGAGGGATTGAGGGCCCTGCTCAGTGAGTTTACATGTTAGAGGGAGTGGGGTATATTGACACAGTAACAGAGGGATTGAGGCCCTGCTCAGTGAGGTTACATGTTAGAGGGAGTGGGGTATAGTGACACAGTAACAGAGGGATTGAGGGCTTGCTCAATGAGTTTACATGTTAGAGGGAGTGGGGTATAGTGACACAGTAACAGAGGGATTGAAGCCCTGCTCAGTGAGTTTACATGTTAGAGGGAGTGGGGTATAGTGACACAGTAACAGAGGGATTGAGGGCCTGCTCAGGGAGTTTACATGTTAGAGGGAGTGGGGTATAGTGACACAGTAACAGAGAGATTAAGGGCCCTGCTCAGTGAGTTTACATGTTAGAGGGAGTGGGGTATAGTGACACAGTAACATAGGGATTGAGGGCCTACTCGGTGAGTTTACATGCTAGAGGGAGTGGGGTATAGTGACACAGTGACAGAGGGATTGAGGGACCCGCTCAGCGAGTTTACATGTTAGAGGGAGTGGGGTATAGTGACAGTAACAGAGGGATTGAGGGTCCTGTTCAGTGAGCTTACATGTTAGAGGGAGTAGTGTATGGTGACCAAGTAACAGAGGGATTGAGGCCCTGCTCAGTGAGCTTACATGTTAGAGGGAGTGGGGTATAGTGACACAGTAACAGAGGGATTGAGGGCCTGTTCAGTGAGTTTATATGTTAGAGGGAGTGGGGTATCGTGACCCAGTAACAGAGGGATTTAGGGCCCTGCTCAGTGAGTTTACATGTTAGAGGGAGTTGGGTATAGTGACAGTAACAGAGGGATTGAGGGTCCTGCTCAGTGAGCTTACATGTTAGAGGGAGTAGGGTATAGTGACAGTAACAGAGGGATTGAGGGTCCTGCTCAGTGAGCTTACATGTTAGAGGGAGTGGGGTATAGTGACACAGTAAGAGAGGGATTGAGGCCCTGCTCAGTGAGTTTACATGTTAGAGAGAGTGGGGTATAGTGGCACAGTGACAGAGGGATTAAGGGCCCTGCTCAGTGAGTTTACATGTTAGAGGGAGTGGGGTATAGTGACACAGTAACAGAGGGATTGACGGTCCTGCTCAGTGAGTTTACATATTAGACGAGTGGGTTATATTGACACAGTATCAGAGGGATTGACGGTCCTGCTCAGTGAGTTTACATGTTAGAGGGAGTGGGGTATAGTGACCAAGTAACAGAGGGATTGAGGGACTGTTCAGTGAGTTTACATGTTAGAGGGAGTGGGGTATAGTGACACAGTAACAGAGGGATTGAGGGCCCTGCTCAGTGAGTTTACATATTAGACGAGTGGGTTATATTGACACAGTATCAGAGGGATTGACGGTCCTGCTCAGTGAGTTTACATGTTAGAGGGAGTGGGGTATAGTGACCAAGTAACAGAGGGATTGAGGGACTGTTCAGTGAGTTTACATGTTAGAGGGAGTGGGGTATAGTGACACAGTAACATAGGGATTGAGGGCCCTGCTCAGTGAGTTTACCTGTTAGAGGGAGTGGGGTATAGTGACACAGTAACAGAGGGATTGAGGGCCTGCTCAGTGAGTTTACATGCTAGAGGGAGTGGGGTATAGTGACAGTAGCAGAGGGATTGAGGGCCCTGCTCAGTGAGTTTATATGCTAGATTGAGTGGTGTATAGTGACCAAATAACAGAGGGATTGAGGCCCTGCTCAGTGAGCTTACATGTTAGAGGGAGTGGGGTATAGTGACACAGTAACAGAGGGATTGAGGAACTGTTCAGTGAGTTTATATGTTAGAGGGAGTGGGGTATAGTGACCCAGTAACAGAGGGATTGACGGTCCTGCTCAGTGAGTTTACATGTTAGAGGGAGTGGGGTATAGTGACACAGTAACAGAGGGATTGAGGGCCCTGCTCAGTGAGTTTACATGTTAGAGGGAGTGGGATATAGTGACAGTAACAGAGGGATTGAGGGCCCTGCTCAGTGAGTTTACATGCTAGAGCATGGGTCGTCAACCTGGTCCATATCGCCCACCAGTGGGCGTTTTAGGATTCCAAGTGGGCTGTGGCAGAATCCTCCCTCCATCCAGAGAGATGAAAGCTTCATCTCTCGCGCACTCAGTTGTAAGCAGGAAGTGCGAGGATGCCGATGTGAGTGCATAAAAGCGCGAGCGTGTGTGCGTGAACGAGCATGTGCTTCCATATCGCACGCGCGTATGAACACGTGCACTCATGAACGAGTGTAACATGCAGGTAGAGGAAGGGGAAAGAAGGAGCAGAGTACTTGTAGAATAGGAGAAAAAAGGAAAAGGAGAGAATTGTTGTTGGCTAATAGTAAGTGGGCTACCTAGCTCAACCTTCCTGCTGGGCATTGCTATAAGGAAGGTAAAAAAAATAGAAAAAAAAGGGGTTGGGGGGAATTGAGGAGGGAGAGGAGGGGAGCTGACGCACAGATGAGAAATCATATTATGAGCAAACAGAGAAATCTCCTGAATATCACCGAAAGAGGAGACCTTTGTTTGTTCCTTACGAAAATCGAACCAGATATCAAATATTTAGTCTCGCAGCATCAACCTCAAGGATCTCATTAATCACTAGTAAAGGTATTTTCAATTTACTTTATTGTTTTCTCATTAAACTTTATAAAGTTAAAAACATTATAAACATGCATTAAGTAGAAATAAAAAGATAAACGTACGTACATTTATTTTTTTAAAACACCCTCCTTTCTAAAAAATATTCAACACTTGCGCGAAAACTGGTGGGCGGTAAGGAAATTTTTCCATCAAGAAAGATGCATTAATAAGCGGTAGGTAGAAAAAGGTTGACTACCACTGCGCTAGAGGAAGTGGGGTATAGTGACACAAAAGGGAAGGGTAGGGTAGAAAAGTAGGTTGCTAGGATAGTGTTCATTGAGGGCTTAGTGTTTATATTTTTTAATGACAGATGCAGGGCTGGCAAGCTGTTTACAGTTTAATTTATATTAAATGCTTCTCTTTACAACCCACCATTAAGATCTTCTCACCCCCTCTTCTTTATATAGCTCCCTTTTATTTTCTGCATCAGTTTCTCTCTCGGAACCCCCCTTTCTGCTATCAGATCCAACCTTTCTCGCCAGCTCCTTCACCTTCTCAGACTCTCCTTCTCCTGTGTGTACTATTCATGGATTCTCATCCCCTTTCTTTTCAGACCCATTTTCTCCTAGATACTCAGTACGCCTTTTCCTGTGCGTGGGTCCTGACCATTCATCCTTCCTTCCCTTTAGAAAATGTCCTGGATATGTTCTTTGAGGCAGGTGATGCTATATTGGTCTCCACTTATTGTAGAGAAGGATAAACACACTCACATACCCAACAGGTACATTAGGGGTATACTTGCCATGGTGCTCCCTCTGAATCCAAGCCTGATGCTAGGCATTGTCCTACACAACAGCAAGAAGGCTTTCCAATCATTTTTATAAAATATTCCCAACCCACCAATCGACAGCGAGATATGATGAATGATCTAATCCAATGGATTTGTGAAGTTACATATGCAACACTATTACAGAACTATCCAGTTTACAATTTTTCTGCAATAATAGGAGACAGACTGCTGGAATAGTAAGGTGTTTTCACAGTATGGCCATGTGTTAACTGATTTTCTAACGTTTCATGTTTTCCTCTAGTTAACTTGAATAATTATTCATATTCGGCAGCTTGGTCCCAAGTCTTAATAATATCCCAGTTTGGGGCTCCCGACTCCACATTAAGCCCCACTCCCTCCAATTTGTTTTGTTTTTTTTATTTAAGATTGTGAAATGCCCAAAAATAATTATTGGTAAGGTATTTAACATTTTCATTTTACACAGGAGGGAGTGTCGTTTCCCTTTTTATGATGTTTTCATTTCCTCTTATACTATATAAAGTAAAAATATCACCTCTCATCTATGTATCGGGATTGTGAAGTGAGAGAGCCGTTAGTGAGGAAATGGTATAAAAGTCCTTTAAAGGACAACTGTTATCAAATCTTCATTTATTCTTTAAATGTATATTACATTTATGAAAGTTAATTACATTATTTGTTTAATGATGTATGTTTTTTTTGAAAATGTTACACCTGAGCCCGTACACCTTAACTTGGTTAAAGACGACTTATAGTAATTCACAAAAACAGATACAGTTGTAAGTTTGTATATTAATGCTATGAGTAATAGCTAATAATACCAGTAATAATTTATACATTATTATTATTATTATTATTATTATTATTATTATTATTATTATTATTATTTTTATTATTATTATTATTGCCATTTATATCTCCATCAGATTTATATCTCCATCAGATTCCGTAGCACTTTACAATAGTATAAGAGGGGGTGCGATTTAACTATAAATAGGACAATTACAAGAAAACTTACAGATATGGGGATTCAGTTCCACCATATGGCCATATTGTGTTAAGCCCACCATTACGTCACAGTACCCCAATATCGGTGGGTCCTACACTAATTTAAACATGGGAGATTAACATGCTAACTGCAATATTTACTGCTTAAACTGCTTCTAGAGACTCTAATCAAGCTTATGATTTCCTGTGTTCACCTCCAAAGGGCCACCTGGATTGAAGGAGTGAGTGCTCAATCCAAAAGGAATCTGATTTGGATATCAAATATAGAAATAAAAAAAAAGGAAATGGGGGCAGACCCAGAACATACATTTCTCAGTAGTGTTGCTGCCGTAAAGGCCCTGGGGAGATAGCACAGCTAAGTGGACAAGGGCACATGTATAAGTGTGGGATGGATGCTTGTGATTGGTTGTGAGTGTATATGGGAGTGGTTATGTGTTTGGGAGTGATGTAGGGATCATCTTACCTCAATGCCTCTTGGGAGTCGGGCCAGCAAACAACTTCCCTCCCACCCTCTCTCTTTTCTGTTTAGTTGTTTGTTTATGTCAGAGCTAGCGGGGGGCATGTCCTTGCCAATAGGTTTTTGGGGGCTATTACATTGAGTGTCATGATATGGACAAGGTCGGGTCTCAACCTCCCCTACTCTGTAGGGTAAACTGTTAAGTTACCGACTTGGACGTGCCCACCGAGCTAGAAGCCGGCTGGTGGTAATCATTGAAAGGAAAAGGGAATTTGGTTTGGATTAGGGGGGAGGTGAGAACCCTGTGGGCAAGTTGGTGCATAGGCACGTGGTCTCTTTCATTGCCAAGGACGTTTATGTAAGCGAAGGCTGTAGGGCACCAGGTGTTAATAATTATATGTTAAGTTAAGGATTATTTATGTATTTATCTCTTGTTTTAATAAATGCTGTTGCCTGTTTCATCCACCTCCGGTGTCTGTCATTATTGAGGGGATAATATAATAATATTGTTATTCTTATTTGCATCACATTCCCTGCTATGTCCATACAAGACCAAAATATGTACAAAAATACAGATTAAAGGGATACTATAATGCCAGGAATACAAAGCTTGTAGCGGAATGCAGTATTATAATCCACGATCTCCGCTGGTATCACAGGAACATCCACAGTCAGCGCTGGAAAAGCAAGGCAATATCCCAATCCTCCCAATAACCGGACGAAACACAGTCTGGGAGTCAACTAACTTGCTTTATTCACAGACTTCCATATTTATGCAGTTCCCCTTGCAAGGGGTTTCCGTACAGATGTTACAGGGGATTTCTCTCATCAGGCAGTGTAATTATCCCAACAGGCATTGCTGCACGAGAGGGATACTCCCACTAAAATGGACGATTAAGTGGATTATCCCCTTGTGCAGCAAAACTGACAATTTACATGAAAATCCATATTCTGCATAATATTTCTCACTTTTATACGAACGACCGTTCGGTAGATAGCTGGGGTCTGCGGGCACATTTAGTGAGAATACCGCTTAGATCCCAGCTAATCTAACCGAACGCCGCACAAAATACATTGAACCATCGAGTTCGGTTTAAAACTACCGAACATCGATGGGGGACAAAATGTGATGAGAGCGGAACTCCTGAACGCTCTAGAAGTCCAGCGGTGTTCGTATCATCGAGTAGCCGTTTTCCGTTCCAGGCACTCGACGACCGAACACCGCTGCAGAAACAAAGGATCCAAGATGGCCGACCGCCGCATGGTCGGGAGTCGAACGACGGCCACCTAGGAGAGCCTTTAATTACCGATTGCAACATTGTTGCAATCGGTTCATGAGCGCCACACGCCTCTGAGTGTGTGGTCCACCTGGGGAGCTCTTATTCATTTGCCGAACGGCCCGGATAGCCGCGGTTCGTCGAACGAAGTGTTTGCATGCTGGTAGCTTACGGCTGCCAGCATGCGAACGGCCATAATATAATACATACACAACAAAATATACACAGTACCCCATACAGCATACGGACAACCTTTGTACAGTATAGTCCAGAAGTACACAGTCTGAACCCAACAGATCGGCTTGGGGATGTCCGGGAGAGTACTCACAGATCACTTTTCAAGTTCAGTTTGTCTGGATAACCCGTCGGCGTTACCGTTTTGTTTACCTGGGCGGTAAAGTATGGTGAAGTCGAAGGGCTGCAGCGCCAAACTCCAGCGCAGCAGCCTGGCATTGTCGCCAGCCACACGGTTCAGCCACACCAACGGGTTGTGATCTGTGAGTAAGGAAAAAGGTTGTCCATACAAATACGGCTGTAGCTTTTTAAGGGCCCACACCACGGCCAGGCATTCTTTTTCAATGGCGGCGTAGCTCACTTCACGGGGCAACAACTTTCGGCTTAAGTAAGCTACGGGATGTTCTCCGCCATCTGCTCCCACTTGGCTCAGCACTGCCCCCAATCCAAACATTGAAGCGTCTGTGTGGACAAGAAATCTTTTAGTTGGATCAGGAGCAGTAAGTACAGGAGCATTAGTTAAAGCAGTCTTGAGTTGTTGGAATGCCTGCTCACACTCTGGGGCCCAGACAACCAGTCGGGGAAGGTTCTTGCGGGTCAAGTCCGTCAGGGGTTTGGCCAGGGCACTGTAGTTGGGTACGAACTTTCTATAATATCCTGCAGTCCCTAGAAAAGCTAATACCTGAGTTTTGGTCCTTGGGGTAGGCCCCTTTGCCACGGCCTCAATCTTGGCTGGCTCGGGTTTCTGCTGCCCACACCCCACTCGGTGCCCCAAATACTGCACTTCGGCCATTCCTATGTGGCACTTACTGGGCTTTAGGGTTAACCCTGCCTCCCCAATACGATCTAGTATAGCCCCTATATGTCGGAGGTGCTCTTCCCAGGTCTGGCTAAATATGGCGATGTCATCTAAGTACGCACCGGCATAATCTTGGAAACCGTCCAGTAGCCGATCTACCATCCGCTGAAAGGTGGCCGGAGCGTTTTTCATTCCGGATGGTAGTGAGATACTGGCCCCGTGCCATCTTATCCAACAGCTTGTCTATTCGGGGCATCGGGTAGGCATCCGACACCGTTTTGTCGTTTAGCCTCCGGTAGTCGACACAGAACCGGGTCGTGCCGTCCTTCTTAGGTACCAGTACTACCGGCGATGCCCAGGGGCTATCTGAGGGTTCGATAACCCCTAGCTGTAACCTCTCGTCTAGTTCTGCCTTTATATGGGTCCTGACTGACTCGGGGACCCGATATGGAGCCTGTCGCATAGGTAGCTGTCCCGGGGTTTCGACTCGGTGAGTGGCTAGCGGAGTGTACCCAGGTAAATTGGAGAAGGTAGCCCCTTTTGCTACGATCACCTGGGCACGTTCCTGAGGGCTTAGCCGCTCCCCCAGCTGAACCCCCCGGGAGGGTTCTATCTGCTCTTCCGGCTCTAATAGGTCAGGTAGGGGCAGATTCTCCTGATCCTCCGAGGCTGCGGCGCAGATCGCCGTCACGTCCTCTATCCTCTCATGGTAGGGTTTGAGCATGTTCACGTGGAGCATGCGTCTCTTCCCTACCCCTGAGCAGGGGCCGATCACGTAGGTGGTGTCACATCTCTGCTCCACCACCTGGTATGGGCCTTGCCAGATGGCCTGCAGCTTGTCTGTGCGGACGGGTTTTAAAATCAAAACCTTCTGTCCCACTTGAAAGCTGCGGTCTCTGGCTCCCCTATCGTACCAGCGGCGCTGGCGTTGTTGGGCCGCCTGGAGGTTGGTGCGCACAGTCTGAGTCAGCGCCTCCAGACGGTCCCGGAACTCCAGTACGTATGATACAATAGGGGTTCCATCTGTGCTATTCTCTCCCTCCCAGTGTTCTCTAATTAGATTCAAGGGCCCTCGCACCCTTCTTCCAAACAGTAATTCGAACGGGGAGAATCCTGTCGATTCCTGGGGGACCTCTCTATATGCAAAGAGCAGGTGAGGTAAAAACCTCTCCCAGTCTTTATGGGCTTCCCCAAACGTACGGAGCATCTGCTTCAGCGTACCGTTGAACCTCTCGCATAGTCCATTGGACTGGGGGTGATAGGTGGAATTGACTATTGGCTTAATGCCACATACCTTCCACATATGTTGGGTGACCTCGGCGGTGAATTGGGTGCCCTGGTCAGAAATTATTTCTTGGGGAAACCCCACCCTGGAAAATACCTTCATTAAGGCCTCAGCTACTGTCTCAGCGTGAATATTAGTGAGCGC
Organism: Pelobates fuscus; assembly: GCF_036172605.1. NCBI lineage: Eukaryota > Metazoa > Chordata > Amphibia > Anura > Pelobatidae > Pelobates > Pelobates fuscus. The sequence continues at coordinate 4,685,236 of NC_086321.1, read as the reverse complement.
TACGGCCACGGGGTATCTAGTGGCGTAGTCCACTACTGTTAGGATATACCTTTTTTCCAGAGGGGCTGGGCTTTGGCAGGGGCCCCACTATATCTACCGCTACCCTACTGAAAGGCTCTGCAATAATGGGAAGGGGATATAGCTTGGCCTTGTGGCGGTCACCTCGTTTACCTACTCGTTGGCAAACGTCACAGGAGGTGCAATACTGTCGCACATCCTTAGAAATTCCGGGCCAGAAGAAGGCATGCGTTAATCGATATCGGGTACGGGTCATCCCTAGGTGTCCGGACAAGGAAATATCATGAGCAATCCTAAGTAGCTCCTGCCTATATTTCTGGGGTACCACTAGCTGTTTGGTTGTCACTGTGACGGATCCTCCTATTTCCCTCTCCGCGATGCGGTATAGTAGCCCTTTCTCCCATGTGTACCGCTCCCCCTCTAGCCCTGCCTGGTCAGTGTGTACTCTGTCCCGATATACTTGTAGGGTGGGGTCTGACTTCACCTCTGCCTCAAAGGCAGTCGGGGTATCCCAGGACATGTGGGTCGTGTGGGGGTCATGGTCTCTTACCTGAGCCTCAGAGTGTATTGGTGAAGCCGTGGTGCGAGCCTGCTGCCGGGTAGTCACTGGATGGGTATATAAGCAGAAGTCATCTGGCCCAAGTCATTCCCCAGTACAACATCTGCGGGTAAATTTTGCATAAGACCCACTTCCACAGTCCCCTCTCCCACACCCCAATCCAAATGCACTTTGGCAGTGGGTAGTCTGTACACTGCTCCCCCTGCCACTCGCACTGCCACTGATCCGCCAGTGTGGGTTGAACCTGGGACTAAATGAGGTGCAACCAAAGTTAGAGTGGCCCCGGAATCTCGGAGCCCTTGTACCTCCTTCCCTTCCAGGGTCACTAGCTGGCGATGATGCTGCCGGTTGTCCGTGGCTCGAACCGACATCACCTCGTGGAGTACTCCTAGAGCTTCCTCGGTCTGGGTGCTCAATATTTCCTGGGTGGCTGATGCTACTTGATAATGATGAGCAGCAGCTCTCGGTGCCAAATTTTGTCGGACCTGGTTCCACGCTTGTCTGCTCCGGTTCTGAGTGCACTCTCGGGAGATATGTCCCCACTGTTTGCAGGTGTGACACTGGATGTTAGCCCGGCCGTTGTATCGGGAGGGAGGTGGTGGATTACTTGGCGTGGATCTAGACAGTGGTACTGTGGGGCCGGTAGGGGTAAAGTTACTGGGGGACACGGTGGGTCGAGGATAAGTCTTAGTTTGGAGTCCGTGATGTCTCCTGGCATCAAAATGTTGATCAGCCAGTCTGGCCGCTTCCGTTAGGGTGAGGGGTTTTCGATCTCTCACCCATTCTTGTGCCTCTGGGGACAAGCCATTAAAGAATTGCTCCAGCAGCATTAACTGCCTCAATGTTTCCATAGTAGTAGCGTTGCTGGCTTGTATCCACCCTTGTGATGCTTGGTCCAGCTTGTGCGCCCACTCTGCATGGGAATCTTTTTCGGGTTTGCGCAAGCCTCTGAACTTGCGCCGGTATGCCTCTGGGGTGATGGCATACCTCTCTAGGATCGCCCTTTTCACTTTTGGGTAATCTTTGCTGTCCTCTCGGGGTACAGCGCGGTAGGCTTCTGCTGCCCTACCCGATAGTTTGCCTGCCAGTAGGGGTACCCATACGGCTGGTTCCAAGTCATGCAGATCACACAGCCTCTTGAAATCTTGTAAATACCTGTCAATCCCATCTTTTTCTTCACAAAACACTTTAAATGCGTGATATGGGATTTTGGGCTTTACCTGTCCGTATATGGAGGCAGTAACAGACTCTGCCCTGGACGGTGGTTCCGGGGTGCGGTTTGCCATCAGATAATCCTGCACATCTGACATCAGCACGGTCAATATCTCCAAGGGTACTGGCTGCGGCAAAAATTCCATCCTGGTTCTCAGCTCTCTCTGGTATGGGGTCTCTTCCATGGCTGGTGGAGGTGTAGCACTGCGAGCTCTGTCTCCCTCCATCAGTTCAGCGATCAGCTCAGCTTTGGATTTGTTGCTGGCTATCTTACCCCTGGCTTCCAGTAGCTTCTTTAAGGTCTGCCGTTTCAATACAGTATAATCAATCTCTAGTTTCAGTTTACACGAACACCGCTTTTCGGCTGTAAGGTTGGATCCCACCGCTGCCACCAATTGTAGCGGAATGCGGAATTATAATCCACGATCTCCGCTGGTATCACAGGAACATCCACAGTCAGCGCTGGAAAAGCAAGGCAATATCCCAATCCTCCCAATAACCGGACGAAACACAGTCTGGGAGTCAATTAACTCGCTTTATTCACAGACTTCCATATTTATGCAGTTCCCCTTGCAAGGGGTTTCCGTACAGATGTTACAGGGGATTTCTCTCATCAGGCAGTGTAATTATCCCAACCGGCATTGCTGCACGAGAGGGATACTCCCACTAAAATGGACGATTAAGTGGATTATCCCCTCGTGCAGCAAAACTGACAATTTACATGAAAATCCATATTCTGCATAATATTTCTCACTTTTATACGAACGACCGTTCGGTAGATAGCTGGGGTCTGCGGGCACATTTAGTGAGAATACCGCTCAGATCCCAGCTAATCTAACCGAACGCCGCACAAAATACATTGAGCCATCGAGTTCGGTTTGAAACTACCGAACATCGATGGGGGACAAAATGTGATGAGAGCGGAACTCCCGAACGCTCTAGAAGTCCAGCGGTGTTCGTATCATCGAGTAGCCGTTTTCAGTTCCAGGCACTCGACGACCGAACACCGCTGCAGAAACAAAGGATCCAAGATGGCCGACCGCCGCATGGTCGGTAGTCGAACGACGGCCACCTAGGAGAGCCTTTAATTACCGATTGCAACATTGTTGCAATCGGTTCATGAGCGCCACACGCCTCTGAGTGTGTGGTCCACCTGGGGAGCCCTTATTCGTTTGCCGAACGGCCCGGATAGCCGCGGTTCGTCGAACGAAGTGTTTGCATGCTGGTAGCTTACGGCTGCCAGCATGCGAACGGCCTTAATATAATACATACACAACAAAATATACACAGTACCCCATACAGCATACGGACAACCTTTGTACAGTATAGTCCAGAAGTGGCTAGGTTTGCCACAAAGCAGTACCAAGCTTCCTCTGCCCCCCCTCCCCCAAAGGGCTAAAACCCCTTTATTTACTTACCTTAGCCCAGTGCTGAGGCCCTTTGGTGCTGGGTCATGGCCCTGCCTTCTCCAACATCCCGTTACAAGCGGATGCTAATGCGCATGCGCGTCAAATGGTAGACAGCCCCTGGAGGCAGACTTAGTGCTGTAATGTAAACATTGCAGCACTAAGTGCAATAGAGACACTGCACCCAGACCCCTTCAATGAGCTACAGTGTCCCTTTAAGGAACAACGCACACACAAGATTCACCAGAGTAGTCAAGAATATGGTATATGTTATAAACCACCTAATGTAAATATTAATGAGGAAGAACTGCTGTTAGAGCGAATTTGGGCAATACATTAATTATTGTAGATTTGAATTACCCGGACATAAATTGGGAAAGAGGGGCTAGGAAATTGGGTTTTTGAACTTGTTAAATTACATCTTCATGTCACAACTTGTACAAGCACAAACTAGAAAGGATGCTTGTCTGGACCTGGTTATAACAAACAATGTTGATATTTTGAGCAACGTTCAAGTTCTGCACTTCGGGGTCAAGAATACACAAGCAACTTATACCCTAAATGGTAGTGAATTAAGGATCTTAGGGAAGATTTTAAAGTGTGTGGGAGGTCGTTCAACATTTGCGGTGCTCTGTAGGAGAAGGAGGATCGGGCTGCTTTCTTTTTGTATTGAGGTAGACTAGGTAAAGTGTTGGTACTGGATCGGAGGTTATAGGAAGTGGGAACAGCTGGGGAAAGCATTGTGATCAGGTAGGGTGGGAGCTTCCCAGATAAGCTCCTAAACACAAGGCTGGAAAGATGAAGGGTGCGTCTGGATTCCAGCGACAGCCAGTTTAGTTCTTTTAGCATGTTACAATGGTGGGTCCTGTAATTACATTGTAGCACAAATCGTCAGAACGAGTTATACAATGTATTAAGTTTATTAATGTGGGATTGCGATGCAGATGCCTATACTACATCCCCATAATCAATGATTGCCATCAGCATTTGCTGTACAATATTTTCCTTTCCTGTAGGGCTTAGGCAGGTTTTGTTTCTGTACAGGGCACCTAGTTTTGGATAAAGATTATATGCAAGCTTTTCTACGTGCAGGCCAAAAGATAGATTGGGGTCTAACATCATACCCAAGTATTTGAAAGAGTGGACTGTGGTCAATGTCCATTTGAATTTGTTTTGATTGATAGGTGGGAATTGTGTAATTTGTGTAATTTAGGTACTGTTTCAAAGATCATTGTGACAGTTTTGTCAGTGTTCAGGAAGAGTTTGTTTTTTGCGATCCACTTTTCTACCTCTGTAAACTGGTCTTGGAGCACAGCCTCAAGCTGCGGTAGATTGGATTTGCTCGCATAGATTACTGTGTCATCTGCGTACATGTGTACATTTGAGGATTTGCAGACATTAGGCAGATCATTTATAAATAATGTAAATAGTAGGGGGCCGAGAATGGAACCTTGGGGAACACCACACGTGACAGGGAGGAAGTCGCTGTCAGATATGGACACATATTGCGAGCGATCCGATACATGCGATCGAAACCACGTTAGCGAACGATCACCAATACCTGAGTTTTTGAGTTTGTGCAGTAGAATGTTGTGGTCTACTGTGTCAAAGGCCTTAGCAAAATCAAGGAAAACAGCTCCAGTTAGGTCTCCTTGTTCCATGCCAGTTTGGATGTCATTGCAAACTTTTAAGAGGGCAGTTGTAGTGGAGTGATTCTGGCGAAAGCCCGATTGATCAGGGGTCAGACAGTTTGATTGGAGGTAGTTATTACATAGTTGCGTATGGACACATTTTTCTAAGATTTTTGACAATACCGGGAGCAATGATATTGGGCGATAGTTAGAAACCAAAGTAGTGTCACCAGACAAGGGGTTAAAATTGTTTAGGCGATAATCCCCTTTTTAAAGACAGGCACAGCTACTGTAAAATCACCAAAACTCACGAATTGGATATAAGTGAATGCACCAAACTCCCGAACTGCATACAAGGGAATAAGGTAGCACTACAAACTCCCGAACTGGAACCTCACGAATAGCTGCTAGCAGACGAACAGGAAAAGCTCCCAAGCGGCTTACACTCCTGGCAGTCAGTCCCTATCAGCATACAGTGAATCCCCCCAAGAACGAGACAAGGCTCCGTGTTGAGGGTCAAGCAGTGGTCTGTTTATTGAGGGCTACCTGCCCCTGTACACTGCGTGCAGAATTATTAGGCAAATTAGTATTTTGACCACATCATCCTCTTTATGCATGTTGTCTTACTCCAAGCTGTATAGGCTCGAAAGCCTACTACCAATTAAGCATATTAGGTGATGTGCATCTCTGTAATGAGAAGGGGTGTGGTCTAATGACATCAACACCCTATATCAGGTGTGCATAATTATTAGGCAACCTCCTTTCCTTTGGCAAAATGGGTCAAAAGAAGGACTTGACAGGCTCAGAAAAGTTAAAAATAGTGAGATATCTTGCAGAGGGATGCAGCACTCTTAAAATTGCAAAGCTTCTGAAGCGTGATCATCGAACAATCAAGCGTTTCATTCAAAATAGTCAACAGGGTCGCAAGAAGCGTGTGGAAAAACCAAGGCGCAAAATAACTGCCCATGAACTGAGAAAAGTCAAGCGTGCAGCTGCCAAGATGCCACTTGCCACCAGTTTGGCCATATTTCAGAGCTGCAACATCACTGGAGTGCCCGAAAGCACAAGGTGTGCAATACTCAGAGACATGGCCAAGGTAAGAAAGGCTGAAAGACGACCACCACTGAACAAGACACACAAGCTGAAACGTCAAGACTGGGCCAAGAAATATCTCAAGACTGATTTTTCTAAGGTTTTATGGACTGATGAAATGAGAGTGAGTCTTGATGGGCCAGATGGATGGATTGGTAAAGGGCAGAGAGCTCAAGTCCGACTCAGGCGCCAGCAAGGTGGAGGTGGAGTACTGGTTTGGGCTGGTATCATCAAAGATGAGCTTGTGGGGCCTTTTCGGGTTGAGGATGGAGTCAAGCTCAACTCCCAGTTTCTGGAAGACACCTTCTTCAAGCAGTGGTACAGGAAGAAGTCTGCATCCTTCAAGAAAAACATGATTTTCATGCAGGACAATGCTCCATCACACGCGTCCAAGTACTCCACAGCGTGGCTGGCAAGAAAGGGTATAAAAGAAGAAAATCTAATGACATGGCCTCCTTGTTCACCTGATCTGAACCCCATTGAGAACCTGTGGTCCATCATCAAATGTGAGATTTACAAGGAGGGAAAACAGTACACCTCTCTGAACAGTGTCTGGGAGGCTGTGGTTGCTGCTGCACGCAATGTTGATGGTGAACAGATCAAAACACTGACAGAATCCATGGATGGCAGGCTTTTGAGTGTCCTTGCAAAGAAAGGTGGCTATATTGGTCACTGATTTGTTTTTGTTATGTTTTTGAATGTCAGAAATGTATATTTGTGAATGTTGAGATGTTATATTGGTTTCACTGGTAAAAATAAATAATTGAAATGGGTATATATTTGTTTTTTGTTAAGTTGCCTAATAATTATGCACAGTAATAGTCACCTGCACACACAGATATCCCCCTAAAATAGCTATAACTAAAACAAACTAAAAACTACTTCCAAAAATATTCAGCTTTGATATTAATGAGTTTTTTGGGTTCATTGAGAACATGGTTGTTGTTCAATAATAAAATTAATCCTCAAAAATACAACTTGCCTAATAATTCTGCACTCCCTGTATTTATGCAGGTCTCCCACATGGTGTACACTCCCCTAGGGGACCAGATGTAAGACTGTAACAACGGACAGACAAGTACCAATTACAGACATAAAGAAGTAAAACATCCCCACAATGCATCCTGGCTTCCTCCCCTCTGCCCTGGAGAAGTAATTCAATTATCTCCCAGGACAAAGGCAAAACTCCATTACACACGTGGGAACACAAAGACAGACTATCACTTTAAATTACATAAAGACACATTATACATAAAACACAGACATGTCACATATCCCCAGATAGCTCAGGTCTGGGTGCACATTATTAGGTGAATGGCACTCAGACCACACGAATACAGTTTAATTGCCATGGAGCCAGAGTCTTTAATTATACGAACAGGCTCCATGGCAGGCTATCTGGGTTAACATTCAGATATACAAACTACCGAACTAACATGTATTCGGTTAAATATACACGAATAAGAACCAGGGGGCTGGAGGTTCAGCGGTGCCTGCACGTAAAAGTGTCCGCTTTTAGTGCACTGATTCTGGGCTGAGCACCGCTGGCCGTCTGGGGAGTTCCATAACACCGCCACCTAGCGGCCACTAAGTGTAACCGCGGCCACCCAATAACAGTCAATTAGGCTGCGGTTAACCGCAGCTTCAGGGAGGTAAATTGGCAGCACACTCCAGCTCCTGGGTGGCCAATTAACGGCGCCGGCCGGCTTCCCACGGCTCTGGGGAGGTTGCAAACAGGCTGTTTGTTCGGTAGATAGAATCTACCGAACGGCTGTGCAGAAAGGGAGAAATAAATCCTTCTGCACAGTAAAATTAACCCTTTAGCTGCCGGTCCATAATCCAAAGGCAGCAGGCGAGCGACCGGGCTCCTCCAATGCAATGTGGCGAGATTGGTCTCGTCACAGGCACTACTCTCGCAGTCTTCCAAAGTTTGGGTATGTATCCAGACACCAAGAATTCGTTAATTAGAGTTGCGACGGGTTTAGCAATTGCCGGCGCACTGAGCTTCAACAGCATTGCTGGGATTTGGTCAGGTCCGGACTGGTTTTTCATTTTTAGATTATTAAGATGTTTTTCAATGACACTAACAGGTACAGGTCTAAAATGAACTTGTCTATGTTGGGCCTTTGCAAATTTAGTGAGACCTGATCCACATTTGTAGTTTCAGGATGCGTGCCATTTATTAGCTTGGCAATCAGGGTATTGGAGCATCCGAAAAAATAATTGTTAAAGGCATTTGCTACATCTAAGGAAAGTTGCAGGGTTTGGTTATCCACTTTGACAGTGGAGGGTTGGGAGTGGATTGGGGGAGTTTGTAGTTTATTTATGACTTTCCAAAAGTTTCTAGGGTTTGAGATGTTATTGTTCAGATTGTCATAGAAATATTGGGCCTTGGCCAATTTTGTTTGTTTTGAGCATATATTTTGCCATTGTCTAAACGCACAGTGATCATTCATAGAGCCAGTACGCTTAAACTTTGACCACAAAGAATCCCGAAACTGGTACATTTGGATGAGGTCAGCTGTGATCCAGTTCATATGTGCTCCTTTTACCCTCACCTTACGCAGAGGGGCATGCAAATTCCAAATTTGTTGGAGTTCAGACTGAAAGAATTCAACAGCACAGTCTAGATCTGGGATAATGTTTAATCTGTGCCATGGGAGGTTCTTGATGTCCTTTAGAAAGGATTCAAGATGAAATTTTTTGAAGGACCTAGTTATTTTAACCTTGGGAGAGGATTTAATAGCCTTTATTTTGAGCACGCAGTACACTAAACAGTGATCACTGAAAGTGTTTGGGAGAACACCGGCCTCCTGGATTCTATCAGGAGAAGTGGAGAGAATCCAATCTAGCAGGGTATGGTTAAGGCTTTTAATGTTTATGCGAGTTGGGGAGGAGATTCATTGCGTTAGCTGCAAATTCTTAAATAGCGTACAAGAACTATTATTTTTAGGATTCAGCCAATCAATATTAAAACTCCAAAGACCAACAGTTCAATTGTTGGTTTTGAGCAATGGTTTCACTAAGGAGATGGGCTATGTCAGAAATGGAATGCACAGGGGAGCTAGGTGGGCGGTAGATTCCTGCAACAATGATTTGTTAAGACTCCTTTTGTCTTAATAAGTAAATCACCGTTTAGTCCACCTTCCCCTCTCACCGTATCAAGTCCTTGTTCGTATACTGTATAATCCACGAACCATAACCAGGGGAAGCAGTAATCTCTCGAATAACGATATCCACCAAACGGCATAAGTTCCCAATAATATTCCTTAAGCGTAAATAAGAATCCCCCCAATAACGAGACTGAAGCTCCGTGTTGAGGGTCAAAACAAGATCTGAGGACTGGAACATCCAGCCTGCTTTTTATTAGGAAAAGGCACACACAGGGCACTCCCAGGGGGAGGATGGAAATAACCAATTATACACAGGGTAACACCCCCACCTCTCCTCCCCTCAGATAACCACATAACACAATTATACTGTACAATAATTTACCCCAGTTATGGATGTACCCCAAAACCAGGGGGTACACCCTTAAGTCCAGCACCGCTTGAAAGGTCTTGGTTAGGGGAACACTCTGTCCAAATCCCAGCCCATTCGGTTAAGGGGTTCGGGAGTTATGGATGATTGAAGTTTTGACCGACTGCACGGATCTTCTAGCCGAAAAGAGTTCCATAAGTTTTGGCCCTGCAGTCAGTCTCCGTTCGCCGGTTAAAATCATACGAAATCCTCATCATCCACAACTATCTCCGAGTTCGCTGGATTCCCCATAGCTGATTACAAGTAACTACCGAATGGCTCGTCGTTCGGTAGTTCCAACACGAACTTCTGGGTGTATGGAGGTCTCAGCGGTGTTCGCCTGTTTGGGTATCCGTTTTTAGTTCCACGCGTTCACAGGCAAACACCGCTGTTCGCACGCAAGATGGCCGCGAACACGTGCAAAAGTCCCAAAATGGCGGCCACCCATATGTTAGACATGGAGTTCGTGCGGAATGAGGTGAACGGCTGGAAAACAGGCTGGAACGGTAAAAACATGCTTCATAACATCACAAATCAGTCCTTTAGACGGATGGCCTAAAATAGTCGAATCCACTAAAGCACCAGACAGACGGATGGTTCCGTCACACGGCTCCCCCCTTGTGGAACACTCCGGCAGACCCGGCTTGACCCTGTGGCGGGTCAACTTGGGGATGTCCGGACTTACGAGGTGGTGGATATGTCGGTCTGTCGTGATAAGCCATCCGCATTTCCGTTCAGCTTACCGGGTCTGTAGCTAATAGTAAAATTGTACGGTTGTAATGCCAAGCTCCATCTCAGCAGTCTCCCATTGTCGCCTGAGACCCGGTTAAGCCAAACGAGGGGGTTATGATCTGTTACAAGGGAAAATTCTTGCCCATACAAGTAGGGACTTAACTTTTTCAATGCCCAGACTAGGGCTAAACATTCTTTCTCAACTGCCGCATAACTCACTTCTCGGGGTAGTAATTTTCGGCTGAGGTATGCGACAGGATGCTCTCCTCCATCTTCCCCAACTTGGCTTAACACAGCCCCCAGTCCATACATGGAAGCATCTGTGTGAACGAGAAAGCGTTTGTTAGGGACTGGGGCAGCCAAGATAGGGGCATTCACGAGAGCTTGTTTCAGTGCCTGGAACGCAGCTTCACAAGCCGGGGACCACAGGACCTGCTTAGGCAAATTCTTTTTCGTCAGATCTGTCAGGGGCTTAGCAATAGAGCTGTAGTCGGGAACGAAACGTCGGTAGTACCCTGCTGTCCCTAAGAAGGCCAATACCTGGGTCTTAGTAGTGGGCGTGGGCCAGTTAGCCACCGCTTCTACCTTGGCGGGCTCTGGTCTCTGGTTCCCACATCCCACTCGGTGACCCAGGTACTGTACTTCTGCCATACCTACATGGCACTTTTCTGGCTTCAATGTCAGGCCAGCGGCCCGGATCTTATCCAGTACTACCCCTATGTGTACCAGATGTTCCTCCCAGGACCCACTATAGATCGCTATGTCGTCCAAGTATGCACAGGCAAATTCTTGGAAGCCATCCAGGAGTCTATCCACCATCCGTTGGAAAGTAGCCGGGGCATTCTTCATCCCAAAAGGCATGACCCTAAATTGGTACAGGCCAAATGGGGTGACGAAGGCCAACTTGGGGATAGCATCCTCGGCCAGGGGAATCTGCCAGTAGCCCTTACATAGGTCTATGGTGGTCAGATAACGTCCCCTGGCAATACGATCCAATAATTCGTCTACCCGGGGCATTGGGTAGGCGTCAGTGGTAGTCCGCTCGTTGAGTCTCCTGTAGTCCACACAGAACCGGGTGGTCCCATCTTTCTTAGGTACTAGGACTACAGGCGAAGCCCAAGGGCTGTCAGAGGGTTCGATGACCCCAAGCTGGGTCATCTCCTGTATCTCCTTCCGCATTCCATCTCGGACTGCTTCAGGGATACGGTAAGGCGGCTGTCGTAAGGGGGTCTGTCCAGGGGTCTCTACCTTGTGTATAGCGAGGTGGGTGTAACCTGGCTCCTGGGAGAAAGTTGCTTGCTTCTCCCATAACAACTGTTTCGCTTGGATCCTTTCTGTGGGGTTTAACCTGTCTCCTAACTGTACGAGGGAGGTGAGGTCAGTCTGGGGGTCCCTTTCTAATAGATCAGGGAGAGGCAAATTCTCAGGGTCATCTGTAGCTGGGGCACATACGGCTGCAATGTTCTCAGGTCGTTCTTGATACTCTTTCAGCATGTTCACATGAAAGGATCTCTGGACCCTTTCGTCTGAACAGCTGGCTATCAAATAGGTAGTATCGCAGATCTGCGCCACTATTCTGTACGGGCCTTGCCAAGAGGCTTGCATCTTGTTGGCCTTCACAGGTTTGAGCACTAATACTTTTTGCCCCACCTGGAAGGCTCGCTGTCGGGCACCCTGATCGTACCATCTCTTCTGTTTCCCCTGGGCCGCCCGGAGATTCTCCCTTACCATCAGGGACAGTTTCTCCATGCGGTCCCGAAGTTCCAGAACATATGGCACTATGGGGGTCCCTTCTTGCTCAGTCTCCCAGTGTCCCCGGATGAGATCTAGGGGTCCGCGGACCCGTCTCCCATACAGTAACTCAAAAGGGGAGAACCCAGTAGATTCCTGGGGCACCTCCCGGTATGAAAACAGAAGGTGCGGCAAGAATCTCTCCCAGTCCCTGCAAGTGTCCGTAAAGGTCCTCAGCATCTGTTTGAGGGTACCGTTAAAACGCTCGCAGAGACCGTTAGTCTGTGGATGGTAAGGCGAGCTAAGCAAGGGTTTAATGCCACATACTTTCCACAGCTGCTGGGTGAGCACCGCAGTAAATTGGGTTCCCTGGTCGGAGAGGATCTCTTTAGGGAACCCAACCCTGGTAAAAATCCTAACCAGGGCATCAGCAATCGTCTCTGCCTCTATGTTAGACAGCGCTACTGCCTCTGGATAGCGAGTGGCATAGTCCACTACAGTAAGAATATACTTCTTGCCTGATGGACTAGCCCTGGCCAGTGGACCCACAATGTCAACAGCTATGCGGGAAAAGGGCTCCCCTATAATAGGCATCGCTGATAGTTTAGCCTTAGGGTGGTCCCCCCGCTTTCCTACCCGTTGACATGTGTCACAAGTACTGCAATATATCCGCACAGCCTGGTTGAAGTTGTGCCAAAAGAAATTCTGGGAGATCCTATAGGCTGTGCGACGAGACCCTAGATGTCCTGCTAAAGGGACATCGTGCCCTATCCGCAGAAGCTCCTGCCGGTATTTCGCGGGCACCACCAGCTGGTGATTCTGCGGAGGGGCTATCTTCTTCTGGGAAGGTTTCGGGATTCTGTATAGCCTGTCCCCCACCCACTTATACCGCTCCCCGTCTATCCCTTCCTCTCCAGCATCTGCTCGGTCCCTGTACTTTTGTAAGGTAGGATCTGCCCGGGTTTCCCTCCCAAACTCCTCTGGGGAATCCCAACGTAAGGGGGTCTGAGCTAAGGGGTCAGTCGGGGAAAAGGGTCTTACCTGGGCCTCCTCGGCAGGTGGGCTGGTTCCAGAGGCACGGGTCTGAGAGCGAGTAGTCACTGGGTTAACGTCCAAGGGGCCCATTGGAGCATAGGCCGAAACCAAAGGGGCCAAATCATTCCCAAGAAGCACATCAGCGGGCAAGTCTTTCATAACCCCAACATCCACGTGTCTAGCGCCCACTCCCCAGTCCAGGTGAACACGGGCAACAGGTAACTGGAATACGGCTCCCCCTGCTACCCTCACGGCCACTGTGTCTCCGGTGTGCTGGTGTTCTGAGACCAAGTTCTTTTGGAGCAGTGTCATGGTGGCTCCTGTGTCTCTAAGTCCATTTACCACTCGGCCATTTAGTTTCACAGTCTGCCGGTGTTGCTGGCGATTGTCCTGATGGGCGGCTTGCACCGGGTCGGCTTCGTGCAAGATGCCCCAGAATTCCTCCTGCTCTACACAGTGAGCAGCAGGCTGTGGTGGTCGCTGATTCGGGTTGGCTGATCTCCTCCAGGACTGAGCTTGGTTAGCGTGGTTCAGTGGACACTCCGGGCGCTTGTGTCCCAACTGTTTGCACAGAAAGCACCGGATGGGTTGGGAATAATCCCTGGCATTAAATTTGGATGGCTGCACATAAGTATTGGTCGGTGGTACTACTGGGTTGCGATGCACTGGGGGTTGGTATGTTGTTGGAATCGGAGGGGCTGCTGGTCGGTATTCCACTCTGGTCGGAACTTTAACAACGGTATTGTCCAGTTTGCGAGCATCGTTATATTCGTCTGCCAACCCGGGCCGCCTCGGGTAGGGTAGAGGGTTTTCTATCTCTGACCCACTCCCGGACCCCGGTAGGCAATTTCTCGAAGCAGTGTTCCAGTAAGAATACCTGCAGCACCTCTTCCCCCGATACTGCTTGGCATCCTGCCATCCAGTGGGCTGCAGTACGGTGAACTCTGCAGGCCCATTCCACATAAGAATCGCCACTTTGCTTGTTGGTTTCCCTGAAGAGCCGTCTGTAAACTTCTGGGGTCACCGCATACCTGGCTAGGAGCGCATCCTTCACTGCCCGGTAGCTGGTGATCTCCTCCTCTGGGATGGCCCGAAATGCGTCACTAGCCCGGCCGGATAATTTCCCAGAGAGGATGGTAACCCATTGGTCTGTGGGTACCTGATGGAGGGCACACTGCCTCTCAAAATCGGCCAGGAACCCATCGATCTCTCCTTCATTTTCAATAAAATTTTTAAATGCAGCAAATGGTACCTTTTTCCTTCCGGAATCGTTATTGGGTACCTCTGCTGCTGCAGCTCCTCTTCCTTGGAGCGCTTGGTGTGCTGCTACTGCGGCTTGCACACGTTCCACAATGTCTGCTGAGGGGTTGGGGCCAAAGTGTGCCAGCCTTATTTGCACTGCCCGGTTAAATTGTATTTCCTCGGGTGTTAAATCCAAACTGCTGGGCACATTAGCGCTCTCCGTTCCCTGTGTTGCATCCATTTCCCTTAGCAAAGCAATAATTTCCCGTTTCTTTAAATTGCTTGCTGATCGACCTCGGCGTTCTATTATGTCCTTAAGAGTAGCACGTCTTAACTGTTCATACTGCATTTCTTTCCTTCTGTGTTGTGGGATTCATCCAGTCGCTTGCCACCAATTGTTAAGACACATTTTGTCTTAATAAGTAAATCACCGTTTAGTCCACCTTCCCCTCTCACCGTATCAAGTCCTTGTTCGTATACTGTATAATCCACGAACCATAACCAGGGGAAGCAGTAATCTCTCGAATAACGATATCCACCAAACGGCATGAGTTCCCAATAATATTCCTTAAGCGTAAATAAGAATCCCCCCAATAACGAGACTGAAGCTCCGTGTTGAGGGTCAAAACAAGATCTGAGGACTGGAACATCCAGCCTGCTTTTTATTAGGAAAAGGCACACACAGGGCACTCCCAGGGGGAGGATGGAAATAACCAATTATACACAGGGTAACACCCCCACCTCTCCTCCCCTCAGATAACCACATAACACAATTATACTGTACAATAATTTACCCCAGTTATGGATGTACCCCAAAACCAGGGGGTACACCCTTAAGTCCAGCACCGCTTGAAAGGTCTTGGTTAGGGGAACACTCTGTCCAAATCCCAGCCCATTCAGTTAAGGGGTTCGGGAGTTATGGATGATTGAAGTTTTGACCGACTGCACGGATCTTCTAGCCGAAAAGAGTTCCATAAGTTTTGGCCCTGCAGTCGGTCTCCGTTCGCCGGTTAAAACCATACGAAATCCTCATCATCCACAACTATCTCCGAGTTCGCTGGATTCCCCATAGCTGATTACAAGTAACTACCGAATGGCTCGTCGTTCGGTAGTTCCAACACGAACTTCTGGGTGTATGGAGGTCTCAGCGGTGTTCGCCTGTTTGGGTATCCATTTTTAGTTCCACGCGTTCACAGGCAAACACCGCTGTTCGCACGCAAGATGGCCGCGAACACGTGCAAAAGTCCCAAAATGGCGGCCACCCATATGTTAGACATGGAGTTCGTGCGGAATGAGGTGAACGGCTGGAAAACAGGCTGGAACGGTAAAAACATGCTTCATAACATCACAAATCAGTCCTTTAGACGGATGGCCTAAAATAGTCGAATCCACTAAAGCACCAGACAGACGGATGGTTCCGTCACATGATTGATTTACTGCACGGGATCTCAATTGTGCCAGAAAGGAAATCAAAGGTGGCAGGAGGACTAAGGTTTTGTAAAGGGGTAAACTTTATGGAATTGTCAACATAAATAACAATGCCTCCTCCTCTCTTTGCTCTGTCATTACCGCTGTATTGCAATGGCGGTGTCTGGTATTTTAGTCGTTAACCATTATTCTGAGAGCACAATGATTTTTGGTTTGTAATGGGAACACCAGGCTTGCAGTGCATCCAGTTTAGGGAGTAAACTACGGATGTTGCAGTGCACAAAAGAGAGGCCTTTTTTAGTGGGGAGATTAGGACTAGAATTAGCTGGAGGACCAGGGTTAGACTCCACATAATTTGCGAGGGCAAGTAACATAAATGTTGTGGATGGGGGGGGAGGGGGGGGGGGGGGACAGAGGAGTCTCGGAAGAGGGAGGCAACTTCAATTTATCCTTAAAAACCAAAAGAATTCTAAAAAAAAAAAAAAAAAAAAAGATTATAGTCCATGTTGTAAAATGGGCCGGTGCCTGTGTTGTCCCTTTAAGATGTTTGACATTCAGTTACAAGACAGGATGGTTCAGTGTGATGTGGTCAAGAACCTCCTTTACATATCTGTCACCTAACCCTCCATCCGCCCTGTCACCAACTACACAGACAAAGTCTCTATATCACATCTCTGCTACAACCATCCACTCTGTGCTGGGGTACATGGATCGAGCCAGGGAGGTACCAGAAATCCCTCAGACCAAGACAAGACATAGGAAAACATCTTGTACAAACTATAATCTCAGAGGTAATGTCATCCATTGACCTATCCTTTCCCTGTAATGCAAGAGTCGGTGTGTTATATAGAGTCATAGACTGTGACTGCAGATACAAGTCAACTATCCAGCTTGCTCTCATATTAGCTCAGTATTTATTATTCAATGGGAGTCAGGACATCAGTGTCCACTCCATGCATCCAGGAACTCTTCCACTGAGCCTCTACCACCTTTGCTGGAAGGCGACTCCATGTGTCTAGAAGGCTTTCTATAACAGAGTGTTTCCTGATATTACCCGTAACATGTCACTCACTTATATTATATGCTTCATATTTACTTCAGTTGCAAAGTTTTGTAGCATGTGCTAAGCTATTGTACACCGTATTTATTCCCAATGTTACTTAGTATGTGTAAACATGTAAAGCGTGTACAAAGTATCTCTTCCAATGATTATTCATTGACGGCAGAAAGATCGATAGATCTGTCAGAGATTGAGACAGTATTTGTTAAACCAACAAAAATTATTACCTGTGTCATTAAACGGGATACAACTTTAATGATATATAAAAAAACATTTATCAAACAAACAAACGGAGAGGAGAGAGAGAAATCATGGGATTGCTTTAACAACATTAAACCTTTCTTTGTGATTCATCACAGTAGCTGCCATTTTTCAGATACAATAGTCATACATGCATGTGGCATTCTTTCTACAATGGAAATAAAATATTGTTCAGAAAGTTATTTCTATCACTCCTGCAGAAGATCCCACAAACGTGTTGCACTTGTGTTCACAGTTCTGTCCAGAATGTCCCAGCTCGAGTCTGGAGACATGGCCAGTCCATGATTCAAAGCCTAAAATCCTCCTCTTTTCTTCCAAGGCAGAAGATATAGGTGTTACGGTTACTCCCAGGCTAGCTGGAAGCTGGACCGCTTGGAAAGTCTGGATCCCGATGTAGAGAGAGAGAGAGGAGCTGCTCCAGTTAGTAGACCAGAGGAATCCTGTAAGTGTAGAACTAGCTATGGTACAGCTAGGATACCCTTTTCCCCACAAAACGAGTCGAGGCTGCGATTTGCAGGTCAAGCAAGAACTGGCTTTAATGGCACACAGGTCTCAGTATTTATGCAAAATCTCAGGTCCAGGGACAGCCCCCTCTGGACCTGATGGGATACAGGGACAGTACAAGTGGTTAACCAATAAGAATACAATGTATCTTTTGAAATTGTCACCGCCCAGCTTGGAGATAATGAATCCAATGGTTATGACAATACAATTATCTCCAAGCGCCCAAAATACTACGTTTTCTGGCCACATAAAAAACAGGATAAAAATACATAACTTTAACAGTTTCATATGTAATTCGTGCATTCTACCATTCATTATGTAGCCCCGGTCTGGGCGAAACAGTTAACCGAAGGGCCCTCAGAACCCACGAACTGTACGCTTAGTTTCCACGTTATAAAGTCTGTTCGTGTCTTTGGTCTCGGGCTTGAGATGGCGGCCATGTTTTTAAGTGAGTTAATAGGCAGCGGGACCTCGACCTCAAACTCGTGGAACGAGTAACGGCTAGAGGTTTGCACGAATCCCCGCTCTGTTGCTGGATGTCCCAGCTGTTCGGGAGACGAACGCAGACTGCCGGGAAGGGGTAATTAACCTGTGGTTAACCGCAAAAACCAACGTTCTAATTGAGGCCACACGCCAGGCTGTAGGTGGTCCTTGTTCGTGAACATTTCGGTAGTTTAAGTATCGGGAGATGGGGCACGAACGTGAATGCCCTGAGGCCATTAATTAGGTTGCGGTTAACCGCAGACCGCAACCCTCTGGGTGATCAATTGGAGACACACTCCGCTCGCAGAGTAGTCGGCCGTCCGGTTATTAGAAAGGTGACCGGGGTTAAGTGGCGACACACACCAGGGGCCGGGTGGTCCGTTGTTCGTATAACGACTGAGTATCAGGCAACTAGTTCGGGAGTTGGGTACAAAATTATAGTACCGAAGCAAGATTCTGGGTGAAACATAGGAATGAACAACGTTATAACTGTCTGTAGCGATTTCGTAACAATAGGGTTGATGTACGTTCCTTGCAATCATATTGCTTAGGTGTATAGCAGAGGACAGAAGATATAGGGACACCCCCTTCCTACAGTTTTATTTTTCTTGTCCTTTGCCACAATCAGAGCTCTATTTTATGGCTGACTAACATGGGAAGGCCAGAATGAGTTCTGCAATTCTCACCAAATGGTCATCTCCTAAATTTTGGAGCATTTCATCATAGAAGTTGGCCCATCATCGTCATATAATCAGGGGATTCTATTTTACAATATCCTTGGTTTCAGAACCTAACCCTAACTGGAGAAAAATAGAAACTGCTTGAATTTAATTGAAAAGGTGTGTATTAAGAGATTCTCATAAATCCAGAACATTTAAAACATCTGTGATTCTGAACCATGGAGTGCTATTTACAGTTTTGAGAACTTACCTTTGAGCTCACCCTGGTTCCATTGACTTTTTTCAAAGATTCTAGTTACTCTGGCAGCCTTCTTGGGCTCTGGTAGCCTTCTAGGCAAATGATTCCATTCCTCCACTAGTTAGACATTTTACTAATCACGTGTCCATCTGGTAGGAAGCAGGGTACACACACAGATATATTGCATCCAGCACCATGGCCAAATAATCAACATGAAGAAATGCACTTTGGATTTAGTCCACCAGGCAAATTTTCCAGGAATATTGTATTACTATAAACACCACTGCCTCTTTCTTTTAACATCAGAAAAAAGGATTACCAGAGGGTCAAGAGAGCTTATCTGATTTCGGCAAGGAAAGTCCATAAATCTTCTGCGAACACTCATGTGCACTGATGGACCCCACTAGAATTATGTCCGGTGCAGTCAATCTTTTCTAAAACAATTCAATCAAGTGAGAATGCATTGGCTCCTGAAAATCTTCATTCTGGGGAAACTAAAAAATGGCCTATCATTGTGGAGAAAAGACATACGCATCAGAAGTGGTCATAAACTGGAAGAATTATAATGGGTTATGATAACGACCAATGTCAGTTTGAAAGAATGGGGAGCTCACCTAGTTTAAAAGGTCCACTCTGTAGTCGTCTTGAGTGAAATAAGGGAAGTGCCACCCACTTACAAAAGACAGATCCCAAACTTGGCTCTAAAAATATGCAGAGTTATTCACTAAACACCAGACTTTGTCCAGATTGACAATATATGGTGAAAATTGCCGAATTGTGACTACACTGCAATTATCTACTAAAGCCAATTGTGGTCAGAATTCAGCCAACCCAAGCATATCTGCCACAATCACCCAGATGCATCTGGTGTGTGGATTAAACTCAGTGCTTTCACCTCCGAACCCTCTACAAAGTAAAGGACTCTGGTTGCGATTTATCTAGAATTTGCAACCAAATAAATCTAACAGAATGCACATTAGTAAATTATTGCTTACAAGCAAACTATCAATGTAAGTACTATTTGCACACTTGCAGCCAGTTGGGAAATAGTTAAAACCTCCAGGCAGTGTAAGGGATAAGCATGTGGTGACTGGCCAGTGTTTGCAAGCCAGCAGTCACATTAAAAAAAGTTAATAAAAAAATAGCACCTATGGGGTAGGGGTGTGCTAATATGAACCCCATATTATTAAAATGGAGGTTTGGGGCAGGACCTTTCTAGAGACTCTGCCTTACTTTTCAATCATTTAAGAAATCCCTAAAACCCACATATTCAGAGTAGCCTGTGGCCTCCCAGGGCAACGATCATTCCTCTCTCTACTTGATTGAAAATACATTGTCCTCTTCACCAGTTCTGATACTGTCCCCTCCATGCTGCCCATTACTTTTACCCTGACCCCGGAAGTGACATTTTAGGCCCAAATAATGAAACTTAAAACATAGCTGACTTCTGGGAATATTTCCAGCGTATCTATCAATTCAGTTTCAATCCAGTTTGAATGACCACCAACGTGAATAACCCTCTAATTAAATGAATTAACATGAATAGCGAACTGGTTTATTCACTGTGTGTGCTCTACATGCTCCACTAACTGTGGGACCTTCCTGGTATCAGTGGGCCAGACGCACAGAACCCACAGAGAACGCCCAGGTAACACGGGTCTCCGAGTTCTAGATCATGCCTCCTGCTCTAACACTGGGTTCATCTCGACCTTTCATTTTCTGTTACAATGACTTCCTTGGCTGTCAAGGCTTCTTATTTACCAAACATTATCTGCATTCAATCTTCTGTCATGAAACAAGAAATGCCATCAAACGAAGGCCTCAATTTAATATTTTTGGACAAGCTTTTTAAATGATTTATTATTTTTGAATAAACTTTTAAAATTATTTAATATTTAGAAAAAATATTTTGGTTTTGTAATGTTTTTATATATTTTTTATAAATGGTATATTTTTTTAATATTTGAATATATTGAAAAAATCGTTTTGAAGGTTTACCCAAAAATATTAAATCAAGTGGAAAGTGTATCCAACAATATTATATCAAGGTCTAAATACATCGTGACATTGTCAGAAAGCCACAGAGGTCACACACAAGAGGAAATTACATTCAGTGTATTGCTATTGTTACTGAGAAATATGAAGATCCTAAAAACAGAACAAGAACAAGCTAAGCCTCACAGGACTTCCTGATACCATCGAACCACCAGCTGTATCGTGTGCCTTGCAGAAACCACAAACACCGAACCTCACTCATAATGAGTATTCCACTCAGAGCCAGTTGCATGTGTGAGAGTGCCTGTGGTGGCTGATTGTTGCATGTGAGAGAGTGTACGGTTGCTGAGTTGCATGTGTGAGAATGCGTGAGGTGGCTGAGTGTTGCATGTCTGAAAGTGTGTGTGGTGGCTTAGTGTTGCACGTGTGAGTGTGTATGTGGTGCCTGAGTGTTGCACGTGTGAGAGTGCGTGTGGGGGCTGAGTGTTGCACGTGTGAGAGTGCGTGTGGGGGCTGAGTGTTGCATGTGTGAGTGTGTATGTGGTGCCTAAATGATGCACGTGTGAGAGTGCGTGTGGTGGCTGAGTGTTGCACGTGTGAGAGTACGTGTGGTGGCTGAGTGTTGCATGTGTGAGAGTGCCTGTGGTGGCTGAGTGTTGCATGTGAGAGAGTGTACGGTTGCTGAGTTGCATGTGTGAGAATGCGTGAGGTGGCTGAGTGTTGCATGTCTGAAAGTGTGTGTGGTGGCTTAGTGTTGCACGTGTGAGTGTGTATGTGGTGCCTGAATGTTGCACGTGTGAGAGTGCGTGTGGTGGCTGAGTGTTGAACGTGTGAGAGTGCGTGTGGTGGCTGAGTGTTGCATGTGTGAGAGTGGGTGTGGGCGCTGAAAGCTGTATTTAAGGAGGAGGTTGAGTGGTGTGTGTGTATAGGGTAATTTTAGTGTGTCTGAGTGTGTGTGTTTTGTCCCCCTCCTCCTTATCTTTTTCTGGTGGTTCTGTGAAGTATGAGTTGGGTCACTGGTGGTCCTGTGGAGGGTGGGCTGGCTCACTGGTGGTCCTGTGGAGGGTGAGCTGGCTCACTGGTGGTCCTGTGGAGGGTGAGCTGGATCACTGGTCAAGTGGGGTAGCTTTGTGGTCAACAGCGTCATCTGTAAGAACATAAATACTTTCACACACCCCAGTTAATGACACAGCGCTGGCTACAGTGCTGTGAGTCATTGAGAAGTGCCAGGGAACCATAAGGGAGCTCTTATACTGGTGTGCACTGATAGATGTTGGGACAGATCACCCTGTCCCTGAATTATTGTTTTATATTGAATGGTCCGGTATATGGTCCGGTATATGAACATCACCGAACAGATTTGTATACCAAACAAAGTACCGAATTGACCTACCTGACCTCATTCACACCTTCACAAACCGCAATTACCCTAACATTCTAAGTGGTCTGCTGGGTGGCCGCCGTTCGTACACGAGGTGGTGGCCATCTTGCTCTCGCGAATGCCTACAGTAGTGTTTGGTCATCGAGTGTATGGAACTTTTATTAGGCACTCGACAGCGCAAACACCGCTGAGACTTCCACCCCCACAGGTGTTCGGTTCCATTCACTATTCAAGAGGCAGACTTGAGCCGCGTTCGGTTGGAGCAAACTCCCAAATGAAGGGCACACGACCAATGTACGCATGAACAATTATCTTCATTATTTTATTCTGTTTTGTACTCCTGAAAGAGTCCGAACATTCCACCTGAAATCATGGAACTCTTTTGGACAGGCGTCTCGTGTGGGGTCAGTCTAAACTTTACTCCAGTGGCGTTTCGGCTTCGTTCATGAGATCTGAACACTTTTTGGATATTTTGGGAGCTCAGATCCAGGCTATCCGGGGATAAAGGACTTGAAGGGTAGCTAAGTGTATATTTTGGTTTTTTTTTGTTATATTTGTCCTGGACCTGAGAGTTAATGTAATTACAATGTGGAATGCCCCTGGAATGTGTAATGAGAAATCCCTTGCATGGGGACTTGCATATAAGGCCAGTTGGGGCTGCCAATAAATCAGTTAAACTTCACCCTCATCACAGAGCCTCATCTCGTGATTGTAGGGAACAGTTATACCTGCTTTGTTACCGCTTGGATTACTGCTTGGGAATACTACAGCATTACTCATACTAGGAGGAAAGGACATCTCTGGCGGAGGAAACCTCTTTTCTCTCGGAGTGGCCGCCACAGATGTGCAGACCACAAAGCTCCATCGAGCCAGTGAAGGGGCTCAGGTTGAGCAGAGAGTTGAAAGAGAGCCCATCCACCGCGTCTGCCAACCATCCACCGCGTCTGCCAACTATCTACCGCGTCTGCCAACTATCCACCGCGTCTGCCACCTTATGCATAATCACTGAGTATTGAGTTATATAGGTATAAATAATAACAATAATAATAATACATTGTGACCCTTCCCTCTGCCATGTACCGTTATAGAGTCTAATGTTCCATGTAGCTCCAGCCATGCTGATGGCACCGATTTCACGTGAACATATTTACAAACAGTGTCTTCTTCTATTCCCCATCTCATTGTTACAGAAGAACCTACCTTTCAGGAAAACCTACTTTTCATTAACCCCGGTTAAGGGATTTCAGGTCCCACATGTTTAGTGAATAACCCGCACAGAGTAATATATCCCCCGTTACAGCCCACACCTCACACTGCTTGTCCTGACAATGGCTGCTATCACCCCATTCTTACTCCACAGCTGTGCCTGATTTATTATTATACAGTCTGCTACAGACAGGACTCCCAGCACTCCCAGCACTCCCAGCACTCCCAGCACTCCCAGCACTCACATCACTCTCAGCGCTCCCAGCACTCTCAGCGCTCCCAGCACTCACAGCGCTCCCAGCACTCACAGCGCTCCCAGCACTCACATCACTCTCAGCGCTCCCAGCACTCACATGACTCTCAGCGCTCCCAGCACTCACATCACTCTCAGCGCTCCCAGCATTCACATCACTCTCAGCGCTCCCAGCAATCTCAGCACTCCCAGCATTCTCTGCACTCCCAGCGTTCCCCAGCACTCCCAGCATTCCCCAGCACTCCCAGCATTCCCCAGCACTCTCAGCGCTCCCAACACTCACATCACTCTCAGCGCTCCCAGCATTCTCAGCACTCCCAGCATTCTCTGCACTCCCAGCGTTCCCCAGCACTCCCAGCATTCTCTGCACTCCCAGCATTCCCCAGCACTCCCAGCATTCCCCAGCACTCCCAGCATTCTCTGCACTCCCAGCATTCCCCAGCACTCCCAGCATTCCCCAGCACTCCCAGCATTCCCCAGCACTCTCAGCGCTCCCAGCACTCACATCACTCACAGCGCTCTGAGTACTCACAGCGCTCCCAGCACTCGCATCTCCCAGCGTTCCCCAGCACTCTCAGCATTCCCAGCACTCGCAGCGCTCCCAGCGATTTCAGCACTCTCTGCGCTCCCAGCACTCTTATTGTTCCCAGCGCTCCCAGCGTTCCCAGCATTCCCCAGCACTCTCAGCATTCCCAGCGCTCTCATCGTTCCCAGCGCTCTCATCCTTCCCAGCACTCCCAGCGTTCCCAGCACTCTCAGTGTTCCCAACACTCTCAGAGCTCCCACATAGCTTCCTCTTTACTCATTGTGTAGCCCCCTCATCTCGTTGATGTCAGCTCACTGAGCAGCCCCCCCATTTCCTTCTCTCCTTGTCAGATTTAGCTTTTCTATTGTACAACGCAATGCGCTTTATAAATTATAAATTACTGTGTTAATACTTGTAGCGGAATGCAGTAAGCCTGTCCTGTAAGATGCCTGTATAACTGTGTTCAGTATATTCTGCCTGTGTCTATTTTCCCATTTGTTATATTCCATGTAATAATCGTATGCTATTCGGTAGTTTCCGTCCGTACAAAATACATATGGAAACTACCGAACTGAGGGACCACCCCAGAGAGAAGTGTATTGGCAATTAAGGTTCCCATTCTGCCGAAACCGCAAGTTAACAAGCTCATTAGGATTGTATCTGGGTGGCCGCCATTCGGTATGCGTACACGTGGCGGCGGCCATCTTACGCATGAAAATCTCAGCGGTGTTTGGTCGTCGAGTGTCTGGAACTCAAATCGGACACTCAAACAACCGAACACCGCTGAGACCTCCAGAGCTCCGTAACTGCCGAACGGAGAGTCCTAACGAATCCCCATTCGGTAGAAACAAAGTACCGAATGAGGGAACCAGTATCTGGGTGAATTGAAGTGTGGATGGCAAATATAAATGTATGATTTAACTGCCAAACGGAGACCGACCGCAGGGCCCAAACACATGGAACCCTTTTCGGATACCACCTCGTGTGCGGTCGGTCAAACTTCACCCTCCACCTAACTACCGAACCACTGGTCCGATCTGGGTGAATTTCGGATATGATAGTCACCCAGATCAGGGCTATCTAGCGGTACCCTAATATTTAGCTTATGTGTTGGTTTAGGGGTATATCCATGTTTGGGGTAAAATATTGTATAAGTTAAGGGGATTATGAGTCACTCTGAGGGGAGGAGATGGGTGGGAGGTAACAAGCACTGTATTGGTTACTGTCCTAATTAATGTGAATCCCTCCCTTGCATGGGAGCAGGCTTTATAAGGAACCCTGGAATAAACGAGAGTCAGTTCTACTCCTGAAACTGTGTGTCGTCCAGTTATTGGGATTGCTGTGGGGATATTGCTGTACCTTTTACCTGCTGGAAACTCTGCTTGTGGATTTACTATTGACTTGTTCCTGAGCCTCACTAAGATCATAAGTGGAGAATAGCTGTGGGAATCAGCTCTCCGCTACAATACTAATTCACAAGAATCCCATGTTCTCCTTTTTAAGTACCTGAAATGGTTAAACATGAAAACCGTCATCCTTAAAATAAATCACCATTTTACCCATTTGTATTGAATGTTGACCCATTTTTAATGTCACTTTTTCCCCAGGTTTCCAGAACTACCTGATGTTCGGGATCATTGTCCTGCTAGTTGCCATAGTGATATGGCTCCGACTAACCTGTACGTATTACCAACACTAAACAACGGGTATAACGCACCCCCTGGAGACATTAAATGAAAGAAAAGATAAATATCCAGTCACACCCAAGGTTTCTTCTAACTTATAGACACTACTCAATCCATGAATAAAATACAACTCATAGTTACAACACAACTCATTGGTAACATACAATATATAAACACGGTATAACTCAAAGATACTAGGCAACCCATTAACATAACACGACACATAGACACTACATAACTCAGACACAACCCATAAGCAAAACATATTATTATTATTATATTATTTATAGAACGCCGTCAAATTCTGCAGTGCTTTACAATGGGTGGACGAACAGACATGTAGTTGTAACCAGACAAGTTGGATACACAGGAACAGAGGGGTTGAGGGCCCTGCTCAATGAGCTTACATGCTAGAGGGAGTGGGGTAAAATGACACAAAAGGTAAGGATAGTATTAGACTAGTGACAGTTGCAGAAGAGGAATCAGTTGGGAGCTATTAAGAGATTAATTGATACGCTTTTATGAAGAAGTGGGTTTTTAATGATTTTTTGAAGGAGTGGAGACTGGGTGAGCATCTAACGGAGGAGGGAAGCGAGTTCCATAGGAACAGTGCAGCCCTCGAGAAGTCTTGAAGGCGAGCATCAGAGGTGGGAGTATGGACAGAAGATAGACGTAAGTCTTCAGCAGATCGTAAGGGCCTAGACGGGACATACTTGTGTGTAAGGGAGGATAGATAGGTGGGAGCAGCATTATGTAGACATTTGAAAGCAAGAACCAGAATTTTAAATTGAGCTCTATATTTTATAGGAAGCCAATGTAGGGACTGACAGAAGGGTGAGGCATGGGAGGTGCGGGCGGACAGGAAGATGAGCCTCGCCGCCGCATTCATTATGGACTGTAACGGCGCAAGTTGGGAGCACGTAAGACCACTGAGAAGCGGATTACAGTAGTCAAGGCGAGAAAGTATAGTGGAATGGACCAACACCTTAGTCGCATCTGGCGTTAAGTAGGGGCGGATGCGCGCAATGTTTTTGAGATGGAAATGACAGGATTTTGCGATAGAGTGAACATGAGGCTTGAAGGAGAGGTCGGAGTCAAAGAGAACACCTAGGCAGCGAGCCTGCGTGGTGGAGCTGATGGTAGCACCATTGACTTGGAGGGAGACAGACACAGGAGTAACAACACTTGAGGGAGGAAAGACCAGAATTTCAGTTTTGGTCAAGTTTAGTTTAAGGAAGTGGGCAGCCATCCAGTTAGAAACAGCAGAGAGGCAGTCAGAGACACTAGTCAAGAGAGACGGGGAGAGATCAGGAGAGGACAGGTAGATTTGCGTGTCATCCGCATAGAAATGATATTGGAAGCCAAAGGAGCTAATGAGTTTACCAAGGGAGGCAGTATAGATGGAGAGCTATACACAAACATAATACAACTAATAGACACATACACATAACACAACTCCCACACCATACAGCTATCACACAATTACATAACAATATACATGACTCGTATTTACTCAGCTCCATGTCAATCATTGTTATACTCCCTGTCAATCATTGTTATAATCCCTGTCAATCATTGTTATACTCCCTGACAATCGTTGTCATAATCCTTGTCAGTAATTGTTAGAATCCATGTGTCATTGTTATAATTTCTGTCAGTCATTGGTTTAATCCCTGTCAGTCATTGTTATAATCCCTGTCAATCATTGTTATATTCCCTGTCAATCATTGTTATAATCCCTGTCAGTCATTGTTATAATCCCTGTCAGTCATTGCTATAATCCCTGTCAGTCATTGTTATAATCCCTGTCAGTCATTGCTATAATCCCTGTCAGACATTGTTGGAATCCGTGTCAGTCATTGTTATATCCCCTGTCAATCATTGTTATAATCCCTGTCAGTCATTGCTATAATCCCTGCTATATAATTTTTATTGAGGGCCTCCACCCACCGCTCAGGGGTGGGGGCCAGGGGGGAGGACATTAGTTCATAGCCCCCAATTTTTATTTAGGGCCCCCACCCACTGCTCAGGGGTGGGGGCCAGGGAGGAGGACATTAGGTCCCCCCCTAATTGGTATTTAGGGCCCCCACCCACTGCTCAGGGGTGGGGGCGAGGGTGTGGACATTAGGTCCCCCCCTTATTCTAATTTAGGGCCCCCACCCATCGCTCAGGGGTGGGACCAGGGTGAGGACATTAGCCCCCCCCCAATGTTTATTGAGGGCCTCCACCCACCGCTCAGGGGTGGGGGCCAGGGGGGAGGACAACATTAGCCCCCCTTATTTTGATTTAGGGCCCCCACCCGCCGGTCAGGGGTGGGGGCCGGGGGGGGAGGACAATAGGTTCCCTCCCATTATTTTACTTTAGTGCCCCTACCCGCTGCTCAGGGGTGGGGGCCAGGGGGGAGGACATTTGTTTCCCCTCTTATTCTAATTTAGGGTTTCCACCCACCGCTCAGGGGTGGGGGCCGGGGGGAGGACATTAGATCCCCCCCTTATTCTAATTTAGGGCCCCCACCCACCGTTCTGGGGTGGGGGCCGGGGGGAGGACAATAGGTTCCCCCCCATTATTTTACTTTAGGGCCCCTACCTGCCGCTCGGGGGTGAGGGCCCGGGAGGAGGACAATAGGTCCCCCCCCTTATTTTACTTTAGGGGTGGGGGCTCAGGAGGGGTGAACCTAGCAGCCATAGGCTGCTCACTGTTTAATAGACATGCCCCTACTCGCGGTATAGCGAGTAGGGGCATAATTTACTAATACTAAGTAATCTTTACTTAGTGTTAGTAAATTTGGCTGAAAGACCAATTTAGGTCTTTCAGCCTTTTAGTAGATAGCTCCCTGATAACGTGGGAATTAGGGAGTTATCTACTTATTCATTCCTGTCATTACATAGACTGGCCAAGTAACTTACATTTTATATGAATGTGTGTTACTTGATTGTTGTAAGTGTTGCAAATGCTTACAGCTGAATCCTGGCTATGTTTGTATACTTTTTATTTGAAATTGTATACTGTGTAACATTCTTCTTCTTCCACTGGGTAAGTATATTAGTACTTAGGCAATACATTGTACTTCCCTTTGCAGCTCTCTAGCCCTTTCCAGGACTTTTTTAGAGCCATTTTAGTGCCCAAAAGTTCGGGTCCCCATTGACTTCAATGGGGTTCGGGTTCGGGGTCAAGTTCGAGTCCTGAACTCAAACTTTTTGCCGAAGTTCGACTAAACCCAGTGAACCCGAACATCCAGGTGTTCGCTCAACTCTACCGGTGAGCACTATGTTTGTCCATCTCATTGTCCACCTCCCATAACTCTAGCTTTACATGTTAACATTTTACTTCTATCCTCTCCATTGGCCACATTTAGATCATATTTATTGGGCAAACCTGTGTGTGCAGTCATAATGGAACCAACATAATAATTCAGAACATGGAACGTCTATGATAATCTGACGCTTGGTTTAGTATTTGTTGTTTTGTTGTTTTTTTAATGCAGAACAATCATTTTATGAAACAAAAAACCTTTTCCTATTGAAAAAAGAAATAAACAAGCTGAATAAACAAGCTGAATACAACTGCATGTGTTTTCTTTTAAAGGTGCATCAAGTAAAACGAGCAACTTCACCCACGGGAAAGAAACAGAACCACAAGGTGACTTGTCTTACTGAAGCACAGTACTGGTTATTATCACACAGGGATGGCACACACAGTACTGGTTATTATCACACAGGGATGGCACACACAGTACTGGTTATTATCACACAGGGATGGCACACACAGTACTGGTTATTATCACACAGGGATGGCACACACAGTACTAGTTATTATCACACAGGGATGGCACACACAGTACTGGTTATTGTCACACAGGGATGGCACACACAGTACTAGTTATTGTCACACAGGGATGGCACACACAGTACTGGTTATTATCACACAGGGATGGCACACACAGTACTGGTTATTATCACACAGGGATGGCACACACAGTACTGGTTATTATCAGACAGGGAATGCACACACAGTACTGGTTATTATCAGACAGGGATGGCACACACAGTACTGGTTATTATCAGACAGGCATGGCACACACAGTACTGGTTATTATCACACAGGGATGGCACACACAGTACTGGTTATTATCACACAGGGATGGCACACACAGTACTGGTTATTATCAGACAGGGAATGCACACACAGTACTGGTTATTATCAGACAGGGATGGCACACACTGTACTGGTTATTATCACACAGGGATGGCACACACAGTACTAGTTATCACACAGGGATGGCACACACAGTACTGGTTATTATCAGACAGGCATGGCACACACAGTACTGGTTATTGTCACACAGGGATGGCACACACTGTACTGGTTATTATCACACAGGGATGGCACACAGAGTACTGGTTATTGTCACACAGGGATGGCACACACTGTACTGGTTATTGTCACACAGGGATGGCACACACAGTACTGGTTATTATCACACAGGGATGGCACACACAGTACTGGTTATTATCACACAGGGATGGCACACACAGTACTGGTTATTATCACACAGGGATGGCACACACAGTACTGGTTATTATCACACAGGGATGGCACACACAGTACTGGTTATTATCACACAGGGATGACACACACAGTACTGGTTATTATCACACAGGGATGGCACACACAGTACTGGTTATTATCACACAGGGATGGCACACACAGTACTGGTTATTATCACACAGGGATGGCACACACAGTACTGGTTATTATCACACAGGGATGGCACACACAGTACTGGTTATTATCACACAGGGATGACACACACAGTACTGGTTATTATCACACAGGGATGGCACACACAGTACTAGTTATTGTCACACAGGGATGGCACACACAGTACTGGTTATTATCACACAGGGATGGCACACACAGTACTAGTTATTGTCACACAGGGATGGCACACACAGTACTGGTTATTATCACACAGGGATGGCACACACAGTACTGGTTATTATCAGACAGGCATGGCACACACAGTACTGGTTATTATCACACAGGGATGGCACACACAGTACTGGTTATTATCACACAGGGATGGCACACACAGTACTAGTTATTGTCACACAGGGATGGCACACACAGTACTGGTTATTATCAGACAGGCATGGCACACACAGTACTGGTTATTATCACACAGGGATGGCACACACAGTACTAGTTATTATCATACAGGGATGGCACACACAGTACTGGTTATTATCACACAGGGATGGCACACACAGTACTGGTTATTATCACACAGGGATGGCACACACAGTACTGGTTATTATCACACAGGGATGGCACACACAGTACTAGTTATTGTCACACAGGGATGGCACACACAGTACTGGTTATTGCCACACAGGGATAGCACACACAGTACTGGTTATTGCCACACAGGGATGGCACACACAGTACTGGTTATTATCACACAGGGATGGCACACACAGTACTGGTTATTATCACACAGGGATGGCACACACAGTACTGGTTATTATCATACAGGGATGGCACACACAGTACTGGTTATTGCCACACAGGGATGGCACACACAGTACTGGTTATTATCACACAGGGATGGCACACACAGTACTGGTTATTATCATACAGGGATGGCACACACAGTACTGGTTATTATCACACAGGGATGGCACACACTGTACTGGTTATTATCACACAGGGATGGCACACACAGTACTGGTTATTATCATACAGGGATGGCACACACAGTACTGGTTATTATCACACAGGGATGGCACACACAGTACTTGTTATTATCACACAGGCATGGCACACACAGTACTGGTTATTATCACACAGGGATGGCACACACTGTACTGGTTATTGTCACACAGAGATGGCACACACAGTACTGGTTATTGTCACACAGGGATGGCACACACAGTACTGGTTATTATCACACAGGGATGGCACACACAGTACTGGTTATTATCACACAGGGATGGCACACACAGTACTGGTTATTGTCACACAGGGATGGCACACACAGTACTGGTTATTATCACACAGGGATGGCACACACAGTACTGGTTATTATCATACAGGGATGGCACACACAGTACTGGTTATTATCACACAGGGATGGCACACACAGTACTGGTTATTATCACACAGGGATGGCACACACAGTACTGGTTATTATCACACAGGGATGGCACACACTGTACTGGTTATTATCACACAGGGAGTGCACACACAGTACTGGTTATTGTCACACAGGGATGGCACACACAGTACTGGTTATTATCACACAGGGATGGCACACACAGTACTGGTTATTATCACACAGGGATGGCACACACAGTACTGGTTATTATCACACAGGGATGACACACACAGTACTGGTTATTATCACACAGGGATGGCACACACAGTACTGGTTATTATCACACAGGGATGGCACACACAGTACTGGTTATTATCACACAGGGATGGCACACACAGTACTGGTTATTATCACACAGGGATGGCACACACAGTACTGGTTATTATCATACAGGGATGGCACACACGGTACTGGTTATTATCACACAGGGATGGCACACACAGTACTGGTTATTGTCACACAGGGATGGCACACACAGTACTGGTTATTATCACACAGGGATGGCACACACAGTACTGGTTATTATCACACAGGGATGGCACACACACTACTGGTTATTATCACACAGGGATGGCACACAGTACTGGTTATTATCACACAGGGATGGCACACACAGTACTGGTTATTATCACACAGGGATGGCACACACAGTACTGGTTATTGTCACACAGGGATGGCACACACAGTACTAGTTATTGTCACACAGGGATGGCACACACAGTACTGGTTATTATCACACAGGGATGGCACACACAGTACTGGTTATTATCACACAGGGATGGCACACACAGTACTGGTTATTATCAGACAGGGAATGCACACACAGTACTGGTTATTATCAGACAGGGATGGCACACACAGTACTGGTTATTATCAGACAGGCATGGCACACACAGTACTGGTTATTATCACACAGGGATGGCACACACAGTACTGGTTATTATCACACAGGGATGGCACACACAGTACTGGTTATTATCAGACATGGAATGCACACACAGTACTGGTTATTATCAGACAGGGATGGCACACACTGTACTGGTTATTATCACACAGGGATGGCACACACAGTACTAGTTATTATCACACAGGGATGGCACACACAGTACTGGTTATTATCAGACAGGCATGGCACACACAGTACTGGTTATTATCAGACAGGGATGGCACACACAGTACTGGTTATTGTCACACAGGGATGGCACACACAGTACTGGTTATTGTCACACAGGGATGGCACACACTGTACTGGTTATTATCACACAGGGATGGCACACACAGTACTGGTTATTGTCACACAGGGATGGCACACACTGTACTGGTTATTGTCACACAGGGATGGCACACACAGTACTGGTTATTATCACACAGGGATGGCACACACAGTACTGGTTATTATCACACAGGGATGGCACACACAGTACTGGTTATTATCACACAGGGATGGCACACACAGTACTGGTTATTATCACACAGGGATGGCACACACAGTACTAGTTATTATCACACAGGGATGGCACACACAGTACTGGTTATTATCAGACAGGCATGGCACACACAGTACTGGTTATTATCACACAGGGATGGCACACAGAGTACTGGTTATTATCAGACAGGGATGGCACACACGGTACTGGTTATTATCACACAGGGATGGCACACACTGTACTGGTTATTATCACACAGGGATGGCACACACAGTACTGGTTATTATCACACAGGGATGGCACACACAGTACTGGTTATTATCACACAGGGATGACACACACAGTACTGGTTATTATCACACAGGGATGGCACACACAGTACTGGTTATTATCACACAGGGATGGCACACACAGTACTGGTTATTATCACACAGGGATGGCACACACAGTACTGGTTATTATCACACAGGGATGGCACACACAGTACTGGTTATTATCACACAGGGATGACACACACAGTACTGGTTATTATCACACAGGGATGGCACACACAGTACTAGTTATTGTCACACAGGGATGGCACACACAGTACTGGTTATTATCACACAGGGATGGCACACACAGTACTAGTTATTGTCACACAGGGATGGCACACACAGTACTGGTTATTATCACACAGGGATGGCACACACAGTACTGGTTATTATCAGACAGGCATGGCACACACAGTACTGGTTATTATCACACAGGGATGGCACACACAGTACTGGTTATTATCACACAGGGATGGCACACACAGTACTAGTTATTGTCACACAGGGATGGCACACACAGTACTGGTTATTATCAGACAGGCATGGCACACACAGTACTGGTTATTATCACACAGGGATGGCACACACAGTACTAGTTATTATCATACAGGGATGGCACACACAGTACTGGTTATTATCACACAGGGATGGCACACACAGTACTGGTTATTATCACACAGGGATGGCACACACAGTACTGGTTATTATCACACAGGGATGGCACACACAGTACTGGTTATTATCACACAGGGATGGCACACACAGTACTAGTTATTGTCACACAGGGATGGCACACACAGTACTGGTTATTGCCACACAGGGATAGCACACACAGTACTGGTTATTGCCACACAGGGATGGCACACACAGTACTGGTTATTATCACACAGGGATAGCACACACAGTACTGGTTATTGCCACACAGGGATGGCACACACAGTACTGGTTATTATCACACAGGGATGGCACACACAGTACTGGTTATTATCACACAATGATGGCACACACAGTACTGGTTATTATCATACAGGGATGGCACACACAGTACTGGTTATTGCCACACAGGGATGGCACACACAGTACTGGTTATTATCACACAGGGATGGCACACACAGTACTGGTTATTATCATACAGGGATGGCACACACAGTACTGGTTATTATCACACAGGGATGGCACACACTGTACTGGTTATTATCACACAGGGATGGCACACACAGTACTGGTTATTATCATACAGGGATGGCACACACAGTACTGGTTATTATCACACAGGGATGGCACACACAGTACTGGTTATTATCACACAGGCATGGCACACACAGTACTGGTTATTATCACACAGGGATGGCACACACTGTACTGGTTATTATCACACAGGGATGGCACACACAGTACTGGTTATTGTCACACAGGGATGGCACACACAGTACTGGTTATTATCACACAGGGATGGCACACACAGTACTGGTTATTATCACACAGGGATGGCACACACAGTACTGGTTATTATCACACAGGGATGACACACACAGTACTGGTTATTATCACACAGGGATGGCACACACAGTACTGGTTATTATCACACAGGGATGGCACACACAGTACTGGTTATTATCACACAGGGATGGCACACACAGTACTGGTTATTATCACACAGGGATGGCACACACAGTACTGGTTATTATCACACAGGGATGGCACACACAGTACTGGTTATTGTCACACAGGGATGGCACACACAGTACTGGTTATTATCACACAGGGATGGCACACACAGTACTGGTTATTATCACACAGGGATGGCACACACAGTACTGGTTATTATCACACAGGGAATGCACACACAGTACTAGTTATTATCATACAGGGATGGCACACACGGTACTAGTTATTATCAGACAGGGATGGCACACACAGTACCCGTTATCACACAGGGATGGCACACACAGTACCGGCTATCACACAGGGATGGCACACACAGTACTAGTTATTATCACACAGGGATGGCACACACTGTACTGGTTATTGTCACACAGGGATGGCACACACAGTACTGGTTATTATCACACAGGGATGGCACACACAGTACTGGTTATTATCACACAGGGATGGCACACACAGTACTGGTTATTATCACACAGGGAATGCACACACAGTACTAGTTATTATCATACAGGGATGGCACACACGGTACTAGTTATTATCAGACAGGGATGGCACACACAGTACCCGTTATCACACAGGGATGGCACACACAGTACCGGCTATCACACATGGATGGCACACACAGTACTGGTTATTATCACACAGGGATGGCACACACAGTACTGGTTATTATCACACAGGGATGGCACACACTGTACTGGTTATTATCACACAGGGATGGCACACACAGTACTGGTTATTGTCACACAGGGATGGCACATACAGTAATGGTTATTATCACACAGGGATGGCACACACAGTACTGGTTATTATCACACAGGGATGGCACACACAGTACTGGTTATTATCACACAGGGATGGCACACACAGTACTGGTTATTATCACACAGGGATGGCACACACAGTACTGGTTATTGTCACACAGGGATGGCACACACAGTACTGGTTATTATCATACAGGGATGGCACACACAGTACTGGTTATTATCACACAGGGATGGCACACACAGTACTGGTTATTGTCACACAGGGATGGCACACACAGTACTGGTTATTATCACACAGGGATGGCACACACAGTACTAGTTATTATCATACAGGGATGGCACACACAGTACTGGTTATTATCACACAGGGATGGCACACACAGTACTGGTTATTATCACACAGGGATGGCACACACAGTACTGGTTATTATCACACAGGCATGGCACACACAGTACTGGTTATTATCACACAGGGATGGCACACACAGTACTAGTTATTGTCACACAGGGATGGCACACACAGTACTGGTTATTATCAGACAGGCATGGCACACACAGTACTGGTTATTATCACACAGGGATGGCACACACAGTACTAGTTATTATCATACAGGGATGGCACACACAGTACTGGTTATTATCACACAGGGATGGCACACACAGTACTGGTTATTATCAGACAGGCATGGCACACACAGTACTGGTTATTATCAGACAGGGATGGCACACACTGTACTGGTTATTATCACACAGGGATGGCACACACAGTACTAGTTATTATCACACAGGGATGGCACACACAGTACTGGTTATTATCAGACAGGCATGGCACACACAGTACTGGTTATTATCAGACAGGGATGGCACACACAGTACTGGTTATTGTCACACAGGGATGGCACACACAGTACTGGTTATTGTCACACAGGGATGGCACACACTGTACTGGTTATTATCACACAGGGATGGCACACACAGTACTGGTTATTGTCACACAGGGATGGCACACACTGTACTGGTTATTGTCACACAGGGATGGCACACACAGTACTGGTTATTATCACACAGGGATGGCACACACAGTACTGGTTATTATCACACAGGGATGGCACACACAGTACTGGTTATTATCACACAGGGATGGCACACACAGTACTGGTTATTATCACACAGGGATGGCACACACAGTACTAGTTATTATCACACAGGGATGGCACACACAGTACTGGTTATTATCAGACAGGCATGGCACACACAGTACTGGTTATTATCACACAGTGATGGCACACACAGTACTGGTTATTATCAGACAGGGATGGCACACACGGTACTGGTTATTATCACACAGGGATGGCACACACTGTACTGGTTATTATCACACAGGGATGGCACACACAGTACTGGTTATTATCACACAGGGATGGCACACACAGTACTGGTTATTATCACACAGGGATGACACACACAGTACTGGTTATTATCACACAGGGATGGCACACACAGTACTGGTTATTATCACACAGGGATGGCACACACAGTACTGGTTATTATCACACAGGGATGGCACACACAGTACTGGTTATTATCACACAGGGATGGCACACACAGTACTGGTTATTATCACACAGGGATGACACACACAGTACTGGTTATTATCACACAGGGATGGCACACACAGTACTAGTTATTGTCACACAGGGATGGCACACACAGTACTGGTTATTATCACACAGGGATGGCACACACAGTACTAGTTATTGTCACATAGGGATGGCACACACAGTACTGGTTATTATCACACAGGGATGGCACACACAGTACTGGTTATTATCAGACAGGCATGGCACACACAGTACTGGTTATTATCACACAGGGATGGCACACACAGTACTGGTTATTATCACACAGGGATGGCACACACAGTACTAGTTATTGTCACACAGGGATGGCACACACAGTACTGGTTATTATCAGACAGGCATGGCACACACAGTACTGGTTATTATCACACAGGGATGGCACACACAGTACTAGTTATTATCATACAGGGATGGCACACACAGTACTGGTTATTATCACACAGGGATGGCACACACAGTACTGGTTATTATCACACAGGGATGGCACACACAGTACTGGTTATTATCACACAGGGATGGCACACACAGTACTGGTTATTATCAGACAGGCATGGCACACACAGTACTGGTTATTATCACACAGGGATGGCACACACAGTACTGGTTATTATCACACAGGGA
The DNA here is from genome assembly GCF_036172605.1 of Pelobates fuscus. Classification (NCBI taxonomy): domain Eukaryota; kingdom Metazoa; phylum Chordata; class Amphibia; order Anura; family Pelobatidae; genus Pelobates; species Pelobates fuscus. The sequence goes on along the minus strand of NC_086321.1, from coordinate 4,646,765 downwards.
TGGCACACACAGTACTAGTTATTGTCACACAGGGATGGCACACACAGTACTGGTTATTATCAGACAGGCATGGCACACACAGTACTGGTTATTATCACACAGGGATGGCACACACAGTACTAGTTATTATCATACAGGGATGGCACACACAGTACTGGTTATTATCACACAGGGATGGCACACACAGTACTGGTTATTATCACACAGGGATGGCACACACAGTACTGGTTATTATCACACAGGGATGGCACACACAGTACTGGTTATTATCACACAGGGATGGCACACACAGTACTAGTTATTGTCACACAGGGATGGCACACACAGTACTGGTTATTGCCACACAGGGATAGCACACACAGTACTGGTTATTGCCACACAGGGATGGCACACACAGTACTGGTTATTATCACACAGGGATAGCACACACAGTACTGGTTATTGCCACACAGGGATGGCACACACAGTACTGGTTATTATCACACAGGGATGGCACACACAGTACTGGTTATTATCACACAGGGATGGCACACACAGTACTGGTTATTATCATACAGGGATGGCACACACAGTACTGGTTATTGCCACACAGGGATGGCACACACAGTACTGGTTATTATCACACAGGGATGGCACACACAGTACTGGTTATTATTATACAGGGATGGCACACACAGTACTGGTTATTATCACACAGGGATGGCACACACTGTACTGGTTATTATCACACAGGGATGGCACACACAGTACTGGTTATTATCATACAGGGATGGCACACACAGTACTGGTTATTATCACACAGGGATGGCACACACAGTACTGGTTATTATCACACAGGCATGGCACACACAGTACTGGTTATTATCACACAGGGATGGCACACACTGTACTGGTTATTATCACACAGGGATGGCACACACAGTACTGGTTATTGTCACACAGGGATGGCACACACAGTACTGGTTATTATCACACAGGGATGGCACACACAGTACTGGTTATTATCACACAGGGATGGCACACACAGTACTGGTTATTATCACACAGGGATGACACACACAGTACTGGTTATTATCACACAGGGATGGCACACACAGTACTGGTTATTATCACACAGGGATGGCATACACAGTACTGGTTATTATCACACAGGGATGGCACACACAGTACTGGTTATTATCACACAGGGATGGCACACACAGTACTGGTTATTATCACACAGGGATGGCACACACAGTACTGGTTATTGTCACACAGGGATGGCACACACAGTACTGGTTATTATCACACAGGGATGGCACACACAGTACTGGTTATTATCACACAGGGATGGCACACACAGTACTGGTTATTATCACACAGGGAATGCACACACAGTACTAGTTATTATCATACAGGGATGGCACACACGGTACTAGTTATTATCAGACAGGGATGGCACACACAGTACCCGTTATCACACAGGGATGGCACACACAGTACCGGCTATCACACAGGGATGGCACACACAGTACTAGTTATTATCACACAGGGATGGCACACACTGTACTGGTTATTGTCACACAGGGATGGCACACACAGTACTGGTTATTATCACACAGGGATGGCACACACAGTACTGGTTATTATCACACAGGGATGGCACACACAGTACTGGTTATTATCACACAGGGAATGCACACACAGTACTAGTTATTATCATACAGGGATGGCACACACGGTACTAGTTATTATCAGACAGGGATGGCACACACAGTACCCGTTATCACACAGGGATGGCACACACAGTACCGGCTATCACACAGGGATGGCACACACAGTACTGGTTATTATCACACAGGGATGGCACACACAGTACTGGTTATTATCACACAGGGATGGCACACACTGTACTGGTTATTATCACACAGGGATGGCACACACAGTACTGGTTATTGTCACACAGGGATGGCACATACAGTACTGGTTATTATCACACAGGGATGGCACACACAGTACTGGTTATTATCACACAGGGATGGCACACACAGTACTGGTTATTATCACACAGGGATGGCACACACAGTACTGGTTATTATCACACAGGGATGGCACACACAGTACTGGTTATTGTCACACAGGGATGGCACACACAGTACTGGTTATTATCATACAGGGATGGCACACACAGTACTGGTTATTATCACACAGGGATGGCACACACAGTACTGGTTATTGTCACACAGGGATGGCACACACAGTACTGGTTATTATCACACAGGGATGGCACACACAGTACTAGTTATTATCATACAGGGATGGCACACACAGTACTGGTTATTATCACACAGGGATGGCACACACAGTACTGGTTATTATCACACAGGGATGGCACACACAGTACTGGTTATTATCACACAGGCATGGCACACACAGTACTGGTTATTATCACACAGGGATGGCACACACAGTACTGGTTATTATCACACAGGGATGGCACACACAGTACTGGTTATTGTCACACAGGGATGGCACACACAGTACTGGTTATTATCACACAGGGATGGCACACACAGTACTGGTTATTGTCACACAGGGATGGCACACACAGTACTAGTTATTATCATACAGGGATGGCACACACAGTACTGGTTATTATCACACAGGGATGGCACACACAGTACTGGTTATTGTCACACAGGGATGGCACACACAGTACTGGTTATTATCACACAGGGATGGCACACACAGTACTGGTTATTATCATACAGGGATGGCACACACAGTACTGGTTATTATCACACAGGGATGGCACACACAGTACTGGTTATTGTCACACAGGGATGGCACACACAGTACTGGTTATTATCAGACAGGGATGGCACACACAGTACTGGTTATTATCACACAGAGATGGCACACACAGTACTGGTTATTGTCACACAGGGATGGCACACACAGTACTGGTTATTATCATACAGGGATGGCACACACAGTACTGGTTATTATCACACAGGGAATGCACACACAGTACTGGTTATTATCACACAGGGATGGCACACACAGTACTGGTTATTGTCACACAGGGATGGCACACACAGTACTGGTTATTATCACACAGGGATGGCACACACAGTACTAGTTATTATCATACAGGGATGGCACACACAGTACTGGTTATTATCACACAGGGATGGCACACACAGTACTGGTTATTATCACACAGGGATGGCACACACAGTACTGGTTATTATCACACAGGGATGGCACACACAGTACTGGTTATTATCACACAGGGATGGCACACACAGTACTGGTTATTATCACACAGGGGTGACACACACAGTACTGGTTATTATCACACAGGGATGGCACACACAGTACTAGTTATTGTCACACAGGGATGGCACACACAGTACTGGTTATTATCACACAGGGATGGCACACACAGTACTGGTTATTATCACACAGGGATGACACACGGTACTGGTTTTTGTCACACAGGGATGGCACACACAGTACTGGTTATTATCACACAGGGATGGCACACACAGTACTGGTTATTATCACACAGGGATGGCACACACGGTACTGGTTATTATCACACAGGGATGGCACACACAGTACTGGTTATTATCACACAGGGATGGCACACACAGTACTGGTTATTGTCACACTGGGATGGCACACACAGTACTGGTTATTATCACACAGGGATGGCACACACAGTACTGGTTATTGTCACACAGGGATGGCACACACAGTACTGGTTATTGTCACACAGGGATGGCACACACAGTACTGGTTATTGTCACACAGGGATGGCACACACAGTACTGGTTATTATCACACAGGGATGGCACACACAGTACTGGTTATTATCACACAGGGATGGCACACACAGTACTGGTTATTATCACACAGGGATGGCACACACAGTACTGGTTATTATCACACAGGGATGGCACACACAGTACTGGTTATTGTCACACAGGGATGGCACACACAGTACTGGTTATTATCACACAGGGATGGCACACACAGTACTGGTTATTGTCACACAGGGATGGCACACACAGTACTGGTTATCACACAGGGATGGCACACACAGTACTGGTTATTATCATACAGGGATGGCACACACAGTACTGGTTGTCACACAGGGATGGCACACACAGTACTGGTTATTATCACACAGGGATGGCACACACAGTACTGGTTATTGTCACACAGGGATGGCACACACAGTACTGGTTATTATCACACAGGGATGGCACACACAGTACTGGTTATTATCATACAGGGATGGCACACACAGTACTGGTTATTATCACACAGGGATGGCACACACAGTACTGGTTATTGTCACACAGGGATGGCACACACAGTACTGGTTATTATCACACAGGGATGGCACACACAGTACTGGTTATTGTCACACAGGGAATGCACACACAGTACTGGTTATTATCACACAGGGATGGCACACACAGTACTGGTTATTATCATACAGGGATGGCACACACAGTACTGGTTATTGTCACACAGGGATGGCACACACAGTACTGGTTATTATCACACAGGGATGGCACACACAGAACTGGTTATTGTCACACAGGGATGGCACACACAGTACTGGTTATTATCACACAGGGATGGCACACACAGTACTGGTTATTATCATACAGGGATGGCACACACAGTACTGGTTATTATCACACAGGGATGGCACACACAGTACTGGTTATTATCACACAGGGATGGCACACACAGTACTAGTTATTATCATACAGGGATGGCACATACAGTACTGGTTATTATCACACAGGGATGGCACACACAGTACTGGTTATTGTCACACAGGGATGGCACACACAGTACTGGTTATTGTCACACAGGGATGGCACACACAGTACTGGTTATTATCACACAGGGATGGCACACACAGTACTGGTTATTATCAGACAGGGATGGCACACACAGTACTGGTTATTATCACACAGGGATGGCACATACAGTACTGGTTATTATCACACAGGGATGGCACACACAGTACTGGTTATTGTCGCACAGGGATGGCACACACAGTACTGGTTATTGTCACACAGGGATGGCACACACAGTACTGGTTATTATCACACAGGGATGGCACACACAGTACTGGTTATTATCACACAGGGATGGCACACGCAGTACTGGTTATTATCACACAGGGATGGCACACACAGTACTGGTTATTATCACACAGGAATGGCACACACAGTACTGGTTATTGTCACACAGGGATGGCACACACAGTACTGGTTATTATCACACAGGGATGGCACACACAGTACTGGTTATTATCACACAGGGATGGCACACACAGTACTGGTTATTGTCACACAGGGATGGCACACACAGTACTGGTTATTATCACACAGGGATGGCACACACAGTACTAGTTATTGTCACACAGGGATGGCACACACAGTACTGGTTATTATCACACAGGGATGGCACACACAGTACTGGTTATTATCACACAGGGATGGCACACACAGTACTGGTTATTATCACACAGGGATGGCACACACAGTACTGGTTATTATCACACAGGGATGGCACACACAGTACTGGTTATTATCACACAGGGATGGCACACACAGTACTGGTTATTATCACACAGGGATGGCACACACAGTACTGGTTATTATCACACAGGGATGGCACACACAGTACTGGTTATTATCACACAGGGAATGCACACACAGTACTAGTTATTATCATACAGGGATGGCACACACGGTACTAGTTATTATCAGACAGGGATGGCACACACAGTACCCGTTATCACACAGGGATGGCACACACAGTACCGGCTATCACACAGGGATGGCACACACAGTACTAGTTATTATCACACAGGGATGGCACAGAATGAGTGTCACCAAAGCCACCAAACCAATTAAACAGCTTGCAGACAGCAATAGTGCCACAAACAAACACAGACAGTCTGACACTGTTATTGCAGAAAAGCAACATGTACACAAATAAATTGTAGTTTAATTGAAATAAATAACCTTTTATTGAAAAAAATGTAATGGTTTAAGCATGAATTATAAGAAAAAAACCGATATACTTATATCTACGTTCTTGCAGACTATTCCAATCAATGTCGTAAAAACTGGATTTTTCTGAACAAGAAATGTTACTTCTTTTCTGAAGAGAAAAATATTCAAGAAGAAGGTGAGAAAAATTGCATCGCGTTGGGCACACGACTGGCAGCAATGACAGAAGATGACACCACGCTACAGGTAATCACCCAGAAGAATTATCCCGTAAAATGTGACAGCGGCTCAGAAAGTAAGTCTGGGACAAGAATCTGTCTGTCCCTCTGTCTGTCTATGAATCTTTACGGCATATAAATAGATCAAACCCACCCACATATCCGATCCTAGTGTCTAATCTGACTCTGTGACGAACCCTGCTGCATAGACCTGTATAGCGGGTTCGTCTGTTTTCATTGGATTCGTGGATTTCCTGTCCGTACGCTGTTGTTCGTACATTTTCTAAAGTACCGATTGAAACTACCGAACATCGGCCACCCAGGAGAGGAGTGTGCGGCTCATTAACACCTTGATCACAAATTAGAACGTTGTGGTTAACCGCAAACACCTCTCCATTCCATTTCGTACGGGTGGTCATCGTTCGTATGCCGAACACGAGGCGGCGGCCATTTTGGACACGAGGCGAATCAGCGGTGTTCGGTGTAAAACCCATGGATCTAAAAACGGACTCTTTATCTACCGAACACCGCTGGAGACGGCCGTCTCCCCTTCTATTCCCTTGGAGGCATACGAACACTGTTCCGTTCGGGAGTTTCTTTCATCCGTATGAACTTACCCAGATAGCCGTCCCATGGAGTCATTCGTATACCGAAGGACTTATGAGAGACTTTGACTCCATGGCGATTGGACTGTGTACATCGGACCTGAGCGCTATTCGGTAGGAATATGCCCTCAGATCCAGGCTATCTGGGGATACGTTGCACGAACACTGTATATTCGGTACTTCTGATTTTATGTATTTTATTGCATTTTTTGTGTTTGGTTTTAAAATGGCGATGGTTCCTATCCTCGGAGTTAATTAGGTTTCTCCCTAATTATCTCCAGGATAGGAACAGATGTATTATGGGTAAAATGGGAAGGGCTTGTGTTATAGCCACTGTGATTGGCTACTGTTTAATATATTTTACAGTCTTCCACCAGGTCCCCTAGGGGAGTGTCTACCTGGTGGAGACCTGCATAAATACTGGGCAGGTAGCCCCCATTAAACACATTCTGCTTGACCTTCAAAACGGAGCTTTGTCTCGTTTGTGGAGGGATTGACTATTGGGACAGCGCTTTCGCTTATTTCTAGCTGTGGAAGGATTTCGGATGGATTGCTGATCGGGAGTTACCGCATTCGTATGCTCCGTTCGGGAGTTTTATGATCGGTTATACTGGAATTGCATTTCTGGAGAAAGGGGACTATCGACTAAACGGCGGCTTCACTCTCCAGGCGGTGAGTGTCGTAACAATTGGTGGCAAGCGACGGGATGAATCCCACCGCCCTGAAGGCCAGCTACACACCCCGGATTGGAAATGCAATATGAGGAATTGAGGCGTGCTACCCTTAAAGACATTTTGGAGCGCAGAGGACGATCAGCGAGCAATCTCAAGAAAAGAGAGATTATTGCTATATTGGTAGAGATGGATACAGCACAGGGAAGGGAGATAGCTAATGTGCCTGGCCTGCTGGATTTAACACCCGAGGAGATAGCGTTTAACCGGGCAGTTCAGATAAGGCTGCACACTTTGGCCCGAACCCTGCAGCGGATATTGTGGTGCAAGTACAAGCCGCAGTGGCAGCACAACAGGCGCTCCAGAGAAGCGGAGCTGCAGCAGCAGAGGTACCCCATAATAATAATGGGAAGAAAAAGGTACCCTTTGCTGCTTTTAAAAATTTTATTGAGACTGAAGGAGAGATAGACGGGTTCCTGGCGGACTTTGAACGACAGTGTGCTTTACACCAGGTGCCCGCAGAAGAATGGGTTCCTATCCTCTCTGGGAAATTATCCGGCCGGGCCAGTGAAGCTTTTCGGGCCATCCCAGAGGAGGAACTCACTAGCTACCGGGCAGTAAAAGATGCCCTTTTGACCCGGTTCGCTGTTACCCCTGAGGCGTACCGGAGGCGATTTCGAGACAATAATAAACAGGCTGGTGATTCCTATGTGGAATGGGCATGCCGGGTACACCGCACGGCAGCCCACTGGATGACAGGGTGTCGAGCGGTAACTGGGGAAGAGGTGCTGCAAGTGTTCCTGCTAGAGCACTGCTTTGACAAGTTACCTGCAGGAGTTCGAGAGTGGGTCAGGGACCGTAAACCTGCTACCTTCCATGAAGCTGCTCGTCTGGCTGACGAATACACTGATGCCCGTAAGCTCGATCAGACAGCAGCCAAGGTCCCTGCCCGAGTGGAATACAATCCGGCAGCACCTCCAACCACCAACCTATATCACCCCCCAGCACAACGTACCCCTGCTATGCCGCCAGCAACCAACCAGGGGCAGTCAGCCCGATTCAACAAACGGGGTTACTCCAACCAGGTCCAGTGCTTTGGATGCAAGCAGATGGGACATAAAAGACCAGAATGCCCTTTAAACCATGCCAACCAAGCACCGTCCTGGAGAAACCCAGCCGGCGGAGCCCAGCAGCCACCTCAGCCATCTGCCCACTGCCTTGAGCAGTAGGAGTTTTGGGGTTTCTTTCACGAAGCAGACCCCGTCCAAGCAGCTCAGCAGGACAACCGCCAACACCACAGGCAGACCGTTAAGTTGAATGGGAAAGAGGTCACTGGTCTAAGAGACACCGGAGCTACTATGACCTTGCTCCAAAAGAACCTAGTTTCGGAACACCAACACACCGGGAATACTGTGGCAGTAAGGGTGGCAGGAGGCGCCGTGTTCCGCCTGCCTGTTGCCCGGGTTCATTTGGACTGGGGAGTGGGAGCTGGACATGTGAATGTGGGGGTTATGAAGGACTTGCCTGCCGATGTTTTGCTGGGAAATGATTTGGCCCCTCTGATTTCTGCCTATGCTACTATGGGACCTGGCGAAGCCAATCCAGTGACTACCCGTGCTCAGACCCGTGCTGCTGGAACCGGCCCACCTGCTGCTGAGACCCAGGTAAGAACCGACTCCCCGACTGACACCCCAGGGCAGACGTTAGCTAGTTGGGATTCCCCAGAGGAGTTCGGGAGGGAAACCCAGACAGATCCATCTCTCCAGAGGTATAGGGGCAGAGCAGACACTGGAGAAGAAGGAGCAGAGGGGGAGCGGTATGAGTGGGTGGGGGACAGGTTATATCGGATCCCTAAGCCGTCCCAGAAAAGTGTTGCCCCTCCGCCAAATCGACAGCTGGTAGTGCCCGCGAAATACCGGCGGGAGATTCTGCGGATAGGGCATGATGTCCCGCTAGCCGGACATCTAGGGTCCCGCCGCACAGGCCATAGGATTATGCAGAATTTTTTTTGGCCAGGAATTAACCAGGCTGTGCGGATATATTGTAGCACGTGTGACACTTGTCAACGGGTAGGGAAGCGGGGGGACCACCCAAAAGGTAGGCTTATGTCGATGCCTATTATTGGGGAGCCCTTTGCCCGCATAGCCGTTGATATTGTGGGTCCACTGGCCAGGGCTAGTCCATCTGGTAAGAAATACATTCTCACCGTGGTGGACTATGCCACTCGCTATCCAGAGGCAGTAGCGCTGTCTAATATAGAGGCAGAGACAGTTGCTGATGCCCTGGTTAGGATTTTTACCAGGGTCGGGTTCCCTCAAGAGATTCTCTCTGACCAGGGAACCCAATTTACCGCTGTGCTCACCCAGCAGCTGTGGAGGGTATGCGGCATCAAACCGATACTTAGTTCCCCATACCATCCACAGACTAACGGTCTCTGCGAGCGATTTAATGGCACCCTCAAACAGATGCTGAGGACCTTTTCTGACACTTGCCGGGACTGGGAGCGATTCCTGCCTCATCTGTTGTTTGCCTACAGAGAGGTGCCCCAGGAATCTACTGGGTTCTCCCCCTTTGAGCTGCTTTATGGGAGAAGGGTCCGCGGACCTCTAGATCTCATTAGAGGCCACTGGGAGGGGGAGACGGAGCAGGAAGGGACCCCCATAGTGCCATATGTTCTGGAACTTCGGGACCGCATGGAGAAACTGTCTCTGATGGTAAGAGAGAACCTCCAGGTGGCCCAGGGGAGACAGAAGGAATGGTACGATCGGGGTGCCCGACAGCGAGTATTCCAGGTTGGGCAGAAGGTACTAGTGCTCAAACCTGTGAAGGCGAACAAGATGCAGGCATCTTGGCAGGGCCCGTATAAAGTATTAGCTCAGGTGTGTGATACTACTAACTTATAGCCAGCTGTTCAGATGACAGGATCCAGCGATCCTTTCATGTGAACATGCTAAAGGAGTATCAGGAACGACCTGAGGATGTAGCTGCAGTATGTGCCCCCGCTGCAGACGATACCGAAAGCTTACCCTTACCCGACCTATTAGCAAGAGGTGCCCAGACAGATCTGACTGATCTCGTACAGCTAGGGGACAGGTTAAGCCCCGCAGAGAAGGAACAGGCGAAACAGCTTCTGTGGGAGAAGCAGGCGACGTTCTCCCAAGAACCCGGCTACACTACCCTAGCTGTACATAAGGTAGAGACCCCTGGACAGAACCCCTTAAGACAGCCCCCTTACCGTATCCCTGAAGCAGTCCGAGAAGGAATGCGGAAGGAGATAGAGGAGATGACCCAGCTTGGGGTCATCGAGCACTCCGATAGCCCTTGGGCCTCCCCTGTAGTCCTGGTGCCCAAGAAAGATGGGACCACCCGGTTCTGTGTGGACTACAGGAGGCTCAACGAGCGGACCACCACTGACGCCTACCCGATGCCACGGGTAGACGAATTATTAGACCGCATTGCCAGGGGACGCTATCTGACCACCATAGACCTGTGTAAGGGCTACTGGCAGATTCCCCTGGCCAAGGACGCTATCCCCAAGTCGGCCTTCGTCACCCCCTTTGGCTTATACCAATTTAAGGTTATGCCATTTGGGATGAAGAATGCCCCAGCTACCTTCCAACGGATGGTGGATAGGCTCCTTGATGGCTTCCAGGAATTTGCTTGTGCATACCTGGATGATATTGCGATCTACAGTGAGTCCTGGGAGGAACACCTGGTGCACGTAGGGGTAGTGCTGGATAAAATTCGGGCCGCTGGCCTGACGTTGAAGCCAGGAAAGTGTCATCTAGGCATGGCTGAGGTACAATACTTGGGTCACAGGGTGGGGTGTGGGAGCCAGAGACCGGAGCCGGCCAAGATAGAGGCAGTAGCGAACTGGGCCACACCTATCACTAAGACCCAGGTATTGGCCTTCCTAGGGACAGCAGGGTATTACAGACGCTTTGTCCCCGACTACAGCTCTATAGCTAAACCCCTGACAGACCTGACTAAGAAGAACCTCCCTAAGCAGGTCCTGTGGTCTCCAGCTTGTGAAGCTGCGTTTCAAGCACTTAAGCAGGCTCTCGTGAATGCCCCTGTCCTGGCTGCCCCACTTCCTAACAAACGTTTTCTCGTTCATACAGATGCTTCCATGTATGGACTGGGGGCTGTGCTAAGCCAGGTCGGGGAGGATGGAGGAGAACACCCTGTCGCATATCTCAGTCGAAAGCTGTTACCCCGGGAAGTGAGTTATGCGGCAGTAGAGAAAGAATGTTTGGCCCTGGTCTGGGCATTGAAAAAATTGAGTCCCTATTTGTATGGACAGGAATTTTCCCTTATCACGGACCACAATCCCCTTGTTTGGCTTAACCGGGTCTCAGGAGACAATGGTAGACTGCTGCGGTGGAGTTTAGCATTACAACCATATAACTTCACCATCAGCTACCGACCCGGTAAGCAGAATGGGAATGCAGATGGGTTATCACGGCAAACCGACGTCCTTGCTACTTCCGAGTCCGGTCATCCCCAAGTTGACCCGCTAAAGGGCCAAGCCGGGTCTGCCGGAGTGTTCCACAAGGGGGGAGCCGTGTGACGAACCCTGCTGCATAGACCTGTATAGCGGGTTCGTCTGTTTTCATTGGATTCGTGGATTTCCTGTCCGTACGCTGTTGTTCGTACATTTTCTAAAGTACCGATTGAAACTACCGAACATCGGCCACCCAGGAGAGGAGTGTGCGGCTCATTAACACCTTGACCACAAATTAGAACGTTGTGGTTAACCGCAAACACCTCTCCATTCCATTTCGTACGGGTGGTCGTCGTTCGTATGCCGGACACGAGGCGGCGGCCATTTTGGACACGAGGCGAATCAGCGGTGTTCGGTGTAAAACCCATGGATCTAAAAACGGACTCTTTATCTACCGAACACCGCTGGAGACGGCCGTCTCCCCTTCTATTCCCTTGGAGGCATACGAACACTGTTCCGTTCGGGAGTTTCTTTCATCCGTATGAACTTACCCAGATAGCCGTCCCATGGAGTCATTCGTATACCGAAGGACTTATGAGAGACTTTGACTCCATGGCGATTGGACTGTGTACATCGGACCTGAGCGCTATTCGGTAGGAATATGCCCTCAGATCCAGGCTATCTGGGGATACGTTGCACGAACACTGTATATTCGGTACTTCTGATTTTATGTATTTTATTGCATTTTTTGTGTTTGGTTTTAAAATGGCGATGGTTCATATCCTCGGAGTTAATTAGGTTTCTCCCTAATTATCTCCAGGATAGGAACAGATGTATTATGGGTAAAATGGGAAGGGCTTGTGTTATAGCCACTGTGATTGGCTACTGTTTAATATATTTTACAGTCTTCCACCAGGTCCCCTAGGGGAGTGTCTACCTGGTGGAGACCTGCATAAATACTGGGCAGGTAGCCCCCATTAAACACATTCTGCTTGACCTTCAAAACGGAGCTTTGTCTCGTTTGTGGAGGGATTGACTATTGGGACAGCGCTTTCGCTTATTTCTAGCTGTGGAAGGATTTCGGATGGATTGCTGACCGGGAGTTACCGCATTCGTATGCTCCGTTCGGGAGTTTTATGATCGGTTATACTGGAATTGCATTTCTGGAGAAAGGGGACTATCGACTAAACGGCGGCTTCACTCTCCAGGCGGTGAGTGTCGTAACAGACTCCTTTCAAATACCTGATTGTGACGAGAGCAATCTCGCCACATTGTATTCGAGAAGCCTGTTTGCCCGCCTGCTGCCTTTGGACTATGGACCAGACTTTTAAAAGACTTATTTTCCCTGCAGAAAGGCTGATTCGTGCCTTTCTGCCGGGGTGTTCGGTAGATTTTATCTACCAAACCAACTACCGAAGGCGCGACCACCCGGGAGCTGCAGTGTGCCGCCAATTTACCTCCGGTTAACCGCAGCTTAATTGACGAATTCAGGGTGGTCTTTGTTTGTTTACCGAACACGTGGCGGCTATTTTAAAAGTCCCGTACGGCCAGCGGTGTTTGGCACTTAAACTATGGAACTAAAAACTGACACTTATTTGCACAAACACCGCTGAGCCGAAAGCCGCCTGGTTCCTGTTCGTACAGTTTAACGAACACATGTCCATTCGGTATTTTTTGTGAATGTGTTAACCCAGATAGCTCTGCCATGGAGCCCATTCATGTAGTTAAAGACTTTGGCTCCATGGCAATTGAACTGTGTGTATAGGATCTGAGCGCTATTCGGTAGTTTTGTGCGCTCAGATCCCAGCTATCTGGGGATATGTGAAATGTCTGTGTTTTATGTAGACAAGGTGACTTTATGTATTTTAAAGTGTTTTACTGTCTTTGTGTCCCCACGTGTATAATGGAGTCTTACCTCTGTCCTGGGAGATAATTTAATTACTTCTCAATTATCTCCAGGATAGAGGGAGGGAATTAGGATTCATTGTGGGGATGTTTTACTGCTGTGTGTCTGTAATTGGTGTATGTCTGTCCCTTGTCACAGTCTTCCATCTGGTCCCCTAGGGGAGTGTCCATGTTACGGTTGCCTCCAGGCTGGCTGGAAGTTGGACCGTAGAAAAGGATGCTCCTAGCACTCACCAAAGGACCATCAGCACCGTAGCCACCATAAGCACTGCAAACTCCACGAACCACCGCTGCTGGGCTGGTATCTCGCCGTCTGCTCTGCGCCCTGGACCTACGACCAGGCTCCAGGTTCCAATAGGAGAACCTCTTCCTTCTGTAGAGCGAAGCAGGATCAGGAACAAGAGCTCTTACAAGAGCTCAACAGCTAAGGGAGTATGAAGAGCATAGCAATCCCTGTAGTGATTATAGCTGTCCCCTACAAACATGAGTCAAGGCTGCAAGTTAGAGGGTTAGAAGAGGTCTGAGATGCTGGAACACCCAGCCTGGCTTTTATTGAGGTTACGTGCAAACAGGACACTCCCAGGGGGAGGCATAAAATCACCAATCACACATCTGGTGCAGCCCACACATTCCCTCCCCTCAGATAAACAGTTAAACCAATTATTACATACAATAAAAATACAGTTTTTACACATACACTGTAACTTTAAAACCATACATTCAATTTCAATAAAAGTTGCATATTCAGACTCAGCATACATCAAACCTAAACCCTTCCAAAAATCAGCCAAATCCCTCCAGTGGATCAAAAGTTAGCTGGAAGTCCTTTATGACTGACCGCAAGCAGGGGCGGACTGACCACTCGGGCAGATCGGTCATGGACCGAGGGCCCGAGGCAGTCAGGGGCCCGGCTGCCTTAACAGTCATACTCTCTCTGGCTGGGGAGTTCAGAGATCTCCCCAGCCAGAGAGGCACAATTTAACATGATATGTGTCCCCTCACCTACTGAGATCTGGCAGCAATCCTGCTCTTGCCAGGTCTCCTCTATACTCTCTGCGGAGCGTGTGAGGGGAGGAGGCGGGGCCCAGGAGAGGGGAAGTGACATCACTTCCTGCCTCCTCCTCTCCTCCTGCAGAATATACTGAGTGAGCAGCCTGGCACAGTCAGCAGGTATGTAAATCAACCATCTCCACCTCCACCTCAGCACCCATCTCCCTCAGCCCCATGCCCCTCCACCCACCTCAGCACCCACTTCATCTCCCATGCCCCCTCCACCCACCTCAGCACCCACATCATCTTCCATGCCCCCTCCACCCACCTCAGCACCCACATCATCTCCCATGCCCCTCCACCCACCTCAACACCCACTTCATCTCCCATGCCCCCTCCACCCACCTCAGCACCCACATCATCTTCCATGCCCCCTCCACATCATCTTCCATGCCCCCATGCCCCCTCAGCACCCACTTCATCTTCCATGCCCCCTCCACCCACCTCAGCACCCACTTCATCTCCCATGCCCCTCCACCCACCTCAGCACCCACTTCATCTTCCATGCCCCCTCCACCCACCTCAGCACCCACATCATCTTCCATGCCCCCTCCACATCATCTTCCATGCCCCCATGCCCCCTCAGCACCCACTTCATCTTCCATGCCCCCTCCACCCACCTCAGCACCCACTTCATCTCCCATGCCCCCTCCACCTCAGCCCCATGCCCCCTCCACCCACCTCAGCACCCACTTCATCTCTCATGCCACTCCACCTCAGCCCCATGCCCCCTCCACCCACCTCAGCACCCACTTCATCTCCCATGCCCCTCCACCCACCTCAGCACCCACTTCATCTCCCATGCCCCCTCCACCCACCTCAGCACCCACTTCATCTCCCATGCCCCCTCCACCTCAGCACCCACTTCAGCCCTATGCCCTTCTCCAACTCAGCACCCACCTCCCTTAGCCCCATGCCCCCCTCCACCCACTTCAGCACCCATCTCCTGCTTCACTCACCTCATCTCATCTCCCATGCCCCCCTCTACCTCAGCACCCATCCCCCTCCACCTTCACTCACCTCAGCCCCCCTCTCACCCAGCACCCACTTCATCTCCACCTCAGCACCCATCTCCCTCCACCTTCGCTCACCTCTGCCCCCATCTACCCCAGCACCCACTTCATCTCCAATGCCCCCCTCCACCTCAGCACCCACCTCAGCCTCATGTCCCGCTCCACCTCAGCACCCATCTCCCTTAGGTCCCACCTGGGCCCCATGTCCACCTCAGCACCCATCTCCCCCATCACCCACCTCAGCCCTAATGCCCCGTTCACCCATCTCAACCCCTATCCATCCCTACACCCATCACAGCCCTCACTGCACCCACTACAGCCCCTATACCTTCCTGCACCTAGTATACCACCTATCACTCTTCCATTCTCTACAGCCACTACGGTCCCTATGCCCCCCTGCACCTACTAGAGCCCATATCCCCACACACCACACACTGCAGCTACTATCCACACACACAGCCTTAAAGGGACACTCCAGGCACCCAGACCACTTCTGCCCATTGGAGTGGTCTGGTTGCCAACTCCCACTACCCATAACCCTGCAAGTGTAATTATTGCAGTTTTCATAATCTGCAATATTTACCTTGAAGGGTTAAGTCCTCAGCCAGTAGAGGACACTTCCGTGTTCATAGAACACGAAAAGTGTGCTATAACATCGCTGGACGTCCTCACGCTATGTGAGGACCTCCAGCGTTGCTGAAATCCCCATTTGAAAGCATTCAATGCTTTCCTATAGGGAGGTCTAATGAGCGTGTGCGGCATTGCCGCGCATGCGCATTAGGTCTCCCCGGCCGCGCATGCTCAATAGGAGCGTGGGCAGATCCTGACCAGGAGCCGAGGGACATCGGCGCTGGATACGGGTAAGTCACTGAAGGGGTTTTAACCCCTTCAGCAACATGGGATGGGGGGTGGGAGGGAGAGGGGACCTGCAGTGCCAGGAAATCGGTTTGTTTTCTTGGCACTGGAGAGTCCCTTTAATATCTATTATCCATACAAACACACATTACAGCCCTAGTAAACCCCAGACGCCTACTACAGCCCCTACCACACACTGCAACACAACCAGCTGTCTCAACTCACATACTGCACTGCAAACAGACTCATTCACACACTTAAAATCGCCAAAAGCCTCACTGTATGCACACAATCCCACAAGCAGCATCCCCACACATGGAAAACAACATGCAGCCTCCCTACACAAAGCCTCCCTACAGTTATCACAAGCAGCATTCCTACCATTGCAATACTGCACACAGCCTCCTTACACACTCTCACACACACACCATAATTACAACCATCTATATAACACAAACATATTCTGCAGTGCAGTACAATAGGTAAAAGGCAAAAAAATTTACACAACACATTGATATACAGGAACACATCACAAGCAGCATCCCACACACTAAACCCCACAAGTCGCCTACAAACGTTTGCAGGTTACTTGTATGGACTTGTATGACTGAAAACAAATGTGGGGGATGCTGCTTGTGATGTCACCAGCAAACACAGGGGAAAAAAACTTTGCACCAGAAGGGGGCCCTTGGTCTCCTATTGCCCGAGGGCCCTGTGAGTTGTCAGTCCACCCCTGACCGCAAGCACATTTTCCTGCCCAAAACAGTTCCATAGATTTGGGCTGTGCGGTCGGTCAATTTCATGCCGAAAAACGACCAAGTCCCATTTCGAACGGGACTTAGTCTCTGGAGCTGAAAAACGAAATGATGGAAAAGGTAAGGGTCAGCGGTGTTCGGCAAAATGTGTAGCCGATTTCAGTTCCACAGAATCTTTAGCATACACCGCTGACCGCATCTGAATGAACAAAGATGGCCGCCGCCACGTGTTCGTTTGCACGAACTGAGGCCACCCAGCGGTCGGCAATTAACCTGCAGTAACCTCACAGCCTGGGAGGTAAATTGCCTGCATACTTTAACTTCTGGGTGGTCCGCCTGTGTGGTACTTGGTTCAGTAAGCCCTATTTACTGAACCAAGTGGGAGAAAGCCAGGAACAAGTTATTTTACAGGTCTGGGGACATAGTCTTAAAGGGGTATTGTTCACCAAAGTTACAAGATGTCCCCAGACGGTTCTTAAAGGGCCATACACACCCAATAAAAGTTAATAAGTTTTCAGGGGCACAATCTTCCAGGGGCCATAGTCATGAGGAAGGAGGCTGGCAAACAGGCTTCTCCACAATCCAGGGAAGCAGGGCAATGTTCCATTTAAAGGGCCAGTTACAAATAACGATTTGTAACAGTCCACCAGGTGGGAGACCTGCATAAATACTGGGCGAGTAGCCCTGAATAAACCAGACCACTGCTTGACCCTCAACACGGAACTCTGTCTCGTCTTTGGGGGGATTTACTGTATGCTGATAGAGACTGATTGCTAGGAGTGTAAGCTGCTTGGATGCTTTTACTGTTCGTCTGCTAGCAGCTATTCGTGAGGTTCCGGTTCGGGAGTTTGGAGCATTCCCTTGTATGCAGTTCGGGAGGTTGGTGTTTTACTGAAGCTGCCTTTATATCTGAAAGGGGAATATCGCCTAAACGGATTTTAATCCCTTGTCTGCTGAAACGGTCCATTACACTGATCATTTCCGTATTCATTTTAATGAACTGTTTGCTATTCAGATCTTTTTGAAGAAATATATAAATTGTTCTAATAATGCCCAGTTTTTGCTAGCCAGGCTTTCATTAGGTTCATTCAGGTCCTTGGGGCACGCACAGTGTGGCCGCATTACCGCAGTCCTAAGGCCGCGTGGCCCAAATGCTCCACGTGGCCGTGCGGCCTGAATAGATAGTACTTACCTTTGGTCCCGTGAATGGCTCCCTCTGCTGGTTCGCGAGACGAACTGCAGCCCCTTATAAATATAATATTTTGCCATGACGTCATGATCTTAAAGGGGCCGCGTCATCTGGGAGGAGCAGCAAAAATGGAGGAGCAACAAAAAGCTCTCTATATTTAAATGTTATGTTTTTATTAAATATACAATCTAGAAATATAGATTGTTTTACTGCTCCTCCTGTTTCCCCCGTATTGGTAATTTCTAACCTCATCTGTGACGGATCCCCTACACTCCGACTGAGTATATCCGCTGTAAGTCTCACGAGTCCCAAAGTGAAGCAGTGATTATATCCCTGGTATACACAAACATCAGTCGAGATTTGATGAAGGGTAAAAGAAGGAATATTTTTTTATGCTCCAGTGACCTGTTTATATACACAGACCCCCAGCATCGGGTCTCCATTTATTTGTACAGTAAGCCCGCCCATGCCCCTCTGTGTCTGGGACTGGGAGATAAGAGAGCTAACTTTTCCTTAAACTAATTATCTCCCCTCACCCTTCAATCTCTCGCCTGCCCTGATTGCAGTATGGCTGAGGTAGATGGTATTCATACTCCTATGGTCTGTTAGTGCAGCTTGGCACCCTCGAACCCCCTCACCCATCAATCTCTCACCTGCCCTGATTGCAGTACGGCTGAGGTAGACAGTATTCATAGTCCTTTGGTCTGTTGGTTAGCTTGATATCCACAGCTGAGGAGAGAGGGTTGGATATGTATTCACTCCAGGCTGGACAGACTGGGCAAAGGGGCATAGACGCCCTCTGCCAGGGCCTTGCTTGGCTGCATTATGGAGCCGTGTTGAGTGTTGAGAGGGAGCTACATGCCATATGGGACACACTGCCCTGCACCCCAATAATACGTTACTGCACATAATCTCAGAATACTGGCAGTTACCCCTAAAATCCATTGTGACTGACCACCTGGCACCCTGACTGAGTGCCTCCACCAATCAATGCTTCCTAGTGCTCACCGAGTACTTAAAAGCACTCCACCAGACACCATAACCACCGTAGTCCCCACAGCCAGCGTTACAGCTTGGTTGGGGTCTCACTGTCCTCCACCCAACCTATACCCAAGACCAGGATCCTGCTTCTAGTGGGCCGACCTCTCATACTCCAGAGAGTATAGCAGAAGAGCTCTTACAAGAGCTAGTGATTATAATCCAAAGGAGTATAGTGATTACAGCAATCCCCAGAGCTGTCTCCTCCACACATGTTGAGGGTGAAGATGAACTATTTAATGGCAGCCACAATTGGCCTTATATATAGGTCCCCATGCAAGGGGTTTACTATAACCGTGCACATGGTCCTATGCCAAAAACAGTTCCAGGGAATCAGGGCTAACGAAGAGACTTTTAAAGTGCATTGGGCTAGAAATATTGCAGGGCCCATAGTCCTGAGGCAAGAGGCTTGCCAGCAGGCCCCTCCAAGAACCTGTAATGAGGTTCCGTTCGTCACATCCATGATTAAAATGGAAAGATTATTTCAGATCCTTGTCTCAGCACAGGGAAGGACAAAACTCATAAAATAGGGAAAACCCCAATAAAATGTATTTCAAATCTTGGATGAAACATGTTCTGGGCATTAATAGCAAATACATGAAATCCATTGAAATAAGAGGAAGATGTGTCCTTTGTTGAGCTCCAACTTGTGGTAGGGTATAATATGACATAATGTAAAGAAACTCAATAATCCTTGCACAAAACAACCAAGGTGAAAAAGTCAGGTGTTTCATTATAGATCTAGATAAGAACCAATAATCAAATGTTTTTTGCTTCCTTAGATTGATTGATTGATCATTTATTATTAGTTATTGCAAGATAGGTTTTTGAGATTTGGAAATTTTACATATGAATATACCGTATATAACGGACCCCTTTACTCCGACTGAGTATATGCATTGAAGAGTCTCCCAGGTTTCGAATTGAGGCAGTGATTATAACTCTGGTGTGACGGTACAATCCGTTACTCGGTCAAGCATTCCCTTCTTCCCATTCTCCCGAATTGCTGGTGTCTCCATCTCCTGAATGGTTGGTGTTGCTGCAACCAAGTTCTCCCGGTCTAGCTCCATTAACTCAGCCGTAACGACCTGCTTGGTTTTGCTGCTAGCAATACTTCCATGTTGCTGTGGATAGGGACGCTGCCCGTAGCTAGCTCTATCCCTTGAGTTCCTCCGAAGCCAGGGTCGCTGCACGAGTGCTAGCGTTGCCCTCCATGCACTATACACCAGTGCTTTCCTTGAATCCTCTGTGCAGGGAAAAAGAAGGGAAAATCCCGCCGCTTGCCACCAGTTGTGACGGTACAATCCGTTACTCCGTCAAGCATTCCCTTCTTCCCATAAAATAAAATCAGCAAGTAATCCAAAGAGTAATAACTTGCTGGTCTCGCCAAATAATCCACACATGAGCCAAGGCTTAATGCTGGAACAAGACTGACTTTTAATGACACACACTCTGCTTTTATGCAATTCTCCCCTGCAAGAGAGACACCCACAGACAATTATGAATTACCCATTCACACAATGGTTACATCCCACACATCTCCTCCCCTTAGCCTGAGAGGTAACCCATGTGACGGAACCATCCGTCTGTCTAGTACTTTTGTGGATTCGGCTATTTTAGGCCATCCGTCTAAAGGACTGATTTGGGATGTTATAAAGTATGTTTTACCGTTCCAGCCTGTTTTCCAGCCGTTCGCCTCGTTTCGCACGAACTCCCTGTCTAACATATGGGTGGCCGCCATTTTGGGACTGTTGCACGTGTTCGCGGCCATCTTGTGTACGAACAGCGGTGTTTGCCTGTGAACGCGTGGAACTAAAAACGGATACCCAAACAGGCGAACACCGCTGAGACCTCCATACACCCAGAAGTTTGTGTTGGAACTACCGAACGACGAGCCATTCGGTAGTTACTTGTAATCAGCTATGGGGAATCCAGCGAACTCGGAGACAGTTGTGGATGATAAGGATTTCGTATGATTTTAACCGGCGAACGGAGACCGACTGCAGGGCCGAAACTTGTGGAACTCTTTTCGGCTAGAAGATCCGTGCAGTCGGTCAAAACTTCAATCGTCCATAACTCCCGAACCCCTTAACCGAATGGGCTAAGATTTGGACAGAGTGTTCCCCTAACCAAGACCTTTCAATTGGTGCTGGACTCAAGGGTGTACCCCCTGGTTTTGGGGTACATCCATAACTGGGGTGAATTATTGTACAGTTTAATTGTGTTGTGTGATTATCTGAGGGGAGGAGAGGTGGGGGTGTTACCCTGTGTATAATTGGTTATTTTCATCCTCCCCCTGGGAGTGCCCTGTGTGTGCCTTTTCTTAATAAAAAGCAGGCTGGATGTTCCAGTCCTCAGATCTTGTTTTGACCCTCAACATGGAGCTTCAGTCTCGTTATTGGGGGGATTCTTATTTACGCTCAAGGACTATTATTGGGAACTTATGCCGTTTGGTGGATATCGTTACTCGAGAGATTACTACTTCCCCTGGTTATGGTTCGTGGATTATACAGTATACGAACAAGGACTTGATACGGTGAGAGGGGAAGGTAGACTAAACAGTGACTTACTTATTAAGACAAAAGGTGTCTTAACAATTGGTGGCAAGCGACGGGATGAATCCCACAACACAGAAGGAAAGAAATGCAGTATGAACAGTTAAGACGTGCTACTCTTAAGGACATAATAGAACGCCGAGGTCGATCAGCAAGCAATTTAAAGAAACGAGAAATTATTGCTTTGCTAAGGGAAATGGATGCAACACAGGGATCGGAGAACGCTAATGTGCCCAGCAGTTTGGATTTAACACCCGAGGAGATACAATTTAACCGGGCAGTGCAAATAAGGCTGGCACACTTTGGCCCCAACCCCTCAGCAGACATTGTGGAACGTGTGCAAGCTGCAGTAGCAGCACACCAAGCGCTCCAAGGAAGAGGAGCTGCAGCAGCAGAGGTACCCAATAACGATTCCGGAAGGAAAAAGGTACCATTTGCTGCATTCAAAAACTTTATTGAAAATGAAGGAGAGATCGATGGGTTCCTGGCCGATTTTGAGAGGCAGTGTGCCCTCCATCAGGTACCCACAGACCAATGGGTCACCATCCTCTCTGGGAAATTATCCGGCCGGGCTAGTGATGCATTTCGGGCCATCCCAGAGGAGGAGATCACCAGCTACCGGGCAGTGAAGGATGCGCTCCTAGCCAGGTATGCGGTGACCCCAGAAGTTTACAGACGGCGCTTCAGGGAAACCAACAAACAAAGTGGCGATTCGTATGTGGAATGGGCCTGCAGAGTTCACCGTACTGCAACCCACTGGATGGCAGGATGCCAAGCAGTATCGGGGGAAGAGGTACTACAGGTATTCTTACTGGAACACTGTTTCGAGAAATTGCCTACCGGGGTTCGGGAGTGGGTCAGAGATAGAAAACCCTCTACCCTACCCGAGGCGGCCCGGTTGGCAGACGAATATACTGATGCTCGCAAACTGGACAGTACCGTGGTTAAAGTTCCGACCAGAGTGGAATACCGACCAGCAGCCCCTCCGATTCCAACAACCTACCAACCCCCAGTGCATCGCAGCCCAGTAGTACCACCGTCCAATAATTATGTACAGCCATCCAAATTTAATGCCCGGGATTATTCCCAACCCATCCGGTGCTTTCTGTGCAAACAGTTGGGACACAAGCGCCCGGAGTGTCCGCTGAACCAAGCTAACCAAGCTCAGTCCTGGAGGAGATCAGCCAACCCGAATCAGCGACCACCACAGCCTGCTGCTCACTGTGTAGAACAGGAGGAATTCTGGGGTATCTTGCACGAAGCCGACCCGGTGCAAGCCGCCCATCAGGACAATCGCCAGCAACACCGGCAGACTGTGAAACTAAATGGCCGAGTGGTAAATGGACTTAGAGACACAGGAGCCACCATGACACTGCTCCAAAAGAACTTGGTCTCAGAACACCAGCACACCGGAGACACAGTGGCCGTGAGGGTAGCAGGGGGAGCCGTATTCCGGTTACCTGTTGCCCGTGTTCACCTGGACTGGGGAGTGGGCGCTAGACACGTGGATGTTGGGGTTATGAAAGACTTGCCCGCTGATGTGCTTCTTGGTAATGATTTGGCCCCTTTGGTTTCGGCCTATGCTCCAATGGGTCCCTTGGACGTTAACCCAGTGACTACTCGCTCTCAGACCCGTGCCTCTGGAACCAGCCCACCTGCCGAGGAGGCCCAGGTAAGACCCTTTTCCCCGACTGACACCTTGGCTCAGACCCCCTTACATTGGGATTCCCCAGAGGAGTTTGGGAGGGAAACCCGGGCAGATCCTACCTTACAAAAGTACAGGGACAGAGCAGACGCTGGAGAAGAAGGGATAGACGGAGAGCGGTATAAGTGGGTGGGGGACAGGCTATACAGAATCCCGAAACCTTCCCAGAAAAAGATAGCCCCTCCGCAGAACCACCAGCTGGTGGTACCCGCGAAATACCGGCAGGAGCTTCTGCGGATAGGGCACGATGTCCCTTTAGCAGGACATCTAGGGTCACGTCGCACAGCCTATAGGATCTCCCAGAATTTCTTTTGGCCCAACTTCAACCAGGCTGTACGGATATATTGCAGTACTTGTGACACATGTCAACGGGTAGGAAAACGGGGGGACCACCCTAAGGCTAAACTATCAGCGATGCCTATTATAGGGGAGCCCTTTTCCCGCATAGCTGTTGACATTGTGGGTCCACTGGCCAGGGCTAGTCCATCAGGCAAGAAGTATATTCTTACTGTAGTGGACTATGCCACTCGCTATCCAGAGGCAGTAGCGCTGTCGAACATAGAGGTAGAGACAGTTGCTGATGCCCTGGTGAGGATTTTTACCCGGGTTGGGTTCCCTAAAGAGATCCTCTCCGACCAGGGAACCCAATTTACTGCGGTGCTCACCCAGCAGCTGTGGAAAGTATGTGGCATTAAACCCTTGCTTAGCTCGCCTTACCATCCACAGACTAACGGTCTCTGCGAGCGTTTTAACGGTACCCTCAAGCAGATGCTGAGGACCTTTACGGACACTTGCAGGGACTGGGAGAGATTCTTGCCGCACCTTCTGTTTTCATACCGGGAGGTGCCCCAGGAATCTACTGGGTTCTCCCCTTTTGAGTTACTGTATGGGAGACGGGTCCGCGGACCCCTAGATCTCATCCGGGGACACTGGGAAGGGGAGACCGAGCAAGAAGGGACCCCCATAGTGCCATATGTTCTGGAACTTCGGGACCGCATGGAGAAACTGTCCCTGATGGTAAGGGAGAATCTCCAGGCGGCCCAGGGGAAACAGAAGAGGTGGTATGATCAGGGTGCCCGACAGCGAGCCTTCCAGGTGGGGCAAAAAGTATTAGTGCTCAAACCTGTGAAGGCCAACAAGATGCAAGCCTCTTGGCAAGGCCCGTACACGATAGTGGCGCAGATCTGCGATACTACCTATTTGATAGCCAGCTGTTCCGACGAAAGGGTCCAGAGATCCTTTAATGTGAACATGCTGAAAGAGTATCAAGAACGACCTGAGAACATTGCAGCTGTATGTGCCCCAGCTGCAGATGACCCGGAGAATTTGTCTCTCCCTGATCTATTAGAAAGGGACCCCCAGACTGACCTCACCTCCCTCGTACAGTTAGGAGACAGGTTAAACCCCACAGAAAAGATCCAAGCGAAACAGTTGTTATGGGAGAAGCAAGCAACTTTCTCCCAGGAGCCAGGTTACACCCACCTCGCTATGCACAAGGTAGAGACCCCCGGACAGACCCCCTTACGACAGCCGCCCTACCGTATCCCTGAAGCAGTCCGAGATGGAATGCGGAAGGAGATACAGGAGATGACCCAGCTTGGGGTCATCGAACCCTCTGACAGCCCTTGGGCTTCGCCTGTAGTCCTAGTACCGAAGAAAGATGGGACCACCCGGTTCTGTGTGGACTACAGGCGACTCAACGAGCGGACTACCACTGACGCCTACCCGATGCCCCGGGTAGACGAATTATTGGATCGTATTGCCAGGGGACGTTATCTGACCACCATAGACCTATGTAAGGGCTACTGGCAGATTCCCCTGGCCGAGGATGCTATCCCCAAGTCGGCCTTCGTCACCCCATTCGGCCTGTACCAATTTAGGGTCATGCCTTTTGGGATGAAGAATGCCCCGGCTACTTTCCAACGGATGGTGGATAGACTCCTGGATGGCTTCCAAGAATTTGCCTGTGCATACTTGGACGACATAGCGATCTATAGTGGGTCCTGGGAGGAACACCTGGTACACATAGGGGTAGTGCTGGATAAGATCCGGGCCGCTGGCCTGACATTGAAGCCAGAAAAGTGCCATGTAGGTATGGCAGAGGTACAGTACCTGGGTCACCGAGTGGGATGTGGGAACCAGAGACCAGAGCCCGCCAAGGTAGAAGCGGTGGCTAACTGGCCCACACCCACTACTAAGACCCAGGTATTGGCCTTCTTAGGGACAGCGGGGTACTACCGACGTTTCGTTCCTGACTACAGCTCTATTGCTAAGCCCCTGACAGATCTGACGAAAAAGAATTTGCCTAAGCAGGTCCTGTGGTCCCCGGCTTGTGAAGCTGCGTTCCAGGCACTGAAGCAAGCTATCTTGGCTGCCCCAGTCCCTAACAAACGCTTTCTCGTTCACACAGATGCTTCCATGTATGGACTGGGGGCTGTGTTAAGCCAAGTTGGGGAAGATGGAGGAGAGCATCCTGTCGCATACCTCAGCCGAAAATTACTACCCCGAGAAGTGAGTTATGCGGCAGTTGAAAAAGAATGTTTAGCCCTAGTCTGGGCATTGAAAAAGTTAAGTCCCTACTTGTATGGGCAAGAATTTTCCCTTGTAACAGACCATAACCCCCTCGTTTGGCTTAACTGGGTCTCAGGCGACAATGGGAGACTGCTGAGATGGAGCTTGGCATTACAACCGTACAATTTTACTATTAGCTACAGACCCGGTAAGCTGAACGGAAATGCGGATGGCTTATCACGACAGACCGACATATCCACCACCTCGTAAGTCCGGACATCCCCAAGTTGACCCGCCACAGGGTCAAGCCGGGTCTGCCGGAGTGTTCCACAAGGGGGGAGCCGTGTGACGGAACCATCCGTCTGTCTAGTACTTTTGTGGATTCGGCTATTTTAGGCCATCCGTCTAAAGGACTGATTTGGGATGTTATAAAGTATGTTTTACCGTTCCAGCCTGTTTTCCAGCCGTTCGCCTCGTTTCGCACGAACTCCCTGTCTAACATATGGGTGGCCGCCATTTTGGGACTGTTGCACGTGTTCGCGGCCATCTTGTGTACGAACAGCGGTGTTTGCCTGTGAACGCGTGGAACTAAAAACGGATACCCAAACAGGCGAACACCGCTGAGACCTCCATACACCCAGAAGTTCGTGTTGGAACTACCGAACGACGAGCCATTCGGTAGTTACTTGTAATCAGCTATGGGGAATCCAGCGAACTCGGAGACAGTTGTGGATGATAAGGATTTCGTATGATTTTAACCGGCGAACGGAGACCGACTGCAGGGCCGAAACTTGTGGAACTCTTTTCGGCTAGAAGATCCGTGCAGTCGGTCAAAACTTCAATCGTCCATAACTCCCGAACCCCTTAACCGAATGGGCTAAGATTTGGACAGAGTGTTCCCCTAACCAAGACCTTTCAAGCGGTGCTGGACTCAAGGGTGTACCCCCTGGTTTTGGGGTACATCCATAACTGGGGTGAATTATTGTACAGTTTAATTGTGTTGTGTGATTATCTGAGGGGAGGAGAGGTGGGGGTGTTACCCTGTGTATAATTGGTTATTTTCATCCTCCCCCTGGGAGTGCCCTGTGTGTGCCTTTTCCTAATAAAAAGCAGGCTGGATGTTCCAGTCCTCAGATCTTGTTTTGACCCTCAACACGGAGCTTCAGTCTCGTTATTGGGGGGATTCTTATTTACGCTCAAGGACTATTATTGGGAACTTATGCCGTTTGGTGGATATCGTTACTCGAGAGATTACTACTTCCCCTGGTTATGGTTCGTGGATTATACAGTATACGAACAAGGACTTGATACGGTGAGAGGGGAAGGTAGACTAAACAGTGACTTACTTATTAAGACAAAAGGTGTCTTAACAACCCAATTATACGTACAGTTTAAAACATACTTTTTACCTAACATTCATAACTCTAAAACCATACATCACATTCACATAAAAATTACATATTCACAATCAATCCATTCAGGGGAACAACATATTAATGAATCAGACCAGGGGTTCAAAAGTTAGTAAAAGTATATTTTGGTCCCTGGCTGGCAGCATGGCAATCTGGTTTAAACAGGCTTTACAGAGAATTATCCAGGGCTAGGGGCAGACTCCATTGAGCACATGGTTGCAAAAAGACGTAAACCACTTTAAAATACATAAAGTCACCTTTTACACATAACACACGGACATTTCTTTTATACATTTTAAACCAAACAAATACAGGTATTTAAATAGCAGGGAGAGGGTTTAACTGAGGGCCCACAGGCAAGTACATGGAAAATCCTTCACAATGGCCCCCCTTTTTCTCCCTGCTCCGGCAGACATGACTGGACCTTTCCGGGTCCAGTGGGGCTGACGGGACTGCCAGTCATTAGTCCCAGAATAAGTCTGTTTGGCGGGCCAGCCCACATACAGCATTCAAAGGGCCAGACCTCCCTGGGTCCATAATCCCAAGGCAAGAGGCCGGCGAGTAGTCCTCTCCAGGCGCACAGACCCCTGACCTTCCGTCTGTCAGTACCCCGGTTAGTCAGGCAGCCCACCCACAAATAAAAATTAGCAGAGTAGCCCCCCCACGATAACCAGTACTGGCCTGTAGGTTCAAGTTTGTAGTGGGACAGCTCAACACCCTCGGTCTCCCTGGTGCAGCTAGGTAAACTGCTGGTGCTGCTTGGGGGGTAGAGGCCAGCGGTGCTCTGCCTTGTTGCCAGCTCTTCCGCTGGGGTACCCCGTAGTAAGCCAGGCTCTTGACCCGGGAAAAAGGGAGGGCAGAGGCTAACAGCGCTCTGTCCAGATGCCAGCTCTGCTACTGGGGGAATTAGGGCATAGTCCTGCCCGGTGGCAAAGGGAACGTGGGGGTCAGTGGGGGTTAACATCTCCACTGTTAACCCTGGGCCCTAGTTAGGAGTTAGCTGGGGAGGGGGGGGATTGGCTTACCTCCTCCTCCTGATACTCCTGCGGCCGTTGGGAAGGGAGGTCGATGCTCTCCGCTCCCATTTTAAACCGAACAGATACAGGTATTTAAATAGCAGGGAGAGGGTTTAACTGAGGGCCCACAGGCAAGTACATGGAAAATCCTTCACATCTGGTATACCCAAACATCAGCCAAGACTTGATGAAGGGTACTAGATGAAAATTTTATTAGGGCCAAGTGACCTGTTTTTATACACAGACCACCAGCATGGGGTCTTTATTAATTACAATGGTAAGCCCGCCCAGGTGCCTGTGTCTGGGTCATAAGGGAGTTTGCTTTAGCTTAAACTAATTATCTCCTAGGCACTAGAGGTACAAAATATTACTGTAGCGTTACTTACCTTGTCCGGGGGCCGGCCGAGGTCCTCTGTTCCCAGTGCGCTCAGAGCGCGGATGACGGCGGGCGCTGACCGCGGAATGCGGTCACGTGTCCCGCCTAGCTTTGAGAGTGCGCCGCGCGTCACGAGCACGCTCTTAAAGGGGAAGTGGGAGCCGAAGATCAAAACAGTCTCCCATTGGCCCCTGTCACCCCACACTCCCCATACTCTCACATATTGGGGGCGTGGATATGACAGGGGCCAATCAAGAATAAGTTGAAGGTATTTAAACTTACCTCTCCCTTTACTCCCTGCCCTATCGGGGTTTCAGTTCCCTTTAGCGCTTGTTGTGTTCAGTTGTGTTCCTTCGTATTGACCTTGGCTTTGTTTCTGACTACGTTATCTCTTTATCCTTATCTGTTTTGTTTGCCGGCTTGCTGTTTACTGTGTACCTGTCAGGACATGAAGGGGTGCTGCCCTGCAACAGCACTGTCCCTTAAGTGTGGGAACCAACTTAGCAGAGAAATAATTCTAGGACACGATAAATGGAGTAATAAAGAAAATGTATTAAGGCAAACCAAAAGGATATAGATATATATAATATATACAAAACAAAATATGACAATGCCACAAATATATAAATATATACAATAACCCAATATATACAATAGAGCAGGCAGAGTCCACGATAGTCCTAGGCAAAGGTAAAGGCTTAGTCAGGTTAGTGCAGCCACCAAGTACAAAATGAACATCAAGGGGCAAAGTCCTAAGCAGGTCACACAGAAATAATGCAGCAAGGTCAGAATCACTGGAGAAGGAGTCTAGACAGGAACATTGCAGGCGAACACTGGAACAGGAGGCACAGGACACAGGACCATAAGGACATCGGAACACCAGATCAGGAAACACAAGATACTCAGGATACTCAGGATACTCAGGAAACAAGACACAGGAGACAGGAGCCAGGAGCACGGGAGCCAGGAAACAGCAGGTACAGGGTCAAGGATAGAGGATAATGATCTGACCGGGAGTGAGGGGAGAAACCAGAATATATAGGTGCTAAACAAGGGCCAGGTGTAGTGCCTAACGAAAGGAAATGAGAACAGTGCCAAACAGAAAGAGTGGTGAGTGCGAGTACTGCACGAGGGCATGTCGACTAAGGAGTGTCGTGACAGTACCAGACCCCGGCTAGTCCTAGTTTACGCTGTCTATCTGTGCCCTTGACCTCGGATCGTTCCTGACTCTGTCTCCTCTCATATACGTCGAGTCCGGCCATTCTAAGGTCCGGTAGACGTATCTCTCCTCTGTGTTGTCTTTTGTCGAGTCGAATCCTGAGAGTTGGGGTATATTTTCGTTACAATTACAGAAAAAACTCCAAAATACATACAATATTGATAGGAACCCCTACACGTATTATATCCCCAGATAGCCTACACCCAAGCACCCAAGTTGTCCAAATAGCGCTCAGATCCATAAATTCTAGCCGAATCGACACCGGGGTAAAGTTCTAACCGGCTGCACACATTGCTCAATGGACAAAATAGTTCCATGGCATTTGGTGCTTTTGCCAGTCAACTTTCGGGAGTTCCCATACAAAATAAAATGAATGTTTCCCCTGGCTCGTAGGTAGCAAATGTTCGCCTAGTTCGTGCAAACATTTCCACCGAACAGTGCTCTTCTGTCTTGTTGGGAACGGAAGCAGGCGTCAGTACAAAGTCACTGTAACTGCACCCCAGATATAGAAGGGGTTAACGCCGCCAAAGATGTTCCCTTCCTGAACACAAGATCAGCTACCAAACACTCCTAAGCGCCGAACAGGAAAACACACGAATAATCCCCCCCCCAAGTATGAAGCGAGGCTCTGTATTGAGGGTCAAGCAGGAATCTGTTTACTGTGGGCTACATGCCTTTTAACCCTCCTCTCTATCCTGGAGGTAATTGAGTTAAGTGCTAGAAGTAACTCAATTACCTCTCAGGATAGAGTATAACCTCCATTTTATAATGACAATAAAAACACATAAAAATATATAATTCCCAAACTACCGAACAGAATGCCTACATTCGACGTATCCCCAGATAGCTTAGATCTGAGTTCACAATATCACTGAATAGCGCTCAGATTCCATACACACAGTTCAATCGCCATGGAGCTAAAGTCTTTCACGTAGTATTTTTGTCATACGAATGGACTCCATGGGATGGCTATCTGGGGTGGCTCTGTTCATATAGTCAATGTACCGAATGGCACGACATTCGTATGAACCGATGAACAGAACGAAGGCGGGTCGGTGACTTCAGCGGTGTTCATATGAAAATAGTGTCCGTTTTTAGTTCCATAGATTTGTCGACGAACACCGCTGGGCGATCGATGGTCCAAGATGGTGCCACCACGTGTTCGTTCATACGAACGACTCCAACCCAGCTGACCATTCGACAGTAGAAAGTGTCTGCGGTTAACCACAATATTCTAATGAGGCCAAGAGGTTAACAAGCAGCACACTCCGTTGCTGGGTGGACTGCCGTTCGGTAGTTCTTTTGTGCAAAAGGGAATTAAACATAGCGGCCGTACAGACAGGGCAATAACTGAACAAACAGGTGAACCAAGGTGAAACAAAAGTAATCCAAAGACAGAGAGGTCTGTCACAGTCACCAAGGTTTGAGAGTGGAAGTATTCATCTCTGAGTTCCAGACGATCGACGACCAAGGGCCTCTGCCCGAGATCAGGAGACAAGATGGCAGCCGTTTTCCAGAGCATGTGTTGTTTGGTTATACGAACGGCGGCCACCCAAAGAGACAAATAGGGGTTTCCTATTACCACCTGTTTAAACTGTTTCTGTTTTTGAGTTAATGTATCTGGTTTTATTCAAGCTGTTAAAATGCTCCATTTCATTTGACGAGGGTTTAATTTAATGTTGCTGTTTCTTTGTTTTTTTCCCCCAGAGGATTCTCACTGTGATTGAAAAGGATTTTTGGATCAAGGCGGTAATAAATACCAATGTGTATGTTTAATGACTTTTGGCTGATAAATGAAAATAAATGTTTTCTTATAGCACGCTTGGACTTACACAGATACGATTATAGATAGCGTGTGCATACCACGATAGATAGCATGTGCATAGCATGATAGATAAAATATATATACAATGATGGATAGAATGTACATACCATGATAGATAGAATGTGCATAACATGATAGAATGTGCATACCATGATAGATAGAATGCGCATAGCATGATAGATAGAATGTGCATAGCATGATAGAATGTGCATAGCATGGCAGATAGAATGTGCATAGCATGATGGATAGCATGGGCATAGCATGACAGATAGAATGTGCATAGCATGATGGATAGCATGGGCATAGCATGACAGAATGTGCATAGCATGATAGAATGGGCATAGCATGACAGAATGGGCATTGCATGACAGATTTAAAAGGCATAGCATGACAGATAGAATGGGCATAGCATGATAGATAGAATAGGCATAGCATGACAGAATGGGCATAGCATGACAGATAGAATGGGCATAGCATGATAGATAGAATAGGCATAGCATGACAGAATGGGCATAGCATGACAGATAGAATGGGCATAGCATGACAGATAGAATGGGCATAGCATGACAGATAGAATGGGCATAGCATGACAGATAGGGCATAGCATGATAGATAGAATGGGCATAGCATGACAGAATGGGCATAGCATGACAGATAGAATGGGCATAGCATGACAGATAGAATGGGCATAGCATGACAGATAGAATGGGCATAGCATGATGGATAGAATGGGCATAGCATGATGGATAGAATGGGCATAGCATGACAGAATGGGCATAGCATGACAGAATGGGCATAGCATGATCGATAGAATGGGCATAATAAAAAAAAAGATAGGGTCGCACTCAGTCACAATATACCAATCCAGGGTGCTACTGAGCATGGGTCAGCAAAAAAACCACATGAAATATACATAAAAATAAAAAATCTCAGGGGCGTGGCCTGACAGCTCAACTGAACGGTCGCATGAGCTGTTAGCTCCTCCGTGAACCGACCCTCCACAGCAATTTTCATAGCGATAATCTGCCTATACTACCCACCGGAACGTACAGGAGGAAGAAAATATCAGCATGGCATCGAAATCAGTCAAAAAAAACAGGCACAAGCAAACCGTGCTGCATGTCCAGGAGCTATCCTCGCCGCACCTACAGGCCCAAGATGGCGCCGGAATGCCGAGATCCCCGGCGGCACGCTCTGACACCAGCGACCTCACCTCGGTCTCTGAGCCGGCGGCTGCACCAGCCACGGATCTTTCGATCCACAAAATGCTGCAGGCAATGCAGGCATCACTGCAATCCGAAATGTCCAAAATGGCGCGGGACATCAGATCAGACATACAAGCGTTGGGGGACAGGACGTCCCGCCTAGAAGACAAATCAGAGGAGATAATATCTGCACACAACACCTTGGCAGATGCCTACGCAGACATAAAGGAGCAATTGCATCGCCTAACAGAAAAAGTAGCGGATCATGAGGATAGGGATAGGCGCAGTAATATCCGCCTCCGCGGCATTCCTGAGGCCGTTTTACCCCAAGATCTCCAGGCCTATGCCACAAGTCTCTTCCAACATCTAGTCCCAGACCTTACACAAAGAGACTTCCTCATTGACCGCATACACAGGCTGCCTAAACCGAAGTCTCTGCCTGCGACGGTCCCGAGGGACACAATAGCAAAGCTGCACTACTTTACCACTAAAGACTGCATTATGAGAGCCTCCAGACGCACACAGGATCTACCAGAGCAATTTGCAGCAGTCCAGCTCTACACGGATCTCTCCGCCTCCACGCTGTCTAAGAGAAGAGAACTTACCAGCATCTCCAAAGCCCTACGAGACGCAAACGTCCTATACCGCTGGGGATTCCCAACCCGCCTGATTGTACGGCACAATGGCGTGGACCGCCATATTACCAACATAGAAGAGGGAAGAAGATCTCTAGCGGAGTGGAACATCGCCCTACCACCGCACCTGACAGAGACACCCCACCTGAACGCAGGAGACCCGCGTGGAAAGTGCCACACGATTGGAATGTTGCAGCTTCAGCTAAGTGACTCTCATACCAACATTTACGCTGCCTTTCCTTCTATACATGAGGGCATATTGGCCCGACACTTTCCCTGTTTAAAGACTTAATGTGTTATACCTCCTTTTTTTTCACTTTTTCAAGTACTGACCTCACAGACTTGCTCTATTTTTGTCATTTTTTGGGTTTTCCTATGCTTTTCTTAAGGGCTACTGGCAGGCTATTTTAGAATGTTTCTGTACCTGTGCTGCTAACTTAGTAGATGGAGATGGGATGGTTGACAACCGCTGTATTTATTAGGCCTCGCAGCCGTGGCGGGACCCTTGAGTCGGGTCCTCTCACGGCGGCGATGCAAAGAAACTGGAGCACGTCTTGTGCTACACACCCACGGCTATCTCTGTGCCATGCCGCAAGGAACGTTAACTGCTAGTATGGCAGGGTTCACGAAATTCCACGCCGTCCTCCTCGCAGCCTTACCTAGTTGTAGCACCAACCCACAGGACCAGAGGCCAGTACAGAGAAACACCATGCCTTAGAGCAGAAGTTAAGTTCTGATGGCTACGAGGGCCGACCACGGTGTAGTTTGCCACAATTTCCCCCACCAGGCTCAGAGGAGCCATGTTTTTACCGTCTCAGCCGCAAGGCACTCTCTTTGACGGCCTTTTGTATATAGTTTTTATCACCCAGTTCTCATACCAAGAGACCCCCTCCTGGTACTCACCCCATTACCTCAACTCCCCTACCCCAATATGGTATCACATAAGGCGCAAGACACCCGCCAAACAACAAATAGTGACTTATGCACAATTTGACCACGCTATAACTCTGACAGGGTCATATAGTATTGGGCGTACAAATCTGTTACCCGCCACTTCCCCGATAGAAAGGAAACTCAGCCTCTCACCACTTCGCCCCTGCGACTTCCGCTGCATCACAATGCTGCTACTCTCGCAACAAATTTCACGACACACCAACTACAACACCTTTATACCTCCAAATAACGATAGTGAGCTCAACACAGCCGCAGCGAGCTCAACACAGCCGCCCGCCTTCATACACTTTAATGACACTCAATATCTTGACCTTAAATGTTAAAGGACTAAACACACCACACAAACGACGACTAACACTGGAAGAAGTGAAAAAGCACAAGGCCCACGTAGTGTTTCTCCAAGAAACACACTTCAAATGGGGACACCGTCCCAAATTCGGTTCTAAATTATTCCCCCACGACTATCACTCATGCTTCAAGACGAAAAAGAGAGGGGTATCCATACTGATAAGTAATTCGGTGGCATTTTCCTTCATCAAAAAAATAAGTGACAGACAGGGGCGATATCTCCTACTCCAGTGCCTCATTAACAATGAGCCTTATACGTTCCTCAATATATATGGCCCACACACAAACCACACGGAATTTCTAGAAACAGTGTTTGCCCTGGCCACTCTACATAGACTCGGGGAACTCATAATGGGAGGAGATACTAATTTCCTCCTAGACTGCTCAATAGACACAACCTCATCGCACAAAATCACCGCATCATCAGCACACACACTCAACAAGGCTACCTCCTCTCTTTGTCGCCTAATCTTAAATAATAACTTCCTTGACCCGTGGAGGATTCTCCATCCCCTGGAACGAGACTACACGTTCCACTCTCCGGTGCACAACACTTACACGAGGATAGACAGGTTCCTTATACCTTCCACGACGGTACATAGAGTAGTAAAGACCCAAATTGGTTTGATAACCTGGTCAGACCATGCCCCTGTGATACTGACCATAACGGAACAATTCCCCGCATCAGGCAAAGGATCTTGGATACTGAATGATTCCCTGTTAACAGACCCGATACTCACAGAACAACTCACAGCAGACATCACCTCCTATTTCTGTACAAATTCGACCCCCGACGTAGACATAACGACCATCTGGCAGGCACACAAAGCAGTTATATGTGGACTCCTAATCAGAGCAGGTAGCTATGCCAAAAAACAAAGACTCAAAGAATATACTGCACTAATCTCAGAGATCACAAACCTCACGCACAAAAACAAATCAGCCCCAACGCAATCCCTACAACGCCAACTATTAACATTACAATCCAAACTCAGGGACATAGAACTTAGGAAAATGACTCATATGCTTCAGCGCTTTAAATATAACTTTTTTATGCAAGGAAACAGAGCCGGGGCGCTGCTGGCAACACGACTCAAAGCACGCACAGCCAACTCAAAAATAGCTTATCTCACTGACAAATCGAAACGCAAACTTACGAACCCTCAAGACATAGTGGAGGCGTTTGCAACCTACTATAGCACGCTATATAATCTCAAAGACGACCCTGAAACAACTCCTCCACCTAAATCGGCCATAGAGGATTTCCTGGCTAAGGCGAACCTCCCCAAATTGACACCAGAAGATATAACCTCCCTTTCTGCACCATTCACCATAATGGAAATAGAACGAACAATTCAGCACCTCCCTAAACACAAGTCGCCTGGCCCTGACGGATACACTAATTTATACTATCAAACGTTTGCATCCACTCTATCACCTCACTTGCTCATACTATTCAACCACTGTTTTGTTCAGGGTGCACTGCCCCCTGAGATGCTGAGAGCCCACATTTCCACCCAACCCAATCTCCAACACATTGCCCTAACTTCAGGCCCATCTCCTTGCTCAACTGAGACGTCAAATTATATGCTAAGCTCCTAGCCAACCGCCTCTCCAACATACTTCCAAAGCTTACCCATAATGATCAATCTGGCTTTGTGAAAACCAGACAGGGCTCGGACAATACCAGGAAAATCCTGAATATTCTAGCATATACGACTGCCAACCGCGGAGAAGGCCTCCTCCTAGTGCTAGACGCGGAGAAGGCCTTCGACAGGCTCAATTGGGACTATATGAGAATGGTCCTACAAGCTTTTGACTTTACACCCCCACTACTTTCTGGTATTATGGCTCTATATAACGGAACATCGGCACAAGTAGGAAACGCAGGTTTCCTGTCCACCCCCTTCAATATTTCTAATGGTACTAGGCAGGGCTGCCCTCTCTCACCACTGTTATTTGTTCTTTGCCTGGAACCACTGGCCTATGTCATCAGACACCACCCTGACATTAAAGGCATATCGATAGGCACATACGAGTATAAATTATCTATGTTCGTGGACAACATTTTCTTGACACTAAGCAATGTAGAGACGTCCCTGCCGACCTTACTACGACTTTTAAGCGAATACGGTGTATTATCGTACTATGAATTAAACCAAGCCAAGACCCAGGCCCTACCTGTAGGCCTACAGCGAGCCACGATTACAGGGCTGGTTGAGGAATACAGATTCGACTGGCGAAAAGACCACATTACATATTTGGGGGTAAAAATAGCACCCACAGTGGACCAAATATTTCATTATAATTATAGACCACTAATCCTACTGTGCAAAGCGGAATGTAACAAATGGAAACCGGTGAAACTGTCTTGGTTAGGCAGGATTAACACCATCAAAATGGTCCTAATCCCCAAACTACTATACGTATTCCGTCTATTGCACATACAAGCCCCGCCTTCCTTTTTTAAAACTCTTCAGCAGATAATATCCAAATTTATCTGGGATTCCCGAAGACCGAGACTATCACACCGCACCCTACAACTGGCCACGGCAAAGGGCGGAGTGCCTATTACAAAGATGCTATTTTAGACGCAGCGGTAAAGTTGCACACCCACAAGGGAACGCACCAATGGGTAGATATGGAGGTAGCATACTCCGGTCAGATGCCTCTGGTTGACATATTGTGGACCCCCACATCCTATCGGCCCAAAGTCAAATCCCTACTACTGACCACTTTACTGACTCTACGCCACTGGGATGCACTACATCACAAACACAATCCTACCCACAAATTTCACCCTCGCACGCCACTGTCGGCATTTAAGGCAATCTCACCCTGGCTCTCACTTGGCTCTTGGGCCAAACTGGGAATTACCCACGTAAACCAAGTTATGCAGGGTAACCTCATTAAATCCTTCCCAGACCTACAGAAGGAATTCAAGCTCGCTAATTCATCAGTGTTTGCCTACTTGCAACTTAAGGGTATAATTTAATTACATGTAATGCGAGATCAGGCGCACTTAGCCGCAGGTTTCAAAGACATGGCAACACTGTACGACAGATGCTGGCAAGCTCCAAACAAACACAAATCTCTATCCCTCTGCTACCAGTTGACCCTAGAGGCCACAATCATAGTTACCCCGAATTTTGTGACCCAATGGCTCAAAGAGAGCGATGATTTATTGATCGAAACTGAAGTGTCGGCATCCCCACGGGCTCTCACAGGCCTTACACGATGCTACTCCCATGTGGAGGCACACAAGAAATATAGGTGGTACTTAACACCCCATAGACTCCACTCGATGTTCAACAAGGTGCCTCTCTATTGATGTGGGACCGAACGGGGCACAATGCTCCACATCTGGTGGACATGTCCACGAATATGGCCCCTGTGGGTAGAAGCACAGACTATTTTACAATCCCTGGGTATCCCGTCACCACCTATAGATATACATACAGGCTTGTTCCTCTCATACCCGCACTCAACTCCAAAGTATGTGAAAAGTGTAATGGCCATTGTTGTTCTGGCAGTAAGAAATTTAATAGCGACTCATTGGAAACAACCCCAATGTCCCTCCCGAACCCAACTAATAGACAAAATTCACCAGTACTATTCATATGAGAGTATGTCAACCAAGTCTGCCGCTCAGCAAAAAACTTTCCAGGGGGACTGGGCATCATGGCTAGACTTCAGGGCCAATTTGGCCATGGTTCCACCACCTAAAGCCGTTATGGCACTAACCAGGAAGAAGCCGACCCCTCCCTTCACACATGGCAGACCCTGGCATCCCCGTAACGCGTACTGACCCCTAGAGATACGAATTGACCCTCTATAGAAGTAAGCATAGTCAAGGCATACACTCCAGAGGGTCTTGAGACCTATTTGCTGGGGTCTCCATGCGCCGGAGTCAAGCGCTGATATATACCATACCCTGTGGCGCTCACCCTTACACCCCCCCCCCCCTCCCGACACTCCACCCCCATTCGTTTCTCCCCAGTTGGGAAATCACAAAGGTATAAACATGCACTACTAACCATTCCAGTACTAATAGGTAATGATCAATTGAAGTAGGCAATAGATAGAAAACTTCAAGGCGACACATGCAACCCTGAGGTGTACTTCGGACCAACTATAGGTGCCCACATGCACTGCAGCCAAGAGAGTCCTCAGTACTATCACCAGCTCACCCCCTGATGTTTATATACCACGAAACGACGCAAATGCCGAACTTCACTGTATGATGTAGTGGAACTTTTTGTTATATGCAATGTGATCCCCCCTCATCCCTCTTCCTTTCTGTACCCCATTTACTTTAGGAAAATAAAAAATTGTCAATGGAAAAAGAAAAAAAAAAAGAAAAAATCTCAGGCACTCACTGTGATTGTATCCAGGCAGATTTATTTGCAACGTTTCGACCTGTCAAGGTCTTTATCAAGCGTGCTTGATAAAGACCTTGACATATAGAATGTGCATAGCATGATAGATAGAATGTTAATATGAACAACATGCTTATCTGCTGTTAACGGAGACTTGAGTTTAGTTTAGAAAATGAAAATTGTACGTTACAAGGGAAGGTAATATTTGTACTTGGAGCAAACGATGACTCATTCAACACGTTTCTAAATGTTATCAATATCCCACCAGCCTTAAAGGGACACTATAGTCAGCTGAACAACTTTAGCTTAATGAAGCAGTTTTGGTGTATAGAACATGCCCCTGCAGCCTCACTGCTCAGTCCT
The DNA here is from genome assembly GCF_036172605.1 of Pelobates fuscus. Taxonomy (NCBI): domain Eukaryota; kingdom Metazoa; phylum Chordata; class Amphibia; order Anura; family Pelobatidae; genus Pelobates; species Pelobates fuscus. The sequence goes on along the minus strand of NC_086321.1, from coordinate 4,606,490 downwards.
CTGCCATTTAGGAGTTAAATCCCTTTGTTTATGAACCCTAGTCACACCTCCCTGCATGTGACTTGCACAGCCTTCCATAAACACTTCCTGTAAGGAGAGCCCTATTTAGGCTTTCTTTATTGCAAGTTCTGTTTAATTAAGATTTTCTTATCCCCTGCTATGTTAATAGCTTGCTAGATCCTGCAAGAGCCTCCTGTATGTGATTAACCCCTTAAGGACACATGACATGTCTGACACGTCATGATTCCCTTTTATTCCAGAAGTTTGGTCCTTAAGGGGTTAAAGTTCAATTTAGAGATTAAAAGAGATCCAAAGCAGGAACGCCATTCCCGTTACCAGTCCTGCAGGACCTGCCATGCTACCTGCACACAGGGGCCATCACACGCTGTGTTCCCTCTCCGGCTCTAACTCTCGCGAGACCACGGGTTACCATGGCAACGCTCCGCACAGGCGAGCCTCGGGAGAGTTAGAGCTGGAGAGGGAACACAGCGTGTGATGGCCCCTGTGTGCAGCGGCTGCTTCCCTCCACCGGACCACTGGGTGATCTCCCCCCTCCCTGACAAGGTAAGAAGCAGGGAGGGGGGGGGATAAAATAAAAAAATACAAACACAAAGTTTTAAAAAAATGCTTCACTATCATCCAACACACACACACACATCATCCAGCACACACACACACACACACACATCATCCAGCACACACACACACACACACACATCATCCAGCACACACACACACACATCCTTTAACCCCTTAAGGACCAAACTTCTGGAATAAAAGGGAATCATGACATGTCAGACATGTCATGTGTCCTTAAGGGGTTAATGGAGATACCCAGTCAGGGTGCCAGGCGATCCGTTACACACACACACATCAGCCAGCACACACACACACACATCATCCAGCGCACAGACACACACACACATCATCCAACACACACACACACATCATCCAGCACACACACACACACACATCATCAGACAGCACACACACACACATCATCCAGCACACACACACACACACACACATCATCAGACAGCACACACACACACACACACATCAGACAGCACACACACACACACACACATCATCCAGCACACACACACATCATCCAGCACACACACACACACACATCATCCAGCACACACACGCGCACACACAGATCATCCAGCACAGACACACACACATCATCCAGCACACACACACACACATCATCCAGCACACACACACACACACTTCATCCAGCACACACACACACACACACTTCATCCAGCACACACACACACATCATCCAGCAAGCACACACACACATCATCCAGCGCACACACACACACACACACACATCATCCAGCACGCACACACACACATCATCCAGCGCACACACACATCATCCAGCGCACACACACACACACACATCATCCAGCACACACACACACATCATCCAGCACACACCCACATCATCCAGCGCACACGCACGCACATCTTCCAGCACACACACACTTCATTCATTATACACAATCTGCATTCATTATACATACTCTGCACTCACTACAAACACTCTGCATTCATTATACCCACTACATTCACTACACACTACATTCACTACATTCACTGCATTCATTATACACACTCTGCACTCACTACAAACACACTGCATTCATTATACACACTCTGCACTCACTACAAACACACTACATTCATTATACACACTCTGCACTCACTACAAACACGCTACATTTATTATATACACTGCACTCACTACAAACACACTACATTCATTATACACACTCTGCACTCACTACAAACACATTACATTCACTATACACACTCTGCACTCACTACAATCACAATACATTCACTATACACACTCAGAACTTACTTCAAACACACTACATTCATTATACACACTCTGAACTCACTACAAATACACTACATTAATTATACACACTGCACTCACTACACACACTGCATTCATTATACACACTCTGCACTCACTACAAACACACTACATTCATTATACACACTCTGCACTCACTACAAACACACTACATTCATTATACACACTCTGCACTTACTACAAACACACTACATTCATTATACACACTCTGCACTCACTACAAACACACTGCATTCATTATACACACTGCACTCACTACATTCATTATACACACTCTGCACTCACTACAAACACACTACATTCACTATACACACTCTGCAGTCACTACAAACACTAAATTCATTATACACACTCTGCACTCACTACAAACACACTACATTCATTATACACACTCTGCACTCACTACAAACACACTACATTCATTATACACACTCTGCACTCACTACAAACACACTGCATTCATTATACACACTGCACTCACTACATTCATTATACACACTCTGCACTCACTACAAACACACTACATTCATTATTCACACTCTGCACTCACTACAAACACACTACATTCATTATACACACTCTGCACTCACTACAAACACACTACATTCACTATACACACTCTGCAGTCACTACAAACACTAAATTCATTATACACACTCTGCACTCACTACAAACACACTACATTCATTATACACACTCTGCACTCACTACAAACACACTACATTCATTATACACACTCTGCACTCACTACAAACACACTACATTCACTAGTTAAAAACAAATAAAGGATACAAAGGCGTTATTTAATTCCTTACACCCAGTGCAGCAAAAAATACCCAAGTGTAGTGTCACCTCTTACACTTAGAAATAACTTGAAAAAAGGAAAAAAGGTACTTAGCGCTCACGGAAAAGGAGAAGGACTGTTACCTTGCACATATAATGTTTCGAGTGGTTACATAAACAAGTTGTTCTTTTTACCTACATATGAATAGAATAAACCACACATAGTGTAACCTGTATATACAGTGTAAAAGTGAGAGAAAGCAATTTTCTTCAAACTCACAATTTTCAGAGCCTTTTATAAGTCGGCTCTAAACTCTTAGCGCTTGTCGTCTCCTCCTTGAGATATAAGGTTAAATCTTCCAGGGAGGTCCGCAGGGACTGATGAAAGTGCAGCAGACTCCAAAGTATATAAAAGATTATTTATTCAAACAAATAGTTTAAAATAAAAAGGTATATATATACACATATAAAAAGTTAATTTTAGCACAACGCGTTTCAACCATAACAGGTCTTTCTCAAGTGCATCTGTCTTGACAACTGAATATAAAATGCTTATATACACTAAGGGGAAACAGGGAACAGAGTGAATTATAATTTGCACCTGTGTGCATAAACCTAATATAATTTCCTTATATGGTCATAGCCGGAAGTGTTTCGCCAAACGAATTATGGCTGCACTTCCGGCTATAGACAGATCCCTGCTGCCCTCCCCAACATGTCCGCCGGATCCCTTCGCTGATATCCGGTCTGTGTCCTCCATACGTGCTTCCTAGCTTGTCGGCGCGTCATTTCCTGTGACGCGAGTCACGTGATTGTCGAACGGAACGTAATTTCCTATAACGTATTAGTCTTGACAGAGTGGCGGTCACATGAGTGATGGGCGAAACGTCCATTATGGATAGGGCAAAATGCCCTTAGTTCATGATATCGGCATATCAGATATATAAATAAATATGAAGAGAAGAAAGGAAAAACGGACATGAATAGCATATATATCTTACTGTGTATTATAAGTATAAAAAGGATATAACATCTCACTAAATTTACATAGAATATGTTAAAACAGTTCTCTATTTCAATGATAATATAGGAAAAGGGAGAAGGGAGAAAGTGCAAAAAAGGTGGGGTGAATTCAGACCCAAATGAATTGTACCACATATAGCTTCCAAAAGGTTCTATTTCATACATATATTTGTTGGATGGACTACCAAAACTTATTACGATATAAGTTAAAAACCTATTCAAAAGTATTTAAAGGAACAGTACTAAAAATTCCTTTTCTAAAAAACATTCTTAGAAACATCCTTAAAATTATTATAGTTATAAAATGCTGTTAATTTCAAAATCAATGTTGAGACCCAAAGGTAATAAAGTGCGTAATTCGAATATCCATTTAACCTCTTGGGTACTCAATTTACTTGGGAGATCTCCACCTCTCCAATGGGCTTCAACTTTCTCAATTGCATAAAATTTAAGGAGTTTGGGATCTGAATCATGTTTTTCTAAAAAATGTTTGGATACACTGTGGCTTGTGAACCCTTTTTGAATGTTTCTCACATGTTCCCCTATTCGGACTTTGAGTGGCCTTGATGTTTTGCCCACGTACTGTAAGCCACATGGGCATGTTAGGAGGTATATAACGTTGTTGGAATGGCATGTAATCATTGATTTAATTTTAAACTCCTCTCTAGTATTAAAAGATTTAAACATAATTACTTTTTTTTCTTTAATATTAGTCTTTTTACATGCATTGCACATGCCACAGTGATAAAAGCCTTTTTGGTTTTTGGACCATTTTGTTAAAAAATTACCATTATCTGGAGACACTTTCTCCAGAAAACTACTAGTTAAGATTTGTTTAAAATTTTTTGCACCTCTAAACACAAATTTGGGTTTAGAATCTAAAAATTCCTGTATTTCCTCATCTTGATTTAAAATCCTCCAATTCTTGTCTACAATTCTTTTAATGTCACCTACATTACTCGAGTAGTTAAAAATGAGGGGAATTTGTTGATTCTCACTGTCTTGATTTTCTCTCTTTTTATATTTAAGGAGGGGAGATCTCTCTAGCGATGTTATTTTCTGAATTTGGGTTTCTAGATCTTTTTCGTCGTACCTCTTCTGTGTGAATTGTTCTTTCAGGACTTCTGCCTGGTGGGAGAAATCTTGTAAATTCGTACAATTTTTCCGTAACCTTAGGAATTGGCCCCTCGGGATATTAGCTAACCAAGGTCGATGGTGACAGCTACTAATCTCTATGTAGCTGTTCACGTCGACTTGTTTAAAAAAAGTGCGTGTGTTCAACCTATTGTTACTGATATAAATATTAAGGTCTAAAAAGTCGATACTTTTATTGCTGACATTTTTGGTAAGACGGATTCCCCAATCATTACAGTTTAAAAAATTAAAAAATTGGTTAAAAAGATCTTCAGGCCCCTTCCAAATAATAAAAATGTCATCAATACACCTCTTGTATAGGACCAGAGGTTTTTAATTTATCAGAAAAGGTTTTAACTGACATACAAACCAAAGTTTTAATTAAAGGTTTTAAATTTGCACCAAGTTGCTCTCTAAACAAATTTGAAACTTTTATTGATATTAATCGTTTTAGTCGTAAATTATGTCTTAAAATTTTTTTTAAAAGGAAAGGTTTAGAACATAGTGTGAACTCACCATTACTTGAGAATGTGGACAACTCAGAAATTGTCCATACTAATTTAAAGAAAAAATCCAATTTCTATCCGGCATTCCTTAAATCAGACTCAATTAAAGTCTTTGAGCGGGCATGCCTGGACGAAATTTACAAAATAAAACCCCTGTCTAAATACAGTCTAAATTTAACTTTTGAAGAAAAAAGAAATTTGGAGGAACTTAGAAATTATACATCAATTGTCATTAAGCCGGCGGATAAGGGTGGAGGAATGGTTTTATTGGATAAGACCAAGTACTTACAAGAAATTGGAAAACAATTACAAGATCCCAATACATATAAGATTTTAAAAAAAGACCTCACACAAGATATTAAGAAGAACTATCAGGAATTTTTAGAAAAAGAAGAAAAAGCAGAGATCTTGAATAAGGGAGAATTAGCCTTTTTATTCCTTGACCACCCACGTTTACCAGTTATTTACGTATTACCAAAAATACATAAGGACCCTATAAATCCACCAGGACGCCCTATAATATCTGGTATAAATTCTATATTGTCGCCATTATCACAATACATAGACTTTCACCTTCAACCTTTAGTTAGAGAATGTCCCTCTTACCTTCAGGACTCAATGAGCCTTTTGAATTTATTAAATGGTTTTAAATGGGAAGATGACTATCTCCTCATTACTTGTGACGTAACCAGTTTATACACCATCATTAAACATGAAAGAGGATGTGAGGCTACAGAATTTTTCTTAAAAGAATCTAAAAAATGTAATGAAGCCCAACAGAACTTCATTCTAGATGGTATACATATGATTTTAGATAACAACTATTTTTGGTTTGAAGGAGAATTTTACTTGCAAGTTAGAGGGACAGCTATGGGGACCAGGTTTGCACCCAGTTACGCCAATCTTTTCATGGCCTACTGGGAACGCACTTTTATACACCAGGGACATGACTGTGGTGCAAACCTGGTCCTATACAAGAGATATATTGATGACATTTTTATTATTTGGAAGGGGCCGGAAGATCTTTTAAACCATTTTTTTAATTTTTTAAACTGTAATGATTGGGGAATCCGTCTTACCAAAAATGTCAGCAATAAAAGTATCGACTTTTTAGACCTTAATATTTATATCAGTAACAATAGGTTGAACACACGCACTTTTTTTAAACAAGTCGACGTGAACAGCTACATAGAGATTAGTAGCTGTCACCATCGACCTTGGTTAGCTAATATCCCGAGGGGCCAATTCCTAAGGTTACGGAAAAATTGTACGAATTTACAAGATTTCTCCCACCAGGCAGAAGTCCTGAAAGAACAATTCACACAGAAGAGGTACGACGAAAAAGATCTAGAAACCCAAATTCAGAAAATAACATCGCTAGAGAGATCTCCCCTCCTTAAATATAAAAAGAGAGAAAATCAAGACAGTGAGAATCAACAAATTCCCCTCATTGTTAACTACTCGAGTAATGTAGGTGACATTAAAAGAATTGTAGACAAGAATTGGAGGATTTTAAATCAAGATGAGGAAATACAGGAATTTTTAGGTTCTAAACCCAAATTTGTGTTTAGAGGTGCAAAAAATTTTAAACAAATCTTAACTAGTAGTTTTCTGGAGAAAGTGTCTCCAGATAATGGTAATTTTTTAACAAAATGGTCCAAAAACCAAAAAGGCTTTTATCACTGTGGCATGTGCAATGCATGTAAAAAGACTGATATTAAAGAAAAAAACGTAATTATGTTTAAATCTTTTAATACTAGAGAGGAGTTTAAAATTAAATCAATGATTACATGCCATTCCAACAACGTTATATACCTCCTAACATGCCCATGTGGCTTACAGTACGTGGGCAAAACATCAAGGCCACTCAAAGTCCGAATAGGGGAACATGTGAGAAACATTTAAAAAGGGTTCACAAGCCACAGTGTATCCAAACATTTTTTAGAAAAACATGATTCAGATCCCAAACTCCTTAAATTTTATGCAATTGAGAAAGTTGAAGCCCATTGGAGAGGTGGAGATCTCCCAAGTAAATTGAGTACCCAAGAGGTTAAATGGATATTCGAATTACGCACTTTATTACCTTTGGGTCTCAACATTGATTTTGAAATTAACAGTATTTTATAACTATAATAATTTTAAGGATGTTTCTAAGAATGTTTTTTAGAAAAGGAATTTTTGGTACTGTTCCTTTAAATACTTTTGAATAGGTTTTTAACTTATATCGTAATAAGTTTTGGTAGTCCATCCAACAAATATATGTATGAAATAGAACCTTTTGGAAGCTATATGTGGTACAATTCATTTGGGTCTGAATTCACCCCACCTTTTTTGCACTTTCTCCCTTCTCCCTTTTCCTATATTATCATTGAAATAGAGAACTGTTTTAACATATTCTATGTAAATTTAGTGAGATGTTATATCCTTTTTATACTTATAATACACAGTAAGATATATATGCTATTCATGTCCGTTTTTCCTTTCTTCTCTTCATATTTATTTATATATCTGATATGCCGATATCATGAACTAAGGGCATTTTGCCCTATCCATAATGGACGTTTCGCCCATCACTCATGTGACCGCCACTCTGTCAAGATTAATACGTCACAGGAAATGACGTTTCGTTCGACAATCACGTGACTCGCGTCACAGGAAATGACGCGCCGACAAGCTAGGAGCACGTATGGAGGACACAGAACGGATATCAGCGAAGGGATCCGGCGGACATGTTGGGGAGGGCAGCATATAGCCGGAAGTGCAGCCATAATTTGTGTGGCGAAACACTTCCGGCTATGACCATATAAGGAAATGGGTGGGTTTATGCACACAGGTGCAAATTATAATTCACTCTGTTCCCTGTTTCCCCTTAGTGTATATAAGCATTTTATATTCAGTTGTCAAGACAGATGCACTTGAGAAAGACCTGTTATGGTTGAATCGCGTTGTGCTATATTTACTATTTTATTTGTGTATATATATATACACCTTTTTATTTTAAACTATTTGTTTGAATAAATCATCTTTTATATACTTTGGAGTCTGCTGCACTTTCATCAGTCCCTGCGGACCTCCCTGGAAGATTTAACCTTATATCTCAAGGAGGAGACGACAAGCGCTAAGAGTTTAGAGCCGACTTATAAAAGGCTCTGAAAATTGTGAGTTTGAAGAAAATTGCTTTCTTTCACTTTTACACTGTATATACAGGTTACACTATGTGTGGTTTATTCTATTCATATGTAGGTAAAAAGAACAACTTGTTTATGTAACCACTTGAAACATTATATGTGCAAGGTAACAGTCCTTCTCCTTTTCCATGAGCGCTAAGTACCTTTTTCCTTTTTTCACACTACATTCACTATACACACTCTGCACTCACTACAAACACACTGCATTCATTATACACACTCTGCACTCACTACAAACACACAGCATTCATTATACACACTCTGCACTCACTACAAACACACTGCATTCATTATACACACTCTGCACTCACTACAAACACACTGCATTCATTATACACACTCTGCACTCACTACAAACACACAGCATTCATTATACACACTCTGCACTCACTACAAACACACTGCATTCATTATACACACTCTGCACTCACTACAAACACACTGCATTCATTATACACACTCTGCACTCACTACAAACACACTACATTCATTATGCACACCCTGCACTCACTACAAACACACTACATTCATTATACACACCCTGCACTCACTACAAACACACTACATTTATTATACACACCCTGCAGTGCACTAAATGCATAGGAGTGTAATTTTATTTTATTTTTTAAGGGGGGGAGGGGGAGGGGGGGAATCATGGGTGAGTTCCCACACTTTTTTCTCCAAGACTTGACCCCTGTTTTCATCATATTGTGATCTTTAAAATATATGCATAAACATTTAATTTCTTGAATTTTTCAAATAGTTACGTATAATACTTTAAAAAGTTTTTTTCCTTATTATTTCAAACTTTTAGAAACACAAAAAAAAATCTGCAGTCTGTTATCAGTAGCGAATTCAGTTATTAGGATTTTTATAATTCTATATTATTTCTTCCTGTCAGGGAGAATATGAAAGATATGGATAAATGTGCAAAGTTTGGGGGCCGTTTGAAGATTGATAACTGCACCTCAATCATGCGTTGGATCTGTGAGACCGAACCAGAGTAACGGAATTTGTTCCAGATCATTCTTTGGGATATAATCAATGTTAGTTATTCGAATTCTATATCCTAAGAAAGCCAAACTGTGTGATAAAAATCCTGGAAATGTATCTTTATTTGGGGAGGGAAGGAGAGTCATTAATTTCTCTGCAGTAAAGAGACAGTATGGAACTCTGTACATAATAAAACACATAACAAATTATATTCCATTACTTTCCTTTTCCAGTTTTGTCATGTTATATCAGCATTTGGACCTTGTGAGCCCATTGAGGTCCAGGTTGGTCCGTTGAACCCAGGATTGGCATTTTCCCCTCTACCAATGGGTTGGAAGCAGCAGCATATCTTCTCTCCCATTGGTTAGAGAAAACAAACCCTATAATGGAACATTGCTGCTTTACCCTAACACTCCCCAAGATAAGTCAATCTGCAGCAGTTGGTCCTGGCACTGTAAGTGTGTGCTGTAAGTAGGAGGTATAATTACTAATAAGAATTGTAAGGTACAACAGCGCCCCCCAAAAAATCACCCAAGTGTGATGACACTCCCACATTTAATACAAACGTAAAAATGGAACCAAATACGGTGATTTGCGTACAAATTGGAAAACAAGCCTCACAATATAAACCCACAGGTAAAAATTGTAAGATACAAAATATACAAACACAGAGTGCAAACTAGAAGTGTAACGGAGCTCCTTGGACCCCTGGCTGGGTACCTCTGCCAAGGACCGCTTCCTAGCTGGAACAGGGGACAAATTACAGCACTTCTGCCCATAGTCGCTGTGGCTTGACTGGGGCCTTGGAACCACTCTCTCCTTGAGCCGAATGGGGAACTTGCTCTAGACACCCCCAGGCACTGGACGACGCTCAGTCATGGGAGCTCTAGTCCTTACAAGCACTTTCCCCATGAATCCTCCATGCTGGCACAAGCTGGAACAGTGATTAGCCCTCTCCCCTTCCAGTAACCAGATGACACATCGTTCTGGGAGTACAATACTTTAATGGCAGCCACAACTGGCTTTATATGTATGTCCCCATGCAAGGGGCACTCGCCTCTGGACCAGAGAGTAAGCCACAGTAGAAACAAATACGCAATTGCATTGGCTCTAAGATCCAGGACACTCTGTGCCTGGGAGATAATTGGATCAGGAACTGTATTAATCTAATACAATTATCTCCAAGCACAGCATGCTTGCAAGGATGGACTTATGTGCGTACCACTGACATGAAGGGAGAGTGAGAGGGGAGGATCAGTATTAGGAGGAGGAAAGACAAGAAGTTCAGTTTTACAGAGACTGAGTTTTCAGAAAGCGGGAGGACATCCAGTCAGAGATGGAAGAAAGGCAAGCAGTGACATGTTGCAGGACGGCAGGGGGAGGTCCGGGGAGGAGAGATATATCTGGGTGTCATCAGCGTACAGGTGGTAGTGGAATCCAAATGAGGCAATACGTTTGCCAAGAGAGGCAGTATAAAGAGAAAATAGAAGGAGAGCCTTGGGGAACTCCAATCGAGACAGGATGAGGGGAGGAAGTATCCTTGGAAAAGGAGACACTGAATGAGCATTTGGAGAGATAAGAGGAAAACCATGAGAGGACAGAGTCACAGAGACAGAGCGATTGAAGAGTTTGAAGAAGTAGAGCATGATCAACGGTGTCAAAGGCAGCAGTTAGGTCAAGAAGAATTAGTATTGATTAGTGGCCTTTGGATTTAGCTGCGATTAGGTCATTAGTAACTTTGATAAGAGTACGAGAGTGGAGAGGGCGGAAGCCAGACTGAAGAGGGTCAAGGAGATAGTTGGAATTGAGGAAGCGAGACACACAGGTAAAGAAAAGTCTTTCCAGAAGCTTTGAGGAAAAAGGGAGCAGGGATATGGGACCATAGTTAGAGGGGGAGGACAGGTCAAGAGATGCTTTTTATTTTAGGATAGGTACTGTAGCGGAGAGCTGATGTCCCACAGCTATTCTCCACTTAAGATCCCAGTGAGGCTCAGGAGCAAGGCAATAGTAAATCTACAAGCAGAGTTTCCAGCAGGTAAAAAGACACAGCAATATCCCAACAGCAATCCCAATAACTGGACGACACACAGTTTCAGGAGCAGAACTAACAATCTTTATTCCAGGGTTCCTTATAAAGCATGCTCCCATGCAAGGGAGGGATTCTCATCAATTAAGACAGTAATCAATACTGTAACTGTTACCTCCCACACATCTCCTCCCCTCAGAGTGACTCATAATCCCCTTAACTAGTACTGTACATTTACCCCAAACCTGGATGTACCCCTAAACTAGTACATAGCATCAATATTAGGGTACCGCCAGGTAGCCCTGATCTGGGTGACTATTATATCCAAAATTCACCCAGATCGGACCAGGGGTTCGGTAGTTAGGTGGAGGGTGAAGTTTGACTGACCGCACACGAGGTGGTATCCGAAAAGGGTTCCATGTGTTTGGGCCCTGCGGTCGGTCTCCGTTCGGCAGAAAAAACAGACAGTTATATTAGCCATCCACACTTAACTTCACCTGGATATTGATTCCCTCGTTCGGTACCTTGTTTCTACCGAATGGGGATTCGTTAGGACTCTCCGTTCGGTAGTTACGGAGCTCTGGAGGTCTCAGCGGTGTTCGGTTGTTTGAGTGTCCGATTTGAGTTCCAGACACTCGACGACCAAACACCGCTGAGCTTTTCATGCGTAAGATGGCCGCCGCCACGTGTACGCATACCGAATGGCGGCCACCCAGATACATCCATAACGAGCTTGTTAACCTGAGGTTAGAGAGAAGTGTGAACCTTAATAGCTGACACACGTCTCTCCGGGGTGGTCCAACAGTTCGGTAGTTTCCATATGCATAGTGTACGGATGGAAACTACCGGATAACATACGATTAGTACATAAAATTATAGCAATGTGAAAATTAACATAGGCATAACATACTGAACACAGTCACCTAGGCATATTACAGGACAGGCTTACTGCATTCCGCTACAGTGCTCCCCCTTGCCCACAAGCCGGCATACACAGTCTGATCCCACACGGATCAGCTTGGGGATGTCCGGGGTGCTCACGGATCATTTCTCCAGATCAGTTTGTCGTGACAACCCGTCAGCGTTCCCATTTTGCTTACCCGGGCGGTACTGAATGTTAAAGTCAAAAGGCTGCAGCGCCAAACTCCAGCGCAGCAGCCTGGCATTGTCCCTGTAGCGGCACCCCGGTGTAGTAGGGGTTTACGCCGCTGAGAAGGTGTCCTTTCCCCCAAGCACGAAGTTAGCTAAAGCATAACAGGTTCCCCATAATTACGACATCCAAGTAATAGTCATCCCCTCCAAGCACGAGACGAGACTCTGTGTTGAGGGTCAAAGTAGGAATAATGTTTATTCTGTAACTCGGGCTTTTATGCCGTACAACAACTCCTCCCCGTATCCGGAGGAGATAATACATTTACAGTCACTCCCACTGTACCGAGCAGAATATTATACAATTATTACAAGTTTTAATAACACACATAATATGCAACGAAAATACAATGTGCTACGTGTATTAGGGAACGGAGATCTAAGGGAACAACATACGTGAAAATCCCCTAGATCGGTTGAGCCGTTCGCCAGATACACGTTTGCACCAATTATGCAGGAACTATACAATATAAACGAAAACTCTCTTTTGGATCCGGTGTCTTTATTTCGGTACTTTGGATCCGTTGACTAGCATGGACGTACGTTGTCGGTAAGGTCGGCATTCGTCGTGTGGAAAGTTCGGTCATTAGTCCATGCGGTCAAAATGGCCGCGACCCATTGTTCTCTCCACGTGGCGATGTATACCGTACGGATCCACAAGTACCCGAAATCCACAATAATCCATATGCAACGGCAATTCTCCGAGATGGTATCTGTTACTCCCAAAAGGGGTCTGTCACACGGCTCCCTCCTAGTGGTACACTCCGGCAGACCTGGATTGATCCTTTCGGATTAACTTAGGGATGACCGGAATTCACTTGTCCGGAGAATTGTCCAGTTGTCGAGACAACCCATCGGCGTTGCCATTTAGCTTACCGGGTCGATAGCTGATGGTGAAATTGTATGTTTGCAGGGCCAAGCTCCATCTTAGCAATCGGCCATTGTCTCCTGCGACCCGGTTAAGCCATACCAATGGATTGTGGTCGGTTACCAAAGAAAATTCTTGTCCATACAAATACGGTGTTAGTTTTTTCAATGCCCATACCAGGGCCAGGCACTCTTTCTCTACGGCCGCATAGCTCACTTCCCTCGGTAACAACTTTCGGCTGAGGTATGCGACCGGATGCTCTTTTCCATCTTCCCCGATCTGGCTCAGCACAGCCCCCAGTCCATACATGGAAGCGTCTGTATGTACAAGGAAACGTTTGTTAGGTACTGGGGCAGCCAAGACAGGAGCATTAACAAGAGCATGTTTGAGGGATTGGAATGCGGCTTCGCAAGCGGGAGACCACAGGACCTGTCTGGGTAAATTCTTTTTGGTCAGGTCAGTCAAGGGCTTGGCTATCGTACTGTAGTCAGGGACGAAGCGCCTATAATATCCGGTGGTCCCTAAGAAGGCCAATACCTGGGTCTTGGTATTCGGTGTGGGCCAGTTCGCTACTGCTTCAACCTTGGCAGGCTCCGGTCTCTGGTTTCCACACCCTACCCGGTGTCCCAGGTATTGGACCTCGGCCATTCCTAAATGGCACTTCTCGGGTTTTAGTGTCAGGCCCGCGGCCCGAATCTTATCTAGTACTACCCCTACGTGGACTAAATGTTCTTCCCAAGACTCACTGTAGATCGCAATGTCATCCAGGTATGCACACGCAAACTCCTGGAAGCCATCGAGGAGCCGATCCACCATTCGCTGGAACGTAGCCGGGGCATTTTTCATCCCGAATGGCATGACCTTAAATTGGTATAGGCCAAACGGGGTGACAAAGGCCGACTTGGGGACGGCATCCTCGGCCAGGGGAATCTGCCAATAACCCTTGCAGAGGTCTATGGTAGAGAGATAGTTACCCCTGGCTATGCGATCTAGTAATTCGTCTACCCGGGGCATGGGGTAAGCGTCAGTGGTAGTCTTTTCATTTAGTCGCCTGTAGTCGACGCAGAACCGAGTGGTTCCGTCTTTCTTGGGAACTAGGACTACGGGAGAGGCCCAGGGACTGTCTGATGGCTCAATGACCCCCAGCTGGGTCATTTCCCGTATTTCCTTCAGCATCCCGTCCCGGACGGCTTCCGGAATACGGTAAGGGGGTTGTCGGAGGGGGGCCTGCCCTGGGGTTTCTACCTTGTGTATGGCCAGGGTGGTGTATCCTGGCTCCTGGGAGAAGGTACTCTGTTTCTCCCATAGGAGCTGTCTAGCTTGCTCTAGCTCCGTAGGGTTCAGTCGTTCTCCCAGCTTCACTAGGCTAACTGGGTCGGGGTGAGTCTCCCTTTCCAGTAGGTCCGGTAGGGGTAAATTTTCGGGGTCATCAGTAGCTGGGGCACAAACAGCGTTAACATCTTCCTGTCGCTCTTGGTATTCCTTCAACATGTTCACATGAAAGGATCGTTGGATCCTTTCATCTGCACAGCTGGCAATAAGGTAGGTGGTATCACAGAGTTGGGCTAAAACCTTGTAAGGACCCTGCCACGCAGCTTGCAGTTTGTTGTCCTTGACCGGTTTTAGCACCAATACCTTCTGCCCTATGTGGAATAGTCGTTGCCGGGCACCCCTATCGTACCATCGTTTCTGTCGCCCCTGGGCCGCCTGGAGATTCTCCCTTACCAACAGGGAGAGCTGCTCCATGCGGTCCCGGAGCTCTAGGACATATGGCACAATAGGTGTCCCTGCTTGCTCGGTTTCCCCTTCCCAGTGGTCCCGAATGAGATCGAGGGGTCCTCGCACCCTCCGCCCATACAACAACTCAAAGGGGGAAAAACCCGTAGATTCTTGGGGGACCTCCCTATACGCAAATAACAGGTGGGGTAAGAATCTTTCCCAGTCTCTGCAACCGTCCGTAAAGGTCCTCAACATTTGTTTGAGTGTCCCATTAAAGCGCTCACAGAGACCGTTAGTTTGGGGATGGTACGGGGAACTGAGCAGGGGTTTAATGTGGCACACTTTCCATAACTGCTGTGTGAGGACGGCCGTGAACTGGGTTCCTTGGTCGGATAGGATTTCTTTAGGGAACCCCACTCGAGTGAATATCTTAACCAAGGCATCGGCGACCGTCTCAGCTTCAATATTCGGCAGGGGTACTGCCTCGGGGTATCGGGTCCCATAGTCCACCACGGTAAGAATGTACTTCTTACCGGACGGGCTATGTCGCGCTAGGGGGCCTACAATGTCGACGGCGACCCTATAGAAAGGTTCCCCAATGATCGGCATCGACATTAATTTAGCCTTTGGGCGATCTCCCCTCTTACCCACCCGTTGGCAAGTGTCACAGGTTCTGCAATAGTGTCGCACGTCCCGGTTAAACCCTGGCCAGAAGAAATTCTGGGTAATCCTATGGCCCGTGCGACGTACTCCTAAATGGCCAGCTAAGGGTATATCGTGAGCGATCCTCATGATTTCTTGCCTGTATTTTTTCGGTAGCACTAGTTGCTTCTGCGGGACGGGGTTTTTACCTGCTGCGGGCTCCTGGGGGATCCTATACAGTCTATCCCCCACCCACTCGTAGCTTTCCCCATCTGTCCCCAGTTCCCCTTTATCTGCCTTATCCCTATATTTTCGTAGCGTGACGTCTTCCCGCGTTTCCCTCCCAAAAGTCTCAGGGGTATCCCAGTCTAAGGGAGTCTGTCCTAAGGTCACAGTCGGAGGGTTAGCTCTTACCTGGGTCTCCGCGACTGGCGGGCCGATTCCAATAGCACGAGCCTGAGCCCGGGTGGTGACAGGGCAGGCTCCAGCAGGACCTTGAGGAGCAAAAGCGGACAACAGCGGGGCTAAGTCATTTCCCAAGAGTACTTCCGCGGGTAGCCCTTTCATCAGGCCCACATTCACTTGGCCAGCTCCCACCCCCCAATCCAAATGCACTCGGGCCGTGGGGAGGCGATGTACTGCACCCCCGGCCACTCTAACGGCCACCGTTTGTCCAGTATGTTCCTTTTCGGGGACCAGGTCGTGTTGGATCAACGTTAGGGTGGCCCCAGTGTCTCGTAATCCACTGACAACTTGTCCATTTACTCGGACGGTTTGTCGGTGATGCTGCCGGTTATCTACGGCAGCCGCATATAGGGGATTGGCCTCGTGCAAAATCTCCCATTGCTCTTCCCCCAGGGGTTGGGCTTCAATGCAATGGGCCCCGGAGGTAAAGGGCCGGGTGTTCCCTTCAGCGGGCTTCCTCCAAGAAGCTTGTCGAGCTGGGTCTAGTGGGCATTTGTCTCTCAGGTGGCCCACCTGTTGGCACCTATGACACCGCCGGCGGTCCGGGGCACTGGACTGGGCGAAGCGGGAGGGGGTGTTGTAGCTAGGTTGATTAGCGGAGGTGGTTGGAGTAGGGCCGACGGGGCGGCTTTCGACTCGGAGAGCTGCCTTTTGGACCGAGGGGTCGGGTTTGCGGGCGTCCGCATACTCGTCAGCCATCCGGGCGGCTTCGGGTAGGTAAGTGGTCGCCTATCCCGAATCCACTCCCTGAGCTCCTTGTCCACCTTCTCAAAGAAATGCTCCAACAAAAACAATTGTAATACCTCCTCCGCGGTGGTAGCTTGGCACCCATCCATCCAGTGGCCAGCCGTGCGTTGCAGTCGGCAGGCCCATTCGGTGTAGGAGTCACCGGTTTGCTTTCGGGATTCCCGGAAGCGTCTCCGATATGCTTCGGGGGTTACTGCATATCGGGACAGGAGGGCTTCCTTGACCAATCGATAATTTCCCACCTCATGGTCCGGGATTGCTCGGAAAGCATCACTGGCTCGTCCGGATAACTTGCCAGACAAAATTTTAACCCACTCCTCGGCGGGTACTTTATGTATGGCACATTGACGCTCAAAATCCGCCAGGTATTGGTCAATCTCCCCCTCTGTTTCTACGAAATTTTTAAAAGCGGCAAAGTGGACTTTCCTCTTTTCCTCGGGAGTTTGAAGGGTCCCAGCAATTGGACTGGCGCTGGTTGACGTCTGGCGCCGGTTGGCATCGACCGCTGCGATTACTTGGGTCACGATCCTAGGCGAGGGGTTTGGTCCGTAGTGAGCCAACCTTACCCTCACCTCGTGGTCGAATCGTTCATCTTCCGGGGTTCGGACCAAGGCGATCTCTGGTTCTGGGTTTGGTTCGACACCCAGTTCGCCATTCTGTTCCGCTAAGTCCAATGCGACCAATTCTGCCAAAATGTCTCTTTTCTTTTTGTTGCTAGCCGAACGACCACGGCTCTCCAACAAGTCTTTTAGGGTGGATCGTTTCAACCTTCCGTAGTAGGCCTCCATCCTGTTTGCTCTCGGTAGCTGTCCTTCTGGGGTGAAAGAACGATCCCACCGCTGCCACCAATTGTAGCGGCACCCCGGTGTAGTAGGGGTTTACGCCGCTGAGAAGGTGTCCTTTCCCCCAAGCACGAAGTTAGCTAAAGCATAACAGGTTCCCCATAATTACGACATCCAAGTAATAGTCATCCCCTCCAAGCACGAGACGAGACTCTGTGTTGAGGGTCAAAGTAGGAATAATGTTTATTCTGTAACTCGGGCTTTTATGCCGTACAACAACTCCTCCCCGTATCCGGAGGAGATAATACATTTACAGTGGGAGTCACTCCCACTGTACCGAGCAGAATATTATACAATTATTACAAGTTTTAATAACACACATAATATGCAACGAAAATACAATGTGCTACGTGTATTAGGGAACGGAGATCTAAGAGAACAACATACGTGAAAATCCCCTAGATCGGTTGAGCCGTTCGCCAGATACACGTTTGCACCAATTATGCAGGAACTATACAATATAAACGAAAACTCTCTTTTGGATCCGGTGTCTTTATTTCGGTACTTTGGATCCGTTGACTAGCATGGACGTACGTTGTCGGTAAGGTCGGCATTCGTCGTGTGGAAAGTTCGGTCATTAGTCCATGCGGTCAAAATGGCCGCGACCCATTGTTCTCTCCACGTGGCGATGTATACCGTACGGATCCACAAGTACCCGAAATCCACAATAATCCATATGCAACGGCAATTCTCCGAGATGGTATCTGTTACTCCCAAAAGGGGTCTGTCACAGTCCCCAGCCACCCGGTTCAGCCAGACTAACGGGTTGTGATCCGTGAGCAGGGAAAAAGCCTGTCCATATAAATACGGCTGCAACTTCTTCAAGGCCCACACCACAGCCAGGCATTCCTTCTCAATGGCGGCGTAGCTTACTTCCCTGGGTAATAACTTGCGACTGATGTAAGCCACTGGATGTTCTCCGCCATCGGCCCCGACTTGGCTCAGTACTGCCCCCAATCCAAACATAGAAGCGTCTGTGTGTACAAGAAAACGTTTAGTTGGATTGGGAGCGGCCAAGACAGGGTGCATTGACAAGTGCATTTTTCAGATGTTGGAATGCCTGTTCACACTCCGGGGTCCAGGTTACTTGGCGGGGAAGGTTTTTGCGGGTCAGGTCAGTGAGAGGTTTGGCCAGGGCACTATAATTGGGGACAAACTTCCTGTAGTACCCTGCTGTCCCTAGGAACGCTAACACCTGGGTTTTAGTCTTAGGGGTAGGCCACTGGGCTACAGCCTCTACCTTGGCTGGTTCTGGCTTCTGTTTGCCACAGCCCACTCGATGGCCCAGGTACTGTACCTCGGCCATCCCAATGCTACATTTAGCTGGTTTCAAGGTCAAACCGGCTTCCCTGATCCGGTCTAGAACCGCTCCTATATGGGCCAAGTGCTCCTGCCAGGTATTGCTGAATATGGCAATATCGTCGAGATATTGGCGCAGGTATAGGCGCAGGTATAGTCTTGGAACCCATCTAGGAGGCGGTCCACCATCCGCTGGAAGGTAGCCGGTGCGTTTTTCATCCCAACCGGCATGACCTTGAATTGGTACCGATTGGTACCGAATTGTCAAGCCGAATGGGGTGACAAAGGCGGACTTCGGGATGGCGTCCGGGGCCAATGGAATCTGCCAATATCCTTTACACAGATCAATAGTGGTAAGGTATTGGCCTCTGGCCATCCGGTCTAGTAACTCATCTATCCTCGGCATAGGGTATGCGTCGGATACAGTCTTTTCATTCAGTCTCCTGTAATCCACGCAAAAACGGGTTGTACCGTCCCGTTTTGGTACGAGGACCACGGGAGACGCCCAGGGCTATCCGAGGGTTCAATTACCCCTAGCTGTATCATCTCCTCAATCTCTTTGCGCATATTTTCCCGCACCGCTTCAGGTATGCAGTACGGGGTCTGGCGCATGGGGAGTTGTCCTGGGGTTTCCACTCGGTGGGTGGCCAGAGGTGTGTATCCAGGTACATTAGAAAAGGTCTCCTGTTTTTTGCAGGAGTTGCTGTACCTCGATACGCTCCTGTGAACTCAACCGATCCCCCAGGACAACCTCCCCTAAATCTCCAGATAGCTGTCCGTCTCCCAGCAGATCGGGAAGGGGCAAGCTGTCACATTCTTCAGAGGTGGGTGCACAAATAGCCGTCACCTCTTCTGTGCGTTCCAGGTAAGGCTTCATCATGTTTACATGGATCATGCGTCGCCCTCCAGTCCCTGCGCAGGGGCCAATTATATAAGTGGTGTCACATCTCTGTTCCACCACTCTATAAGGGCCTTGCCAGGCGGCCTGTAGCTTATCATGTCGGACAGGTTTTAAAATTAAAACTTTCTGCCCAACCTGGAAGCTACGGTCCCTGGCACCCTGATCGTACCAGGTGCGCTGGCGCGTCTGAGCCGCCTGTAGGTTCTCCTTTACCGTCTTAGTTAGCGCTTCCAGGCGGTCTCGGAGAGCCAACACATATGGTATGATAGGGGTGACGTCTGTGCTACGGTCTCCCTCCCAATGTTCCCTAATTAAATCTAGCGGCCCCTTTACCCTCCTCCCGAACAGCAGTTCAAATGGGGAAAATCCTGTGGATTCCTGCGGCACCTCCCTATAAGTGAATAAAAGGTGAGGCAGGAATCGTTCCCAGTCTCGGTGGGTCTCAGCAAAGGTTCGGAGCATCTGTTTTAAGGTGCCATTGAACCGTTCGCAGAGCCCTTTGGTCTGGGGATGGTAGGGGGCACTAATTATGGGCCTGACCTTACAAAATTTCCAGAGGTGTTGGGTGACTTCGGCCGTGAACTGAGTACCCTGATCCGAGATGATCTCCCTGGGTAACCCCATCCGGGAGAAAATCTGCATCAGCGCCTCAGCCACAGTCTCAGCATGGATATTGGTCAAGGCTACCGCCTCGGGGTAGCGAGTGGTGTAATCCACTACCGTCAAAATATACTTTTTGCCCGATGGGCTAGGTTTCCGGAGGGGGCCTATGATATCCACGGCTATTCTAGGAAAAGGTTCCTCAATTATAGGTAGCGGGTGTAACTTGGCCTTGCGCTTATCCCCCCTCTTTCCTACCCTCTGGCACGTATCGCAGGTGTTGCAATATTTGCGCACCTCCTGGCTAATTCCTGGCCAAAAGAAATTCTGGGTCAGCCGATATCTGGTACGGCTGACCCCCAAATGTCCGGATAGCGGAATATCGTGGGCTATCCGGAGTGGTACGACGAGCTGTCTTAAAGTAATCGGGTCTGACCTCTGTGGTACGACGAGCTGTCTTAAAATAATCGGGTCTGACCCAGCTACCTGCTTATCAGACTCTCTGTACAGTAACTGCCTATCCCATACAAATCTTTCCCCCTCCGCCCCAGGTTGGTCAGAGGTAACTTTGTCTCTATACACCTGTAGGGTAGGGTCAGTGATTACCTCTGCCGCAAATTCGTTGGGAGGGGCCCCAGAGACACAATCTAAGGGAGGGGAAGGATCTCTTACCTGGACCTCCGGCAGTGTGTTGTGGTTCTGGGTGCGGGCCTGTTGCCTGGTGACCACGGGATGCGCTTCCTCCATGGTTTGGGGCTCAAATGCAGAGGTGAGCTTGCCCAGGTCGTTTCTCAAGATCACCTCAGCGGGTAATTGTGGCATCAGTCCCACCTCCACAGTCCCTGACCCCGCACCCCAATGCAAATGTACCTGTGCTGTATCTAGCCGGTACACGGCTCCCCCAGCAACCCTGACAGCCACAGTCTTATTGGTTTTAGCCCTGTCAGAGACCAAGTGGCCTTGGACCAAGGTGATAGTGGCTCCCGAATCCCTGAGCCCCTGCATAGGCTTTCCCTCAAGGTACACGGTCTGCCTGTGGTGCTGTCTATTATCCGCATGTGCCTGCAGTGGGTTGGCTTCATGCAATACCTCCCACGGTTCCACAGAAGTAACGGGAACTGCAGAGCCATAGGTGATGGATGTCTCGTTCTGATAATGATGTGCCGCTGCCCTCGGTGGTGGTGGTGGCCCTGGTCTGATCCAGGTGGAGCGATCTCTAGACTGCGGGCAATCTCGCTGGTAGTGTCCCCACTTCTGGCACCGGTGACATTGTACAGAAGTGGTTGGGCGGAACTTTGGTGGAGCTGCTGCAGGTGCTGGTGGGGGTAGCTGTATTGGTGTGGGGTGAGCGTTAGTGGAGAAGGAGTTCCCCCCTAGAGGTCGCAGAGCAGGTTTAACACTCACCGCCTTGTGCTGCCTGCGAGCATTCATATAGTCATCTGCATTATGAGCAGCCTCGGTGAGGGTTTTAGGGTTACAGTCTCTCACCCATTCCTGCAGTTCAGCGGAAACCCCCTCATAAAACTGTTCAAGTAGCAGCATTTGTAATAGGTCCTCCATGGACCGGGCCTGATTTGCCTGTACCCATCCGAGGGCTGCTCTTTGTAAGCGGCAAGCCCATTCTGCATACGAGTCTTTTTCTGCCTTTTTTAAGTCTCTGAAACGTCGGCGGTAGACTTCTGGGGTCATAGCATATCGGGCTAAGATAACCTCTTTTACACGGCTATAATCTCTGATTTCTGCGTCCGGTATGATACGGTAGGCTTCAGCTGCCCTCCCTGATAACCGTCCTGCTAAGATGGGTACCCAGTCCTCCCTCTGTATTTTATGTAATGCACACAGTCTTTCAAAGTCTTTGAGAAAGGCATCTATGTCTTCCTCTGCTTCTGCATACATTTTAAATGCTTGATATGGGATCTTTGGCTTACCCTCTTGCACCACAGACACCGCTGGACTTCTTTCTGGTGTCTGCGGTCTCCTTTGTCGCATTACGAACTCTTGCACCTCCGTCATGGTTTTGGAGATGATTTCCGCTGATGGGTTTTCCCCATAAAATGCCAGTCTGAATTGGACTTGCCTTTGGAACTCCTCTTGCTCTGTTCTTTCGGTCTCATTCCTCTGTTCAGTGACCAAACTCTCCTCTGTTCGGTATTCTGCCATCACTTCAGCGATAAGTGTTGCTTTTGTTTTGCTGCTGGCTGGAATACCCTTTGCTTCCAGAAGGTCTTTTAATGTGGATCGCTTTAGTGTAGCAAAATCAATCTACATTAATCCTTGTTCCTCTGTGAGTCTGGATCCCAGCGCTGCCAACCAATGTAGCGGAGAGCTGATGTCCCACAGCTATTCTCCACTTAAGATCTCAGGAGCAAGGCAATAGTAAATCCACAAGCAGAGTTTCCAGCAGGTAAAAAGACACAGCAATATCCCAACAGCAATCCCAATAACTGGACGACACACAGTTTCAGGAGCAGAACTAACAATCTTTATTCCAGGGTTCCTTATAAAGCATGCTCCCATGCAAGGGAGGGATTCACATCAATTAAGACAGTAACCAATACTGTAACTGTTACCTCCCACACATCTCCTCCCCTCAGAGTGACTCATAATCCCCTTAACTAGTACTGTACATTTACCCCAAACCTGGATGTACCCCTAAACTAGTACATAGCATCAATATTAGGGTACCGCCAGGTAGCCCTGATCTGGGTGACTATTATATCCAAAATTCACCCAGATTGGACCAGGGGTTCGGTAGCAGGGGAGGGCTGGCAGCGTTAGGCCTGGGGGGCAAATCCAGTCAAGTGGCCCATCGCACCAAGAGGAGAGTAAAAACACGTTTCCCATGTGATTGAAAGGGGGGGCAGTCACCTAAACAGACACACTCACTGACAGGCACACACACTTGCTGATTTGACACACACTAACAAACACACACTCACTGACAGGCACACGCACACTCACTGACAGACACACTGTTACAGGCATACTGACTCACACAGCCATACAAATTGACACACACACATACAGGCATACTGGCTAACAGACACAGACAAACTGGCACACACACAGAGACATACATACTTGCATACACACACACAGACATACTTGCACACACACGCAGACCTACTAACACACACACACACACACACAGACCTAGACACACACACACAGACCTACTGACACACACACACACAGACACAGACATACTGACACACACACACACTTTACACTTTTAAAGACAGTTTCCTACCTTTGCTGGTACCTTTCCTGAGGTCCAGTGTGCTGGCTAGGGTGCTTGGGAGTTGGGGTCTAGCTCTTCTTGCTGTGTATGGGCCACCCGGTGGTCCCCCTTAGTGTGTGGGCCCCAGTTCAACCACAGTACCAGCACCGCGGGCCCATGGGGGGCATAACTGGGGACCATTGGGCCCCTGTGCAAGAATTAAAGTAGGGCCCCCTTGTCACTCTACCTGGTGCATATTTTCACTCGTCACTCCCCACTAAGCAATACACATGGTTGACATGTGTGTGGTTTCTTTGTGTGACTGTACTGTTGCTGAGTGAGTGTTACATGTATGTGTGTAGTTGGATGAGTGTGATTGTGTGGGTGTGAGAGCTGGCTGAGTGTGATTGTATTTGTGGATGTAAGAAACAGAGAGGGAGATAGAGTGCCAGAGAAGACAGATAGGGAGGGAGAGACCGAGAAAGAGAGCCAAAGGGAGACAGAGCTACACATGTAAAGAGATGGAGAGACAGAGAGTGACACAGGGAAAGGAGAGCCAGAGACAGCTAGAGAGAGACAAAGAGTGACACAAGGAAAGGAGAGACTGAGACAGCTAGAAAACCATAGAGAGACAGAGAGTGACACAAGGAAAGGAGAGACTGAGACAGCTAGAAAACCATAGAGAGACAGAGAGTGACACAAGGAAAGGAGAGCCAGAGATAGCTAGAAAACCATAGAGAGACAGAGAGTGACACAAGGAAAGGAGAGCCAGAGACAGCTAGAAAACCATAGAGAGACAGAGAGTGACACAAGAAAAGGAGAGCCAGAGACAGCTAGAAAACCATAGAGAGACAGAGAGTGACACAAGGAAAGGAGAGCCAGAGACAGCTAGAAAACCATAGAGAGACAGAGAGTGACACAAGGAAAGGAGAGCCAGAGACAGCTAGAAAACCATAGAGAGACAGAGAGTGACACAAGGAAAGGAGAGCCAGAGACAGCTAGAGAGAGACAGAGTGACACAAGGAAAGGAGAGACTGAGACAGCTAGAAAACTAGAGAGACAGAGAGTGACACAAGGAAAGGAGATCCAGAGACAGCTAGAAAACCATAGAGACAGAGAGTGACACAAGAAAAGGAGAGCCAGAGACAGCTAGAGAGAGACAGAGTGACACAAGGAAAGGAGAGACTGAGACAATTAAAAAACTAGAGAGACAGAAAGGAAGTGAGACACACAGAAAGAAGTAGAGCCAGGAAGAGACAGCCTCCTATGTGTGCAGGGAGAGGTGAGGTAGAGTATTTCACTCACCTTGATCCTGTGTTCCACTGCTGCAAGCTGGGACAGGTCTTTCTGGGGGCCTTAGCTATGCTGGGCTTGCTCTGTGCTCCCCTGTGCAGACTGAGTGCTGGCATCCTGGGAACTTAGGGAGGGGCCCTGCAGGCAGGATATGGAGGCAGCTCTACCAGAACTCCGCCCAGGAAGAGGTGAGGGTAGGCATTGAGTTCCGGTGTGCCTCCGCGGGACACCCAAACAATGAATACAGCGGGACCTCCATCTGCACCCCACTCTGCCTCTTAGTGAGGTAAGATAATTGCTATTTAGTATATTGCCGAATTAGCAATATACTAAATAGCAGTTTTGCCAGGGGAGCCAGTCCTGCCAGTAGGGGTCTACAGAGCAGCCAGGCCCCCTGGTGTGATGGGCCTGGACGCAGCTCCGACCCGGTAGTTCAGCCACTGGGGGGAACTTTTTTTTTTATTTTGGATGTGGGCAGCCCTGGATTTAGGTCGGCCTGGGGGGCAATTGCCACCCTGCCCCCCGCCCCAGCCCGCCCCTGTTCGGTAGTTAGGTG
This sequence comes from Pelobates fuscus, assembly GCF_036172605.1. Taxonomy (NCBI): domain Eukaryota; kingdom Metazoa; phylum Chordata; class Amphibia; order Anura; family Pelobatidae; genus Pelobates; species Pelobates fuscus. The sequence continues at coordinate 4,580,639 of NC_086321.1, read as the reverse complement.
GAGGGTAAAGTTTGACCGACCGCACACGAGGTGGTATCCGAAAAGGGTTCCATGTGTTTGGGCCCTGCGGTCGGTCTCCGTTCAGCAGAGAAAACAGACAGTTATATTAGCCATCCACACTTAACTTCACCTGGATATTGATTCCCTCGTTCGGTACCTTGTTTCTACCGAATGGGGATTCGTTAGGACTCTCCGTTCGGTAGTTACGGAGCTCTGGAGGTCTCAGTGGTATTCGGTTGTTTGAGTGTCCGATTTGAGTTCCAGACACTCGACGACCAAACACCGCTGAGCTTTTCATGCGTAAGATGGCCGCCGCCACGTGTACGCATACCGAATGGCGGCCACCCAGATACATCCATAACGAGCTTGTTAACCTGAGGTTAGAGAGAAGTGTGAACCTTAATAGCTGACACACTTCTCTCCGGGGTGGTCCAACAGTTCGGTAGTTTCCATATGCATAGTGTACGGATGGAAACTACCGAATAACATACGATTAGTAGATAAAATTATAGCAATGTGAAAATTATCATAGGCATAACATACTGAACACAGTCACCTAGGCATATTACAGGACAGGCTTACTGCATTCCGCTACACTGCTCCCCCTTGCCCACAAGCCGGCATACACAGTCTGATCCCACACGGATCAGCTTGGGGATGTCCGGGGTGCTCACGGATCATTTCTCCAGATCAGTTTGTCGTGACAACCCGTCAGCGTTCCCATTTTGCTTACCCGGGCGGTACTGAATGTTAAAGTCAAAAGGCTGCAGCGCCAAACTCCAGCGCAGCAGCCTGGCATTGTCCCCAGCCACCCGGTTCAGCCAGACTAACGGGTTGTGATCCGTGAGCAGGGAAAAAGCCTGTCCATATAAATACGGCTGCAACTTCTTCAAGGCCCACACCACAGCCAGGCATTCCTTCTCAATGGCGGCGTAGCTTACTTCCCTGGGTAATAACTTGCGACTGATGTAAGCCACTGGATGTTCTCCGCCATCGGCCCCGACTTGGCTCAGTACTGCCCCCAATCCAAAAATAGAAGCGTCTGTGTGTACAAGAAAACGTTTAGTTGGATTGGGAGCGGCCAAGACAGGGTGCATTGACAAGTGCATTTTTCAGATGTTGGAATGCCTGTTCACACTCCGGGGTCCAGGTTACTTGGCGGGGAAGGTTTTTACGGGTCAGGTCAGTGAGAGGTTTGGCCAGGGCACTATAATTGGGGACAAACTTCCTGTAGTACCCTGCTGTCCCTAGGAACGCTAACACCTGGGTTTTAGTCTTAGGGGTAGGCCACTGGGCTACAGCCTCTACCTTGGCTGGTTCTGGCTTCTGTTTGCCACAGCCCACTCGATGGCCCAGGTACTGTACCTCGGCCATCCCAATGCTACATTTAGCTGGTTTCAAGGTCAAACCGGCTTCCCTGATCCGGTCTAGAACCGCTCCTATATGGGCCAAGTGCTCCTGCCAGGTATTGCTGAATATGGCAATATCGTCGAGATATTGGCGCAGGTATAGGCGTAGGTATAGACTTGGAACCCATCTAGGAGGCGGTCCACCATCCGCTGGAAGGTAGCCGGTGCGTTTTTCATCCCAAACGGCATGACCTTGAATTGGTACAAGCCGAATGGGGTGACAAAGGCGGACTTCGGGATGGCGTCCGGGGCCAATGGAATCTGCCAATATCCTTTACACAGATCAATAGTGGTAAGGTATTGGCCTCTGGCCATCCGGTCTAGTAACTCATCTATCCTCGGCATAGGTTATGCGTCGGATACGGTCTTTTCATTCAGTCTCCTGTAATCCACGCAAAAATGGGTCGTACCGTCCCGTTTTGGTACGAGGACCACGGGAGACGCCCAGGGCTATCCGAGGGTTCAATTACCCCTAGCTGTATCATCTCCTCAATCTCTTTGCGCATATTTTCCCGCACCGCTTCAGGTATGCAGTACAGGGTCTGGCGCATGGGGAGTTGTCCTGGGGTTTCCACTCGGTGGGTGGCCAGAGGTGTGTATCCAGGTACATTAGAAAAGGTCTCCTGTTTTTAGCAGGAGTTGCTGTACCTCGATACGCTCCTGTGAACTCAACCGATCCCCCAGGACAACCTCCCCTAAATCTCCAGATAGCTGTCCGTCTCCCAGCAGATCGGGAAGGGGCAAGCTGTCACATTCTTCAGAGGTGGGTGCACAAATAGCCGTCACCTCTTCTGAGCGTTCCTGGTAGGGCTTCATCATGTTTACATGGATCATGCGTCGCCCTCCAGTCCCTGCGCAGGGGCCAATTATATAAGTGGTGTCACATCTCTGTTCCACCACTCTATAAGGGCCTTGCCAGGCGGCCTGTAGCTTATCATGTCGGACAGGTTTTAAAATTAAAACTTTCTGCCCAACCTGCAAGCTACGGTCCCTGGCGTCCCGATCATACCAGGTGCGCTGGCGCGTCTGAGCCGCCTGTAGGTTCTCCTTTACCGTCTTAGTTAGCGCTTCCAGGCGGTCTCGGAGAGCCAACACATATGGTACGATAGGGGTGCCGTCTGTGCTACGGTCTCCCTCCCAATGTTCCCTAATTAAATCTAGCGCCCCCCTTACCCTCCTCCCGAACAACAGTTCAAATGGGGAAAATCCTGTGGATTCCTGCGACACCTCCCTATAAGCGAATAAGAGGTGAGGCAGGAATCGTTCCCAGTCTCGGTGGGTCTCAGCGAAGGTTTGGAGCATCTGTTTTAAGGTGCCATTGAACCGTTCGCAGAGCCCATTGGTCTGGGGATGGTAGGGGGCACTAATTATGGGCCTGACCTTACAAAATTTCCAGAGGTGTTGGGTGACTTCGGCCGTGAACTGAGTACCCTGATCCGAGATGATCTCCCTGGGTAACCCCATCCGGGAGAAAATCTGCATCAGCGCCTCAGCCACAGTCTCAGCATGGATATTGTTCAAGGTTACCGCCTCGGGGTAGCGAGTGGTGTAATCCACTACCGTCAAAATATACTTTTTGCCCGATGGGCTAGGTTTCCGGAGGGGGCCTATGATATCCACGGCTATTCTATGAAAAGGTTCCTCAATTATAGGTAGCGGGTGTAACTTGGCCTTGCGCTTATCCCCCCTCTTTCCTACCCTCTGGCACGTATCGCAGGTGTTGCAATATTTGCGCACCTCCTGGCTAATTCCTGGCCAAAAGAAATTCTGGGTCAGCCGATATCTGGTACGGCTGACCCCCAAATGTCCGGATAGCGGAATATTGTGGGCTATCCGGAGTGGTACGACGAGCTGTCTTAAAGTAATCGGGTCTGACCTCTGTGGTACGACGAGCTGTCTTAAAGTAATCGGGTCTGACCCAGCTACCTGCTTATCAGACTCTCTGTACAGTAACTGCCTATCCCATACAAATCTTTCCCCCTCCGCCCCAGGTTGGTCAGAGGTAACTTTGTCTCTATACACCTGTAGGGTAGGGTCAGTGATTACCTCTGCCGCAAATTCGTCGGGAGGGGCCCCAGAGACACAATCTAAGGGAGGGGAAGGATCTCTTACCTGGACCTCCGGCAGTGTGTTGTGGTTCTGGGTGCGGGCCTGTTGCCTGGTGACCACGGGATGCGCTTCCTCCGTGGTTTGGGGCTCAAATGCAGAGGTGAGCTTGCCCAGGTCGTTTCCCAAGATCACCTCAGCGGGTAATTGTGGCATCAGTCCCACCTCCACAGTCCCTGACCCCGCACCCCAATGCAAATGTACCCGTGCTGTATCTAGCCGGTACACGGCTCCCCCAGCAACCCTGACAGCCACAGTCTTATTGGTTTTAGCCCTGTCCGAGACCAAGTGGCTTTGGACCAAGGTGATAGTGGCTCCCGAATCCCTGAGCCCCTGCATAGGCTTTCCCTCAAGGTACACGGTCTGCCTGTGGTGCTGTCTATTATCCGCCTGTGCCTGCAGTGGGTTGGCTTCATGCAATACCTCCCACGGTTCCACAGAAGTAACGGGAACTGCAGAGCCATAGGTGATGGATGTCTCGTTCTGAGAATGATGTGCCACTGCACCCGGTGGTGGTGGTGGCCCTGGTCTGATCCAGGTGGAGCGATCTCTAGACTGCGGGCAATCTCGCTGGTAGTGATCTTTGGCTTACCCTCTTGCACCACAGACACCGCTGGACTTCTTTCTGGTGTCTGCGGTCTCCTTTGTCGCATTACGAACTCTTGCACCTCCGTCATGGTTTTGGAGATGATTTCCGCTGATGGGTTTTCCCCATAAAATGCCAGTCTGAATTGGACTTGCCTTTGGAACTCCTCTTGCTCTGTTCTTTCGGTCTCATTCCTCTGTTCAGTGACCAAACTCTCCTCTGTTCGGTATTCTGCCATCACTTCAGCGATAAGTGTTGCTTTTGTTTTGCTGCTGGCTGGAATACCCTTTGCTTCCAGAAGGTCTTTTAATGTGGATCGCTTTAGTGTAGCAAAATCAATCTACATTAATCCTTGTTCCTCTGTGAGTCTGGATCCCAGCGCTGCCAACCAATGTAGCGGAGAGCTGATGTACCACAGCTATTCTCCACTTAAGATCCCAGTGAGGCTCAGGAGCAAGGCAATAGTAAATCCACAAGCAGAGTTTCCAGCAGGTAAAAAGACACAGCAATATCCCAACAGCAATCCCAATAACTGGACGACACACAGTTTCAGGAGCAGAACTAACAATCTTTATTCCAGGGTTCCTTATAAAGCATGCTCCCATGCAAGGGAGGGATTCACATCAATTAAGACAGTAACCAATACTGTAACTGTTACCTCCCACACATCTCCTCCCCTCAGAGTGACTCATAATCCCCTTAACTAGTACTGTACATTTACCCCAAACCTGGATGTACCCCTAAACTAGTACATAGCATCAATATTAGGGTACCGCCAGGTAGCCCTGATCTGGGTGACTATTATATCCAAAATTCACCCAGATCGGACCAGGGGTTCGGTAGTTAGGTGGAGGGTAAAGTTTGACCGACCGCACACGAGGTGGTATCCGAAAAGGGTTCCATGTGTTTGGGCCCTGCGGTCGGTCTCCGTTCAGCAGAGAAAACAGACAGTTATATTAGCCATCCACACTTAACTTCACCTGGATATTGATTCCCTCGTTCGGTACCTTGTTTCTACCGAATGGGGATTGGCTCTGGAGGTCTCAGCGGTGTTCGGTTGTTTGAGTGTCCGATTTGAGTTCCAGACACTCGACGACCAAACACCGCTGAGCTTTTCATGCGTAAGATGGCAGCCGCCACGTGTACGCATACCGAATGGCGGCCACCCAGATACATCCATAACGAGCTTGTAACCTGAGGTTAGAGAGAAGTGTGAACCTTAATAGCTGACACACTTCTCTCCGGGGTGGTCCAACAGTTCGGTAGTTTCCATATGCATAGTGTATGGATGGAAACTACCGAATAACATACGATTAGTACATAAAATTATAGCAATGTGAAAATTAACATAGGCATAACATACTGAACACAGTCACCTAGGCATATTACAGGACAGGCTTACTGCATTCCGCTACAGGTACTACAGTGGCATGTTTAAGGTCAGCGGGACAACGCCAGAAGAGAGAGAGCAGTTGAAGATGTGCATTAAGGGAGGCACAAGACAAGGGGAGAGAGATCTGATGAGGTGAGACGGGACAGGATCGTGCGGGTAACTGGTGGAGAGGAAAGGATAAGCGCAGCAACCTCTTGTTCAGTAGCTGGGGAGAAAGTCTGAAGTGTAGGCAAGGCATGATCTATGTGTGGTTGAGAAAGAGAACGGCAAGGAGGGGAGAATGCTTTCCTTAGCTGTTCAATCTTGTCGGTAAAGTAGCATGCAAAGCTATTGTAAGGTTAGTTTGGGGGGTGTCAACAGCAGGGCAAAGAAGAGAGTTAAAGGTGTCAAAGAGACACCTGGGATTACGGGAGCATGAACTAATGAGAGAGGAAAAGTATGACTGTTTGGCCAGGGCAAGGGCTGAGCTGTATAAACACAATATGAGTCTATAATGGAGAAAGTCTGCCTGGGTGCGAGACTTCCTCCAGTAGTGTTCAGCACAACGGGAGCAACTTTGCAGATAGCGTGTTGATTTAGTATGCCACGACTGGGGGCGTGTCCTTCTCGAGGTGCATGTTTGGAGTGGTACTGCAGTGTTTAAGGCAGAGGTGAGGGTAGTGTTATATGTGGAGATGGTCAGTGAGGGACAGGAGAGGGAAGGGATGGATAGGAATCAATATCAGCTGACAGCTGCTCGAGGTCAATAGAATTAAGGTTCCTCCTGAGTTGAGGGGTGTTAAGACCTGCAGTGGTTATGGTACTGAGGTCTTCTATTCCTTTCCCAATAGCTGAGCATAAGTGATTATAAATGCAGTTAAGGTGTAGAGGAATAGTGTAGATGAATGTAGCTTCCAAGACGATTCTCCCCAGCAAGTAAAATATACCCCAACTAGACTCCATGATGGGCAGGGCCAGATTAACATAGGGGCTGATGGAGCTACAGCTTCAGGCCCATGGAATAGGCCTATTTAAAAAAATATATATATATATTTATTTATTTTTTATTTTTTTTACACACTACTCTCAGGTTTGCCACCTGACTGGTATTTTAAGGCACAGTCCGTATTTGAGGCTGAGTGGCCCTGACGGTATTGCAGTTATATCGGCAATACAAATGGAAATATTTTTCTCAGTATAAACGGAGATTACTCTGCAATACCAGCACCGGCCAGCAGGGGTCACTGTCTATAGAGAGAGGCAGGGATAGGAAGTTACAGCATCTCCCTGCCTCTCTCTACTCACTGATCAGCGGGGGAGCAGCTACACAGCACAGAGAGTCCAGACAGCAGCTCCCAGCCTGCAGAGACAGACTACAGCTCAGGGAAGTGAGGGATAGGGTAAAGGCTGCTGGGAGACATGGGGACACTGAGACATTAGGGGACACTGGGAGATGCAGGGACGTGGGGACACTGAGACACTTGGGGACAATGGGAAACATGGGGACACTGAGACACTAGGGGACACTGTGAGACATGGGGACGCTGAGACACATGGGGATGCTGTGAGACATAGGGAGACACATTGAGACACGAGTGTAACGGCACCCCCAGACATAAAAGGGGTGAAACTGCCGTTTAGGAGATCTTCCCTTTCCAGAGATCAGGCACAGCTACTGCAGAACACCAAACTCCCGAACTGGATACAAAATAGCACTCCAACTCCGCCATTCGCAAACCCGAAAATTTTGTGTTCGCGACATCACTAATCCTCTGCACTGACACCCAGACACTAACCCTTCTCTCTGACACCCATACACTAACCCTCCTCTCTAACACCCAGAAACTAACCCTCCTCTCTAACACCCAGAAACTAACCCTCCTCTCTAACACCCGGAAACTAACCCTCCTCTCTAACACCCAGAAACTAACCCTCCTCTCTAACACCCAGAAACTAACCCTCCACTCTGACACCCATACACTAACCCTCTGCACTGACACCCAGACACTAACCCTCCACTCTAACATCCAAGCCCTAACTCTCTGCACTGACACCAAGACACTAACCCTCTGCACTGACACCCAGACACTAACCCTCTGCACTGACACCCAGACACTAACCCTCCACTCTAACATCCAAGCCCTAACTCTCTGCACTGACACCCATACACTAACCCTTCTCTCTAACATCCAAGCACTAATTCTCTGCACTGACCCCCAGACAAAAATCCTCCCCTTTTTTTATAGATGCTTTTAGCATTGTGGTCCAAGTTAATCCTTGTCCTTTTACAGCATAGAGTTAATTAGTTCCTGTCTATGTTATAATATACTCAGAGATGACATACAGAGTATTTATTAAAGGGACACTATAGTCACCTGAACAACTTTAGCTTAATGAAGCAGTTTTGGTGTATAGAACATGCCCCTGCAGCCTCACTGCTCAATCCTCTGCCATTTAGGAGTTAAATCCCTTTGTTTATGAACCCTAGTCACACCTCCCTGCATGTGACTTGCACATCCTTCCATAAACACTTCCTGTAAAGAGAGCCCTATTTAGGCTTTCTTTATTGCAAGTTCCGTTTAATTAAGATTTTCTTATCCCCTGCTATGTTAATAGCTTTCTAGACCCTGCAAGAGCCTCTTGTATGTGATTAAAGTTCAATTTAGAGATTGAGATACAATTTTATAACATGACAGGAGGCTTCGTATTTGCTTAAGACTTTCTTTACTTAAGATTCACAGCAGCACTTTTTTACTTAGTAACAGGGTAACCAATCAGAAAAAAGATAACATGGCATAAAAGTCCCTCCCTGTGACGTCACTTCCTCTTTCTTTGCTGCTTCACACCAGTACAGGTCAGAGTGCCACTGTCTCCTACTTTCTGTGGGTTTTTCTGTGGTTCACTTATTAATTTTCTGTCATCTGTTTTACATCATTCACTATTATTATATACTGTTATATTTGTTCTAATATTTCTTATCCTTGGGCTTTTATTTATCCACCTTATTTATCCTTTGCCTATACTTTCCTCACTATTGAGATTTTTATGTTTTTCACTACATCTAAATTCTATCTTTTGTATTCCGATTCTTTATAACTGTTTTTTTCCGTTTTCTAATATCTGTTTGCTACCTCTTTTAGTCCGGTTTGCGAGCGGCATTCTGTGCCCCGTTTTTCCCGGGCTTTTGGGCTGTGGAGAACGCCTCCATCAGCTCTCAGTGCGCACGGCGGCCATCTTGGATCTCGCACTCATCCGCGAGATCCAAGCGGCCTCCTCGTTCGCTTGTGCGCATGCGCGAGATCGCGGCGGCCATTTTCTTGGTTCCGCGATCTGCAATCTCTCCGGCCGTGCGGCGGCCATTTTTTGCCGCATTTCGCGGCGTTTTCATATTTAACTTACCTATATGATTAAATGCAAACATTCAAGTATACCTGCTCAGTACTATATATAACTTAAAATTACAGGTTTAAGTGTTCTCTACTTCCCTCTACTCACCATAGGAGGGATTTTAAAATACCATTAGAACAACCACAATCTATTTCAGACTATCACCCCCTGGTGGAAATTTGTTTATACTACATTAACCTATATTCTCATTGAATAAAACAATCCTTGATTATATTACTGAATACCTTGGAATACATATAGGGTAAATTCCCTGTCTATACCTTTGACTAAATACAACCCATACTTATACTGTGGATGGGTATAGGGAAAAATCCCTACACAAGATTTATGATTGCTGTTTACTTATACAGCCCATGATTGGCCCGCTTTGTCTGTGCCTCCATACCTCTATACGGGTCTGTATAATTATTCCCAGAGGTTATTTATGCTGGGTGACCCCCAGTTTCAGCTTGCACTGTGGATTTATAACATATTGTGATATATGGTGACGGCCTTAAGATACATTCTAATGCTGGCCTATTCTGCCCCATAGGTCTCAACACTGGTGCTATGGAGGCTTCAAATCAAGATCAAAACCTGCAAGCAATTATTAATGCGGCTGTAGCCGTTTCACTAGAAAAGGCCCTGGCTCGGGTGCTGCCCATTGAGCCAAAGGATCCACAAATATCTGAACCCCCGCTTTCTGACGAAGAAGCGGTGGAGTCCGATTCCACAAAAATAAACCCTTCCAAACCCAATAAGAGATATTGGAAAGGGAATGGGCCAGTGTAGGAAATTGGCATTCCGTGAAATCTTTGTTTGTCACATATCAGTTTTCATAACAATCGAATCAAATATCTTGCAGTTAACTTATGTTTATTCAAACATAACAATCCATCTGGTAATAACAAATGTCTTTAACATTCTATGTCCAATACAGAGAGCAATTTTCCAGTTGTTATCCATTTTTGATGTTAAAGGTATTGGCCACGAATTCTAAACTACAATCAGTTTTATGGGTTTAAAATTCAGTTACAGAGGGGAGTATACATAAGATTGCCTTACTTTAAAATAAGTGGCTATCTTAGAAAAAGGGGAGTTACTTAGCATCATTTGAAATCTATGATTAAAGTCATACGTTATATTTGGCGGCAAGATATGTGAGACAAAGAACTTCTATATACATGATGTAATGAATAATTGCCTGTAGAAATGTGAGTCTTCAAAGGAATTCAGGCTTTCAAGGCTAGGTCAAAGGTTACTATAAACAAGCCCTTCAACATCACTCTTAAAGTGAACCAGATGTGGTCTCCATTCCTATAGAATGAAAGTCTGTAATACTCTATAGACCAAGGTATGGCTTCTCAATTTCAGTGTTCTGGAAGCAATCTGAATTAAACTTATAATATTTATATCAACACATTAAATACATTTAAAGTACATAATAATATTTTTCAAGCCCCTCTTTGATGCTTTTATGTAAATATAATGCATCATAATTTACTTATACCAATTATTTATGGGATTTTAATTTTGTTTTCTGATATTGATCTAAGTATCAGTTTACAAGGAAAGGCCTTTTAACACAGCCATTTCCAGTTGTCTGTATTGCTTTTTACACTCCAAGAGGGAGAAGCAAGACATTTTAACCCTTTCATTTCCGAACTCCTAAGAACAACCTTCTTGTTACAATTACTTTTACATTTTTCACTAATTCATTAATTTCCCTTGGGCATTGATTTTACCTAACATTAATAATAACGGTATCATAGTTATTATGCTGTGTAATTGTATACAGTTTACATTAACCAGAAAACACAATCGGTTTGATTAAGTCCATGAAATATTGTCCTCTCCAATCGAATCCACAAGCACAGTCTCTTTGAAAGTCCATAATGTCCTTTGAAAGTCCAAACAATGTGTCCTTTTATTTAAAATCATACAGGTTTTTGTCCATGTAAAACAGTATTAGTTCTGTAATGAAAAACAGATGGCAGTTTACTATTCTTATACATTAGTAAATTTCTTATACCTTAGTACATTTCTTATACATTAGTAAATTTCTTATACCTTAGTAAATTTCTTATACCTTAGTACATTTCTTTTACATTGATCACTAGACACAAGAATTGATTTATTACACTTTGTACCAATGTTTGCTTTTTAAACCTGTAACACAGTTTGTTCTAATTTTTATTCTTAGACTAACATAAGGACCATAAGGACCTTCCCAACTTGCTTTTCATAGACCTGGTGTTTTAAATGATTTACCATTGCCTTATAACCTGGCTTAAACATATCTGCATAATTTCCCTGTGTTACTTCTTTATATGTATTTAATTTATTTATATAGCGCCATCAGATTCCGTAGCGCTGTACAACTTTAACACATAGTTTACCATAAGGGACGACATTTGAAGTAGCAAACTTCAATTCTAACAATAGATGTTCCTGTAATACTTTCAACTATTCAGCATGTTCTGCTGTAACTTGGAACAAAAGGTTCATTAGGGAACGTGATTACATAGTTCTACATGTCACTAACTCATGAGGTGACACTTGAGTTTGGATTTGCAGGAATAGACATTAATACTCCTGGTAAATATGTTAACCAATTACTCTTATCTTAAAGCATTTTTATTTCTATTTTATTTTATTCATTTTAATTTAGAAATTAATTTATATAGAGTACCATGGTATTTTTGCCAAAGGAACTCTCTGCAATTATGGTTTCTAGTATTTAGGTCTTGGATTAAATTGAGCACATATGAGACACTTCTGCAATATATTTATACACTTTTTGTTTTAAATTAGGATGATACAATTTATTTTGCAGGACCTTAAATAGTTGTCCTGTACCCAAATGCCCTGTGTACGATGATTGAATACAATCAGCTCTTGTAATAAGCCACTAGGTACAAATGTTTGTGTTTCATTGTGTTTAACCCTGTACATGCCAGTTTCAGTATCTAGATCCATTCTTTTTATACTGAAAGCTACATCCTTCCATTCTCTATCTGATCTTATAGGGTATTTGTTATTTGTCTTTTTACTAACAGTTGCACTCATTAGATTTTCCAAGTATTACAACTCCTCAAACAAAGTTTCCTTTGATTCCTGATCTACAAGTCTGTTTCACAACAACAAGTTAAACCCTTTTTTTCTTTTTCATAATTAAACAGTTCTACCAGAATACCTGCATGTTTTAAAGCTTTTTCCTGAGAATCTACCATTCCTCGTTTCTCCATATTGGGGGGTGAAGTGTTAAAGCTTTAATTACATAGCTGCTGTCACTGATTATATTCACTGGGTCATATATTTCTAGAACTTTCTTTACAGACTCTAACTCCGCTTTCTGAGCAGCCATATGGCCTGGCAGTCTAGCTTTGCAATTCTTTTGTTTAATCGTCATATATGACATAACCTGTGTGATGTGATCCATCAACATAAAATCTCGTCCCTCCACATACAAACTAGAAATCCCTTGTATTATTTGCTTCTCAAAAGGAGATCTGGATTATATTTCCATTTCCTTCTGACATCAAATCAGAAATAGCATATCGTTTACTGGTTTCTACCCTGAGTGGTTTATCTTGTAACTTCAATATTCAATGAGCTACCCTCTGGCTATATACTCCTAACTCAGAACAATTTTGTAACAGTTTTAGATATTTGGGGGGTTTGTAAATTTATCTGTCCAAATCCTGCCATGTGTTGTGTTGCTTCTAAAGCCCATCATACAGCCATGAGCTGTTTTACACAGGAAAACATTCCTTTTTCCACTGGATACATAATTTTAGAAAAATATCCCAGTATTCGTAAAGATTCATGCTACCTTTGCATTAAACTGCTATTAATGAAGAGACACCTGCGTAACATTGAACAATATATGGTACTGTTTCAATGGGAGCAGCTAGCACAGGCGCTTGTGTGAGAGCATCTTTTAACAGATTTAACTCTTTTCAAATTCCCCTGTCCAGATGATCTTATCTTTTATATTTTAGCATATTGCATATTGTATAAGGGTTTTGCTATCCCTTCCATATCATATATAAATTCTCTGCTAACATTTATCAAGCTTAAACATTTCTGTAGATGATACACTGTCATTGGCCTTGGCAATTGCTGCAATGCTTTAACCCTTGCTGTACATGGCGTTTTACATTCTGGATCTATATTAACTCCTAGGAAAGTACATCTTTCCTTCAAGATCTGCACTTTGAATGTGTTCAGTTTTAACCCATTATCTGCCAGTGCTTTGACAAATATCACACAGTATCTGCTCATGCTCTTCCCTTGTTACTGTTTGAACTAACAGATCATCAACATATTGCAAAATCTTGTTCCCGTACCCCAGGGGTTCCAATACTTGAGCCATTGCTTTATGAAAGTAAGCTGGTGAGGATTGGAAGCCCTGTAGCAACACCTGGAACAGATATTGATGATTTTTAAAGGTAAAAGCATAGCAATACTAGCTATCTGGATTGAATGGTATAGAAAAGAACACATTGACTATATCCAATACAGAAAGTACTTAACATTAGCATCTATTTGCGCCATGATATCTGATGAGATTTACTTATTCACCACATACGTGTCTACAATTAAACCATAAGTGCCATTGGCTTGATTATTAGCCAAATGGTGACTTACATTTGGAATTACCCACTCTCAACACTCCTTGAGATACCAATGCTTTTATCACCTGATTCACACCTTCTTCTTATTCTTTGGGATCTTATATTGTTTAACTGCAGGGGGTCTAGAACTACAATTACAACTTGCAAATTCACTATCCCACACTCTTGTTTAGACTTAGAGCACACTGTGGGGTATTTAGTTTTAAGATATGGTACAACCTCATCATCTTGTTGTATAGAAGGTGACACTTCACTCTGTTTTACAGTTATATCATGACTAAACTATCTTAAATTATTAGGTTTAACCACTCAACCTGTTTTGCTCTCACCTAAAGCTTGCCATAAAACCAAATTTAATAAATCCACATACAACTTTTTTTTTCATTGATAACATCCATTCCCATAATAATAGTACAGTGGGAGGAGAGGTGCAACCATAAATCACCAAAAGATTTTTCCTCCTTCATTCTCAACTTCATTAACAGTGGATAGAGTTGCATGTGTTCCATTAAACTTAGAAGGGATTTGTTCATATATTTTTAAAGGCAAGCGTGTTTTATTAGAGTCATTCCTGCTCCTGTTTCTAATAAAACTCTGTTATATTTCCCTCTAGTCTTCCATAAATATATGGTCGCCCATCTTCACTTCGTTATCAGCAAGATAGATCTGATAATAGCTAGGGGTTACACATCCCTATTTATTGGTGGGTTTAGGCAGATTTCACTTGCTGAATTTCAATGGCATTTAACATCAGTATACACTCTTCACATGAATTTGATATGTGAGGGGGGTTGGTTGAGGATGTATGCTCTGTTTTTACAGCTGCCACTCTCTGTAGATTCTTATGGTCTGGGAAATTCAATTTTCTTTCCCTTTCACTGGGTAAGTTTTTTCTTCATATTTAGGACAATATCTCCTAACATGACCATCTTGGTTGCAATTATAGCATACCATAGAATTACTCTAATAAAACCCTATAATATCTATCTTGGGGTGTGGCCGAATAGTTTTTAGTACCCTGGTAATTTTGTTAATTTTGTGGTCTTTCCTTAACCCTCACTCTAAAATTACCATATTCAATTAATAACCTAATTTCTCCTTCTACCTTCTTCACTAGACACATTTTTAATAGGGGCCAGTCCTGCTGAAGTATCCCTAGACAAAAGTGTGTCTGTGCAACATTTTAGTTATTCCTGTGTTTTTCCTTTTTAACAATTGCAAGAATTTCATAATTTTCATAGCAGCAAAATCTCTTAATCTAGCTCATTTGGTTACCCTGATATTCTAGAGACATATTCACTAACACTCTGCCTGTGTTACTCTTTAGACATAGTAGACGGTTTTGTGTCAGTAATCAAATTCCATGCCTTATTCCTTAAATTAGCACAAACATGTATATCATAATTTTCTCCATTTAAATTAATCAAAAATAGAAAATTCAAAACTATTCAAACCAGTTGCACACTGTACAACCATTAGCAATATATTTGGAAACAATTCCTGCAACTAAACTCTGGGCTTTTCACATTCTTTATCCTCCAACACATCAATGAGTTAATTTTTAACCCATTCACTTAATGAGGCTGGCAGCCAGATCAAACGACATCTGGTGGCTACCACATCACTAAATTTTTGTTTATTCATTTCACCTTCACAAACACTCATATTGTAAAAAGGTCCTCTCTGCTCATCATATTTAGACACATTTTTTATCAATCTGGCTAATCTGAGAGTATCCATCTGACCCTTTTCCTTGCACAATTTCCCAATTTTTCTATATCTTTTCTTCTCTTCTGCCCTTTTCACACAACTTCTACTTCCAAACTAGAATCCAAATCTTTCAGATTTTTTCCACAAAATATCTGTAACATTCCCCAGACTAACAATTTTTGCAAATTGTCAAAATTAGTAACAACGTCTAATATTGGACATGTGAGACATTGTTTTATGGGTTCTATTTAACAGATCAGTCTGATTCTTAAGCATTTCTTTCATTATATTAAAATCTTAATTTCCTTGACATTACTTAAACCTTTCAACAACTGCCGAGAGTCTGAGTTTTTGTTTCAACTAATGTTGCATCCAATGCACTCTCAAAAGAGAGCCATGGGGGGCGATTTCCTTCTTTTAACACTTTTAAGGAGATTTACAGTTTAGCTAGAGGCTAGGTAAATTACTAGACCTTGCAACAACACATATATTTTTCAATTGTTTTTAACAACACATTTCTTTTTTGTTTCGATGTATTACAAACATAACAATTACTGGTCTTTTTAAGTTGACACCATTCCTTTATAGAATCATTAGTTTCCAGAAAGCCTTTTGCCAGTAATGCAACTTTTTCTTTCCCTTTTAACCACATTGCTTTGCTCATTACCAGTTAATCTGTCTAACCATTTCAATACATAATAGCGTTTTCAGGATTAACTCTTTTACAGACAGATCCTGTTACATTTGACAGCAGTCTTTTGCTGCCAATCCATAATTAACTAAACAGTTAATACAATTTGTTTCAATATACATATGAGCAACTTCTACAGACATGTTAAAGACACATACCCTTGAAGTATTTGATTTCCACAGGTGTGCGCATCATCTGATGGAAGAATACTTTTTGGAATATGTAGTTATTTCTTGAGAATCCTCCGAAATGCCATCTTCGATCTGCAATTCGTCATAACATTTATTTCTTCATAAATAAAGTATGGATAAAAGGATACAGATTGTCCTCTCAATTATTATCGTCATATTCTTCCGTCAGTACTGAGCATATTTTATTTCCACGTTCGAACGATTTTTCCCCCTGCGCAACTCTATTTTCGCATAGTAAAACTGAATGTTTAAATAAAGGATTTTTGGGATGCCATCCTGCTGTATCAGTCAATTGTGTTTCTCCTGTTGCAAGCCGGGTACTAAAGCTTTTTTCTTCAGGGAACAATTTCAACTTTTCTTCAGTGAGTTTCTTGTCTTCTTCTTGTAATCTTCTTGTAGCTTGTAGCAGTCATAATTCAGGCTTAAATCAAAAGTTTGCTGTTGGTGCCCGCATTCTCCACCATTAAATGTAGGAAATTGGCATTCCGTGAAATCTTTGTTTGTCACATATCAGTTTTCATAACAATCGAATCAAATATCTTGCAGTTAACTTATGTTTATTCAAACATAACAATCCATCTGGTAATAACAAATGTCTTTAACATTCTATGTCCAATACAGAGAGCAATTTTCCAGTTGTTATCCATTTTTGATGTTAAAGGTATTGGCCACGAATTCTAAACTACAATCAGTTTTATGGGTTTAAAATTCAGTTACAGAGGGGAGTATACATAAGATTGCCTTACTTTAAAATAAGTGGCTATCTTAGAAAAAGGGGAGTTACTTAGCATCATTTGAAATCTATGATTAAAGTCATACGTTATATTTGGCGGCAAGATATGTGAGACAAAGAACTTCTATATACATGATGTAATGAATAATTGCCTGTAGAAATGTGAGTCTTCAAAGGAATTCAGGCTTTCAAGGCTAGGTCAAAGGTTACTATAAACAAGCCCTTCAACATCACTCTTAAAGTGAACCAGATGTGGTCTCCATTCCTTATACAATGAAAGTCTGTAATACTCTATAGGCCAAGGTATGGCTTCTCAATTTCAGTGTTCTGGAAGCAATCTGAATTAAACTTATAATATTTATATCAACACATTAAATACATTTAAAGTACATAATAATATTTTTCAGCCAGAACCTCTCAAACGCAAGGGGAAAGAACCGGCGAAACGCCCCAAACAGTCAGACACTAAAGAGAAGCACTCAGTCCAGCCCACTCTATCGGAAGAGGAGGAAGATTCTTTCGACCTACACCCCTTAGCCATCCTAGATGAATGGCAAGCTGACCACTCCTCTGAAGATGAGGAAGACTGGCCCGAGACATCGTTTAAAGGAGCACCTCTCCTTCAAACTGCTATGGGAGATCTCACAACCGAAGATATGGTACCCAGTTCCAATCCTTCTGGGGACGCTGAATCCTTTCTGGATTCGTTTGGTCAACCTCTTTTCGACCCAAGACAGATCAGATACCCTCGATCATCTGAATGGTCACTCCCAGACCACCTCTCCAAGTATATACATTTTTGGATCAGGAGACCCCTAGATCGGGAAGTCCGCAAGCGCCTAAGAGCCGAATGTCCTAGACCTTCTCTACCGGACAAGGTCGCTGTCACCCCAGAGTTTGACACGCTGCTCTACACATATATGGCCAGATCCGGCCGTGACCCTAAAAAGGGCATTGAGCGCAGCTTGCGCCTCACGCAAGACAAAATGCTAGATATCCTGGGATCCCTGGCCAAAATTCTTCTACTGGCTGATGAAGCCCTTTCTAATGAAGATCCTTTAGACCCATCCGTGATAAGAGAATGGGCACTACGCTCAATTTGCCTGCTGGGCAATGCAAATACATCTCTCTGTACTGAGCGTAGAAAAGCAGTGCTGCTGCGTATGGATGCCAAGTTAGCTGACTTGGGAACAAAAGAATTGGGTCCCAAGGCCAAAGGCTTGTTGTTTGGAGAACCCTACATTAAAGAATTACATAAACATGTAAACTTATACGCCACACTAAACAAGGCGCAGTCATCCATGAAAAGGGGTATTCCATCATCAACCCTCACGGGTTTTTGGCAGGGCTGGCCGTACAAGGGGTCGTACAGTCAGCCGCTTCTGGTCCACAAATCAACGCCAGAGAACCCCCACTTCACCATTCTTCCCCAACTATCAATCAAGGGGCTCCTACACCCAAAGGGCGGATAGGGGAAGAGGATACAGAGCCCGCGGACGCAACAGATACCCAACAGGTGAGATTCCCTATCTTTCACCTTTCTACTGTTTATCATGCGGGCAGGTTGTCACTTTGTGTAGACATGTGGAAGACGCTGTCTTCAGATACCTGGGTTCTAAACACAGTTCAAGGTTATTCCATAGAGTTTCATTCTCTCCCTTCTCAAACAGGTTATCCTCTCTATCCAACGATGTCAAAATCTCAGAATCGTCTTCTCGATTCAGAACTACGTTCTCTTCTAACAAAAGGAGCGATTCAACCTGCTCCCCTCGACGAAGGCTTCCTCAGCTCCGTCTTCTTGGTCAAAAAGAAATCTGGGGAATACCGCCCAGTAATCAACCTTCGCCAACTGAATACTTTCGTGGTTTACAGACACTTCAAAATGGAAGGAATACATCTCCTCAGAGACATTCTCCGACCAGGCGATTGGTTCACCCGACTCGATCTCAAGGATGCTTACCTCTCTGTATCAGTACATCCATCCAGTCGGCGTTTTCTCCGCTTTCCTTGGCACCACCGGATTTTTCAATTCACCTGCCTTCCATTCGGCCTGAGTTCCGCCCCGTGGTGCTTCACCAAACTACTCAAACCAGTCACCGCACATCTTCGAGAAAGGGGCATTCGTTGCCTAATCTACCTCGACGACCTCTTGCTACTCTGCGAAGACGTATCCAGGCTGCGTTCACAGACGAACTATACATCTTTATTGATCGAATCTTTGGGGTTTGTCATCAACCAAGAGAAATCATCACTGGCCCCATCCAGAGTCATTCAATTTCTCGGCTTCGAGATCGACTCTTCAACCTGTGTTCTTCGCCTGCCTCAATCCAAGTTAACTGCGATCAGGAAAGAACTACGCAAAACGCTTCGTCAAGCAGATCTACCCCTCCGAGGTTTGGCTCGGATCGTAGGCCTACTTTCAGCCTCCATTCAGGCAATCTACCCAGGTCCACTACACTATCGGGCCATGCAACGCTTGAAAGCTCAATTCCTCCGGACCCACCCATCATACGATCAGAGGGTCCCGATCACCACCGAAGTGAGGGAGGAACTTTACTGGTGGCTCCGCCGCATGTCTGCCTGGAACGGCAAGGCAATTTTCGGTCCCACTCCAGACTTCGTGGTGGAATCAGACGCGAGCCTTCTAGGCTGGGGCGCAACCTGCCATACATCATCCACCGGAGGACCATGGACCAACACAGAACATTCTCTCCACATCAATTGCCTGGAGTTAATAGCCGGCTCTTTCGCAATTCGCAGTTTGACCAATCATCTCTCAAACTGCTGTATTCTCCTTCGGATGGACAATATCTCAGCCGTCCAATACATCAACAAATTAGGCGGAGCCAGATCTCACATCCTCTCCGAAGTGACAAAGGACATCTACGAATTTTGCTTCCAACGCAACATCACACTTCAAGCAGAATATCTTCCAGGGGAGACGAACGTTACCGCGGATTGGTTCTCCCGACATTGGAGAGACGCCAGCGACTGGCGCCTACACAGGACAATCTTCCTTCGCATCTCCAAACTCAGGGGCCCGTTTGTTCTAGATCTATTCGCCTCCCGGACGAATTTTCAAGTCCCTCGTTTCTTCAGCTGGCTCCCAGACCCAGAATGCTCGGCAGTGGATGCCTTCCTTCAGAGGTGGCCGACAACGGGAGCCTATGCCTTCCCTCCATTTGCGATGAACTCCAGAATCCTTCTTCAGGTTCGCAGACAACAGGTCATGCTGGTTCTACTCACCCCACTCTGGCGGGGCCAAGCCTGGTTTCCAGATCTCCTGGACCTCTCCTGTCGACATCCTCTACTGCTACCTCCATGGCCCAATCTCCTAGAGGACCCTCAAGGGAATCCTCATCCAATGATACTGCAAGACCACCTCCACCTAGTAGCTTGGACTCTTTCAGGGGAACCTGGCATTTCGGAGAACTATCGCAGAGAACTAAGGAACTCCTCTGGGATTCATGGGCCCCTGGCACCAGAAGATGCTACCTTTCCTCCTGGAACACTTGGTGCAATTGGTGCCTGGAACGGCATACCGATCCCCTTACTGCCCCTAGACAGTTCATATTGAATTTCCTCTCTCATCTATTCGACCTGGGCCGATCCTACCGATCCATCAACGTTGCCCGGTCAGCCATCTCGGCAGCCCACGTTCCCCTAGAAGGAACTCCAGTGGGCCAGGACCCGCTGGTTTGTAGGCTTTTGCGGGGCATTAAACTGGCTCGCCCTCCAACACCGAAATACTCCCATCTCTGGGACGTCAATGTCATGATTCACTTCCTGGAAACTTGGCCAAACAACGAGGATCTATCCCTCCGTCAACTCTCTGCAAAATTCACCCTGTTACTTTGCCTAGTGTTCGAGCATTTGACCATGACGCTGTCAATTTTTCTCCAGAAGGTGTCACCTTTTTAGTATCCAGACGGACAAAATCAAACTCTTCTTCAGTTTTTTACCCGTACTTCCCTAACCACCCGAAATTGTGTGTGGTTTCACTTCTCTCCCGTTATTTACTACTCACCTCCTCTCTCCGTTCAAACTCCTCCAGCCAACTATTGGTCTCGTATGTTCGACCTCACCATCCGGTATCAACCACAACCCTTGCCCGATGGGTTAGATGGTTACTCTCCCTGGCCGGGATTGAAGCATCCTTCGGAGCCCACTCCATCAGGGGAGCGGCGGCATCGGGAGCATTCAACGCGGGAGCCTCTCTTCGAGACATTCTTCAGTCTGCAGACTGGTCACGGGAGCAGACGTTCCGCAACTTCTATTTTCGTCCGGCTGTGCACGCTTCTTTACCCCTTCTCGGGGAGTGTTAAAACAGCAAATACGAAGCCTCCTGTCATGTTATAAAATTGTAGATTATGCTAGCTTTAGTGTACCTATAATCTTAATTTTATTAATGACAGGAGGCGAGTATTTCCCACCCATTCACTATCGTTTTCCCCCCCTTTAGAGTCGCCTCAATAGGTAAGTTCATCTAAGATAAGAGTAATACACGATGTATCTTCTCCCAGGGGGGGCTAAGGGTTACACTCTATGGTAAATAGTTTAACACTTTGTTGGAGGTGGGCTATGATATATGATTTCTAATTACTGGATGTCATAATTTTAGAAATCCAATTCACGGATTAATCCTTGGTTTCGACTCTGCTCTCTCGTTTCAGCGTGAAGCTCCCTCAAGAGGACAAGCCTAGTTGCTGTATCATCAAGCATCATCTCAGCTCTCCAAGAAGACATCTTTGTTTACGTTCCTGTTCCCTCTCAAGCATCAACTTTCTCATCTGGCATTCTGGATTTCGCATCTGGACTTCTTTATCAGTTTCCTGTTCCTACTTGTTCGCAGCCAGAAAGAGGAAGTGACGTCACAGGGAGGGACTTTTATGCCATGTTATCTTTTTTCTCATTGGTTACCCTGTTACTAAGTAAAAAAGTGCTGCTGTGAAGCTTAAGTAAAGAAAGTCTTAAGCAAATACTCGCCTCCTGTCATTAATAAAATTAAGATTATAGGTACACTAAAGCAAGCATAATCTACAATTATTTAAGGTAAATTACATCTGTTTGAAAGTGAAACCAGTTTTTTATTTCATGCAGGCTCTGCCAATCATAGCCAGGGGAGGTGTGGCTAGGGCTGCATAAACAGAAACAAAGTGATTTAACTCCTAAATGACAGTGAATTGAGCAATGAAATTGCAGGGGAATGATCTATACACTAAAACTGCTTTATTTACCTAAAGTAATTTAGGTGACTATAGTGTTCCTTTAAGTAATGAAACCATATAATGCATTGAACAAGGATTACATACAAGGAGTCTATTTAACCAGCTTTCACTGCCCATTTCTAAATAACAGAATTGTTACTTTCATCACAGCATTTCACACTCAGGATGTGGTTTCTCGGTTTGTCTTTGCACCAAATGTTTGTTTTAAATTTAAACTAACCGAGATGGTCAGTAGGTGGAATATATCCTATATTCTAAGACTGGTTTCTATATTTATACTTCCTGGAACAGAACGACCAGCGTAGCAGCAAATAAACATCCTGTGCTGATTGGGATTTACTTAACATTTTATTTTCTATATGAATTTATTATAAGAGATTTTATCTTTAATACATAAATTTCTATCACTCCCTTTACTCTTTTTCTGTTATAACAGGTCAAGGTGTTTCTGAGTGCAGTGTGACTGGAGGGATATTGTGGGGGAAATCCTGAGACATTGTGCTGGAAACAATAACAATGTCTATCGGTCAAAAGACGAAAAGACGGAGTTAGCGAACACCCGTCATATTTCTGGAATAGACCAGATAGCCGGCTGTCTGAAAATGACCATATCTAAATTTCTGGATAAGATCAGATAGTCGGCTGTCTGAAAACTGCCCCCTTCTAAGTTTCTAGAATATATCTGATAACTGGCTGTGTGAAAACTGACCCTTTATATTAGATCAGATAGCCGGCTGTCTGAAAACTGACCCTTTATATTAGATTAGATAGCAGGCTGTCTGAAAACTGACCCTTTATATTAGATCAGATAGCCGGCTGTCTGAAAACTGACCCTTTATATTAGATCAGATTGCCAGCTGTGTGAAAACTGACCCTTTATATTAGATCAGATAGCCGGCTGTCTGAAAACTGACCCTTTATATTAGATCAGATAGCCGGCTGTCTGAAAACTGACCCTTTATATTAGATCAGATAGCCGGCTGTCTGAAAACTGACCCTTTATATTAGATCAGATAGCAGGCTGTCTGAAAACTGACCCTTTATATTAGATCAGACAGCCGGCTGTGTGAAAACTGACCCTTTATATTAGATCAGATAGCCGGCTGTCGGAAAACTGACCCTTTATATTAGATCAGATAGCCGGCTGTGTGAAAACTGACCCTTTATATTAGATCAGATAGCCGGCTGTCGGAAAACTGACCCTTTCTATAGATCAGATAGCCGGCTGTCGGAAAACTGACCCTTTATATTAGATCAGATAGCCGGCTGTCTGAAAACTGACCCTTTATATTAGATCAGATAGCCGGCTGTCTGAAAACTGACCCTTTATATTAGATTAGATAGCCGGCTGTCTGAAAACTGACCCTTTATATTAGATCAGATAGCCGGCTGTCTGAAAACTGACCCTTTATATTAGATCAGACAGCCGGCTGTCGGAAAACTGACCCTTTATATTAGATCAGATAGCCGGCTGTCTGAAAACTGACCCTTTATATTAGATCAGATAGCCGGCTGTCTGAAAACTGACCCTTTATATTAGATCAGACAGCCGGCTGTCGGAAAACTGACCCTTTATATTAGATCAGATAGCCGGCTGTCTGATAACTGACCCTTTATATTAGATCAGACAGCCGGCTGTCGGAAAACTGACCCTTTATATTAGATCAGATAGCCGGCTGTCTGAAAACTGACCCTTTATATTAGATCAGATAGCCGGCTGTCTGAAAACTGACCCTTTATATTAGATCAGATAGCCGGCTGTCTGAAAACTGACCCTTTATATTAGATCAGATAGCCGGCTGTCTGAATATGGACCCTTTATATTAGATCAGATAGCCGGCTGTCTGAAAACTGACCCTTTATATTAGATCAGATAGCCGGCTGTGTGAAAACTGACCCTTTATATTAGATCAGATAGCCGGCTGTGTGAAAACTGACCCTTTATATTAGATCAGATAGCCGGCTGTGTGAAAACTGACCCTTTATATTAGATCAGATAGCCGGCTGTGTGAAAACTGACCCTTTATATTAGATCAGATAGCCAGCTGTCTGAAAACTGACCCTTTATATTAGATCAGATAGCAGGCTGTCTGAAAACTGACCCTTTATATTAGATCAGATAGCCGGCTGTCTGAAAACTGACCCTTTATATTAGATCAGATAGCCGGCTGTGTGAAAACTGACCCTTTATATTAGATCAGATAGCCGGCTGTCTGAAAACTGACCCTTTATATTAGATCAGATAGCCGGCTGTCTGAAAACTGACCCTTTATATTAGATCAGATAGCCGGCTGTGTGAAAACTGACCCTTTATATTAGATCAGATAGCCGGCTGTCTGAAAACTGACCCTTTATATTAGATCAGATAGCCGGCTGTCTGAAAACTGACCCTTTATATTAGATTAGATAGCCGGCTGTCTGAATATGGACCCTTTATATTAGATCAGATAGCCGGCTGTGTGAAAACTGACCCTTTATATTAGATCAGATAGCCAGCTGTGTGAAAACTGACCCTTTATATTAGATCAGATAGCCGGCTGTCTGAAAACTGACCCTTTATATTAGATCAGATAGCCGGCTGTCGGAAAACAGACCCTTTATATTAGATCAGATAGCCGGCTGTCTGAAAACTGACCCTTTATATTAGATCAGATAGCCGGCTGTCGGAAAACTGACCCTTTATATTAGATCAGATAGCCGGCTGTGTGAAAACTGACCCTTTATATTAGATCAGATAGCCGGCTGTCGGAAAACTGACCCTTTATATTAGATCAGATAGCCGGCTGTCTGAAAACTGACCCTTTGTATTAGATCAGATAGCCGGCTGTCTGAATATGGACCCTTTATATTAGATCAGATAGCCAGCTGTCTGAAAACTGACCCTTTATATTAGATCAGATAGCCGGCTGTGTGAAAACTGACCCTTTATATTAGATCAGATAGCCGGCTGTCTGAAAACTGACCCTTTATATTAGATTAGATAGCCGGCTGTCGGAAAACTGACCCTTTATATTAGATCAGATAGCCGGCTGTCTGATAACTGACCCTTTATATTAGATCAGATAGCCGGCTGTCTGAAAACTGACCCTTTATATTAGATCAGATAGCCGGCTGTCGGAAAACTGACCCTTTATATTAGATCAGAAAGCCGGCTGTCTGAAAACTGACCCTTTATATTAGATCAGATAGCCGGCTGTCTGAAAACTGACCCTTTATAATAGATCAGATAGCCGGCTATCTGAAAACTGACCCTTTGTATTAGATCAGATAGCCGGCTGTGTGAAAACTGACCCTTTATATTAGATCAGATAGCAGGCTGTCTGAAAACTGACCCTTTATATTAGATCAGACAGCCGGCTGTGTGAAAACTGACCCTTTATATTAGATCAGATAGCCGGCTGTCGGAAAACTGACCCTTTATATTAGATCAGATAGCCGGCTGTGTGAAAACTGACCCTTTATATTAGATCAGATAGTCGGCTGTGTGAAAACTGACCCTTTATATTAGATCAGATAGCCGGCTGTCTGAAAACTGACCCTTTATATTAGATCAGATAGCCGGCTGTCTGAAAACTGACCCTTTATATTAGATCAGATAGCCGGCTGTGTGAAAACTGACCCTTTATATTAGATCTGATAGCCGGCTGTCTTAAAACTGACCCTTTATATTAGATCAGATAGCCGGCTGTCTGAAAACTGACCCTTTGTATTAGATCAGATAGCCGGCTGTCTGAAAACTGACCCTTTATATTAGATCAGATAGCCGGCTGTCTGAATATGGACCCTTTATATTAGATCAGATAGCCAGCTGTCTGAAAACTGACCCTTTATATTAGATAAGATAGCCGGCTGTGTGAAAACAGACCCTTTATATTAGATCAGATAGCCGGCTGTCGGAAAACTGACCCTTTATATTAGATCAGATAGCCAGCTGTCTGAAAACTGACCCTTTATATTAGATCAGATAGCCGGCTGTCTGAATATGGACCCTTTATATTAGATCAGATAGCCAGCTGTCTGAAAACTGACCCTTTGTATTAGATCAGATAGCCGGCTGTCTGAAAACTGACCCTTTATATTAGATCAGATAGCCGGCTGTCTGAAAACTGACCCTTTATATTAGATCAGATAGCCAGCTGTCTGAATATGGACCCTTTATATTAGATCAGATAGTCAGCTGTCTGAAAAATGACCCTTTGTATTAGATCAGATAGCCGGCTGTCTGAAAACTGACCCTTTATATTAGATCAGATAGCCAGCTGTCGGAAAACTGACCCTTTGTATTAGATCAGATAGCCGGCTGTCGGAAAACTGACCCTTTATATTAGATCAGATAGCCAGCTGTGTGAAAACTGACCCTTTATATTAGATCAGATAGCCGGCTGTCGGAAAACTGACCCTTTATATTAGATCAGATAGCCGGCTGTGTGAAAACTGACCCTTTATATTAGATCAGATAGCCGGCTGTGTGAAAACTGACCCTTTATATTAGATCAGATAGCCGGCTGTCTAAAAACTGACCCTTTATATTAGATCAGATAGCCGGCTGTGTGAAAACTGACCCTTTATTTTAGATCAGATAGCCGGCTGTGTGAAAACTGACCCTTTATATTAGATCAGATAGCCGGCTGTCTGAATATGGACCCTTTATATTAGATCAGATAGCCGGCTGTGTGAAAACTGACCCTTTATATTAGATCAGATAGCCGGCTGTGTGAAAACTGACCCTTTATATTAGATCAGATAGCCGGCTGTCTGAAAACTGACCCTTTATATTAGATCAGATAGCCGGCTGTGTGAAAACTGACCCTTTATATTAGATCAGATAGCCGGCTGTCTGAAAACTGACCCTTTATATTAGATCAGATAGCCGGCTGTCTGAAAACTGACCCTTTATATTAGATCAGATAGCCGGCTGTCGGAAAACTGACCCTTTATATTAGATCAGATAGCCAGCTGTCTGAAAACTGACCCTTTATATTAGATCAGATAGCCGGCTGTCGGAAAACTGACCCTTTATATTAGATCAGATAGCCAGCTGTCTGAAAACTGACCCTTTATATTAGATCAGATAGCCGGCTGTCGTAAAACTGACCCTTTATATTAGATCAGATAGCCGGCTGTGTGAAAACTGACCCTTTATATTAGATCAGATAGACGGCTGTCGGAAAACTGACCCTTTCTATTAGATCAGATAGCCGGCTGTGTGAAAACTGACCCTTTATATTAGATCAGATAGCCGGCTGTCTGAAAACTGACCCTTTATATTAGATCAGATAGCCGGCTGTGTGAAAACTGACCCTTTATATTAGATCAGATAGCCGGCTGTCTGAAAACTGACCCTTTATATTAGATCAGATAGCCGGCTGTGTGAAAACTGACCCTTTATATTAGATCAGATAGACGGCTGTCGGAAAACTGACCCTTTCTATTAGATCAGATAGCCAGCTGTCTAAAACTGACCCTTTATATTAGATCAGATAGCCGGCTGTCGGAAAACTGACCCTTTATATTAGATCAGATAGCCGGCTGTGTGAAAACTGACCCTTTATATTAGATCAGATAGCCAGCTGTCTGAAAACTGACCCTTTATATTAGATCAGATAGCCGGCAGTCGGAAAACTGACCCTTTATATTAGATCAGATAGCCGGCTGTCTGAAAACTGACCCTTTATATTAGATCAGATAGCCGGCTGTGTGAAAACTGGCCCTTTATATTAGATCAGATAGCCGGCTGTCTGAAAACTGACCCTTTATATTAGATCAGATAGCCGGCTGTGTGAAAACTGACCCTTTATATTAGATCAGATAGCTGGCTATCAGAAAACTGACCCTTTATATTAGATCAGATAGCCGGCTGTGTGAAAACTGACCCTTTATATTAGATCAGATAGCCGGCTGTGTGAAAACTGACCCTTTATATTAGATCAGATAGCAGGCTGTCTGAAAACTGACCCTTTATATTAGATCAGATAGCTGGCTATCAGAAAACTGACCCTTTATATTAGATCAGATAGCCGGCTGTGTGAAAACTGACCCTTTATATTAGATCAGATAGCCGGATGTCGGAAAACTGACCCTTTATATTAGATCAGATAGCCGGCTGTGTGAAAACTGACCCTTTATATTAGATCAGATAGCCGGCTGTCTGAAAACTGACCCTTTGTATTAGATCAGATAGCCGGCTGTCGGAAAACTGACCCTTTATATTAGATCAGATAGCCGGCTGTGTGAAAACTGACCCTTTATATTAGATCAGATAGCCGGCTGTCTGAAAACTGACCCTTTGTATTAGATCAGATAGCCAGCTGTCTGAAAACTGACCCTTTATATTAGATCAGATAGCCGGCTGTCGGAAAACTGACCCTTTATATTAGATCAGATAGCCAGCTGTCTGAAAACTGACCCTTTATATTAGATCAGATAGCCGGCTGTCGGAAAACTGACCCTTTACATTAGATCAGATAGCCGGCTGTGTGAAAACTGACCCTTTATATTAGATCAGATAGCCGGCTGTCGGAAAACTGACCCTTTATATTAGATCAGATAGCCAGCTGTCTGAAAACTGACCCTTTATATTAGATAAGATAGCCGGCTGTGTGAAAACAGACCCTTTATATTAGATCAGATAGCCGGCTGTCGGAAAACTGACCCTTTATATTAGATCAGATAGCCAGCTGTCTGAAAACTGACCCTTTATATTAGATCAGATAGCCGGCTGTCTGAATATGGACCCTTTATATTAGATCAGATAGCCAGCTGTCTGAAAACTGACCCTTTGTATTAGATCAGATAGCCGGCTGTCTGAAAACTGACCCTTTATATTAGATCAGATAGCCGGCTGTCTGAAAACTGACCCTTTATATTAGATCAGATAGCCAGCTGTCTGAATATGGACCCTTTATATTAGATCAGATAGTCAGCTGTCTGAAAAATGACCCTTTGTATTAGATCAGATAGCCGGCTGTCTGAAAACTGACCCTTTATATTAGATCAGATAGCCAGCTGTCGGAAAACTGACCCTTTGTATTAGATCAGATAGCCGGCTGTCGGAAAACTGACCCTTTATATTAGATCAGATAGCCGGCTGTGTGAAAACTGACCCTTTATATTAGATCAGATAGCCGGCTGTCGGAAAACTGACCCTTTATATTAGATCAGATAGCCGGCTGTGTGAAAACTGACCCTTTATATTAGATCAGATAGCCGGCTGTGTGAAAACTGACCCTTTATATTAGATCAGATAGCCGGCTGTCTAAAAACTGACCCTTTATATTAGATCAGATAGCCGGCTGTGTGAAAACTGACCCTTTATTTTAGATCAGATAGCCGGCTGTGTGAAAACTGACCCTTTATATTAGATCAGATAGCCGGCTGTCTGAATATGGACCCTTTATATTAGATCAGATAGCCGGCTGTGTGAAAACTGACCCTTTATATTAGATCAGATAGCCGGCTGTGTGAAAACTGACCCTTTATATTAGATCAGATAGCCGGCTGTCTGAAAACTGACCCTTTATATTAGATCAGATAGCCGGCTGTGTGAAAACTGACCCTTTATATTAGATCAGATAGCCGGCTGTCTGAAAACTGACCCTTTATATTAGATCAGATAGCCGGCTGTCTGAAAACTGACCTTTTATATTAGATCAGATAGCCGGCTGTCGGAAAACTGACCCTTTATATTAGATCAGATAGCCAGCTGTCTGAAAACTGACCCTTTATATTAGATCAGATAGCCGGCTGTCGGAAAACTGACCCTTTATATTAGATCAGATAGCCAGCTGTCTGAAAACTGACCCTTTATATTAGATCAGATAGCCGGCTGTCGGAAAACTGACCCTTTATATTAGATCAGATAGCCGGCTGTGTGAAAACTGACCCTTTATATTAGATCAGATAGACGGCTGTCGGAAAACTGACCCTTTCTATTAGATCAGATAGCCGGCTGTGTGAAAACTGACCCTTTATATTAGATCAGATAGCCGGCTGTCTGAAAACTGACCCTTTATATTAGATCAGATAGCCGGCTGTGTGAAAACTGACCCTTTATATTAGATCAGATAGCCGGCTGTCTGAAAACTGACCCTTTATATTAGATCAGATAGCCGGCTGTGTGAAAACTGACCCTTTATATTAGATCAGATAGACGGCTGTCGGAAAACTGACCCTTTCTATTAGATCAGATAGCCAGCTGTCTAAAACTGACCCTTTATATTAGATCAGATAGCCGGCTGTCGGAAAACTGACCCTTTATATTAGATCAGATAGCCGGCTGTGTGAAAACTGACCCTTTATATTAGATCAGATAGCCAGCTGTCTGAAAACTGACCCTTTATATTAGATCAGATAGCCGGCAGTCGGAAAACTGACCCTTTATATTAGATCAGATAGCCGGCTGTCTGAAAACTGACCCTTTATATTAGATCAGATAGCCGGCTGTGTGAAAACTGGCCCTTTATATTAGATCAGATAGCCGGCTGTCTGAAAACTGACCCTTTATATTAGATCAGATAGCCGGCTGTGTGAAAACTGACCCTTTATATTAGATCAGATAGCTGGCTATCAGAAAACTGACCCTTTATATTAGATCAGATAGCCGGCTGTGTGAAAACTGACCCTTTATATTAGATCAGATAGCCGGCTGTGTGAAAACTGACCCTTTATATTAGATCAGATAGCAGGCTGTCTGAAAACTGACCCTTTATATTAGATCAGATAGCTGGCTATCAGAAAACTGACCCTTTATATTAGATCAGATAGCCGGCTGTGTGAAAACTGACCCTTTATATTAGATCAGATAGCCGGATGTCGGAAAACTGACCCTTTATATTAGATCAGATAGCCGGCTGTGTGAAAACTGACCCTTTATATTAGATCAGATAGCCGGCTGTCTGAAAACTGACCCTTTGTATTAGATCAGATAGCCGGCTGTCGGAAAACTGACCCTTTATATTAGATCAGATAGCCGGCTGTGTGAAAACTGACCCTTTATATTAGATCAGATAGCCGGCTGTCTGAAAACTGACCCTTTGTATTAGATCAGATAGCCAGCTGTCTGAAAACTGACCCTTTATATTAGATCAGATAGCCGGCTGTCGGAAAACTGACCCTTTATATTAGATCAGATAGCCAGCT
Source organism: Pelobates fuscus (assembly GCF_036172605.1). Classification (NCBI taxonomy): domain Eukaryota; kingdom Metazoa; phylum Chordata; class Amphibia; order Anura; family Pelobatidae; genus Pelobates; species Pelobates fuscus. The sequence goes on along the minus strand of NC_086321.1, from coordinate 4,549,448 downwards.
GTCTGAAAACTGACCCTTTATATTAGATCAGATAGCCGGCTGTCGGAAAACTGACCCTTTATATTAGATCAGATAGCCGGCTGTGTGAAAACTGACCCTTTATATTAGATCAGATAGCCGGCTGTCGGAAAACTGACCCTTTATATTAGATCAGATAGCCGGCTGTCTGAAAACTGACCCTTTATATTAGATCAGAAAGCCGGCTGTCTGAAAACTGACCCTTTATATTAGATCAGATAGCCGGCTGTGTGAAAACTGACCCTTTATATTAGATCAGATAGCCGGCTGTGTGAAAACTGACCCTTTATATTAGATCAGATAGCCGGCTGTCGGAAAACTGACCCTTTATATTAGATCAGATAGCCGGCTGTCGGAAAACTGACCCTTTCTATTAGATCAGATAGCCGGCTGTCGGAAAACTGACCCTTTATATTAGATCAGATAGCCGGCTGTGTGAAAACTGACCCTTTATATTAGATCAGATAGCCGGCTGTGTGAAAACTGACCCTTTATATTAGATCAGATAGACGGCTGTCGGAAAACTGACCCTTTATATTAGATCAGATAGCAGGCTGTCTGAAAACTGACCCTTTATATTAGATCAGATAGCCGGCTGTCTGAAAACTGACCCTTTATATTAGATCAGATAGACGGCTGTCGGAAAACTGAGCCTTTATATTAGATCAGATAGCCGGCTGTCTGAAAACTGACCCTTTATATTAGATCAGATAGCCGGCTGTCTGAAAACTGACCCTTTATATTAGATCAGATAGCCGGCTGTCTGAAAACTGACCCTTTATATTAGATCAGATAGCCGGCTGTGTGAAAACTGACCCTTTATATTAGATCAGATAGCCGGCTGTCTAAAAACTGACCCTTTATATTAGATCAGATAGCCGGCTGTGTGAAAACTGCCCCTTTATATTAGATCAGATAGCCGGCTGTCTGAAAACTGACCCTTTATATTAGATCAGATAGCCGGCTGTGTGAAAACTGACCCTTTATATTAGATCAGATAGCCGGCTGTCTGAAAACTGACCCTTTATATTAGATCAGATAGCCGGCTGTCTGAAAACTGACCCTTTATATTAGATCAGATAGCCGGCTGTCGGAAAACTGACCCTTTATATTAGATCAGATAGCCAGCTGTCTAAAACTGACCCTTTATATTAGATCAGATAGCCGGCTGTCGGAAAACTGACCCTTTATTTTAGATCAGATAGCCAGCTGTCTGAAAACTGACCCTTTATATTAGATCAGATAGCCGGCTGTCGGAAAACTGACCCTTTATATTAGATCAGATAGCCGGCTGTGTGAAAACTGACCCTTTATATTAGATCAGATAGACGGCTGTCGGAAAACTGACCCTTTCTATTAGATCAGATAGCCGGCTGTGTGAAAACTGACCCTTTATATTAGATCAGATAGCCGGCTGTCTGAAAACTGACCCTTTATATTAGATCAGATAGCCGGCTGTGTGAAAACTGACCCTTTATATTAGATCAGATAGCCGGCTGTCTGAAAACTGACCCTTTATATTAGATCAGATAGCCGGCTGTGTGAAAACTGACCCTTTATATTAGATCAGATAGACGGCTGTCGGAAAACTGACCCTTTCTATTAGATCAGATAGCCAGCTGTCTAAAACTGACCCTTTATATTAAATCAGATAGCCGGCTGTCGGAAAACTGACCCTTTATATTAGATCAGATAGCCAGCTGTCTGAAAACTGACCCTTTATATTAGATCAGATAGCCGGCTGTCGGAAAACTGACCCTTTATATTAGATCAGATAGCCGGCTGTCTGAAAACTGACCCTTTATATTAGATCAGATAGCCGGCTGTGTGAAAACTGGCCCTTTATATTAGATCAGATAGCCGGCTGTCTGAAAACTGACCCTTTATATTAGATCAGATAGCCGGCTGTGTGAAAACTGACCCTTTATATTAGATCAGATAGCAGGCTGTCTGAAAACTGACCCTTTATATTAGATCAGATAGCCGGCTGTGTGAAAACTGACCCTTTATATTAGATCAGATAGCCGGCTGTGTGAAAACTGACCCTTTATATTAGATCAGATAGCCGGCTGTCGGAAAACTGACCCTTTATATTAGATCAGATAGCCGGCTGTGTGAAAACTGACCCTTTATATTAGATCAGATAGCCGGCTGTCGGAAAACTGACCCTTTATATTAGATCAGATAGCCGGCTGTCGGAAAACTGACCCTTTCTATTAGATCAGATAGCCGGCTGTCGGAAAACTGACCCTTTATATTAGATCAGATAGCCGGCTGTGTGAAAACTGACCCTTTATATTAGATCAGATAGCCGGCTGTGTGAAAACTGACCCTTTATATTAGATCAGATAGACGGCTGTCGGAAAACTGACCCTTTATATTAGATCAGATAGCAGGCTGTCTGAAAACTGACCCTTTATATTAGATCAGATAGCCGGCTGTCTGAAAACTGACCCTTTATATTAGATCAGATAGACGGCTGTCGGAAAACTGAGCCTTTATATTAGATCAGATAGCCGGCTGTCTGAAAACTGACCCTTTATATTAGATCAGATAGCCGGCTGTCTGAAAACTGACCCTTTATATTAGATCAGATAGCCGGCTGTCTGAAAACTGACCCTTTATATTAGATCAGATAGCCGGCTGTGTGAAAACTGACCCTTTATATTAGATCAGATAGCCGGCTGTCTAAAAACTGACCCTTTATATTAGATAAGATAGCCGGCTGTGTGAAAACTGACCCTTTATATTAGATCAGATAGCCGGCTGTCTGAAAACTGACCCTTTATATTAGATCAGATAGCCGGCTGTGTGAAAACTGGCCCTTTATATTAGATCAGATAGCCGGCTGTCTGAAAACTGACCCTTTATATTAGATCAGATAGCCGGCTGTGTGAAAACTGACCCTTTATATTAGATCAGATAGCTGGCTATCAGAAAACTGACCCTTTATATTAGATCAGATAGAAGACTGTGTGAAAACTGACCCTTTATATTAGATCAGATAGCCGGCTGTCGGAAAACTGACCCTTTATATTAGATCAGATAGCCAGCTGTCTGAAAACTGACCCTTTATATTAGATCAGATAGCCGGCTGTCGGAAAACTGACCCTTTATATTAGATCAGATAGCCGGCTGTGTGAAAACTGACCCTTTATATTAGATCAGATAGACGGCTGTCGGAAAACTGACCCTTTCTATTAGATCAGATAGCCGGCTGTCGGAAAACTGACCCTTTCTATTAGATCAGATAGCCGGCTGTCTGAAAACTGACCCTTTCTATTAGATCAGATAGCCGGCTGTCGGAAAACTGACCCTTTATATTAGATCAGATAGCCGGCTGTGTGAAAACTGACCCTTTATATTAGATCAGATAGCCGGCTGTCTGAAAACTGACCCTTTGTATTAGATCAGATAGCCAGCTGTCTGAAAACTGACCCTTTATATTAGATCAGATAGCCGGCTGTCGGAAAACTGACCCTTTATATTAGATCAGATAGCCAGCTGTCTGAAAACTGACCCTTTATATTAGATCAGATAGCCGGCTGTCGGAAAACTGACCCTTTATATTAGATCAGATAGCCGGCTGTGCGAAAACTGATTCTTTATATTAGATCAGATAGCCGGCTGTCGGAAAACTGACCCTTTATATTAGATCAGATAGCCAGCTGTCTGAAAACTGACCCTTTATATTAGATAAGATAGCCGGCTGTGTGAAAACAGACCCTTTATATTAGATCAGATAGCCGGCTGTCGGAAAACTGACCCTTTATATTAGATCAGATAGCCAGCTGTCTGAAAACTGACCCTTTATATTAGATCAGATAGCCGGCTGTCTGAATATGGACCCTTTATATTAGATCAGATAGCCAGCTGTCTGAAAACTGACCCTTTGTATTAGATCAGATAGCCGGCTGTCTGAAAACTGACCCTTTCTATTAGATCAGATAGCCAGCTGTCTGAATATGGACCCTTTATATTAGATCAGATAGTCAGCTGTCTGAAAAATGACCCTTTGTATTAGATCAGATAGCCGGCTGTCTGAAAACTGACCCTTTATATTAGATCAGATAGCCAGCTGTCTGAAAACTGACCCTTTATATTAGATCAGATAGCCGGCAGTCGGAAAACTGACCCTTTGTATTAGATCAGATAGCCGGCTGTCGGAAAACTGACCCTTTATATTAGATCAGATAGCCGGCTGTGTGAAAACTGACCCTTTATATTAGATCAGATAGCCGGCTGTCGGAAAACTGACCCTTTATATTAGATCAGATAGCCGGCTGTGTGAAAACTGACCCTTTATATTAGATCAGATAGCCGGCTGTGTGAAAACTGACCCTTTATATTAGATCAGATAGCCGGCTGTCTAAAAACTGACCCTTTATATTAGATCAGATAGCCGGCTGTGTGAAAACTGACCCTTTATTTTAGATCAGATAGCCGGCTGTGTGAAAACTGACCCTTTATATTAGATCAGATAGCCGGCTGTCTGAATATGGACCCTTTATATTAGATCAGATAGCCGGCTGTGTGAAAACTGACCCTTTATATTAGATCAGATAGCCGGCTGTGTGAAAACTGACCCTTTATATTAGATCAGATAGCCGGCTGTCTGAAAACTGACCCTTTATATTAGATCAGATAGCCGGCTGTGTGAAAACTGACCCTTTATATTAGATCAGATAGCCGGCTGTCTGAAAACTGACCCTTTATATTAGATCAGATAGCCGGCTGTCTGAAAACTGACCCTTTATATTAGATCAGATAGCCGGCTGTCGGAAAACTGACCCTTTATATTAGATCAGATAGCCAGCTGTCTGAAAACTGACCCTTTATATTAGATCAGATAGCCGGCTGTCGGAAAACTGACCCTTTATATTAGATCAGATAGCCAGCTGTCTGAAAACTGACCCTTTATATTAGATCAGATAGCCGGCTGTCGGAAAACTGACCCTTTATATTAGATCAGATAGCCGGCTGTGTGAAAACTGACCCTTTATATTAGATCAGATAGACGGCTGTCGGAAAACTGACCCTTTCTATTAGATCAGATAGCCGGCTGTGTGAAAACTGACCCTTTATATTAGATCAGATAGCCGGCTGTCTGAAAACTGACCCTTTATATTAGATCAGATAGCCGGCTGTGTGAAAACTGACCCTTTATATTAGATCAGATAGCCGGCTGTCTTAAAACTGACTCTTTATATTAGATCAGATAGCCGGCTGTGTGAAAACTGACCCTTTATATTAGATCAGATAGCCGGCTGTCTGAAAACTGACCCTTTATATTAGATCAGATAGCCGGCTGTGTGAAAACTGACCCTTTATATTAGATCAGATAGACGGCTGTCGGAAAACTGACCCTTTCTATTAGATCAGATAGCCAGCTGTCTAAAACTGACCCTTTATATTAGATCAGATAGCCGGCTGTCGGAAAACTGACCCTTTATATTAGATCAGATAGCCGGCTGTGTGAAAACTGACCCTTTATATTAGATCAGATAGCCAGCTGTCTGAAAACTGACCCTTTATATTAGATCAGATAGCCGGCAGTCGGAAAACTGACCCTTTATATTAGATCAGATAGCCGGCTGTCTGAAAACTGACCCTTTATATTAGATCAGATAGCCGGCTGTGTGAAAACTGGCCCTTTATATTAGATCAGATAGCCGGCTGTCTGAAAACTGACCCTTTATATTAGATCAGATAGCCGGCTGTGTGAAAACTGACCCTTTATATTAGATCAGATAGCTGGCTATCAGAAAACTGACCCTTTATATTAGATCAGATAGCCGGCTGTGTGAAAACTGACCCTTTATATTAGATCAGATAGCCGGCTGTGTGAAAACTGACCCTTTATATTAGATCAGATAGCAGGCTGTCTGAAAACTGACCCTTTATATTAGATCAGATAGCTGGCTATCAGAAAACTGACCCTTTATATTAGATCAGATAGCCGGCTGTGTGAAAACTGACCCTTTATATTAGATCAGATAGCCGGATGTCGGAAAACTGACCCTTTATATTAGATCAGATAGCCGGCTGTGTGAAAACTGACCCTTTATATTAGATCAGATAGCCGGCTGTCTGAAAACTGACCCTTTGTATTAGATCAGATAGCCGGCTGTCGGAAAACTGACCCTTTATATTAGATCAGATAGCCGGCTGTGTGAAAACTGACCCTTTATATTAGATCAGATAGCCGGCTGTCTGAAAACTGACCCTTTGTATTAGATCAGATAGCCAGCTGTCTGAAAACTGACCCTTTATATTAGATCAGATAGCCGGCTGTCGGAAAACTGACCCTTTATATTAGATCAGATAGCCAGCTGTCTGAAAACTGACCCTTTATATTAGATCAGATAGCCGGCTGTCGGAAAACTGACCCTTTATATTAGATCAGATAGCCGGCTGTGTGAAAACTGACCCTTTATATTAGATCAGATAGCCGGCTGTCGGAAAACTGACCCTTTATATTAGATCAGATAGCCGGCTGTCTGAAAACTGACCCTTTATATTAGATCAGAAAGCCGGCTGTCTGAAAACTGACCCTTTATATTAGATCAGATAGCCGGCTGTGTGAAAACTGACCCTTTATATTAGATCAGATAGCCGGCTGTGTGAAAACTGACCCTTTATATTAGATCAGATAGCCGGCTGTCGGAAAACTGACCCTTTATATTAGATCAGATAGCCGGCTGTCGGAAAACTGACCCTTTCTATTAGATCAGATAGCCGGCTGTCGGAAAACTGACCCTTTATATTAGATCAGATAGCCGGCTGTGTGAAAACTGACCCTTTATATTAGATCAGATAGCCGGCTGTGTGAAAACTGACCCTTTATATTAGATCAGATAGACGGCTGTCGGAAAACTGACCCTTTATATTAGATCAGATAGCAGGCTGTCTGAAAACTGACCCTTTATATTAGATCAGATAGCCGGCTGTCTGAAAACTGACCCTTTATATTAGATCAGATAGACGGCTGTCGGAAAACTGAGCCTTTATATTAGATCAGATAGCCGGCTGTCTGAAAACTGACCCTTTATATTAGATCAGATAGCCGGCTGTCTGAAAACTGACCCTTTATATTAGATCAGATAGCCGGCTGTCTGAAAACTGACCCTTTATATTAGATCAGATAGCCGGCTGTGTGAAAACTGACCCTTTATATTAGATCAGAAAGCCGGCTGTCTAAAAACTGACCCTTTATATTAGATCAGATAGCCGGCTGTGTGAAAACTGCCCCTTTATATTAGATCAGATAGCCGGCTGTCTGAAAACTGACCCTTTATATTAGATCAGATAGCCGGCTGTGTGAAAACTGACCCTTTATATTAGATCAGATAGCCGGCTGTCTGAAAACTGACCCTTTATATTAGATCAGATAGCCGGCTGTCTGAAAACTGACCCTTTATATTAGATCAGATAGCCGGCTGTCGGAAAACTGACCCTTTATATTAGATCAGATAGCCAGCTGTCTAAAACTGACCCTTTATATTAGATCAGATAGCCGGCTGTCGGAAAACTGACCCTTTATTTTAGATCAGATAGCCAGCTGTCTGAAAACTGACCCTTTATATTAGATCAGATAGCCGGCTGTCGGAAAACTGACCCTTTATATTAGATCAGATAGCCGGCTGTGTGAAAACTGACCCTTTATATTAGATCAGATAGACGGCTGTCGGAAAACTGACCCTTTCTATTAGATCAGATAGCCGGCTGTGTGAAAACTGACCCTTTATATTAGATCAGATAGCCGGCTGTCTGAAAACTGACCCTTTATATTAGATCAGATAGCCGGCTGTGTGAAAACTGACCCTTTATATTAGATCAGATAGCCGGCTGTCTGAAAACTGACCCTTTATATTAGATCAGATAGCCGGCTGTGTGAAAACTGACCCTTTATATTAGATCAGATAGACGGCTGTCGGAAAACTGACCCTTTCTATTAGATCAGATAGCCAGCTGTCTAAAACTGACCCTTTATATTAAATCAGATAGCCGGCAGTCGGAAAACTGACCCTTTATATTAGATCAGATAGCCAGCTGTCTGAAAACTGACCCTTTATATTAGATCAGATAGCCGGCTGTCGGAAAACTGACCCTTTATATTAGATCAGATAGCCGGCTGTCTGAAAACTGACCCTTTATATTAGATCAGATAGCCGGCTGTGTGAAAACTGGCCCTTTATATTAGATCAGATAGCCGGCTGTCTGAAAACTGACCCTTTATATTAGATCAGATAGCCGGCTGTGTGAAAACTGACCCTTTATATTAGATCAGATAGCAGGCTGTCTGAAAACTGACCCTTTATATTAGATCAGATAGCCGGCTGTGTGAAAACTGACCCTTTATATTAGATCAGATAGCCGGCTGTGTGAAAACTGACCCTTTATATTAGATCAGATAGCCGGCTGTCGGAAAACTGACCCTTTATATTAGATCAGATAGCCGGCTGTGTGAAAACTGACCCTTTATATTAGATCAGATAGCCGGCTGTCGGAAAACTGACCCTTTATATTAGATCAGATAGCCGGCTGTCGGAAAACTGACCCTTTCTATTAGATCAGATAGCCGGCTGTCGGAAAACTGACCCTTTATATTAGATCAGATAGCCGGCTGTGTGAAAACTGACCCTTTATATTAGATCAGATAGACGGCTGTCGGAAAACTGACCCTTTATATTAGATCAGATAGCAGGCTGTCTGAAAACTGACCCTTTATATTAGATCAGATAGCCGGCTGTCTGAAAACTGACCCTTTATATTAGATCAGATAGACGGCTGTCGGAAAACTGAGCCTTTATATTAGATCAGATAGCCGGCTGTCTGAAAACTGACCCTTTATATTAGATCAGATAGCCGGCTGTGTGAAAACTGACCCTTTATATTAGATCAGATAGCCGGCTGTCTGAAAACTGACCCTTTATATTAGATCAGATAGCCGGCTGTGTGAAAACTGACCCTTTATATTAGATCAGATAGCCGGCTGTCTGAAAACTGACCCTTTATATTAGATCAGATAGCCGGCTGTCTGAAAACTGACCCTTTATATTAGATCAGATAGAAGACTGTGTGAAAACTGACCCTTTATATTAGATCAGATAGCCGGCTGTCGGAAAACTGACCCTTTATATTAGATCAGATAGCCAGCTGTCTGAAAACTGACCCTTTATATTAGATCAGATAGCCGGCTGTCGGAAAACTGACCCTTTATATTAGATCAGATAGCCGGCTGTGTGAAAACTGACCCTTTATATTAGATCAGATAGACGGCTGTCGGAAAACTGACCCTTTCTATTAGATCAGATAGCCGGCTGTCGGAAAACTGACCCTTTCTATTAGATCAGATAGCCGGCTGTCTGAAAACTGACCCTTTCTATTAGATCAGATAGCCGGCTGTCTGAAAACTGACCCTTTATATTAGATCAGATAGCCAGCTGTGTGAAAACTGACCCTTTATATTAGATCAGATAGCCGGCTGTGTGAAAACTGACCCTTTATATTAGATCAGATAGCCGGCTGTCTGAAAACTGACCCTTTATATTAGATCAGATAGACGGCTGTCGGAAAACTGAGCCTTTATATTAGATCAGATAGCCGGCTGTGTGAAAACTGACCCTTTATATTAGATCGGATAGCAGGCTGTCTGAAAACTGACCCTTTATATTAGATCAGATAGCTGGCTGTGTGAAAACTGACCCTTTATATTAGATCAGACAGCCGGCTGTGTGAAAACTGACCCTTTATATTAGATCAGATAGCCGGCTGTCTGAAAACTGAACCTTTATATTAGATCAGATAGCCGGCTGTCTGAAAACTGACCCTTTATATTAGATCAGATAGCCGGCTGTGTGAAAACTGACCCTTTATATTAGATCAGATAGCCGGCTGTCGGAAAACTGACCCTTTATATTAGATCAGACAGCCGGCTGTGTGAAAACTGACCCTTTATATTAGATCAGATAGCCGGCTGTCGGAAAAATGACCCTTTATATTAGATCAGATAGCCGGCTGTGTGAAAACTGACCCTTTATATTAGATCAGATAGTCGGCTGTGTGAAAACTGACCCTTTATATTAGATCAGATAGCCGGCTGTCTGAAAACTGACCCTTTATATTAGATCAGATAGCCGGCTGTCTGAAAACTGACCCTTTATATTAGATCAGATAGCCGGCTGTGTGAAAACTGACCCTTTATATTAGATCAGATAGCCGGCTGTGTGAAAACTGACCCTTTATATTAGATCAGATAGCCGGCTGTGTGAAAACTGACCCTTTATATTAGATCAGATAGCCGGCTGTCTGAAAACTGACCCTTTATATTAGATCAGATAGCCGGCTGTCTGAAAACTGACCCTTTATATTAGATTAGATAGCCGGCTGTCTGAAAACTGACCCTTTATATTAGATCAGATAGCCGGCTGTCGGAAAACTGACCCTTTATATTAGATCAGATAGCCGGCTGTCTGAAAACTGACCCTTTATATTAGATCAGATAGCCGGCTGTGTGAAAACTGGCCCTTTATATTAGATCAGATAGCCGGCTGTCTGAAAACTGACCCTTTATATTAGATCAGATAGCCGGCTGTGTGAAAACTGACCCTTTATATTAGATCAGATAGCAGGCTGTCTGAAAACTGACCCTTTATATTAGATCAGATAGCCGGCTGTGTGAAAACTGACCCTTTATATTAGATCAGATAGCCGGCTGTGTGAAAACTGACCCTTTATATTAGATCAGATAGCCGGCTGTCGGAAAACTGACCCTTTATATTAGATCAGATAGCCGGCTGTGTGAAAACTGACCCTTTATATTAGATCAGATAGCCGGCTGTCGGAAAACTGACCCTTTATATTAGATCAGATAGCCGGCTGTCGGAAAACTGACCCTTTCTATTAGATCAGATAGCCGGCTGTCGGAAAACTGACCCTTTATATTAGATCAGATAGCCGGCTGTGTGAAAACTGACCCTTTATATTAGATCAGATAGCCGGCTGTGTGAAAACTGACCCTTTATATTAGATCAGATAGACGGCTGTCGGAAAACTGACCCTTTATATTAGATCAGATAGCAGGCTGTCTGAAAACTGACCCTTTATATTAGATCAGATAGCCGGCTGTCTGAAAACTGACCCTTTATATTAGATCAGATAGACGGCTGTCGGAAAACTGAGCCTTTATATTAGATCAGATAGCCGGCTGTCTGAAAACTGACCCTTTATATTAGATCAGATAGCCGGCTGTGTGAAAACTGACCCTTTATATTAGATCAGATAGCCGGCTGTCTGAAAACTGACCCTTTATATTAGATCAGATAGCCGGCTGTGTGAAAACTGACCCTTTATATTAGATCAGATAGCCGGCTGTCTGAAAACTGACCCTTTATATTAGATCAGATAGCCGGCTGTCTGAAAACTGACCCTTTATATTAGATCAGATAGAAGACTGTGTGAAAACTGACCCTTTATATTAGATCAGATAGCCGGCTGTCGGAAAACTGACCCTTTATATTAGATCAGATAGCCAGCTGTCTGAAAACTGACCCTTTATATTAGATCAGATAGCCGGCTGTCGGAAAACTGACCCTTTATATTAGATCAGATAGCCGGCTGTGTGAAAACTGACCCTTTATATTAGATCAGATAGACGGCTGTCGGAAAACTGACCCTTTCTATTAGATCAGATAGCCGGCTGTCGGAAAACTGACCCTTTCTATTAGATCAGATAGCCGGCTGTCTGAAAACTGACCCTTTCTATTAGATCAGATAGCCGGCTGTCTGAAAACTGACCCTTTATATTAGATCAGATAGCCAGCTGTGTGAAAACTGACCCTTTATATTAGATCAGATAGCCGGCTGTGTGAAAACTGACCCTTTATATTAGATCAGATAGCCGGCTGTCTGAAAACTGACCCTTTATATTAGATCAGATAGACGGCTGTCGGAAAACTGAGCCTTTATATTAGATCAGATAGCCGGCTGTGTGAAAACTGACCCTTTATATTAGATCGGATAGCAGGCTGTCTGAAAACTGACCCTTTATATTAGATCAGATAGCTGGCTGTGTGAAAACTGACCCTTTATATTAGATCAGACAGCCGGCTGTGTGAAAACTGACCCTTTATATTAGATCAGATAGCCGGCTGTCTGAAAACTGAACCTTTATATTAGATCAGATAGCCGGCTGTCTGAAAACTGACCCTTTATATTAGATCAGATAGCCGGCTGTGTGAAAACTGACCCTTTATATTAGATCAGATAGCCGGCTGTCGGAAAACTGACCCTTTATATTAGATCAGACAGCCGGCTGTGTGAAAACTGACCCTTTATATTAGATCAGATAGCCGGCTGTCGGAAAAATGACCCTTTATATTAGATCAGATAGCCGGCTGTGTGAAAACTGACCCTTTATATTAGATCAGATAGTCGGCTGTGTGAAAACTGACCCTTTATATTAGATCAGATAGCCGGCTGTCTGAAAACTGACCCTTTATATTAGATCAGATAGCCGGCTGTCTGAAAACTGACCCTTTATATTAGATCAGATAGCCGGCTGTGTGAAAACTGACCCTTTATATTAGATCAGATAGCCGGCTGTCGGAAAACTGACCCTTTATATTAGATCAGATAGACGGCTGTCGGAAAACTGACCCTTTATATTAGATCAGATAGCAGGCTGTCTGAAAACTGACCCTTTATATTAGATCAGATAGACGGCTGTCGGAAAACTGAGCCTTTATATTAGATCAGATAGCCGGCTGTGTGAAAACTGACCCTTTATATTAGATCAGATAGACGGCTGTCGGAAAACTGAGCCTTTATATTAGATCAGATAGCCGGCTGTGTGAAAACTGACCCTTTATATTAGATCAGATAGCCGGCTGTCTGAAAACTGCCCCTTTATATTAGATCAGATAGCCGGCTGTCTAAAAACTGACCCTTTATATTAGATCAGATAGCCGGCTGTGTGAAAACTGACCCTTTATATTAGATCAGATAGCCGGCTGTGTGAAAACTGACCCTTTATATTAGATCAGATAGCCGGCTGTCTGAAAACTGACCCTTTATATTAGATCAGATAGCCGGCTGTGTGAAAACTGACCCTTTATATTAGATCAGATAGCCGGCTGTCTGAAAACTGACCCTTTATATTAGATCAGATAGCCGGCTGTCTGAAAACTGACCCTTTATATTAGATCAGATAGAAGACAGTGTGAAAACTGACCCTTTATATTAGATCAGATAGCCAGCTGTCTAAAACTGACCCTTTATATTAGATCAGATAGCCGGCTGTCGGAAAACTGACCCTTTATATTAGATCAGATAGCCAGCTGTCTGAAAACTGACCCTTTATATTAGATCAGATAGCCGGCTGTCGGAAAACTGACCCTTTATATTAGATCAGATAGCCAGCTGTCGGAAAACTGACCCTTTCTATTAGATCAGATAGCCGGCTGTGTGAAAACTGACCCTTTATATTAGATCAGATAGACGGCTGTCGGAAAACTGACCCTTTATATTAGATCAGATAGCAGGCTGTCTGAAAACTGACCCTTTATATTAGATCAGATAGCCGGCTGTCTGAAAACTGACCCTTTATATTAGATCAGATAGACGGCTGTCGGAAAACTGAGCCTTTATATTAGATCAGATAGCCGGCTGTCTGAAAACTGACCCTTTATATTAGATCAGATAGCCGGCTGTGTGAAAACTGACCCTTTATATTAGATCAGATAGCAGGCTGTCTGAAAACTGACCCTTTATATTAGATCAGATAGCCGGCTGTCGGAAAACTGACCCTTTATATTAGATCAGATAGCCGGCTGTGTGAAAACTGACCCTTTATATTAGATCAGATAGTCGGCTGTGTGAAAACTGACCCTTTATATTAGATCAGATAGCCGGCTGTCTGAAAACTGACCCTTTATATTAGATCAGATAGCCGGCTGTCTGAAAACTGACCCTTTATATTAGATCAGATAGCCGGCTGTGTGAAAACTGACCCTTTATATTAGATCAGATAGACGGCTGTCGGAAAACTGACCCTTTATATTAGATCAGATAGCCGGCTGTCGGAAAACTGACCCTTTATATTAGATCAGATAGCCGGCTGTCTGAAAACTGACCCTTTATATTAGATCAGATAGCCGGCTGTGTGAAAACTGACCCTTTATATTAGATCAGATAGCCGGCTGTCTGAAAACTGACCCTTTATATTAGATCAGATAGCCAGCTGTCTGAAAACTGACCCTTTATATTAGATCAGATAGCCGGCTGTCTGATAACTGACCCTTTATATTAGATCAGATAGCCGGCTGTCTGAAAACTGACCCTTTATATTAGATCAGATTGCCGGCTGTCTGAATATGGACCCTTTATATTAGATCAGATAGCCGGCTGTGTGAAAACTGACCCTTTATATTAGATCAGATAGCCGGCTGTGTGAAAACTGACCCTTTATATTAGATCAGATAGCCGGCTGTCTGAAAACTGACCCTTTATATTAGATCAGATAGCCAGCTGTCTGAAAACTGACTCTTTATATTAGATCAGATAGCCGGCTGTCTGATAACTGACCTTTATATTAGATCAGATAGCCGGCTGTCTGAATATGGACCCTTTATATTAGATCAGATAGCCGGCTGTGTGAAAACTGACCCTTTATATTAGATCAGATAGCCGGCTGTGTGAAAACTGACCCTTTATATTAGATCAGATAGCCAGCTGTCTGAAAACTGACCCTTTATATTAGATCAGATAGCCGGCTGTGTGAAAACTGACCCTTTATATTAGATCAGATAGCCGGCTGTGTGAAAACTGACCCTTTATATTAGATCAGATAGCCGGCTGTGTGAAAACTGACCCTTTATATTAGATCAGATAGCCGGCTGTCGGAAAACTGACCCTTTATATTAGATCAGATAGCCGGCTGTGTGAAAACTGACCCTTTATATTAGATCAGATAGCCGGCTGTCTGAAAACTGACCCTTTGTATTAGATCAGATAGCCGGCTGTCGGAAAACTGACCCTTTATATTAGATCAGATAGCCGGCTGTGTGAAAACTGACCCTTTATATTAGATCAGATAGCCGGCTGTCTGAAAACTGACCCTTTGTATTAGATCAGATAGCCAGCTGTCTGAAAACTGACCCTTTATATTAGATCAGATAGCCGGCTGTCGGAAAACTGACCCTTTATATTAGATCAGATAGCCAGCTGTCTGAAAACTGACCCTTTATATTAGATCAGATAGCCGGCTGTCGGAAAACTGACCCTTTATATTAGATCAGATAGCCGGCTGTGTGAAAACTGACCCTTTATATTAGATCAGATAGCCGGCTGTCGGAAAACTGACCCTTTATATTAGATCAGATAGCCGGCTGTCTGAAAACTGACCCTTTATATTAGATCAGAAAGCCGGCTGTCTGAAAACTGACCCTTTATATTAGATCAGATAGCCGGCTGTGTGAAAACTGACCCTTTATATTAGATCAGATAGCCAGATGTGTGAAAACTGACCCTTTATATTAGATCAGAAAGCCGGCTGTCTGAAAACTGACCCTTTATATTAGATCAGATAGCCAGCTGTGTGAAAACTGACCCTTTATATTAGATCAGAAAGCCGGCTGTCTGAAAACTGACCCTTTATATTAGATCAGATAGCCGGCTGTCTGAAAACTGACCCTTTGTATTAGATCAGATAGCCAGCTGTGTGAAAACTGACCCTTTATATTAGAGCAAATAGCCGGCTGTCTGAAAACTGACCCTTTATATTAGATCAGATAGCCGGCTGTCGGAATATGGACCCTTTATATTAGATCAGATAGCCAGCTGTCTGAAAACTGACCCTTTATATTAGATCAGATAGCCGGCTGTCTGAAAACTGACCCTTTGTATTAGATCAGATAGCCGGCTGTCGGAAAACTGACCCTTTATATTAGATCAGATAGCCGGCTGTGTGAAAACTGACCCTTTATATTAGATCAGATAGCCGGCTGTCTGAAAACTGACCCTTTGTATTAGATCAGATAGCCGGCTGTCGGAAAACTGACCCTTTATATTAGATCAGATAGCCAGCTGTCTGAAAACTGACCCTTTATATTAGATCAGATAGCCGGCTGTCGGAAAACTGACCCTTTATATTAGATCAGATAGCCGGCTGTCTGAATATGTACCCTTTATATTAGATCAGATAGCCGGCTGTCTGAAAACTGACCCTTTATATTAGATCAGATAGCCAGCTGTCTGAAAACTGACCCTTTGTATTAGATCAGATAGCCGGCTGTCTGAAAACTGACCCTTTATATTAGATCAGATAGCCAGCTGTCTGAAAACTGACCCTTTATATTAGATCAGATAGCCGGCTGTCGGAAAACTGACCCTTTATATTAGATCAGATAGCCGGCTGTCTGAAAACTGACCCTTTGTATTAGATCAGATAGCCGGCTGTCTGAATATGGACCCTTTATATTAGATCAGATAGCCGGCTGTCGGAAAACTGACCCTTTATATTAGATCAGATAGCCGGCTGTCGGAAAACTGACCCTTTATATTAAATCAGATAGCCGGCTGTCTGAATATGGACCCTTTATATTAGATCAGATAGCCAGCTGTCTGAAAATTGACCCTTTGTATTAGATCAGATAGCCGGCTGTCTGAAAACTGACCCTTTATAATAGATCAGATAGCCGGCTGTCTGAAAACTGACCCTTTGTATTAGATCAGATAGCCGGCTGTGTGAAAACTGACCCTTTATATTAGATCAGATAGCCGGCTGTCTGAAAACTGACCCTTTATATTAGATCAGATAGCCGGCTGTCGGAAAACTGACACTTTATATTAGATCAGATAGCCGGCTGTCGGAAAACTGACCCTTTATATTAGATCAGATAGCCGGCTGTCGGAAAACTGACCCTTTATATTAGATCAGATAGCCAGCTGTGTGAAAACTGACCCTTTATATTAGATCAGATAGCCGGCTGTCTGAAAACTGACCCTTTGTATTAGATCAGATAGCCAGCTGTCTGAAAACTGACCCTTTATATTAGATCAGATAGCCGGCTGTCGGAAAACTGACCCTTTATATTAGATCAGATAGCCAGCTGTCTGAAAACTGACCCTTTATATTAGATCAGATAGCCAGCTGTGTGATAACTGACCCTTTATATTAGATCAGATAGCCGGCTGTCTGAAAACTGACCCTTTATATTAGATCAGATAGCCGGCTGTGTGAAAACTGACCCTTTATATTAGATCAGATAGCCGGCTGTCTGAAAACTGACCCTTTATAATAGATCAGATAGCCGGCTGTCTGATAACTGACCCTTTATATTAGATCAGATAGCCGGCTGTCTGAAAACTGACCCTTTATATTAGATCAGATAGACGGCTGTCGGAATATGGACCCTTTATATTAGATCAGATAGCCGGCTGTCTGAAAACTGACCCTTTATATTAGATCAGATAGCCGGCTGTCTGAAAACTGACCCTTTATATTAGATCAGATAGCCGGCTGTCGGAAAACTGACCCTTTATATTAGATCAGATAGCCGGCTGTGTGAAAACTGGCCCTTTATATTAGATCAGATAGCCGGCTGTCGGAAAACTGACCCTTTATATTAGATCAGATAGCCGGCTGTGTGAAAACTGACCCTTTATATTAGATCAGATAGCCGGCTGTGTGAAAACTGACCCTTTATATTAGATCAGATAGCCGGCTGTGTGAAAACTGACCCTTTATATTAGATCAGATAGCCGGCTGTCTGAAAACTGACCCTTTATATTAGATCAGATAGCCGGCTGTCTGAAAACTGACCCTTTATATTAGATCAGATAGCCGGCTGTCGGAAAACTGACCCTTTATATTAGATCAGATAGCCGGCTGTGTGAAAACTGACCCTTTATATTAGATCAGATAGCCGGCTGTGTGAAAACTCACCCTTTATATTAGATCAGATAGCCGGCTGTCTGAAAACTGACCCTTTATATTAGATCAGATAGCCGGCTGTCTGAAAACTGACCCTTTATATTAGATCAGATAGCCGGCTGTCTGAAAACAGACCCTTTATATTAGATTAGATAGCCGGCTGTCTGAAAACTGACCCTTTATATTAGATCAGATAGCCGGCTGTCTGAAAACTGACCCTTTATATTAGATCAGATAGCCGGCTGTCTGAAAACTGACCCTTTATATTAGATCAGATAGCCGGCTGTGTGAAAACTCACCCTTTATATTAGATCAGATAGCCGGCTGTGTGAAAACTGACCCTTTATATTAGATCAGATAGCCGGCTGTGTGAAAACTCACCCTTTATATTAGATCAGATAGCCGGCTGTCTGAAAACTGACCCTTTATATTAGATCAGATAGACGGCTGTCGGAAAACTGACCCTTTATATTAGATCAGATAGCAGGCTGTCTGAAAACTGACCCTTTATATTAGATCAGATAGACGGCTGTCGGAAAACTGAGCCTTTATATTAGATCAGATAGCCGGCTGTCTGAAAACTGACCCTTTATATTAGATCAGATAGCCGGCTGTCTGAAAACTGACCCTTTATATTAGATCAGATAGCCGGCTGTCTGAAAACTGACCCTTTATATTAGATCAGATAGCCGGCTGTGTGAAAACTGACCCTTTATATTAGATCAGATAGCCGGCTGTCTGAAAACAGACCCTTTATATTAGATTAGATAGCCGGCTGTCTAAAAACTGACCCTTTATATTAGATCAGATAGCCGGCTGTGTGAAAACTGACCCTTTATATTAGATCAGATAGCCGGCTGTCTGAATATGGACCCTTTATATTAGATCAGATAGCCGGCTGTCTGAAAACTGACCCTTTATATTAGATCAGATAGCCGGCTGTCTGAAAACTGACCCTTTATATTAGATCAGATAGCCGGCTGTGTGAAAACTGACCCTTTATATTAGATCAGATAGCCGGCTGTCTGAAAACTGACCCTTTATATTAGATCAGATAGCCGGCTGTCTAAAAACTGACCCTTTATATTAGATCAGATAGCCGGCTGTGTGAAAACTGACCCTTTATATTAGATCAGATAGCCGGCTGTCTGAATATGGACCCTTTATATTAGATCAGATAGCCGGCTGTGTGAAAACTGACCCTTTATATTAGATCAGATAGCCGGCTGTGTGAAAACTGACCCTTTATATTAGATCAGATAGCCGGCTGTCTGAAAACTGACCCTTTATATTAGATCAGATAGCCGGCTGTGTGAAAACTGACCCTTTATATTAGATCAGATAGCCGGCTGTCTGAAAACTGACCCTTTATATTAGATCAGATAGCCGGCTGTCTGAAAACTGACCCTTTATATTAGATCAGATAGAAGACAGTGTGAAAACTGACCCTTTATATTAGATCAGATAGCCAGCTGTCTAAAACTGACCCTTTATATTAGATCAGATAGCCGGCTGTCGGAAAACTGACCCTTTATATTAGATCAGATAGCCAGCTGTCTGAAAACTGACCCTTTATATTAGATCAGATAGCCGGCTGTCGGAAAACTGACCCTTTATATTAGATCAGATAGCCAGCTGTCGGAAAACTGACCCTTTCTATTAGATCAGATAGCCGGCTGTGTGAAAACTGACCCTTTATATTAGATCAGATAGACGGCTGTCGGAAAACTGACCCTTTATATTAGATCAGATAGCAGGCTGTCTGAAAACTGACCCTTTATATTAGATCAGATAGCCGGCTGTCTGAAAACTGACCCTTTATATTAGATCAGATAGACGGCTGTCGGAAAACTGAGCCTTTATATTAGATCAGATAGCCGGCTGTCTGAAAACTGACCCTTTATATTAGATCAGATAGCCGGCTGTGTGAAAACTGACCCTTTATATTAGATCAGATAGCAGGCTGTCTGAAAACTGACCCTTTATATTAGATCAGATAGCCGGCTGTCGGAAAACTGACCCTTTATATTAGATCAGATAGCCGGCTGTGTGAAAACTGACCCTTTATATTAGATCAGATAGTCGGCTGTGTGAAAACTGACCCTTTATATTAGATCAGATAGCCGGCTGTCTGAAAACTGACCCTTTATATTAGATCAGATAGCCGGCTGTCTGAAAACTGACCCTTTATATTAGATCAGATAGCCGGCTGTGTGAAAACTGACCCTTTATATTAGATCAGATAGCCGGCTGTCGGAAAACTGACCCTTTATATTAGATCAGATAGCCGGCTGTCGGAAAACTGACCCTTTATATTAGATCAGATAGCCGGCTGTCTGAAAACTGACCCTTTATATTAGATCAGATAGCCGGCTGTGTGAAAACTGACCCTTTATATTAGATCAGATAGCCGGCTGTCTGAAAACTGACCCTTTATATTAGATCAGATAGCCAGCTGTCTGAAAACTGACCCTTTATATTAGATCAGATAGCCGGCTGTCTGATAACTGACCCTTTATATTAGATCAGATAGCCGGCTGTCTGAAAACTGACCCTTTATATTAGATCAGATTGCCGGCTGTCTGAATATGGACCCTTTATATTAGATCAGATAGCCGGCTGTGTGAAAACTGACCCTTTATATTAGATCAGATAGCCGGCTGTGTGAAAACTGACCCTTTATATTAGATCAGATAGCCGGCTGTCTGAAAACTGACCCTTTATATTAGATCAGATAGCCAGCTGTCTGAAAACTGACTCTTTATATTAGATCAGATAGCCGGCTGTCTGATAACTGACCTTTATATTAGATCAGATAGCCGGCTGTCTGAATATGGACCCTTTATATTAGATCAGATAGCCGGCTGTGTGAAAACTGACCCTTTATATTAGATCAGATAGCCGGCTGTGTGAAAACTGACCCTTTATATTAGATCAGATAGCCAGCTGTCTGAAAACTGACCCTTTATATTAGATCAGATAGCCGGCTGTGTGAAAACTGACCCTTTATATTAGATCAGATAGCCGGCTGTGTGAAAACTGACCCTTTATATTAGATCAGATAGCCGGCTGTGTGAAAACTGACCCTTTATATTAGATCAGATAGCCGGCTGTCGGAAAACTGACCCTTTATATTAGATCAGATAGCCGGCTGTGTGAAAACTGACCCTTTATATTAGATCAGATAGCCGGCTGTCTGAAAACTGACCCTTTGTATTAGATCAGATAGCCGGCTGTCGGAAAACTGACCCTTTATATTAGATCAGATAGCCGGCTGTGTGAAAACTGACCCTTTATATTAGATCAGATAGCCGGCTGTCTGAAAACTGACCCTTTGTATTAGATCAGATAGCCAGCTGTCTGAAAACTGACCCTTTATATTAGATCAGATAGCCGGCTGTCTGAAAACTGACCCTTTATATTAGATCAGATAGCCAGCTGTCTGAAAACTGACCCTTTATATTAGATCAGATAGCCGGCTGTCGGAAAACTGACCCTTTATATTAGATCAGATAGCCGGCTGTGTGAAAACTGACCCTTTATATTAGATCAGATAGCCGGCTGTCGGAAAACTGACCCTTTATATTAGATCAGATAGCCGGCTGTCTGAAAACTGACCCTTTATATTAGATCAGAAAGCCGGCTGTCTGAAAACTGACCCTTTATATTAGATCAGATAGCCGGCTGTGTGAAAACTGACCCTTTATATTAGATCAGATAGCCAGATGTGTGAAAACTGACCCTTTATATTAGATCAGAAAGCCGGCTGTCTGAAAACTGACCCTTTATATTAGATCAGATAGCCAGCTGTGTGAAAACTGACCCTTTATATTAGATCAGAAAGCCGGCTGTCTGAAAACTGACCCTTTATATTAGATCAGATAGCCGGCTGTCTGAAAACTGACCCTTTGTATTAGATCAGATAGCCAGCTGTGTGAAAACTGACCCTTTATATTAGAGCAAATAGCCGGCTGTCTGAAAACTGACCCTTTATATTAGATCAGATAGCCGGCTGTCGGAATATGGACCCTTTATATTAGATCAGATAGCCAGCTGTCTGAAAACTGACCCTTTATATTAGATCAGATAGCCGGCTGTCTGAAAACTGACCCTTTGTATTAGATCAGATAGCCGGCTGTCGGAAAACTGACCCTTTATATTAGATCAGATAGCCGGCTGTGTGAAAACTGACCCTTTATATTAGATCAGATAGCCGGCTGTCTGAAAACTGACCCTTTGTATTAGATCAGATAGCCGGCTGTCGGAAAACTGACCCTTTATATTAGATCAGATAGCCAGCTGTCTGAAAACTGACCCTTTATATTAGATCAGATAGCCGGCTGTCGGAAAACTGACCCTTTATATTAGATCAGATAGCCGGCTGTCTGAATATGTACCCTTTATATTAGATCAGATAGCCGGCTGTCTGAAAACTGACCCTTTATATTAGATCAGATAGCCAGCTGTCTGAAAACTGACCCTTTGTATTAGATCAGATAGCCGGCTGTCTGAAAACTGACCCTTTATATTAGATCAGATAGCCAGCTGTCTGAAAACTGACCCTTTATATTAGATCAGATAGCCGGCTGTCGGAAAACTGACCCTTTATATTAGATCAGATAGCCGGCTGTCTGAAAACTGACCCTTTGTATTAGATCAGATAGCCGGCTGTCTGAATATGGACCCTTTATATTAGATCAGATAGCCGGCTGTCGGAAAACTGACCCTTTATATTAGATCAGATAGCCGGCTGTCGGAAAACTGACCCTTTATATTAAATCAGATAGCCGGCTGTCTGAATATGGACCCTTTATATTAGATCAGATAGCCAGCTGTCTGAAAATTGACCCTTTGTATTAGATCAGATAGCCGGCTGTCTGAAAACTGACCCTTTATAATAGATCAGATAGCCGGCTGTCTGAAAACTGACCCTTTGTATTAGATCAGATAGCCGGCTGTGTGAAAACTGACCCTTTATATTAGATCAGATAGCCGGCTGTCTGAAAACTGACCCTTTATATTAGATCAGATAGCCGGCTGTCGGAAAACTGACACTTTATATTAGATCAGATAGCCGGCTGTCGGAAAACTGACCCTTTATATTAGATCAGATAGCCGGCTGTCGGAAAACTGACCCTTTATATTAGATCAGATAGCCAGCTGTGTGAAAACTGACCCTTTATATTAGATCAGATAGCCGGCTGTCTGAAAACTGACCCTTTGTATTAGATCAGATAGCCAGCTGTCTGAAAACTGACCCTTTATATTAGATCAGATAGCCGGCTGTCGGAAAACTGACCCTTTATATTAGATCAGATAGCCAGCTGTCTGAAAACTGACCCTTTATATTAGATCAGATAGCCAGCTGTGTGATAACTGACCCTTTATATTAGATCAGATAGCCGGCTGTCTGAAAACTGACCCTTTATATTAGATCAGATAGCCGGCTGTGTGAAAACTGACCCTTTATATTAGATCAGATAGCCGGCTGTCTGAAAACTGACCCTTTATAATAGATCAGATAGCCGGCTGTCTGATAACTGACCCTTTATATTAGAACAGATAGCCGGCTGTCTGAAAACTGACCCTTTATATTAGATCAGATAGACGGCTGTCGGAATATGGACCCTTTATATTAGATCAGATAGCCGGCTGTCTGAAAACTGACCCTTTATATTAGATCAGATAGCCGGCTGTCTGAAAACTGACCCTTTATATTAGATCAGATAGCCGGCTGTCGGAAAACTGACCCTTTATATTAGATCAGATAGCCGGCTGTGTGAAAACTGGCCCTTTATATTAGATCAGATAGCCGGCTGTCGGAAAACTGACCCTTTATATTAGATCAGATAGCCGGCTGTGTGAAAACTGACCCTTTATATTAGATCAGATAGCCGGCTGTGTGAAAACTGACCCTTTATATTAGATCAGATAGCCGGCTGTGTGAAAACTGACCCTTTATATTAGATCAGATAGCCGGCTGTCTGAAAACTGACCCTTTATATTAGATCAGATAGCCGGCTGTCTGAAAACTGACCCTTTATATTAGATCAGATAGCCGGCTGTCGGAAAACTGACCCTTTATATTAGATCAGATAGCCGGCTGTGTGAAAACTGACCCTTTATATTAGATCAGATAGCCGGCTGTGTGAAAACTCACCCTTTATATTAGATCAGATAGCCGGCTGTCTGAAAACTGACCCTTTATATTAGATCAGATAGCCGGCTGTCTGAAAACTGACCCTTTATATTAGATCAGATAGCCGGCTGTCTGAAAACAGACCCTTTATATTAGATTAGATAGCCGGCTGTCTGAAAACTGACCCTTTATATTAGATCAGATAGCCGGCTGTCTGAAAACTGACCCTTTATATTAGATCAGATAGCCGGCTGTCTGAAAACTGACCCTTTATATTAGATCAGATAGCCGGCTGTGTGAAAACTCACCCTTTATATTAGATCAGATAGCCGGCTGTGTGAAAACTGACCCTTTATATTAGATCAGATAGCCGGCTGTGTGAAAACTCACCCTTTATATTAGATCAGATAGCCGGCTGTCTGAAAACTGACCCTTTATATTAGATCAGATAGACGGCTGTCGGAAAACTGACCCTTTATATTAGATCAGATAGCAGGCTGTCTGAAAACTGACCCTTTATATTAGATCAGATAGACGGCTGTCGGAAAACTGAGCCTTTATATTAGATCAGATAGCCGGCTGTCTGAAAACTGACCCTTTATATTAGATCAGATAGCCGGCTGTCTGAAAACTGACCCTTTATATTAGATCAGATAGCCGGCTGTCTGAAAACTGACCCTTTATATTAGATCAGATAGCCGGCTGTGTGAAAACTGACCCTTTATATTAGATCAGATAGCCGGCTGTCTGAAAACAGACCCTTTATATTAGATTAGACTGCCGGCTGTCTGAAAACTGACCCTTTATATTAGATCAGATAGCCGGCTGTCTGAAAACTGACCCTTTATATTAGATCAGATAGCCGGCTGTCTGAAAACTGACCCTTTATATTAGATCAGATAGCCGGCTGTGTGAAAACTCACCCTTTATATTAGATCAGATAGCCGGCTGTGTGAAAACTGACCCTTTATATTAGATCAGATAGCCGGCTGTGTGAAAACTCACCCTTTATATTAGATCAGATAGCCGGCTGTGTGAAAACTGACCCTTTATATTAGATCAGATAGCCGGCTGTCTGAAAACTGACCCTTTATATTAGATCAGATAGCCGGCTGTGTGAAAACTGACCCTTTATATTAGATCAGATAGCCGGCTGTGTGAAAACTCACCCTTTATATTAGATCAGATAGCCGGCTGTGTGAAAACTGACCCTTTATATTAGATCAGATAGACGGCTGTCGGAAAACTGACCCTTTATATTAGATCAGATAGCAGGCTGTCTGAAAACTGACCCTTTATATTAGATCAGATAGCCGGCTGTCTGAAAACTGACCCTTTATATTAGATCAGATAGACGGCTGTCGGAAAACTGAGCCTTTATATTAGATCAGATAGCCGGCTGTCTGAAAACTGACCCTTTATATTAGATCAGATAGCCGGCTGTCTGAAAACTGACCCTTTATATTAGATCAGATAGCCGGCTGTCTGAAAACTGACCCTTTATATTAGATCAGATAGCCGGCTGTGTGAAAACTGACCCTTTATATTAGATCAGATAGCCGGCTGTCTAAAAACTGACCCTTTATATTAGATCAGATAGCCGGCTGTGTGAAAACTGCCCCTTTATATTAGATCAGATAGCCGGCTGTATGAAAACTGACCCTTTATATTAGATCAGATAGCCGGCTGTCGGAAAACTGACCCTTTATATTAGATCAGATAGCCGGCTGTCTGAAAACTGACCCTTTATATTAGATCAGATAGCCGGCTGTCTGAAAACTGACCCTTTATATTAGATCAGATAGCCGGCTGTCGGAAAACTGACCCTTTATATTAGATCAGATAGCCAGCTGTCTAAAACTGACCCTTTATATTAGATCAGATAGCCGGCTGTCGGAAAACTGACCCTTTATTTTAGATCAGATAGCCAGCTGTCTGAAAACTGACCCTTTATATTAGATCAGATAGCCGGCTGTCGGAAAACTGACCCTTTATATTAGATCAGATAGCCGGCTGTGTGAAAACTGACCCTTTATATTAGATCAGATAGACGGCTGTCTGAAAACTGACCCTTTATATTAGATCAGATAGCCGGCTGTCTGAAAACTGACCCTTTATATTAGATCAGATAGCCGGCTGTGTGAAAACTGACCCTTTATATTAGATCAGATAGCCGGCTGTCTAAAAACTGACCCTTTATATTAGATCAGATAGCCGGCTGTGTGAAAACTGCCCCTTTATATTAGATCAGATAGCCGGCTGTCTGAAAACTGACCCTTTATATTAGATCAGATAGCCGGCTGTGTGAAAACTGACCCTTTATATTAGATCAGATAGCCGGCTGTCTGAAAACTGACCCTTTATATTAGATCAGATAGCCGGCTGTCTGAAAACTGACCCTTTATATTAGATCAGATAGCCGGCTGTCGGAAAACTGACCCTTTATATTAGATCAGATAGCCAGCTGTCTAAAACTGACCCTTTATATTAGATCAGATAGCCGGCTGTCGGAAAACTGACCCTTTATTTTAGATCAGATAGCCAGCTGTCTGAAAACTGACCCTTTATATTAGATCAGATAGCCGGCTGTCGGAAAACTGACCCTTTATATTAGATCAGATAGCCGGCTGTGTGAAAACTGACCCTTTATATTAGATCAGATAGACGGCTGTCGGAAAACTGACCCTTTCTATTAGATCAGATAGCCGGCTGTGTGAAAACTGACCCTTTATATTAGATCAGATAGCCGGCTGTCTGAAAACTGACCCTTTATATTAGATCAGATAGCCGGCTGTCTGAAAACTGACCCTTTATATTAGATCAGATAGCCGGCTGTCTGAAAACTGACCCTTTATATTAGATCAGATAGACGGCTGTCGGAATATGGACCCTTTATATTAGATCAGATAGCCGGCTGTCTGAAAACTGACCCTTTATATTAGATCAGATAGCCGGCTGTCTGAAAACTGACCCTTTATATTAGATCAGATAGCCGGCTGTCGGAAAACTGACCCTTTATATTAGATCAGATAGCCGGCTGTGTGAAAACTGGCCCTTTATATTAGATCAGATAGCCGGCTGTCGGAAAACTGACCCTTTATATTAGATCAGATAGCCGGCTGTGTGAAAACTGACCCTTTATATTAGATCAGATAGCCGGCTGTCTGAAAACTGACCCTTTATATTAGATCAGATAGCCGGCTGTCTGAAAACTGACCCTTTATATTAGATCAGATAGCCGGCTGTGTGAAAACTGACCCTTTATATTAGATCAGATAGCCGGCTGTCTAAAAACTGACCCTTTATATTAGATCAGATAGCCGGCTGTGTGAAAACTGCCCCTTTATATTAGATCAGATAGCCGGCTGTCTGAAAACTGACCCTTTATATTAGATCAGATAGCCGGCTGTGTGAAAACTGACCCTTTATATTAGATCAGATAGCCGACTGTCTGAAAACTGACCCTTTATATTAGATCAGATAGCCGGCTGTCTGAAAACTGACCCTTTATATTAGATCAGATAGCCAGCTGTCTAAAACTGACCCTTTATATTAGATCAGATAGCCGGCTGTCGGAAAACTGACCCTTTATTTTAGATCAGATAGCCAGCTGTCTGAAAACTGACCCTTTATATTAGATCAGATAGCCGGCTGTCGGAAAACTGACCCTTTATATTAGATCAGATAGCCGGCTGTGTGAAAACTGACCCTTTATATTAGATCAGATAGCCGGCTGTCTGAAAACTGACCCTTTATATTAGATCAGATAGCCGGCTGTCTGAAAACTGACCCTTTATATTAGATCAGATAGCCGGCTGTGTGAAAACTGACCCTTTATATTAGATCAGATAGCCGGCTGTCTAAAAACTGACCCTTTATATTAGATCAGATAGCCGGCTGTGTGAAAACTGCCCCTTTATATTAGATCAGATAGCCGGCTGTCTGAAAACTGACCCTTTATATTAGATCAGATAGCCGGCTGTGTGAAAACTGACCCTTTATATTAGATCAGATAGCCGGCTGTCTGAAAACTGACCCTTTATATTAGATCAGATAGCCAGCTGTCTAAAACTGACCCTTTATATTAGATCAGATAGCCGGCTGTCGGAAAACTGACCCTTTATTTTAGATCAGATAGCCAGCTGTCTGAAAACTGACCCTTTATATTAGATCAGATAGCCGGCTGTCGGAAAACTGACCCTTTATATTAGATCAGATAGACGGCTGTCGGAATATGGACCCTTTATATTAGATCAGATAGCCGGCTGTCTGAAAACTGACCCTTTATATTAGATCAGATAGCCGGCTGTCTGAAAACTGACCCTTTATATTAGATCAGATAGCCGGCTGTCGGAAAACTGACCCTTTATATTAGATCAGATAGCCGGCTGTGTGAAAACTGGCCCTTTATATTAGATCAGATAGCCGGCTGTCGGAAAACTGACCCTTTATATTAGATCAGATAGCCGGCTGTGTGAAAACTGACCCTTTATATTAGATCAGATAGCCGGCTGTCTGAAAACTGACCCTTTATATTAGATCAGATAGCCGGCTGTCTGAAAACTGACCCTTTATATTAGATCAGATAGCCGGCTGTGTGAAAACTGACCCTTTATATTAGATCAGATAGCCGGCTGTCTAAAAACTGACCCTTTATATTAGATCAGATAGCCGGCTGTGTGAAAACTGCCCCTTTATATTAGATCAGATAGCCGGCTGTGTGAAAACTGACCCTTTATATTAGATCAGATAGCCGGCTGTCTGAAAACTGACCCTTTATATTAGATCAGATAGCCGGCTGTCTAAAAACTGACCCTTTATATTAGATCAGATAGCCGGCTGTGTGAAAACTGCCCCTTTATATTAGATCAGATAGCCGGCTGTCTGAAAACTGACCCTTTATATTAGATCAGATAGCCGGCTGTGTGAAAACTGACCCTTTATATTAGATCAGATAGCCGGCTGTCTGAAAACTGACCCTTTATATTAGATCAGATAGCCAGCTGTCTAAAACTGACCCTTTATATTAGATCAGATAGCCGGCTGTCGGAAAACTGACCCTTTATTTTAGATCAGATAGCCAGCTGTCTGAAAACTGACCCTTTATATTAGATCAGATAGCCGGCTGTCGGAAAACTGACCCTTTATATTAGATCAGATAGACGGCTGTCGGAATATGGACCCTTTATATTAGATCAGATAGCCGGCTGTCTGAAAACTGACCCTTTATATTAGATCAGATAGCCGGCTGTCTGAAAACTGACCCTTTATATTAGATCAGATAGCCGGCTGTCGGAAAACTGACCCTTTATATTAGATCAGATAGCCGGCTGTCTGAAAACTGACCCTTTATATTAGATCAGATAGCCGGCTGTCTGAAAACTGACCCTTTATATTAGATCAGATAGCCGGCTGTCGGAAAACTGACCCTTTATATTAGATCAGATAGCCAGCTGTCTAAAACTGACCCTTTATATTAGATCAGATAGCCGGCTGTCGGAAAACTGACCCTTTATTTTAGATCAGATAGCCAGCTGTCTGAAAACTGACCCTTTATATTAGATCAGATAGCCGGCTGTCGGAAAACTGACCCTTTATATTAGATCAGATAGCCGGCTGTGTGAAAACTGGCCCTTTATATTAGATCAGATAGCCGGCTGTCTGAAAACTGACCCTTTATATTAGATCAGATAGCCGGCTGTGTGAAAACTGACCCTTTATATTAGATCAGATAGCTGGCTATCAGAAAACTGACCCTTTATATTAGATCAGATAGCCGGCTGTGTGAAAACTGACCCTTTATATTAGATCAGATAGCCGGCTGTGTGAAAACTGACCCTTTATATTAGATCAGATAGCAGGCTGTCTGAAAACTGACCCTTTATATTAGATCAGATAGCTGGCTATCAGAAAACTGACCCTTTATATTAGATCAGATAGCCGGCTGTGTGAAAACTGACCCTTTATATTAGATCAGATAGCCGGATGTCGGAAAACTGACCCTTTATATTAGATCAGATAGCCGGCTGTGTGAAAACTGACCCTTTATATTAGATCAGATAGCCGGCTGTCTGAAAACTGACCCTTTGTATTAGATCAGATAGCCGGCTGTCGGAAAACTGACCCTTTATATTAGATCAGATAGCCGGCTGTGTGAAAACTGACCCTTTATATTAGATCAGATAGCCGGCTGTCTGAAAACTGACCCTTTGTATTAGATCAGATAGCCAGCTGTCTGAAAACTGACCCTTTATATTAGATCAGATAGCCGGCTGTCGGAAAACTGACCCTTTATATTAGATCAGATAGCCAGCTGTCTGAAAACTGACCCTTTATATTAGATCAGATAGCCGGCTGTCGGAAAACTGACCCTTTATATTAGATCAGATAGCCGGCTGTGTGAAAACTGACCCTTTATATTAGATCAGATAGCCGGCTGTCGGAAAACTGACCCTTTATATTAGATCAGATAGCCGGCTGTCTGAAAACTGACCCTTTATATTAGATCAGAAAGCCGGCTGTCTGAAAACTGACCCTTTATATTAGATCAGATAGCCGGCTGTGTGAAAACTGACCCTTTATATTAGATCAGATAGCCGGCTGTGTGAAAACTGACCCTTTATATTAGATCAGATAGCCGGCTGTCGGAAAACTGACCCTTTATATTAGATCAGATAGCCGGCTGTCGGAAAACTGACCCTTTCTATTAGATCAGATAGCCGGCTGTCGGAAAACTGACCCTTTATATTAGATCAGATAGCCGGCTGTGTGAAAACTGACCCTTTATATTAGATCAGATAGCCGGCTGTGTGAAAACTGACCCTTTATATTAGATCAGATAGACGGCTGTCGGAAAACTGACCCTTTATATTAGATCAGATAGCAGGCTGTCTGAAAACTGACCCTTTATATTAGATCAGATAGCCGGCTGTCTGAAAACTGACCCTTTATATTAGATCAGATAGACGGCTGTCGGAAAACTGAGCCTTTATATTAGATCAGATAGCCGGCTGTCTGAAAACTGACCCTTTATATTAGATCAGATAGCCGGCTGTCTGAAAACTGACCCTTTATATTAGATCAGATAGCCGGCTGTCTGAAAACTGACCCTTTATATTAGATCAGATAGCCGGCTGTGTGAAAACTGACCCTTTATATTAGATCAGAAAGCCGGCTGTCTAAAAACTGACCCTTTATATTAGATCAGATAGCCGGCTGTGTGAAAACTGCCCCTTTATATTAGATCAGATAGCCGGCTGTCTGAAAACTGACCCTTTATATTAGATCAGATAGCCGGCTGTGTGAAAACTGACCCTTTATATTAGATCAGATAGCCGGCTGTCTGAAAACTGACCCTTTATATTAGATCAGATAGCCGGCTGTCTGAAAACTGACCCTTTATATTAGATCAGATAGCCGGCTGTCGGAAAACTGACCCTTTATATTAGATCAGATAGCCAGCTGTCTAAAACTGACCCTTTATATTAGATCAGATAGCCGGCTGTCGGAAAACTGACCCTTTATTTTAGATCAGATAGCCAGCTGTCTGAAAACTGACCCTTTATATTAGATCAGATAGCCGGCTGTCGGAAAACTGACCCTTTATATTAGATCAGATAGCCGGCTGTGTGAAAACTGACCCTTTATATTAGATCAGATAGACGGCTGTCGGAAAACTGACCCTTTCTATTAGATCAGATAGCCGGCTGTGTGAAAACTGACCCTTTATATTAGATCAGATAGCCGGCTGTCTGAAAACTGACCCTTTATATTAGATCAGATAGCCGGCTGTGTGAAAACTGACCCTTTATATTAGATCAGATAGCCGGCTGTCTGAAAACTGACCCTTTATATTAGATCAGATAGCCGGCTGTGTGAAAACTGACCCTTTATATTAGATCAGATAGACGGCTGTCGGAAAACTGACCCTTTCTATTAGATCAGATAGCCAGCTGTCTAAAACTGACCCTTTATATTAAATCAGATAGCCGGCAGTCGGAAAACTGACCCTTTATATTAGATCAGATAGCCAGCTGTCTGAAAACTGACCCTTTATATTAGATCAGATAGCCGGCTGTCGGAAAACTGACCCTTTATATTAGATCAGATAGCCGGCTGTCTGAAAACTGACCCTTTATATTAGATCAGATAGCCGGCTGTGTGAAAACTGGCCCTTTATATTAGATCAGATAGCCGGCTGTCTGAAAACTGACCCTTTATATTAGATCAGATAGCCGGCTGTGTGAAAACTGACCCTTTATATTAGATCAGATAGCAGGCTGTCTGAAAACTGACCCTTTATATTAGATCAGATAGCCGGCTGTGTGAAAACTGACCCTTTATATTAGATCAGATAGCCGGCTGTGTGAAAACTGACCCTTTATATTAGATCAGATAGCCGGCTGTCGGAAAACTGACCCTTTATATTAGATCAGATAGCCGGCTGTGTGAAAACTGACCCTTTATATTAGATCAGATAGCCGGCTGTCGGAAAACTGACCCTTTATATTAGATCAGATAGCCGGCTGTCGGAAAACTGACCCTTTCTATTAGATCAGATAGCCGGCTGTCGGAAAACTGACCCTTTCTATTAGATCAGATAGCCGGCTGTGTGAAAACTGACCCTTTATATTAGATCAGATAGCCGGCTGTGTGAAAACTGACCCTTTATATTAGATCAGATAGACGGCTGTCGGAAAACTGACCCTTTATATTAGATCAGATAGCAGGCTGTCTGAAAACTGACCCTTTATATTAGATCAGATAGCCGGCTGTCTGAAAACTGACCCTTTATATTAGATCAGATAGACGGCTGTCGGAAAACTGAGCCTTTATATTAGATCAGATAGCCGGCTGTCTGAAAACTGACCCTTTATATTAGATCAGATAGCCGGCTGTCTGAAAACTGACCCTTTATATTAGATCAGATAGCCGGCTGTCTGAAAACTGACCCTTTATATTAGATCAGATAGCCGGCTGTGTGAAAACTGACCCTTTATATTAGATCAGATAGCCGGCTGTCTAAAAACTGACCCTTTATATTAGATAAGATAGCCGGCTGTGTGAAAACTGACCCTTTATATTAGATCAGATAGCCGGCTGTCTGAAAACTGACCCTTTATATTAGATCAGATAGCCGGCTGTGTGAAAACTGGCCCTTTATATTAGATCAGATAGCCGGCTGTCTGAAAACTGACCCTTTATATTAGATCAGATAGCCGGCTGTGTGAAAACTGACCCTTTATATTAGATCAGATAGCCGGCTGTGTGAAAACTGACCCTTTATATTAGATCAGATAGCCAGCTGTCTGAAAACTGACCCTTTATATTAGATCAGATAGAAGACTGTGTGAAAACTGACCCTTTATATTAGATCAGATAGCCGGCTGTCGGAAAACTGACCCTTTATATTAGATCAGATAGCCAGCTGTGTGAAAACTGACCCTTTATATTAGATCAGATAGCCAGCTGTCTGAAAACTGACCCTTTATATTAGATCAGATAGCCGGCAGTCGGAAAACTGACCCTTTATATTAGATCAGATAGCCGGCTGTCTGAAAACTGACCCTTTATATTAGATCAGATAGCCGGCTGTGTGAAAACTGGCCCTTTATATTAGATCAGATAGCCGGCTGTCTGAAAACTGACCCTTTATATTAGATCAGATAGCCGGCTGTGTGAAAACTGACCCTTTATATTAGATCAGATAGCTGGCTATCAGAAAACTGACCCTTTATATTAGATCAGATAGCCGGCTGTGTGAAAACTGGCCCTTTATATTAGATCAGATAGCCGGCTGTCTGAAAACTGACCCTTTATATTAGATCAGATAGCCGGCTGTGTGAAAACTGACCCTTTATATTAGATCAGATAGCTGGCTATCAGAAAACTGACCCTTTATATTAGATCAGATAGCCGGCTGTGTGAAAACTGACCCTTTATATTAGATCAGATAGCCGGCTGTGTGAAAACTGACCCTTTATATTAGATCAGATAGCAGGCTGTCTGAAAACTGACCCTTTATATTAGATCAGATAGCTGGCTATCAGAAAACTGACCCTTTATATTAGATCAGATAGCCGGCTGTGTGAAAACTGACCCTTTATATTAGATCAGATAGCCGGATGTCGGAAAACTGACCCTTTATATTAGATCAGATAGCCGGCTGTGTGAAAACTGACCCTTTATATTAGATCAGATAGCCGGCTGTCTGAAAACTGACCCTTTGTATTAGATCAGATAGCCGGCTGTCGGAAAACTGACCCTTTATATTAGATCAGATAGCCGGCTGTGTGAAAACTGACCCTTTATATTAGATCAGATAGCCGGCTGTCTGAAAACTGACCCTTTGTATTAGATCAGATAGCCAGCTGTCTGAAAACTGACCCTTTATATTAGATCAGATAGCCGGCTGTCGGAAAACTGACCCTTTATATTAGATCAGATAGCCAGCTGTCTGAAAACTGACCCTTTATATTAGATCAGATAGCCGGCTGTCGGAAAACTGACCCTTTATATTAGATCAGATAGCCGGCTGTGTGAAAACTGACCCTTTATATTAGATCAGATAGCCGGCTGTGTGAAAACTGACCCTTTATATTAGATCAGATAGACGGCTGTCGGAAAACTGACCCTTTATATTAGATCAGATAGCAGGCTGTCTGAAAACTGACCCTTTATATTAGATCAGATAGCCGGCTGTCTGAAAACTGACCCTTTATATTAGATCAGATAGACGGCTGTCGGAAAACTGAGCCTTTATATTAGATCAGATAGCCGGCTGTCTGAAAACTGACCCTTTATATTAGATCAGATAGCCGGCTGTCTGAAAACTGACCCTTTATATTAGATCAGATAGCCGGCTGTCTGAAAACTGACCCTTTATATTAGATCAGATAGCCGGCTGTGTGAAAACTGACCCTTTATATTAGATCAGATAGCCGGCTGTCTAAAAACTGACCCTTTATATTAGATAAGATAGCCGGCTGTGTGAAAACTGACCCTTTATATTAGATCAGATAGCCGGCTGTCTGAAAACTGACCCTTTATATTAGATCAGATAGCCGGCTGTGTGAAAACTGGCCCTTTATATTAGATCAGATAGCCGGCTGTCTGAAAACTGACCCTTTATATTAGATCAGATAGCCGGCTGTGTGAAAACTGACCCTTTATATTAGATCAGATAGCCGGCTGTGTGAAAACTGACCCTTTATATTAGATCAGATAGCCAGCTGTCTGAAAACTGACCCTTTATATTAGATCAGATAGAAGACTGTGTGAAAACTGACCCTTTATATTAGATCAGATAGCCGGCTGTCGGAAAACTGACCCTTTATATTAGATCAGATAGCCAGCTGTGTGAAAACTGACCCTTTATATTAGATCAGATAGCCAGCTGTCTGAAAACTGACCCTTTATATTAGATCAGATAGCCGGCAGTCGGAAAACTGACCCTTTATATTAGATCAGATAGCCGGCTGTCTGAAAACTGACCCTTTATATTAGATCAGATAGCCGGCTGTGTGAAAACTGGCCCTTTATATTAGATCAGATAGCCGGCTGTCTGAAAACTGACCCTTTATATTAGATCAGATAGCCGGCTGTGTGAAAACTGACCCTTTATATTAGATCAGATAGCTGGCTATCAGAAAACTGACCCTTTATATTAGATCAGATAGCCGGCTGTGTGAAAACTGGCCCTTTATATTAGATCAGATAGCCGGCTGTCTGAAAACTGACCCTTTATATTAGATCAGATAGCCGGCTGTGTGAAAACTGACCCTTTATATTAGATCAGATAGCTGGCTATCAGAAAACTGACCCTTTATATTAGATCAGATAGCCGGCTGTGTGAAAACTGACCCTTTATATTAGATCAGATAGCCGGCTGTGTGAAAACTGACCCTTTATATTAGATCAGATAGCAGGCTGTCTGAAAACTGACCCTTTATATTAGATCAGATAGCTGGCTATCAGAAAACTGACCCTTTATATTAGATCAGATAGCCGGCTGTGTGAAAACTGACCCTTTATATTAGATCAGATAGCCGGATGTCGGAAAACTGACCCTTTATATTAGATCAGATAGCCGGCTGTGTGAAAACTGACCCTTTATATTAGATCAGATAGCCGGCTGTCTGAAAACTGACCCTTTGTATTAGATCAGATAGCCGGCTGTCGGAAAACTGACCCTTTATATTAGATCAGATAGCCGGCTGTGTGAAAACTGACCCTTTATATTAGATCAGATAGCCGGCTGTCTGAAAACTGACCCTTTGTATTAGATCAGATAGCCAGCTGTCTGAAAACTGACCCTTTATATTAGATCAGATAGCCGGCTGTCGGAAAACTGACCCTTTATATTAGATCAGATAGCCAGCTGTCTGAAAACTGACCCTTTATATTAGATCAGATAGCCGGCTGTCGGAAAACTGACCCTTTATATTAGATCAGATAGCCGGCTGTGTGAAAACTGACCCTTTATATTAGATCAGATAGCCGGCTGTCGGAAAACTGACCCTTTATATTAGATCAGATAGCCGGCTGTCTGAAAACTGACCCTTTATATTAGATCAGAAAGCCGGCTGTCTGAAAACTGACCCTTTATATTAGATCAGATAGCCGGCTGTGTGAAAACTGACCCTTTATATTAGATCAGATAGCCGGCTGTGTGAAAACTGACCCTTTATATTAGATCAGATAGCCGGCTGTCGGAAAACTGACCCTTTATATTAGATCAGATAGCCGGCTGTCGGAAAACTGACCCTTTCTATTAGATCAGATAGCCGGCTGTCGGAAAACTGACCCTTTATATTAGATCAGATAGCCGGCTGTGTGAAAACTGACCCTTTATATTAGATCAGATAGCCGGCTGTGTGAAAACTGACCCTTTATATTAGATCAGATAGACGGCTGTCGGAAAACTGACCCTTTATATTAGATCAGATAGCAGGCTGTCTGAAAACTGACCCTTTATATTAGATCAGATAGCCGGCTGTCTGAAAACTGACCCTTTATATTAGATCAGATAGACGGCTGTCTGAAAACTGAGCCTTTATATTAGATCAGATAGCCGGCTGTCTGAAAACTGACCCTTTATATTAGATCAGATAGCCGGCTGTCTGAAAACTGACCCTTTATATTAGATCAGATAGCCGGCTGTCTGAAAACTGACCCTTTATATTAGATCAGATAGCCGGCTGTGTGAAAACTGACCCTTTATATTAGATCAGAAAGCCGGCTGTCTAAAAACTGACCCTTTATATTAGATCAGATAGCCGGCTGTGTGAAAACTGCCCCTTTATATTAGATCAGATAGCCGGCTGTCTGAAAACTGACCCTTTATATTAGATCAGATAGCCGGCTGTGTGAAAACTGACCCTTTATATTAGATCAGATAGCCGGCTGTCTGAAAACTGACCCTTTATATTAGATCAGATAGCCGGCTGTCTGAAAACTGACCCTTTATATTAGATCAGATAGCCGGCTGTCGGAAAACTGACCCTTTATATTAGATCAGATAGCCAGCTGTCTAAAACTGACCCTTTATATTAGATCAGATAGCCGGCTGTCGGAAAACTGACCCTTTATTTTAGATCAGATAGCCAGCTGTCTGAAAACTGACCCTTTATATTAGATCAGATAGCCGGCTGTCGGAAAACTGACCCTTTATATTAGATCAGATAGCCGGCTGTGTGAAAACTGACCCTTTATATTAGATCAGATAGACGGCTGTCGGAAAACTGACCCTTTCTATTAGATCAGATAGCCGGCTGTGTGAAAACTGACCCTTTATATTAGATCAGATAGCCGGCTGTCTGAAAACTGACCCTTTATATTAGATCAGATAGCCGGCTGTCTGAAAACTGACCCTTTATATTAGATCAGATAGCCGGCTGTCTGAAAACTGACCCTTTATATTAGATCAGATAGCCGGCTGTGTGAAAACTGACCCTTTATATTAGATCAGATAGACGGCTGTCGGAAAACTGACCCTTTCTATTAGATCAGATAGCCAGCTGTCTAAAACTGACCCTTTATATTAAATCAGATAGCCGGCAGTCGGAAAACTGACCCTTTATATTAGATCAGATAGCCAGCTGTCTGAAAACTGACCCTTTATATTAGATCAGATAGCCGGCTGTCGGAAAACTGACCCTTTATATTAGATCAGATAGCCGGCTGTCTGAAAACTGACCCTTTATATTAGATCAGATAGCCGGCTGTGTGAAAACTGGCCCTTTATATTAGATCAGATAGCCGGCTGTCTGAAAACTGACCCTTTATATTAGATCAGATAGCCGGCTGTGTGAAAACTGACCCTTTATATTAGATCAGATAGCAGGCTGTCTGAAAACTGACCCTTTATATTAGATCAGATAGCCGGCTGTGTGAAAACTGACCCTTTATATTAGATCAGATAGCCGGCTGTGTGAAAACTGACCCTTTATATTAGATCAGATAGCCGGCTGTCGGAAAACTGACCCTTTATATTAGATCAGATAGCCGGCTGTGTGAAAACTGACCCTTTATATTAGATCAGATAGCCGGCTGTCGGAAAACTGACCCTTTATATTAGATCAGATAGCCGGCTGTCGGAAAACTGACCCTTTCTATTAGATCAGATAGCCGGCTGTCGGAAAACTGAC
Source organism: Pelobates fuscus (assembly GCF_036172605.1). Taxonomy (NCBI): domain Eukaryota; kingdom Metazoa; phylum Chordata; class Amphibia; order Anura; family Pelobatidae; genus Pelobates; species Pelobates fuscus. Next base: position 4,510,708 of record NC_086321.1, on the reverse strand, counting down.
CCTTTATATTAGATCAGATAGCCGGCTGTGTGAAAACTGACCCTTTATATTAGATCAGATAGCCGGCTGTGTGAAAACTGACCCTTTATATTAGATCAGATAGACGGCTGTCGGAAAACTGACCCTTTATATTAGATCAGATAGCAGGCTGTCTGAAAACTGACCCTTTATATTAGATCAGATAGCCGGCTGTCTGAAAACTGACCCTTTATATTAGATCAGATAGACGGCTGTCGGAAAACTGAGCCTTTATATTAGATCAGATAGCCGGCTGTCTGAAAACTGACCCTTTATATTAGATCAGATAGCCGGCTGTCTGAAAACTGACCCTTTATATTAGATCAGATAGCCGGCTGTCTGAAAACTGACCCTTTATATTAGATCAGATAGCCGGCTGTGTGAAAACTGACCCTTTATATTAGATCAGATAGCCGGCTGTCTAAAAACTGACCCTTTATATTAGATAAGATAGCCGGCTGTGTGAAAACTGACCCTTTATATTAGATCAGATAGCCGGCTGTCGGAAAACTGACCCTTTATATTAGATCAGATAGCCGGCTGTGTGAAAACTGGCCCTTTATATTAGATCAGATAGCCGGCTGTCTGAAAACTGACCCTTTATATTAGATCAGATAGCCGGCTGTGTGAAAACTGACCCTTTATATTAGATCAGATAGCTGGCTATCAGAAAACTGACCCTTTATATTAGATCAGATAGAAGACTGTGTGAAAACTGACCCTTTATATTAGATCAGATAGCCGGCTGTCGGAAAACTGACCCTTTATATTAGATCAGATAGCCAGCTGTCTGAAAACTGACCCTTTATATTAGATCAGATAGCCGGCTGTCGGAAAACTGACCCTTTATATTAGATCAGATAGCCGGCTGTGTGAAAACTGACCCTTTATATTAGATCAGATAGACGGCTGTCGGAAAACTGACCCTTTCTATTAGATCAGATAGCCGGCTGTCGGAAAACTGACCCTTTCTATTAGATCAGATAGCCGGCTGTCTGAAAACTGACCCTTTCTATTAGATCAGATAGCCGGCTGTCGGAAAACTGACCCTTTATATTAGATCAGATAGCCGGCTGTGTGAAAACTGACCCTTTATATTAGATCAGATAGCCGGCTGTCTGAAAACTGACCCTTTGTATTAGATCAGATAGCCAGCTGTCTGAAAACTGACCCTTTATATTAGATCAGATAGCCGGCTGTCGGAAAACTGACCCTTTATATTAGATCAGATAGCCAGCTGTCTGAAAACTGACCCTTTATATTAGATCAGATAGCCGGCTGTCGGAAAACTGACCCTTTATATTAGATCAGATAGCCGGCTGTGCGAAAACTGATTCTTTATATTAGATCAGATAGCCGGCTGTCGGAAAACTGACTCTTTATATTAGATCAGATAGCCAGCTGTCTGAAAACTGACCCTTTATATTAGATAAGATAGCCGGCTGTGTGAAAACAGACCCTTTATATTAGATCAGATAGCCGGCTGTCGGAAAACTGACCCTTTATATTAGATCAGATAGCCAGCTGTCTGAAAACTGACCCTTTATATTAGATCAGATAGCCGGCTGTCTGAATATGGACCCTTTATATTAGATCAGATAGCCAGCTGTCTGAAAATTGACCCTTTGTATTAGATCAGATAGCCGGCTGTCTGAAAACTGACCCTTTATATTAGATCAGATAGCCGGCTGTCTGAAAACTGACCCTTTATATTAGATCAGATAGCCAGCTGTCTGAATATGGACCCTTTATATTAGATCAGATAGTCAGCTGTCTGAAAAATGACCCTTTGTATTAGATCAGATAGCCGGCTGTCTGAAAACTGACCCTTTATATTAGATCAGATAGCCAGCTGTCTGAAAACTGACCCTTTATATTAGATCAGATAGCCGGCAGTCGGAAAACTGACCCTTTGTATTAGATCAGATAGCCGGCTGTCGGAAAACTGACCCTTTATATTAGATCAGATAGCCGGCTGTGTGAAAACTGACCCTTTATATTAGATCAGATAGCCGGCTGTCGGAAAACTGACCCTTTATATTAGATCAGATAGCCGGCTGTGTGAAAACTGACCCTTTATATTAGATCAGATAGCCGGCTGTGTGAAAACTGACCCTTTATATTAGATCAGATAGCCGGCTGTCTAAAAACTGACCCTTTATATTAGATCAGATAGCCGGCTGTGTGAAAACTGACCCTTTATATTAGATCAGATAGCCGGCTGTCTGAATATGGACCCTTTATATTAGATCAGATAGCCGGCTGTGTGAAAACTGACCCTTTATATTAGATCAGATAGCCGGCTGTGTGAAAACTGACCCTTTATATTAGATCAGATAGCCGGCTGTCTGAAAACTGACCCTTTATATTAGATCAGATAGCCGGCTGTGTGAAAACTGACCCTTTATATTAGATCAGATAGCCGGCTGTCTGAAAACTGACCCTTTATATTAGATCAGATAGCCGGCTGTCTGAAAACTGACCCTTTATATTAGATCAGATAGCCGGCTGTCGGAAAACTGACCCTTTATATTAGATCAGATAGCCAGCTGTCTGAAAACTGACCCTTTATATTAGATCAGATAGCCGGCTGTCGGAAAACTGACCCTTTATATTAGATCAGATAGCCAGCTGTCTGAAAACTGACCCTTTATATTAGATCAGATAGCCGGCTGTCGGAAAACTGACCCTTTATATTAGATCAGATAGCCGGCTGTGTGAAAACTGACCCTTTATATTAGATCAGATAGCCGGCTGTCTAAAAACTGACCCTTTATATTAGATCAGATAGCCGGCTGTGTGAAAACTGACCCTTTATATTAGATCAGATAGCCGGCTGTCTGAATATGGACCCTTTATATTAGATCAGATAGCCGGCTGTGTGAAAACTGACCCTTTATATTAGATCAGATAGCCGGCTGTGTGAAAACTGACCCTTTATATTAGATCAGATAGCCGGCTGTCTGAAAACTGACCCTTTATATTAGATCAGATAGCCGGCTGTGTGAAAACTGACCCTTTATATTAGATCAGATAGCCGGCTGTCTGAAAACTGACCCTTTATATTAGATCAGATAGCCGGCTGTCTGAAAACTGACCCTTTATATTAGATCAGATAGCCGGCTGTCGGAAAACTGACCCTTTATATTAGATCAGATAGCCAGCTGTCTGAAAACTGACCCTTTATATTAGATCAGATAGCCGGCTGTCGGAAAACTGACCCTTTATATTAGATCAGATAGCCAGCTGTCTGAAAACTGACCCTTTATATTAGATCAGATAGCCGGCTGTCGGAAAACTGACCCTTTATATTAGATCAGATAGCCGGCTGTCTGAAAACTGACCCTTTATATTAGATCAGATAGCCGGCTGTCTGAAAACTGACCCTTTATATTAGATCAGATAGCCGGCTGTGTGAAAACTGACCCTTTATATTAGATCAGATAGCCGGCTGTCTAAAAACTGACCCTTTATATTAGATAAGATAGCCGGCTGTGTGAAAACTGACCCTTTATATTAGATCAGATAGCCGGCTGTCGGAAAACTGACCCTTTATATTAGATCAGATAGCCGGCTGTGTGAAAACTGGCCCTTTATATTAGATCAGATAGCCGGCTGTCTGAAAACTGACCCTTTATATTAGATCAGATAGCCGGCTGTGTGAAAACTGACCCTTTATATTAGATCAGATAGCTGGCTATCAGAAAACTGACCCTTTATATTAGATCAGATAGAAGACTGTGTGAAAACTGACCCTTTATATTAGATCAGATAGCCGGCTGTCGGAAAACTGACCCTTTATATTAGATCAGATAGCCAGCTGTCTGAAAACTGACCCTTTATATTAGATCAGATAGCCGGCTGTCGGAAAACTGACCCTTTATATTAGATCAGATAGCCGGCTGTGTGAAAACTGACCCTTTATATTAGATCAGATAGACGGCTGTCGGAAAACTGACCCTTTCTATTAGATCAGATAGCCGGCTGTCGGAAAACTGACCCTTTCTATTAGATCAGATAGCCGGCTGTCGGAAAACTGACCCTTTATATTAGATCAGATAGCCGGCTGTGCGAAAACTGATTCTTTATATTAGATCAGATAGCCGGCTGTCGGAAAACTGACTCTTTATATTAGATCAGATAGCCAGCTGTCTGAAAACTGACCCTTTATATTAGATAAGATAGCCGGCTGTGTGAAAACAGACCCTTTATATTAGATCAGATAGCCGGCTGTCGGAAAACTGACCCTTTATATTAGATCAGATAGCCAGCTGTCTGAAAACTGACCCTTTATATTAGATCAGATAGCCGGCTGTCTGAATATGGACCCTTTATATTAGATCAGATAGCCAGCTGTCTGAAAATTGACCCTTTGTATTAGATCAGATAGCCGGCTGTCTGAAAACTGACCCTTTATATTAGATCAGATAGCCGGCTGTCTGAAAACTGACCCTTTATATTAGATCAGATAGCCAGCTGTCTGAATATGGACCCTTTATATTAGATCAGATAGTCAGCTGTCTGAAAAATGACCCTTTGTATTAGATCAGATAGCCGGCTGTCTGAAAACTGACCCTTTATATTAGATCAGATAGCCAGCTGTCTGAAAACTGACCCTTTATATTAGATCAGATAGCCGGCAGTCGGAAAACTGACCCTTTGTATTAGATCAGATAGCCGGCTGTCGGAAAACTGACCCTTTATATTAGATCAGATAGCCGGCTGTGTGAAAACTGACCCTTTATATTAGATCAGATAGCCGGCTGTCGGAAAACTGACCCTTTATATTAGATCAGATAGCCGGCTGTGTGAAAACTGACCCTTTATATTAGATCAGATAGCCGGCTGTGTGAAAACTGACCCTTTATATTAGATCAGATAGCCGGCTGTCTAAAAACTGACCCTTTATATTAGATCAGATAGCCGGCTGTGTGAAAACTGACCCTTTATATTAGATCAGATAGCCGGCTGTCTGAATATGGACCCTTTATATTAGATCAGATAGCCGGCTGTGTGAAAACTGACCCTTTATATTAGATCAGATAGCCGGCTGTGTGAAAACTGACCCTTTATATTAGATCAGATAGCCGGCTGTCTGAAAACTGACCCTTTATATTAGATCAGATAGCCGGCTGTGTGAAAACTGACCCTTTATATTAGATCAGATAGCCGGCTGTCTGAAAACTGACCCTTTATATTAGATCAGATAGCCGGCTGTCTGAAAACTGACCCTTTATATTAGATCAGATAGCCGGCTGTCGGAAAACTGACCCTTTATATTAGATCAGATAGCCAGCTGTCTGAAAACTGACCCTTTATATTAGATCAGATAGCCGGCTGTCGGAAAACTGACCCTTTATATTAGATCAGATAGCCAGCTGTCTGAAAACTGACCCTTTATATTAGATCAGATAGCCGGCTGTCGGAAAACTGACCCTTTATATTAGATCAGATAGCCGGCTGTGTGAAAACTGACCCTTTATATTAGATCAGATAGCCGGCTGTCTAAAAACTGACCCTTTATATTAGATCAGATAGCCGGCTGTGTGAAAACTGACCCTTTATATTAGATCAGATAGCCGGCTGTCTGAATATGGACCCTTTATATTAGATCAGATAGCCGGCTGTGTGAAAACTGACCCTTTATATTAGATCAGATAGCCGGCTGTGTGAAAACTGACCCTTTATATTAGATCAGATAGCCGGCTGTCTGAAAACTGACCCTTTATATTAGATCAGATAGCCGGCTGTGTGAAAACTGACCCTTTATATTAGATCAGATAGCCGGCTGTCTGAAAACTGACCCTTTATATTAGATCAGATAGCCGGCTGTCTGAAAACTGACCCTTTATATTAGATCAGATAGCCGGCTGTCGGAAAACTGACCCTTTATATTAGATCAGATAGCCAGCTGTCTGAAAACTGACCCTTTATATTAGATCAGATAGCCGGCTGTCGGAAAACTGACCCTTTATATTAGATCAGATAGCCAGCTGTCTGAAAACTGACCCTTTATATTAGATCAGATAGCCGGCTGTCGGAAAACTGACCCTTTATATTAGATCAGATAGCCGGCTGTCTGAAAACTGACCCTTTATATTAGATCAGATAGCCGGCTGTCTGAAAACTGACCCTTTATATTAGATCAGATAGCCGGCTGTGTGAAAACTGACCCTTTATATTAGATCAGATAGCCGGCTGTCTAAAAACTGACCCTTTATATTAGATAAGATAGCCGGCTGTGTGAAAACTGACCCTTTATATTAGATCAGATAGCCGGCTGTCGGAAAACTGACCCTTTATATTAGATCAGATAGCCGGCTGTGTGAAAACTGGCCCTTTATATTAGATCAGATAGCCGGCTGTCTGAAAACTGACCCTTTATATTAGATCAGATAGCCGGCTGTGTGAAAACTGACCCTTTATATTAGATCAGATAGCTGGCTATCAGAAAACTGACCCTTTATATTAGATCAGATAGAAGACTGTGTGAAAACTGACCCTTTATATTAGATCAGATAGCCGGCTGTCGGAAAACTGACCCTTTATATTAGATCAGATAGCCAGCTGTCTGAAAACTGACCCTTTATATTAGATCAGATAGCCGGCTGTCGGAAAACTGACCCTTTATATTAGATCAGATAGCCGGCTGTGTGAAAACTGACCCTTTATATTAGATCAGATAGACGGCTGTCGGAAAACTGACCCTTTCTATTAGATCAGATAGCCGGCTGTCGGAAAACTGACCCTTTCTATTAGATCAGATAGCCGGCTGTCTGAAAACTGACCCTTTCTATTAGATCAGATAGCCGGCTGTCGGAAAACTGACCCTTTATATTAGATCAGATAGCCGGCTGTGTGAAAACTGACCCTTTATATTAGATCAGATAGCCGGCTGTCTGAAAACTGACCCTTTGTATTAGATCAGATAGCCAGCTGTCTGAAAACTGACCCTTTATATTAGATCAGATAGCCGGCTGTCGGAAAACTGACCCTTTATATTAGATCAGATAGCCAGCTGTCTGAAAACTGACCCTTTATATTAGATCAGATAGCCGGCTGTCGGAAAACTGACCCTTTATATTAGATCAGATAGCCGGCTGTGCGAAAACTGATTCTTTATATTAGATCAGATAGCCGGCTGTCGGAAAACTGACTCTTTATATTAGATCAGATAGCCAGCTGTCTGAAAACTGACCCTTTATATTAGATAAGATAGCCGGCTGTGTGAAAACAGACCCTTTATATTAGATCAGATAGCCGGCTGTCGGAAAACTGACCCTTTATATTAGATCAGATAGCCAGCTGTCTGAAAACTGACCCTTTATATTAGATCAGATAGCCGGCTGTCTGAATATGGACCCTTTATATTAGATCAGATAGCCAGCTGTCTGAAAATTGACCCTTTGTATTAGATCAGATAGCCGGCTGTCTGAAAACTGACCCTTTATATTAGATCAGATAGCCGGCTGTCTGAAAACTGACCCTTTATATTAGATCAGATAGCCAGCTGTCTGAATATGGACCCTTTATATTAGATCAGATAGTCAGCTGTCTGAAAAATGACCCTTTGTATTAGATCAGATAGCCGGCTGTCTGAAAACTGACCCTTTATATTAGATCAGATAGCCAGCTGTCTGAAAACTGACCCTTTATATTAGATCAGATAGCCGGCAGTCGGAAAACTGACCCTTTGTATTAGATCAGATAGCCGGCTGTCGGAAAACTGACCCTTTATATTAGATCAGATAGCCGGCTGTGTGAAAACTGACCCTTTATATTAGATCAGATAGCCGGCTGTCGGAAAACTGACCCTTTATATTAGATCAGATAGCCGGCTGTGTGAAAACTGACCCTTTATATTAGATCAGATAGCCGGCTGTGTGAAAACTGACCCTTTATATTAGATCAGATAGCCGGCTGTCTAAAAACTGACCCTTTATATTAGATCAGATAGCCGGCTGTGTGAAAACTGACCCTTTATATTAGATCAGATAGCCGGCTGTGTGAAAACTGACCCTTTATATTAGATCAGATAGCCGGCTGTCTGAAAACTGACCCTTTATATTAGATCAGATAGCCGGCTGTGTGAAAACTGACCCTTTATATTAGATCAGATAGCCGGCTGTCTGAAAACTGACCCTTTATATTAGATCAGATAGCCGGCTGTGTGAAAACTGACCCTTTATATTAGATCAGATAGCCGGCTGTGTGAAAACTGACCCTTTATATTAGATCAGATAGCCGGCTGTCTGAAAACTGACCCTTTATATTAGATCAGATAGCCGGCTGTGTGAAAACTGACCCTTTATATTAGATCAGATAGCCGGCTGTCTGAAAACTGACCCTTTATATTAGATCAGATAGCCGGCTGTCTGAAAACTGACCCTTTATATTAGATCAGATAGCCGGCTGTCGGAAAACTGACCCTTTATATTAGATCAGATAGCCAGCTGTCTGAAAACTGACCCTTTATATTAGATCAGATAGCCGGCTGTCGGAAAACTGACCCTTTATATTAGATCAGATAGCCAGCTGTCTGAAAACTGACCCTTTATATTAGATCAGATAGCCGGCTGTCGGAAAACTGACCCTTTATATTAGATCAGATAGCCGGCTGTGTGAAAACTGACCCTTTATATTAGATCAGATAGCCGGCTGTCTAAAAACTGACCCTTTATATTAGATCAGATAGCCGGCTGTGTGAAAACTGACCCTTTATATTAGATCAGATAGCCGGCTGTCTGAATATGGACCCTTTATATTAGATCAGATAGCCGGCTGTGTGAAAACTGACCCTTTATATTAGATCAGATAGCCGGCTGTGTGAAAACTGACCCTTTATATTAGATCAGATAGCCGGCTGTCTGAAAACTGACCCTTTATATTAGATCAGATAGCCGGCTGTGTGAAAACTGACCCTTTATATTAGATCAGATAGCCGGCTGTCTGAAAACTGACCCTTTATATTAGATCAGATAGCCGGCTGTCTGAAAACTGACCCTTTATATTAGATCAGATAGCCGGCTGTCGGAAAACTGACCCTTTATATTAGATCAGATAGCCAGCTGTCTGAAAACTGACCCTTTATATTAGATCAGATAGCCGGCTGTCGGAAAACTGACCCTTTATATTAGATCAGATAGCCAGCTGTCTGAAAACTGACCCTTTATATTAGATCAGATAGCCGGCTGTCGGAAAACTGACCCTTTATATTAGATCAGATAGCCGGCTGTGTGAAAACTGACCCTTTATATTAGATCAGATAGACGGCTGTCGGAAAACTGACCCTTTCTATTAGATCAGATAGCCGGCTGTGTGAAAACTGACCCTTTATATTAGATCAGATAGCCGGCTGTCTGAAAACTGACCCTTTATATTAGATCAGATAGCCGGCTGTGTGAAAACTGACCCTTTATATTAGATCAGATAGCCGGCTGTCTTAAAACTGACTCTTTATATTAGATCAGATAGCCGGCTGTGTGAAAACTGACCCTTTATATTAGATCAGATAGACGGCTGTCGGAAAACTGACCCTTTCTATTAGATCAGATAGCCAGCTGTCTAAAACTGACCCTTTATATTAGATCAGATAGCCGGCTGTCGGAAAACTGACCCTTTATATTAGATCAGATAGCCGGCTGTGTGAAAACTGACCCTTTATATTAGATCAGATAGCCAGCTGTCTGAAAACTGACCCTTTATATTAGATCAGATAGCCGGCAGTCGGAAAACTGACCCTTTATATTAGATCAGATAGCCGGCTGTCTGAAAACTGACCCTTTATATTAGATCAGATAGCCGGCTGTGTGAAAACTGGCCCTTTATATTAGATCAGATAGCCGGCTGTCTGAAAACTGACCCTTTATATTAGATCAGATAGCCGGCTGTGTGAAAACTGACCCTTTATATTAGATCAGATAGCTGGCTATCAGAAAACTGACCCTTTATATTAGATCAGATAGCCGGCTGTGTGAAAACTGACCCTTTATATTAGATCAGATAGCCGGCTGTGTGAAAACTGACCCTTTATATTAGATCAGATAGCAGGCTGTCTGAAAACTGACCCTTTATATTAGATCAGATAGCTGGCTATCAGAAAACTGACCCTTTATATTAGATCAGATAGCCGGCTGTGTGAAAACTGACCCTTTATATTAGATCAGATAGCCGGATGTCGGAAAACTGACCCTTTATATTAGATCAGATAGCCGGCTGTGTGAAAACTGACCCTTTATATTAGATCAGATAGCCGGCTGTCTGAAAACTGACCCTTTGTATTAGATCAGATAGCCGGCTGTCGGAAAACTGACCCTTTATATTAGATCAGATAGCCGGCTGTGTGAAAACTGACCCTTTATATTAGATCAGATAGCCGGCTGTCTGAAAACTGACCCTTTGTATTAGATCAGATAGCCAGCTGTCTGAAAACTGACCCTTTATATTAGATCAGATAGCCGGCTGTCGGAAAACTGACCCTTTATATTAGATCAGATAGCCAGCTGTCTGAAAACTGACCCTTTATATTAGATCAGATAGCCGGCTGTCGGAAAACTGACCCTTTATATTAGATCAGATAGCCGGCTGTGTGAAAACTGACCCTTTATATTAGATCAGATAGCCGGCTGTCGGAAAACTGACCCTTTATATTAGATCAGATAGCCGGCTGTCTGAAAACTGACCCTTTATATTAGATCAGAAAGCCGGCTGTCTGAAAACTGACCCTTTATATTAGATCAGATAGCCGGCTGTGTGAAAACTGACCCTTTATATTAGATCAGATAGCCGGCTGTGTGAAAACTGACCCTTTATATTAGATCAGATAGCCGGCTGTCGGAAAACTGACCCTTTATATTAGATCAGATAGCCGGCTGTCGGAAAACTGACCCTTTCTATTAGATCAGATAGCCGGCTGTCGGAAAACTGACCCTTTATATTAGATCAGATAGCCGGCTGTGTGAAAACTGACCCTTTATATTAGATCAGATAGCCGGCTGTGTGAAAACTGACCCTTTATATTAGATCAGATAGACGGCTGTCGGAAAACTGACCCTTTATATTAGATCAGATAGCAGGCTGTCTGAAAACTGACCCTTTATATTAGATCAGATAGCCGGCTGTCTGAAAACTGACCCTTTATATTAGATCAGATAGACGGCTGTCGGAAAACTGAGCCTTTATATTAGATCAGATAGCCGGCTGTCTGAATATGGACCCTTTATATTAGATCAGATAGCCGGCTGTGTGAAAACTGACCCTTTATATTGATCAGAAAGCCGGCTGTCTGAAAACTGACCCTTTATATTAGATCAGATAGCCGGCTGTGTGAAAACTGACCCTTTATATTAGATCAGATAGCCGGCTGTCTGAAAACTGACCCTTTATATTAGATCAGATAGCCGGCTGTCTGAAAACTGACCCTTTATATTAGATCAGATAGCCGGCTGTCGGAAAACTGACCCTTTATATTAGATCAGATAGCCAGCTGTCTAAAACTGACCCTTTATATTAGATCAGATAGCCGGCTGTCGGAAAACTGACCCTTTATTTTAGATCAGATAGCCAGCTGTCTGAAAACTGACCCTTTATATTAGATCAGATAGCCGGCTGTCGGAAAACTGACCCTTTATATTAGATCAGATAGCCGGCTGTGTGAAAACTGACCCTTTATATTAGATCAGATAGACGGCTGTCGGAAAACTGACCCTTTCTATTAGATCAGATAGCCGGCTGTGTGAAAACTGACCCTTTATATTAGATCAGATAGCCGGCTGTCTGAAAACTGACCCTTTATATTAGATCAGATAGCCGGCTGTGTGAAAACTGACCCTTTATATTAGATCAGATAGCCGGCTGTCTGAAAACTGACCCTTTATATTAGATCAGATAGCCGGCTGTGTGAAAACTGACCCTTTATATTAGATCAGATAGACGGCTGTCGGAAAACTGACCCTTTCTATTAGATCAGATAGCCAGCTGTCTAAAACTGACCCTTTATATTAAATCAGATAGCCGGCAGTCGGAAAACTGACCCTTTATATTAGATCAGATAGCCAGCTGTCTGAAAACTGACCCTTTATATTAGATCAGATAGCCGGCTGTCGGAAAACTGACCCTTTATATTAGATCAGATAGCCGGCTGTCTGAAAACTGACCCTTTATATTAGATCAGATAGCCGGCTGTGTGAAAACTGGCCCTTTATATTAGATCAGATAGCCGGCTGTCTGAAAACTGACCCTTTATATTAGATCAGATAGCCGGCTGTGTGAAAACTGACCCTTTATATTAGATCAGATAGCAGGCTGTCTGAAAACTGACCCTTTATATTAGATCAGATAGCCGGCTGTGTGAAAACTGACCCTTTATATTAGATCAGATAGCCGGCTGTGTGAAAACTGACCCTTTATATTAGATCAGATAGCCGGCTGTCGGAAAACTGACCCTTTATATTAGATCAGATAGCCGGCTGTGTGAAAACTGACCCTTTATATTAGATCAGATAGCCGGCTGTCGGAAAACTGACCCTTTATATTAGATCAGATAGCCGGCTGTCGGAAAACTGACCCTTTCTATTAGATCAGATAGCCGGCTGTCGGAAAACTGACCCTTTATATTAGATCAGATAGCCGGCTGTGTGAAAACTGACCCTTTATATTAGATCAGATAGCCGGCTGTGTGAAAACTGACCCTTTATATTAGATCAGATAGACGGCTGTCGGAAAACTGACCCTTTATATTAGATCAGATAGCAGGCTGTCTGAAAACTGACCCTTTATATTAGATCAGATAGCCGGCTGTCTGAAAACTGACCCTTTATATTAGATCAGATAGACGGCTGTCGGAAAACTGAGCCTTTATATTAGATCAGATAGCCGGCTGTCTGAAAACTGACCCTTTATATTAGATCAGATAGCCGGCTGTGTGAAAACTGACCCTTTATATTAGATCAGATAGCCGGCTGTCTGAAAACTGACCCTTTATATTAGATCAGATAGCCGGCTGTGTGAAAACTGACCCTTTATATTAGATCAGATAGCCGGCTGTCTGAAAACTGACCCTTTATATTAGATCAGATAGCCGGCTGTCTGAAAACTGACCCTTTATATTAGATCAGATAGAAGACTGTGTGAAAACTGACCCTTTATATTAGATCAGATAGCCGGCTGTCGGAAAACTGACCCTTTATATTAGATCAGATAGCCAGCTGTCTGAAAACTGACCCTTTATATTAGATCAGATAGCCGGCTGTCGGAAAACTGACCCTTTATATTAGATCAGATAGCCGGCTGTGTGAAAACTGACCCTTTATATTAGATCAGATAGACGGCTGTCGGAAAACTGACCCTTTCTATTAGATCAGATAGCCGGCTGTCGGAAAACTGACCCTTTCTATTAGATCAGATAGCCGGCTGTCTGAAAACTGACCCTTTCTATTAGATCAGATAGCCGGCTGTCTGAAAACTGACCCTTTATATTAGATCAGATAGCCAGCTGTGTGAAAACTGACCCTTTATATTAGATCAGATAGCCGGCTGTGTGAAAACTGACCCTTTATATTAGATCAGATAGCCGGCTGTCTGAAAACTGACCCTTTATATTAGATCAGATAGACGGCTGTCGGAAAACTGAGCCTTTATATTAGATCAGATAGCCGGCTGTGTGAAAACTGACCCTTTATATTAGATCGGATAGCAGGCTGTCTGAAAACTGACCCTTTATATTAGATCAGATAGCTGGCTGTGTGAAAACTGACCCTTTATATTAGATCAGACAGCCGGCTGTGTGAAAACTGACCCTTTATATTAGATCAGATAGCCGGCTGTCTGAAAACTGAACCTTTATATTAGATCAGATAGCCGGCTGTCTGAAAACTGACCCTTTATATTAGATCAGATAGCCGGCTGTGTGAAAACTGACCCTTTATATTAGATCAGATAGCCGGCTGTCGGAAAACTGACCCTTTATATTAGATCAGACAGCCGGCTGTGTGAAAACTGACCCTTTATATTAGATCAGATAGCCGGCTGTCGGAAAAATGACCCTTTATATTAGATCAGATAGCCGGCTGTGTGAAAACTGACCCTTTATATTAGATCAGATAGTCGGCTGTGTGAAAACTGACCCTTTATATTAGATCAGATAGCCGGCTGTCTGAAAACTGACCCTTTATATTAGATCAGATAGCCGGCTGTCTGAAAACTGACCCTTTATATTAGATCAGATAGCCGGCTGTGTGAAAACTGACCCTTTATATTAGATCAGATAGCCGGCTGTCGGAAAACTGACCCTTTATATTAGATCAGATAGACGGCTGTCGGAAAACTGACCCTTTATATTAGATCAGATAGCAGGCTGTCTGAAAACTGACCCTTTATATTAGATCAGATAGACGGCTGTCGGAAAACTGAGCCTTTATATTAGATCAGATAGCCGGCTGTGTGAAAACTGACCCTTTATATTAGATCAGATAGACGGCTGTCGGAAAACTGAGCCTTTATATTAGATCAGATAGCCGGCTGTGTGAAAACTGACCCTTTATATTAGATCAGATAGCCGGCTGTCTGAAAACTGACCCTTTATATTAGATCAGATAGCCGGCTGTCTAAAAACTGACCCTTTATATTAGATCAGATAGCCGGCTGTGTGAAAACTGACCCTTTATATTAGATCAGATAGCCGGCTGTCTGAATATGGACCCTTTATATTAGATCAGATAGCCGGCTGTGTGAAAACTGACCCTTTATATTAGATCAGATAGCCGGCTGTGTGAAAACTGACCCTTTATATTAGATCAGATAGCCGGCTGTCTGAAAACTGACCCTTTATATTAGATCAGATAGCCGGCTGTGTGAAAACTGACCCTTTATATTAGATCAGATAGCCGGCTGTCTGAAAACTGACCCTTTATATTAGATCAGATAGCCGGCTGTCTGAAAACTGACCCTTTATATTAGATCAGATAGAAGACAGTGTGAAAACTGACCCTTTACATTAGATCAGATAGCCAGCTGTCTAAAACTGACCCTTTATATTAGATCAGATAGCCGGCTGTCGGAAAACTGACCCTTTATATTAGATCAGATAGCCAGCTGTCTGAAAACTGACCCTTTATATTAGATCAGATAGCCGGCTGTCGGAAAACTGACCCTTTATATTAGATCAGATAGCCAGCTGTCGGAAAACTGACCCTTTCTATTAGATCAGATAGCCGGCTGTGTGAAAACTGACCCTTTATATTAGATCAGATAGACGGCTGTCGGAAAACTGACCCTTTATATTAGATCAGATAGCAGGCTGTCTGAAAACTGACCCTTTATATTAGATCAGATAGCCGGCTGTCTGAAAACTGACCCTTTATATTAGATCAGATAGACGGCTGTCGGAAAACTGAGCCTTTATATTAGATCAGATAGCCGGCTGTCTGAAAACTGACCCTTTATATTAGATCAGATAGCCGGCTGTGTGAAAACTGACCCTTTATATTAGATCAGATAGCAGGCTGTCTGAAAACTGACAGTTTATATTAGATCAGATAGCCGGCTGTCGGAAAACTGACCCTTTATATTAGATCAGATAGCCGGCTGTGTGAAAACTGACCCTTTATATTAGATCAGATAGTCGGCTGTGTGAAAACTGACCCTTTATATTAGATCAGATAGCCGGCTGTCTGAAAACTGACCCTTTATATTAGATCAGATAGCCGGCTGTCTGAAAACTGACCCTTTATATTAGATCAGATAGCCGGCTGTGTGAAAACTGACCCTTTATATTAGATCAGATAGCCGGCTGTCGGAAAACTGACCCTTTATATTAGATCAGATAGCCGGCTGTCGGAAAACTGACCCTTTATATTAGATCAGATAGCCGGCTGTCTGAAAACTGACCCTTTATATTAGATCAGATAGCCGGCTGTGTGAAAACTGACCCTTTATATTAGATCAGATAGCCGGCTGTCTGAAAACTGACCCTTTATATTAGATCAGATAGCCAGCTGTCTGAAAACTGACCCTTTATATTAGATCAGATAGCCGGCTGTCTGATAACTGACCCTTTATATTAGATCAGATAGCCGGCTGTCTGAAAACTGACCCTTTATATTAGATCAGATTGCCGGCTGTCTGAATATGGACCCTTTATATTAGATCAGATAGCCGGCTGTGTGAAAACTGACCCTTTATATTAGATCAGATAGCCGGCTGTGTGAAAACTGACCCTTTATATTAGATCAGATAGCCGGCTGTCTGAAAACTGACCCTTTATATTAGATCAGATAGCCAGCTGTCTGAAAACTGACTCTTTATATTAGATCAGATAGCCGGCTGTCTGATAACTGACCTTTATATTAGATCAGATAGCCGGCTGTCTGAATATGGACCCTTTATATTAGATCAGATAGCCGGCTGTGTGAAAACTGACCCTTTATATTAGATCAGATAGCCGGCTGTGTGAAAACTGACCCTTTATATTAGATCAGATAGCCAGCTGTCTGAAAACTGACCCTTTATATTAGATCAGATAGCCGGCTGTGTGAAAACTGACCCTTTATATTAGATCAGATAGCCGGCTGTGTGAAAACTGACCCTTTATATTAGATCAGATAGCCGGCTGTGTGAAAACTGACCCTTTATATTAGATCAGATAGCCGGCTGTCGGAAAACTGACCCTTTATATTAGATCAGATAGCCGGCTGTGTGAAAACTGACCCTTTATATTAGATCAGATAGCCGGCTGTCTGAAAACTGACCCTTTGTATTAGATCAGATAGCCGGCTGTCGGAAAACTGACCCTTTATATTAGATCAGATAGCCGGCTGTGTGAAAACTGACCCTTTATATTAGATCAGATAGCCGGCTGTCTGAAAACTGACCCTTTGTATTAGATCAGATAGCCAGCTGTCTGAAAACTGACCCTTTATATTAGATCAGATAGCCGGCTGTCGGAAAACTGACCCTTTATATTAGATCAGATAGCCAGCTGTCTGAAAACTGACCCTTTATATTAGATCAGATAGCCGGCTGTCGGAAAACTGACCCTTTATATTAGATCAGATAGCCGGCTGTGTGAAAACTGACCCTTTATATTAGATCAGATAGCCGGCTGTCGGAAAACTGACCCTTTATATTAGATCAGATAGCCGGCTGTCTGAAAACTGACCCTTTATATTAGATCAGAAAGCCGGCTGTCTGAAAACTGACCCTTTATATTAGATCAGATAGCCGGCTGTGTGAAAACTGACCCTTTATATTAGATCAGATAGCCAGATGTGTGAAAACTGACCCTTTATATTAGATCAGAAAGCCGGCTGTCTGAAAACTGACCCTTTATATTAGATCAGATAGCCAGCTGTGTGAAAACTGACCCTTTATATTAGATCAGAAAGCCGGCTGTCTGAAAACTGACCCTTTATATTAGATCAGATAGCCGGCTGTCTGAAAACTGACCCTTTGTATGAGATCAGATAGCCAGCTGTGTGAAAACTGACCCTTTATATTAGAGCAAATAGCCGGCTGTCTGAAAACTGACCCTTTATATTAGATCAGATAGCCGGCTGTCGGAATATGGACCCTTTATATTAGATCAGATAGCCAGCTGTCTGAAAACTGACCCTTTATATTAGATCAGATAGCCGGCTGTCTGAAAACTGACCCTTTGTATTAGATCAGATAGCCGGCTGTCGGAAAACTGACCCTTTATATTAGATCAGATAGCCGGCTGTGTGAAAACTGACCCTTTATATTAGATCAGATAGCCGGCTGTCTGAAAACTGACCCTTTGTATTAGATCAGATAGCCGGCTGTCGGAAAACTGACCCTTTATATTAGATCAGATAGCCAGCTGTCTGAAAACTGACCCTTTATATTAGATCAGATAGCCGGCTGTCGGAAAACTGACCCTTTATATTAGATCAGATAGCCGGCTGTCTGAATATGTACCCTTTATATTAGATCAGATAGCCGGCTGTCTGAAAACTGACCCTTTATATTAGATCAGATAGCCAGCTGTCTGAAAACTGACCCTTTGTATTAGATCAGATAGCCGGCTGTCTGAAAACTGACCCTTTATATTAGATCAGATAGCCAGCTGTCTGAAAACTGACCCTTTATATTAGATCAGATAGCCGGCTGTCGGAAAACTGACCCTTTATATTAGATCAGATAGCCGGCTGTCTGAAAACTGACCCTTTGTATTAGATCAGATAGCCGGCTGTCTGAATATGGACCCTTTATATTAGATCAGATAGCCGGCTGTCGGAAAACTGACCCTTTATATTAGATCAGATAGCCGGCTGTCGGAAAACTGACCCTTTATATTAAATCAGATAGCCGGCTGTCTGAATATGGACCCTTTATATTAGATCAGATAGCCAGCTGTCTGAAAATTGACCCTTTGTATTAGATCAGATAGCCGGCTGTCTGAAAACTGACCCTTTATAATAGATCAGATAGCCGGCTGTCTGAAAACTGACCCTTTGTATTAGATCAGATAGCCGGCTGTGTGAAAACTGACCCTTTATATTAGATCAGATAGCCGGCTGTCTGAAAACTGACCCTTTATATTAGATCAGATAGCCGGCTGTCGGAAAACTGACACTTTATATTAGATCAGATAGCCGGCTGTCGGAAAACTGACCCTTTATATTAGATCAGATAGCCGGCTGTCGGAAAACTGACCCTTTATATTAGATCAGATAGCCAGCTGTGTGAAAACTGACCCTTTATATTAGATCAGATAGCCGGCTGTCTGAAAACTGACCCTTTGTATTAGATCAGATAGCCAGCTGTCTGAAAACTGACCCTTTATATTAGATCAGATAGCCGGCTGTCGGAAAACTGACCCTTTATATTAGATCAGATAGCCAGCTGTCTGAAAACTGACCCTTTATATTAGATCAGATAGCCAGCTGTGTGATAACTGACCCTTTATATTAGATCAGATAGCCGGCTGTCTGAAAACTGACCCTTTATATTAGATCAGATAGCCGGCTGTGTGAAAACTGACCCTTTATATTAGATCAGATAGCCGGCTGTCTGAAAACTGACCCTTTATAATAGATCAGATAGCCGGCTGTCTGATAACTGACCCTTTATATTAGATCAGATAGCCGGCTGTCTGAAAACTGACCCTTTATATTAGATCAGATAGACGGCTGTCGGAATATGGACCCTTTATATTAGATCAGATAGCCGGCTGTCTGAAAACTGACCCTTTATATTAGATCAGATAGCCGGCTGTCTGAAAACTGACCCTTTATATTAGATCAGATAGCCGGCTGTCGGAAAACTGACCCTTTATATTAGATCAGATAGCCGGCTGTGTGAAAACTGGCCCTTTATATTAGATCAGATAGCCGGCTGTCGGAAAACTGACCCTTTATATTAGATCAGATAGCCGGCTGTGTGAAAACTGACCCTTTATATTAGATCAGATAGCCGGCTGTGTGAAAACTGACCCTTTATATTAGATCAGATAGCCGGCTGTGTGAAAACTGACCCTTTATATTAGATCAGATAGCCGGCTGTCTGAAAACTGACCCTTTATATTAGATCAGATAGCCGGCTGTCTGAAAACTGACCCTTTATATTAGATCAGATAGCCGGCTGTCGGAAAACTGACCCTTTATATTAGATCAGATAGCCGGCTGTGTGAAAACTGACCCTTTATATTAGATCAGATAGCCGGCTGTGTGAAAACTCACCCTTTATATTAGATCAGATAGCCGGCTGTCTGAAAACTGACCCTTTATATTAGATCAGATAGCCGGCTGTCTGAAAACTGACCCTTTATATTAGATCAGATAGCCGGCTGTCTGAAAACAGACCCTTTATATTAGATTAGATAGCCGGCTGTCTGAAAACTGACCCTTTATATTAGATCAGATAGCCGGCTGTCTGAAAACTGACCCTTTATATTAGATCAGATAGCCGGCTGTCTGAAAACTGACCCTTTATATTAGATCAGATAGCCGGCTGTGTGAAAACTCACCCTTTATATTAGATCAGATAGCCGGCTGTGTGAAAACTGACCCTTTATATTAGATCAGATAGCCGGCTGTGTGAAAACTCACCCTTTATATTAGATCAGATAGCCGGCTGTCTGAAAACTGACCCTTTATATTAGATCAGATAGACGGCTGTCGGAAAACTGACCCTTTATATTAGATCAGATAGCAGGCTGTCTGAAAACTGACCCTTTATATTAGATCAGATAGACGGTTGTCGGAAAACTGAGCCTTTATATTAGATCAGATAGCCGGCTGTCTGAAAACTGACCCTTTATATTAGATCAGATAGCCGGCTGTCTGAAAACTGACCCTTTATATTAGATCAGATAGCCGGCTGTCTGAAAACTGACCCTTTATATTAGATCAGATAGCCGGCTGTGTGAAAACTGACCCTTTATATTAGATCAGATAGCCGGCTGTCTGAAAACAGACCCTTTATATTAGATTAGATAGCCGGCTGTCTGAAAACTGACCCTTTATATTAGATCAGATAGCCGGCTGTCTGAAAACTGACCCTTTATATTAGATCAGATAGCCGGCTGTCTGAAAACTGACCCTTTATATTAGATCAGATAGCCGGCTGTGTGAAAACTCACCCTTTATATTAGATCAGATAGCCGGCTGTGTGAAAACTGACCCTTTATATTAGATCAGATAGCCGGCTGTGTGAAAACTCACCCTTTATATTAGATCAGATAGCCGGCTGTGTGAAAACTGACCCTTTATATTAGATCAGATAGCCGGCTGTCTGAAAACTGACCCTTTATATTAGATCAGATAGCCGGCTGTGTGAAAACTGACCCTTTATATTAGATCAGATAGCCGGCTGTGTGAAAACTCACCCTTTATATTAGATCAGATAGCCGGCTGTGTGAAAACTGACCCTTTATATTAGATCAGATAGACGGCTGTCGGAAAACTGACCCTTTATATTAGATCAGATAGCAGGCTGTCTGAAAACTGACCCTTTATATTAGATCAGATAGCCGGCTGTCTGAAAACTGACCCTTTATATTAGATCAGATAGACGGCTGTCGGAAAACTGAGCCTTTATATTAGATCAGATAGCCGGCTGTCTGAAAACTGACCCTTTATATTAGATCAGATAGCCGGCTGTCTGAAAACTGACCCTTTATATTAGATCAGATAGCCGGCTGTCTGAAAACTGACCCTTTATATTAGATCAGATAGCCGGCTGTGTGAAAACTGACCCTTTATATTAGATCAGATAGCCGGCTGTCTAAAAAATGACCCTTTATATTAGATCAGATAGCCGGCTGTGTGAAAACTGCCCCTTTATATTAGATCAGATAGCCGGCTGTCTGAAAACTGACCCTTTATATTAGATCAGATAGCCGGCTGTGTGAAAACTGACCCTTTATATTAGATCAGATAGCCGGCTGTCTGAAAACTGACCCTTTATATTAGATCAGATAGCCGGCTGTCTGAAAACTGACCCTTTATATTAGATCAGATAGCCGGCTGTCGGAAAACTGACCCTTTATATTAGATCAGATAGCCAGCTGTCTAAAACTGACCCTTTATATTAGATCAGATAGCCGGCTGTCGGAAAACTGACCCTTTATTTTAGATCAGATAGCCAGCTGTCTGAAAACTGACCCTTTATATTAGATCAGATAGCCGGCTGTCGGAAAACTGACCCTTTATATTAGATCAGATAGCCGGCTGTGTGAAAACTGACCCTTTATATTAGATCAGATAGACGGCTGTCGGAAAACTGACCCTTTCTATTAGATCAGATAGCCGGCTGTGTGAAAACTGACCCTTTATATTAGATCAGATAGCCGGCTGTCTGAAAACTGACCCTTTATATTAGATCAGATAGCCGGCTGTCTGAAAACTGACCCTTTATATTAGATCAGATAGCCGGCTGTCGGAAAACTGACCCTTTATATTAGATCAGATAGCCGGCTGTCTGAAAACTGACCCTTTATATTAGATCAGATAGCCGGCTGTGTGAAAACTGGCCCTTTATATTAGATCAGATAGCCGGCTGTCTGAAAACTGACCCTTTATATTAGATCAGATAGCCGGCTGTGTGAAAACTGACCCTTTATATTAGATCAGATAGCCGGCTGTGTGAAAACTGACCCTTTATATTAGATCAGATAGCCGGCTGTCGGAAAACTGACCCTTTATATTAGATCAGATAGCCGGCTGTGTGAAAACTGACCCTTTATATTAGATCAGATAGCCGGCTGTCGGAAAACTGACCCTTTATATTAGATCAGATAGCCGGCTGTCGGAAAACTGACCCTTTCTATTAGATCAGATAGCCGGCTGTCGGAAAACTGACCCTTTATATTAGATCAGATAGCCGGCTGTGTGAAAACTGACCCTTTATATTAGATCAGATAGCCGGCTGTGTGAAAACTGACCCTTTATATTAGATCAGATAGACGGCTGTCGGAAAACTGACCCTTTATATTAGATCAGATAGCAGGCTGTCTGAAAACTGACCCTTTATATTAGATCAGATAGCCGGCTGTCTGAAAACTGACCCTTTATATTAGATCAGATAGACGGCTGTCGGAAAACTGAGCCTTTATATTAGATCAGATAGCCGGCTGTCTGAAAACTGACCCTTTATATTAGATCAGATAGCCGGCTGTCTGAAAACTGACCCTTTATATTAGATCAGATAGCCGGCTGTCTGAAAACTGACCCTTTATATTAGATCAGATAGCCGGCTGTGTGAAAACTGACCCTTTATATTAGATCAGATAGCCGGCTGTCTAAAAACTGACCCTTTATATTAGATAAGATAGCCGGCTGTGTGAAAACTGACCCTTTATATTAGATCAGATAGCCGGCTGTCTGAAAACTGACCCTTTATATTAGATCAGATAGCCGGCTGTGTGAAAACTGGCCCTTTATATTAGATCAGATAGCCGGCTGTCTGAAAACTGACCCTTTATATTAGATCAGATAGCCGGCTGTGTGAAAACTGACCCTTTATATTAGATCAGATAGCTGGCTATCAGAAAACTGACCCTTTATATTAGATCAGATAGAAGACTGTGTGAAAACTGACCCTTTATATTAGATCAGATAGCCGGCTGTCGGAAAACTGACCCTTTATATTAGATCAGATAGCCAGCTGTCTGAAAACTGACCCTTTATATTAGATCAGATAGCCGGCTGTCGGAAAACTGACCCTTTATATTAGATCAGATAGCCGGCTGTGTGAAAACTGACCCTTTATATTAGATCAGATAGACGGCTGTCGGAAAACTGACCCTTTCTATTAGATCAGATAGCCGGCTGTCGGAAAACTGACCCTTTCTATTAGATCAGATAGCCGGCTGTCTGAAAACTGACCCTTTCTATTAGATCAGATAGCCGGCTGTCGGAAAACTGACCCTTTATATTAGATCAGATAGCCGGCTGTGTGAAAACTGACCCTTTATATTAGATCAGATAGCCGGCTGTCTGAAAACTGACCCTTTGTATTAGATCAGATAGCCAGCTGTCTGAAAACTGACCCTTTATATTAGATCAGATAGCCGGCTGTCGGAAAACTGACCCTTTATATTAGATCAGATAGCCAGCTGTCTGAAAACTGACCCTTTATATTAGATCAGATAGCCGGCTGTCGGAAAACTGACCCTTTATATTAGATCAGATAGCCGGCTGTGTGAAAACTGACCCTTTATATTAGATCAGATAGCCGGCTGTCGGAAAACTGACCCTTTATATTAGATCAGATAGCCAGCTGTCTGAAAACTGACCCTTTATATTAGATAAGATAGCCGGCTGTGTGAAAACAGACCCTTTATATTAGATCAGATAGCCGGCTGTCGGAAAACTGACCCTTTATATTAGATCAGATAGCCAGCTGTCTGAAAACTGACCCTTTATATTAGATCAGATAGCCGGCTGTCTGAATATGGACCCTTTATATTAGATCAGATAGCCAGCTGTCTGAAAACTGACCCTTTGTATTAGATCAGATAGCCGGCTGTCTGAAAACTGACCCTTTATATTAGATCAGATAGCCGGCTGTCTGAAAACTGACCCTTTATATTAGATCAGATAGCCAGCTGTCTGAATATGGACCCTTTATATTAGATCAGATAGTCAGCTGTCTGAAAAATGACCCTTTGTATTAGATCAGATAGCCGGCTGTCTGAAAACTGACCCTTTATATTAGATCAGATAGCCAGCTGTCGGAAAACTGACCCTTTGTATTAGATCAGATAGCCGGCTGTCGGAAAACTGACCCTTTATATTAGATCAGATAGCCGGCTGTGTGAAAACTGACCCTTTATATTAGATCAGATAGCCGGCTGTCGGAAAACTGACCCTTTATATTAGATCAGATAGCCGGCTGTGTGAAAACTGACCCTTTATATTAGATCAGATAGCCGGCTGTGTGAAAACTGACCCTTTATATTAGATCAGATAGCCGGCTGTCTAAAAACTGACCCTTTATATTAGATCAGATAGCCGGCTGTGTGAAAACTGACCCTTTATTTTAGATCAGATAGCCGGCTGTGTGAAAACTGACCCTTTATATTAGATCAGATAGCCGGCTGTCTGAATATGGACCCTTTATATTAGATCAGATAGCCGGCTGTGTGAAAACTGACCCTTTATATTAGATCAGATAGCCGGCTGTGTGAAAACTGACCCTTTATATTAGATCAGATAGCCGGCTGTGTGAAAACTGACCCTTTATATTAGATCAGATAGCCGGCTGTGTGAAAACTGACCCTTTATATTAGATCAGATAGCCGGCTGTGTGAAAACTGACCCTTTATATTAGATCAGATAGCCGGCTGTGTGAAAACTGACCCTTTATATTAGATCAGATAGCCGGCTGTCGGAAAACTGACCCTTTATATTAGATCAGATAGCCAGCTGTCTGAAAACTGACCCTTTATATTAGATCAGATAGCCGGCTGTCGGAAAACTGACCCTTTATATTAGATCAGATAGCCAGCTGTCTGAAAACTGACCCTTTATATTAGATCAGATAGCCGGCTGTCGGAAAACTGACCCTTTATATTAGATCAGATAGCCGGCTGTGTGAAAACTGACCCTTTATATTAGATCAGATAGACGGCTGTCGGAAAACTGACCCTTTCTATTAGATCAGATAGCCGGCTGTGTGAAAACTGACCCTTTATATTAGATCAGATAGCCGGCTGTCTGAAAACTGACCCTTTATATTAGATCAGATAGCCGGCTGTGTGAAAACTGACCCTTTATATTAGATCAGATAGCCGGCTGTCTGAAAACTGACCCTTTATATTAGATCAGATAGCCGGCTGTGTGAAAACTGACCCTTTATATTAGATCAGATAGACGGCTGTCGGAAAACTGACCCTTTCTATTAGATCAGATAGCCAGCTGTCTAAAACTGACCCTTTATATTAGATCAGATAGCCGGCTGTCGGAAAACTGACCCTTTATATTAGATCAGATAGCCGGCTGTGTGAAAACTGACCCTTTATATTAGATCAGATAGCCAGCTGTCTGAAAACTGACCCTTTATATTAGATCAGATAGCCGGCAGTCGGAAAACTGACCCTTTATATTAGATCAGATAGCCGGCTGTCTGAAAACTGACCCTTTATATTAGATCAGATAGCCGGCTGTGTGAAAACTGGCCCTTTATATTAGATCAGATAGCCGGCTGTCTGAAAACTGACCCTTTATATTAGATCAGATAGCCGGCTGTGTGAAAACTGACCCTTTATATTAGATCAGATAGCTGGCTATCAGAAAACTGACCCTTTATATTAGATCAGATAGCCGGCTGTGTGAAAACTGACCCTTTATATTAGATCAGATAGCCGGCTGTGTGAAAACTGACCCTTTATATTAGATCAGATAGCAGGCTGTCTGAAAACTGACCCTTTATATTAGATCAGATAGCTGGCTATCAGAAAACTGACCCTTTATATTAGATCAGATAGCCGGCTGTGTGAAAACTGACCCTTTATATTAGATCAGATAGCCGGATGTCGGAAAACTGACCCTTTATATTAGATCAGATAGCCGGCTGTGTGAAAACTGACCCTTTATATTAGATCAGATAGCCGGCTGTCTGAAAACTGACCCTTTGTATTAGATCAGATAGCCGGCTGTCGGAAAACTGACCCTTTATATTAGATCAGATAGCCGGCTGTGTGAAAACTGACCCTTTATATTAGATCAGATAGCCGGCTGTCTGAAAACTGACCCTTTGTATTAGATCAGATAGCCAGCTGTCTGAAAACTGACCCTTTATATTAGATCAGATAGCCGGCTGTCGGAAAACTGACCCTTTATATTAGATCAGATAGCCAGCTGTCTGAAAACTGACCCTTTATATTAGATCAGATAGCCGGCTGTCGGAAAACTGACCCTTTATATTAGATCAGATAGCCGGCTGTGTGAAAACTGACCCTTTATATTAGATCAGATAGCCGGCTGTCGGAAAACTGACCCTTTATATTAGATCAGATAGCCGGCTGTCTGAAAACTGACCCTTTATATTAGATCAGAAAGCCGGCTGTCTGAAAACTGACCCTTTATATTAGATCAGATAGCCGGCTGTGTGAAAACTGACCCTTTATATTAGATCAGATAGCCGGCTGTGTGAAAACTGACCCTTTATATTAGATCAGATAGCCGGCTGTCGGAAAACTGACCCTTTATATTAGATCAGATAGCCGGCTGTCGGAAAACTGACCCTTTCTATTAGATCAGATAGCCGGCTGTCGGAAAACTGACCCTTTATATTAGATCAGATAGCCGGCTGTGTGAAAACTGACCCTTTATATTAGATCAGATAGCCGGCTGTGTGAAAACTGACCCTTTATATTAGATCAGATAGACGGCTGTCGGAAAACTGACCCTTTATATTAGATCAGATAGCAGGCTGTCTGAAAACTGACCCTTTATATTAGATCAGATAGCCGGCTGTCTGAAAACTGACCCTTTATATTAGATCAGATAGACGGCTGTCGGAAAACTGAGCCTTTATATTAGATCAGATAGCCGGCTGTCTGAAAACTGACCCTTTATATTAGATCAGATAGCCGGCTGTCTGAAAACTGACCCTTTATATTAGATCAGATAGCCGGCTGTCTGAAAACTGACCCTTTATATTAGATCAGATAGCCGGCTGTGTGAAAACTGACCCTTTATATTAGATCAGAAAGCCGGCTGTCTAAAAACTGACCCTTTATATTAGATCAGATAGCCGGCTGTGTGAAAACTGCCCCTTTATATTAGATCAGATAGCCGGCTGTCTGAAAACTGACCCTTTATATTAGATCAGATAGCCGGCTGTGTGAAAACTGACCCTTTATATTAGATCAGATAGCCGGCTGTCTGAAAACTGACCCTTTATATTAGATCAGATAGCCGGCTGTCTGAAAACTGACCCTTTATATTAGATCAGATAGCCGGCTGTCGGAAAACTGACCCTTTATATTAGATCAGATAGCCAGCTGTCTAAAACTGACCCTTTATATTAGATCAGATAGCCGGCTGTCGGAAAACTGACCCTTTATTTTAGATCAGATAGCCAGCTGTCTGAAAACTGACCCTTTATATTAGATCAGATAGCCGGCTGTCGGAAAACTGACCCTTTATATTAGATCAGATAGCCGGCTGTGTGAAAACTGACCCTTTATATTAGATCAGATAGACGGCTGTCGGAAAACTGACCCTTTCTATTAGATCAGATAGCCGGCTGTGTGAAAACTGACCCTTTATATTAGATCAGATAGCCGGCTGTCTGAAAACTGACCCTTTATATTAGATCAGATAGCCGGCTGTGTGAAAACTGACCCTTTATATTAGATCAGATAGCCGGCTGTCTGAAAACTGACCCTTTATATTAGATCAGATAGCCGGCTGTGTGAAAACTGACCCTTTATATTAGATCAGATAGACGGCTGTCGGAAAACTGACCCTTTCTATTAGATCAGATAGCCAGCTGTCTAAAACTGACCCTTTATATTAAATCAGATAGCCG
The DNA here is from genome assembly GCF_036172605.1 of Pelobates fuscus. NCBI lineage: Eukaryota > Metazoa > Chordata > Amphibia > Anura > Pelobatidae > Pelobates > Pelobates fuscus. The sequence goes on along the minus strand of NC_086321.1, from coordinate 4,482,691 downwards.
GCAGTCGGAAAACTGACCCTTTATATTAGATCAGATAGCCAGCTGTCTGAAAACTGACCCTTTATATTAGATCAGATAGCCGGCTGTCGGAAAACTGACCCTTTATATTAGATCAGATAGCCGGCTGTCTGAAAACTGACCCTTTATATTAGATCAGATAGCCGGCTGTGTGAAAACTGGCCCTTTATATTAGATCAGATAGCCGGCTGTCTGAAAACTGACCCTTTATATTAGATCAGATAGCCGGCTGTGTGAAAACTGACCCTTTATATTAGATCAGATAGCAGGCTGTCTGAAAACTGACCCTTTATATTAGATCAGATAGCCGGCTGTGTGAAAACTGACCCTTTATATTAGATCAGATAGCCGGCTGTGTGAAAACTGACCCTTTATATTAGATCAGATAGCCGGCTGTCGGAAAACTGACCCTTTATATTAGATCAGATAGCCGGCTGTGTGAAAACTGACCCTTTATATTAGATCAGATAGCCGGCTGTCGGAAAACTGACCCTTTATATTAGATCAGATAGCCGGCTGTCGGAAAACTGACCCTTTATATTAGATCAGATAGCCAGCTGTCTGAAAACTGACCCTTTATATTAGATCAGATAGCCGGCTGTCGGAAAACTGACCCTTTATATTAGATCAGATAGCCGGCTGTGTGAAAACTGACCCTTTATATTAGATCAGATAGACGGCTGTCGGAAAACTGACCCTTTCTATTAGATCAGATAGCCGGCTGTGTGAAAACTGACCCTTTATATTAGATCAGATAGCCGGCTGTCTGAAAACTGACCCTTTATATTAGATCAGATAGCCGGCTGTGTGAAAACTGACCCTTTATATTAGATCAGATAGCCGGCTGTCTGAAAACTGACCCTTTATATTAGATCAGATAGCCGGCTGTGTGAAAACTGACCCTTTATATTAGATCAGATAGACGGCTGTCGGAAAACTGACCCTTTCTATTAGATCAGATAGCCAGCTGTCTAAAACTGACCCTTTATATTAGATCAGATAGCCGGCTGTCGGAAAACTGACCCTTTATATTAGATCAGATAGCCGGCTGTGTGAAAACTGACCCTTTATATTAGATCAGATAGCCAGCTGTCTGAAAACTGACCCTTTATATTAGATCAGATAGCCGGCAGTCGGAAAACTGACCCTTTATATTAGATCAGATAGCCGGCTGTCTGAAAACTGACCCTTTATATTAGATCAGATAGCCGGCTGTGTGAAAACTGGCCCTTTATATTAGATCAGATAGCCGGCTGTCTGAAAACTGACCCTTTATATTAGATCAGATAGCCGGCTGTGTGAAAACTGACCCTTTATATTAGATCAGATAGCTGGCTATCAGAAAACTGACCCTTTATATTAGATCAGATAGCCGGCTGTGTGAAAACTGACCCTTTATATTAGATCAGATAGCCGGCTGTGTGAAAACTGACCCTTTATATTAGATCAGATAGCAGGCTGTCTGAAAACTGACCCTTTATATTAGATCAGATAGCTGGCTATCAGAAAACTGACCCTTTATATTAGATCAGATAGCCGGCTGTGTGAAAACTGACCCTTTATATTAGATCAGATAGCCGGATGTCGGAAAACTGACCCTTTATATTAGATCAGATAGCCGGCTGTGTGAAAACTGACCCTTTATATTAGATCAGATAGCCGGCTGTCTGAAAACTGACCCTTTGTATTAGATCAGATAGCCGGCTGTCGGAAAACTGACCCTTTATATTAGATCAGATAGCCGGCTGTGTGAAAACTGACCCTTTATATTAGATCAGATAGCCGGCTGTCTGAAAACTGACCCTTTGTATTAGATCAGATAGCCAGCTGTCTGAAAACTGACCCTTTATATTAGATCAGATAGCCGGCTGTCGGAAAACTGACCCTTTATATTAGATCAGATAGCCAGCTGTCTGAAAACTGACCCTTTATATTAGATCAGATAGCCGGCTGTCGGAAAACTGACCCTTTATATTAGATCAGATAGCCGGCTGTGTGAAAACTGACCCTTTATATTAGATCAGATAGCCGGCTGTCGGAAAACTGACCCTTTATATTAGATCAGATAGCCGGCTGTCTGAAAACTGACCCTTTATATTAGATCAGAAAGCCGGCTGTCTGAAAACTGACCCTTTATATTAGATCAGATAGCCGGCTGTGTGAAAACTGACCCTTTATATTAGATCAGATAGCCGGCTGTGTGAAAACTGACCCTTTATATTAGATCAGATAGCCGGCTGTCGGAAAACTGACCCTTTATATTAGATCAGATAGCCGGCTGTCGGAAAACTGACCCTTTCTATTAGATCAGATAGCCGGCTGTCGGAAAACTGACCCTTTATATTAGATCAGATAGCCGGCTGTGTGAAAACTGACCCTTTATATTAGATCAGATAGCCGGCTGTGTGAAAACTGACCCTTTATATTAGATCAGATAGACGGCTGTCGGAAAACTGACCCTTTATATTAGATCAGATAGCAGGCTGTCTGAAAACTGACCCTTTATATTAGATCAGATAGCCGGCTGTCTGAAAACTGACCCTTTATATTAGATCAGATAGACGGCTGTCGGAAAACTGAGCCTTTATATTAGATCAGATAGCCGGCTGTCTGAAAACTGACCCTTTATATTAGATCAGATAGCCGGCTGTCTGAAAACTGACCCTTTATATTAGATCAGATAGCCGGCTGTCTGAAAACTGACCCTTTATATTAGATCAGATAGCCGGCTGTGTGAAAACTGACCCTTTATATTAGATCAGAAAGCCGGCTGTCTAAAAACTGACCCTTTATATTAGATCAGATAGCCGGCTGTGTGAAAACTGCCCCTTTATATTAGATCAGATAGCCGGCTGTCTGAAAACTGACCCTTTATATTAGATCAGATAGCCGGCTGTGTGAAAACTGACCCTTTATATTAGATCAGATAGCCGGCTGTCTGAAAACTGACCCTTTATATTAGATCAGATAGCCGGCTGTCTGAAAACTGACCCTTTATATTAGATCAGATAGCCGGCTGTCGGAAAACTGACCCTTTATATTAGATCAGATAGCCAGCTGTCTAAAACTGACCCTTTATATTAGATCAGATAGCCGGCTGTCGGAAAACTGACCCTTTATTTTAGATCAGATAGCCAGCTGTCTGAAAACTGACCCTTTATATTAGATCAGATAGCCGGCTGTCGGAAAACTGACCCTTTATATTAGATCAGATAGCCGGCTGTGTGAAAACTGACCCTTTATATTAGATCAGATAGACGGCTGTCGGAAAACTGACCCTTTCTATTAGATCAGATAGCCGGCTGTGTGAAAACTGACCCTTTATATTAGATCAGATAGCCGGCTGTCTGAAAACTGACCCTTTATATTAGATCAGATAGCCGGCTGTGTGAAAACTGACCCTTTATATTAGATCAGATAGCCGGCTGTCTGAAAACTGACCCTTTATATTAGATCAGATAGCCGGCTGTGTGAAAACTGACCCTTTATATTAGATCAGATAGACGGCTGTCGGAAAACTGACCCTTTCTATTAGATCAGATAGCCAGCTGTCTAAAACTGACCCTTTATATTAAATCAGATAGCCGGCAGTCGGAAAACTGACCCTTTATATTAGATCAGATAGCCAGCTGTCTGAAAACTGACCCTTTATATTAGATCAGATAGCCGGCTGTCGGAAAACTGACCCTTTATATTAGATCAGATAGCCGGCTGTCTGAAAACTGACCCTTTATATTAGATCAGATAGCCGGCTGTGTGAAAACTGGCCCTTTATATTAGATCAGATAGCCGGCTGTCTGAAAACTGACCCTTTATATTAGATCAGATAGCCGGCTGTGTGAAAACTGACCCTTTATATTAGATCAGATAGCAGGCTGTCTGAAAACTGACCCTTTATATTAGATCAGATAGCCGGCTGTGTGAAAACTGACCCTTTATATTAGATCAGATAGCCGGCTGTGTGAAAACTGACCCTTTATATTAGATCAGATAGCCGGCTGTCGGAAAACTGACCCTTTATATTAGATCAGATAGCCGGCTGTGTGAAAACTGACCCTTTATATTAGATCAGATAGCCGGCTGTCGGAAAACTGACCCTTTATATTAGATCAGATAGCCGGCTGTCGGAAAACTGACCCTTTCTATTAGATCAGATAGCCGGCTGTCGGAAAACTGACCCTTTATATTAGATCAGATAGCCGGCTGTGTGAAAACTGACCCTTTATATTAGATCAGATAGCCGGCTGTGTGAAAACTGACCCTTTATATTAGATCAGATAGACGGCTGTCGGAAAACTGACCCTTTATATTAGATCAGATAGCAGGCTGTCTGAAAACTGACCCTTTATATTAGATCAGATAGCCGGCTGTCTGAAAACTGACCCTTTATATTAGATCAGATAGACGGCTGTCGGAAAACTGAGCCTTTATATTAGATCAGATAGCCGGCTGTCTGAAAACTGACCCTTTATATTAGATCAGATAGCCGGCTGTCTGAAAACTGACCCTTTATATTAGATCAGATAGCCGGCTGTCTGAAAACTGACCCTTTATATTAGATCAGATAGCCGGCTGTGTGAAAACTGACCCTTTATATTAGATCAGATAGCCGGCTGTCTAAAAACTGACCCTTTATATTAGATAAGATAGCCGGCTGTGTGAAAACTGACCCTTTATATTAGATCAGATAGCCGGCTGTCTGAAAACTGACCCTTTATATTAGATCAGATAGCCGGCTGTCTGAAAACTGACCCTTTATATTAGATCAGATAGAAGACTGTGTGAAAACTGACCCTTTATATTAGATCAGATAGCCGGCTGTCGGAAAACTGACCCTTTTTATTAGATCAGATAGCCAGCTGTCTGAAAACTGACCCTTTATATTAGATCAGATAGCCGGCTGTCGGAAAACTGACCCTTTATATTAGATCAGATAGCCGGCTGTGTGAAAACTGACCCTTTATATTAGATCAGATAGACGGCTGTCGGAAAACTGACCCTTTCTATTAGATCAGATAGCCGGCTGTCGGAAAACTGACCCTTTCTATTAGATCAGATAGCCGGCTGTCTGAAAACTGACCCTTTCTATTAGATCAGATAGCCGGCTGTCTGAAAACTGACCCTTTATATTAGATCAGATAGCCGGCTGTGTGAAAACTGACCCTTTATATTAGATCAGATAGCCGGCTGTGTGAAAACTGACCCTTTATATTAGATCAGATAGCCGGCTGTCTGAAAACTGACCCTTTATATTAGATCAGATAGACGGCTGTCGGAAAACTGAGCCTTTATATTAGATCAGATAGCAGGCTGTGTGAAAACTGACCCTTTATATTAGATCGGATAGCAGGCTGTCTGAAAACTGACCCTTTATATTAGATCAGATAGCCGGCTGTGTGAAAACTGACCCTTTATATTAGATCAGACAGCCGGCTGTGTGAAAACTGACCCTTTATATTAGATCAGATAGCCGGCTGTGTGAAAACTGAACCTTTATATTAGATCAGATAGCCGGCTGTCTGAAAACTGACCCTTTATATTAGATCAGATAGCCGGCTGTGTGAAAACTGACCCTTTATATTAGATCAGATAGCCGGCTGTCGGAAAACTGACCCTTTATATTAGATCAGACAGCCGGCTGTGTGAAAACTGACCCTTTATATTAGATCAGATAGCCGGCTGTCGGAAAAATGACCCTTTATATTAGATCAGATAGCCGGCTGTGTGAAAACTGACCCTTTATATTAGATCAGATAGTCGGCTGTGTGAAAACTGACCCTTTATATTAGATCAGATAGCCGGCTGTCTGAAAACTGACCCTTTATATTAGATCAGATAGCCGGCTGTCTGAAAACTGACCCTTTATATTAGATCAGATAGCCGGCTGTGTGAAAACTGACCCTTTATATTAGATCAGATAGCCGGCTGTCGGAAAACTGACCCTTTATATTAGATCAGATAGACGGCTGTCGGAAAACTGACCCTTTATATTAGATCAGATAGCAGGCTGTCTGAAAACTGACCCTTTATATTAGATCAGATAGACGGCTGTCGGAAAACTGAGCCTTTATATTAGATCAGATAGCCGGCTGTGTGAAAACTGACCCTTTATATTAGATCAGATAGACGGCTGTCGGAAAACTGAGCCTTTATATTAGATCAGATAGCCGGCTGTGTGAAAACTGACCCATTATATTAGATCAGATAGCCGGCTGTCTGAAAACTGACCCTTTATATTAGATCAGATAGCCGGCTGTCTAAAAACTGACCCTTTATATTAGATCAGATAGCCGGCTGTGTGAAAACTGACCCTTTATATTAGATCAGATAGCCGGCTGTCTGAATATGGACCCTTTATATTAGATCAGATAGCCGGCTGTGTGAAAACTGACCCTTTATATTAGATCAGATAGCCGGCTGTGTGAAAACTGACCCTTTATATTAGATCAGATAGCCGGCTGTCTGAAAACTGACCCTTTATATTAGATCAGATAGCCGGCTGTGTGAAAACTGACCCTTTATATTAGATCAGATAGCCGGCTGTCTGAAAACTGACCCTTTATATTAGATCAGATAGCCGGCTGTCTGAAAACTGACCCTTTATATTAGATCAGATAGAAGACAGTGTGAAAACTGACCCTTTATATTAGATCAGATAGCCAGCTGTCTAAAACTGACCCTTTATATTAGATCAGATAGCCGGCTGTCGGAAAACTGACCCTTTATATTAGATCAGATAGCCAGCTGTCTGAAAACTGACCCTTTATATTAGATCAGATAGCCGGCTGTCGGAAAACTGACCCTTTATATTAGATCAGATAGCCAGCTGTCGGAAAACTGACCCTTTCTATTAGATCAGATAGCCGGCTGTGTGAAAACTGACCCTTTATATTAGATCAGATAGACGGCTGTCGGAAAACTGACCCTTTATATTAGATCAGATAGCAGGCTGTCTGAAAACTGACCCTTTATATTAGATCAGATAGCCGGCTGTCTGAAAACTGACCCTTTATATTAGATCAGATAGACGGCTGTCGGAAAACTGAGCCTTTATATTAGATCAGATAGCCGGCTGTCTGAAAACTGACCCTTTATATTAGATCAGATAGCCGGCTGTGTGAAAACTGACCCTTTATATTAGATCAGATAGCAGGCTGTCTGAAAACTGACCCTTTATATTAGATCAGATAGCCGGCTGTCGGAAAACTGACCCTTTATATTAGATCAGATAGCCGGCTGTGTGAAAACTGACCCTTTATATTAGATCAGATAGTCGGCTGTGTGAAAACTGACCCTTTATATTAGATCAGATAGCCGGCTGTCTGAAAACTGACCCTTTATATTAGATCAGATAGCCGGCTGTCTGAAAACTGACCCTTTATATTAGATCAGATAGCCGGCTGTGTGAAAACTGACCCTTTATATTAGATCAGATAGCCGGCTGTCGGAAAACTGACCCTTTATATTAGATCAGATAGCCGGCTGTCGGAAAACTGACCCTTTATATTAGATCAGATAGCCGGCTGTCTGAAAACTGACCCTTTATATTAGATCAGATAGCCGGCTGTGTGAAAACTGACCCTTTATATTAGATCAGATAGCCGGCTGTCTGAAAACTGACCCTTTATATTAGATCAGATAGCCAGCTGTCTGAAAACTGACCCTTTATATTAGATCAGATAGCCGGCTGTCTGATAACTGACCCTTTATATTAGATCAGATAGCCGGCTGTCTGAAAACTGACCCTTTATATTAGATCAGATTGCCGGCTGTCTGAATATGGACCCTTTATATTAGATCAGATAGCCGGCTGTGTGAAAACTGACCCTTTATATTAGATCAGATAGCCGGCTGTGTGAAAACTGACCCTTTATATTAGATCAGATAGCCGGCTGTCTGAAAACTGACCCTTTATATTAGATCAGATAGCCAGCTGTCTGAAAACTGACTCTTTATATTAGATCAGATAGCCGGCTGTCTGATAACTGACCTTTATATTAGATCAGATAGCCGGCTGTCTGAATATGGACCCTTTATATTAGATCAGATAGCCGGCTGTGTGAAAACTGACCCTTTATATTAGATCAGATAGCCGGCTGTGTGAAAACTGACCCTTTATATTAGATCAGATAGCCAGCTGTCTGAAAACTGACCCTTTATATTAGATCAGATAGCCGGCTGTGTGAAAACTGACCCTTTATATTAGATCAGATAGCCGGCTGTGTGAAAACTGACCCTTTATATTAGATCAGATAGCCGGCTGTGTGAAAACTGACCCTTTATATTAGATCAGATAGCCGGCTGTCGGAAAACTGACCCTTTATATTAGATCAGATAGCCGGCTGTGTGAAAACTGACCCTTTATATTAGATCAGATAGCCGGCTGTCTGAAAACTGACCCTTTGTATTAGATCAGATAGCCGGCTGTCGGAAAACTGACCCTTTATATTAGATCAGATAGCCGGCTGTGTGAAAACTGACCCTTTATATTAGATCAGATAGCCGGCTGTCTGAAAACTGACCCTTTGTATTAGATCAGATAGCCAGCTGTCTGAAAACTGACCCTTTATATTAGATCAGATAGCCGGCTGTCGGAAAACTGACCCTTTATATTAGATCAGATAGCCAGCTGTCTGAAAACTGACCCTTTATATTAGATCAGATAGCCGGCTGTCGGAAAACTGACCCTTTATATTAGATCAGATAGCCGGCTGTGTGAAAACTGACCCTTTATATTAGATCAGATAGCCGGCTGTCGGAAAACTGACCCTTTATATTAGATCAGATAGCCGGCTGTCTGAAAACTGACCCTTTATATTAGATCAGAAAGCCGGCTGTCTGAAAACTGACCCTTTATATTAGATCAGATAGCCGGCTGTGTGAAAACTGACCCTTTATATTAGATCAGATAGCCAGATGTGTGAAAACTGACCCTTTATATTAGATCAGAAAGCCGGCTGTCTGAAAACTGACCCTTTATATTAGATCAGATAGCCAGCTGTGTGAAAACTGACCCTTTATATTAGATCAGAAAGCCGGCTGTCTGAAAACTGACCCTTTATATTAGATCAGATAGCCGGCTGTCTGAAAACTGACCCTTTGTATTAGATCAGATAGCCAGCTGTGTGAAAACTGACCCTTTATATTAGAGCAAATAGCCGGCTGTCTGAAAACTGACCCTTTATATTAGATCAGATAGCCGGCTGTCGGAATATGGACCCTTTATATTAGATCAGATAGCCAGCTGTCTGAAAACTGACCCTTTATATTAGATCAGATAGCCGGCTGTCTGAAAACTGACCCTTTGTATTAGATCAGATAGCCGGCTGTCGGAAAACTGACCCTTTATATTAGATCAGATAGCCGGCTGTGTGAAAACTGACCCTTTATATTAGATCAGATAGCCGGCTGTCTGAAAACTGACCCTTTGTATTAGATCAGATAGCCGGCTGTCGGAAAACTGACCCTTTATATTAGATCAGATAGCCAGCTGTCTGAAAACTGACCCTTTATATTAGATCAGATAGCCGGCTGTCGGAAAACTGACCCTTTATATTAGATCAGATAGCCGGCTGTCTGAATATGTACCCTTTATATTAGATCAGATAGCCGGCTGTCTGAAAACTGACCCTTTATATTAGATCAGATAGCCAGCTGTCTGAAAACTGACCCTTTGTATTAGATCAGATAGCCGGCTGTCTGAAAACTGACCCTTTATATTAGATCAGATAGCCAGCTGTCTGAAAACTGACCCTTTATATTAGATCAGATAGCCGGCTGTCGGAAAACTGACCCTTTATATTAGATCAGATAGCCGGCTGTCTGAAAACTGACCCTTTGTATTAGATCAGATAGCCGGCTGTCTGAATATGGACCCTTTATATTAGATCAGATAGCCGGCTGTCGGAAAACTGACCCTTTATATTAGATCAGATAGCCGGCTGTCGGAAAACTGACCCTTTATATTAAATCAGATAGCCGGCTGTCTGAATATGGACCCTTTATATTAGATCAGATAGCCAGCTGTCTGAAAATTGACCCTTTGTATTAGATCAGATAGCCGGCTGTCTGAAAACTGACCCTTTATAATAGATCAGATAGCCGGCTGTCTGAAAACTGACCCTTTGTATTAGATCAGATAGCCGGCTGTGTGAAAACTGACCCTTTATATTAGATCAGATAGCCGGCTGTCTGAAAACTGACCCTTTATATTAGATCAGATAGCCGGCTGTCGGAAAACTGACACTTTATATTAGATCAGATAGCCGGCTGTCGGAAAACTGACCCTTTATATTAGATCAGATAGCCGGCTGTCGGAAAACTGACCCTTTATATTAGATCAGATAGCCAGCTGTGTGAAAACTGACCCTTTATATTAGATCAGATAGCCGGCTGTCTGAAAACTGACCCTTTGTATTAGATCAGATAGCCAGCTGTCTGAAAACTGACCCTTTATATTAGATCAGATAGCCGGCTGTCGGAAAACTGACCCTTTATATTAGATCAGATAGCCAGCTGTCTGAAAACTGACCCTTTATATTAGATCAGATAGCCAGCTGTGTGATAACTGACCCTTTATATTAGATCAGATAGCCGGCTGTCTGAAAACTGACCCTTTATATTAGATCAGATAGCCGGCTGTGTGAAAACTGACCCTTTATATTAGATCAGATAGCCGGCTGTCTGAAAACTGACCCTTTATAATAGATCAGATAGCCGGCTGTCTGATAACTGACCCTTTATATTAGATCAGATAGCCGGCTGTCTGAAAACTGACCCTTTATATTAGATCAGATAGACGGCTGTCGGAATATGGACCCTTTATATTAGATCAGATAGCCGGCTGTCTGAAAACTGACCCTTTATATTAGATCAGATAGCCGGCTGTCTGAAAACTGACCCTTTATATTAGATCAGATAGCCGGCTGTCGGAAAACTGACCCTTTATATTAGATCAGATAGCCGGCTGTGTGAAAACTGGCCCTTTATATTAGATCAGATAGCCGGCTGTCGGAAAACTGACCCTTTATATTAGATCAGATAGCCGGCTGTGTGAAAACTGACCCTTTATATTAGATCAGATAGCCGGCTGTGTGAAAACTGACCCTTTATATTAGATCAGATAGCCGGCTGTGTGAAAACTGACCCTTTATATTAGATCAGATAGCCGGCTGTCGGAAAACTGACCCTTTATATTAGATCAGATAGCCGGCTGTCTGAAAACTGACCCTTTATATTAGATCAGATAGCCGGCTGTCGGAAAACTGACCCTTTATATTAGATCAGATAGCCGGCTGTGTGAAAACTGACCCTTTATATTAGATCAGATAGCCGGCTGTGTGAAAACTCACCCTTTATATTAGATCAGATAGCCGGCTGTCTGAAAACTGACCCTTTATATTAGATCAGATAGCCGGCTGTCTGAAAACTGACCCTTTATATTAGATCAGATAGCCGGCTGTCTGAAAACAGACCCTTTATATTAGATTAGATAGCCGGCTGTCTGAAAACTGACCCTTTATATTAGATCAGATAGCCGGCTGTCTGAAAACTGACCCTTTATATTAGATCAGATAGCCGGCTGTCTGAAAACTGACCCTTTATATTAGATCAGATAGCCGGCTGTGTGAAAACTCACCCTTTATATTAGATCAGATAGCCGGCTGTGTGAAAACTGACCCTTTATATTAGATCAGATAGCCGGCTGTGTGAAAACTCACCCTTTATATTAGATCAGATAGCCGGCTGTCTGAAAACTGACCCTTTATATTAGATCAGATAGCCGGCTGTCTGAAAACTGACCCTTTATATTAGATCAGATAGCCGGCTGTCTGAAAACTGACCCTTTATATTAGATCAGATAGCCGGCTGTCTGAAAACTGACCCTTTATATTAGATCAGATAGCCGGCTGTGTGAAAACTGACCCTTTATATTAGATCAGATAGCTGGCTGTGTGAAAACTGACCCTTTAAATTAGATCAGATAGCCGGCTGTGTGAAAACTGACCCTTTATATTAGATCAGATAGCCGGCTGTGTGAAAACTGACCCTTTATATTAGATCAGATAGCCGGCTGTCTGAAAACTGACCCTTTATATTAGATCAGATAGCCGGCTGTCTGAAAACTGACCCTTTATATTAGATCAGATAGCCGGCTGTCTGAAAACAGACCCTTTATATTAGATTAGATAGCCGGCTGTCTGAAAACTGACCCTTTATATTAGATCAGATAGCCGGCTGTCTGAAAACTGACCCTTTATATTAGATCAGATAGCCGGCTGTGTGAAAACTGACCCTTTATATTAGATCAGATAGCCGGCTGTCTGAAAACAGACCCTTTATATTAGATTAGATAGCCGGCTGTCTGAAAACTGACCCTTTATATTAGATCAGATAGCCGGCTGTCTGAAAACTGACCCTTTATATTAGATCAGATAGCCGGCTGTCTGAAAACTGACCCTTTATATTAGATCAGATAGCCGGCTGTGTGAAAACTCACCCTTTATATTAGATCAGATAGCCGGCTGTGTGAAAACTGACCCTTTATATTAGATCAGATAGCCGGCTGTCTGAAAACTGACCCTTTATATTAGATCAGATAGCCGGCTGTCGGAAAACTGACCCTTTATATTAGATCAGATAGCCGGCTGTGTGAAAACTCACCCTTTATATTAGATCAGATAGCCGGCTGTCTGAAAACTGACCCTTTATATTAGATCAGATAGCCGGCTGTGTGAAAACTCACCCTTTATATTAGATCAGATAGCCGGCTGTCTGAAAACTGACTCTTTATATTAGATCAGATAGCCAGCTGTCTGAAAACTGACCCTTTATATTAGATCAGATAGCCGGCTGTGTGAAAACTGACCCTTTATATTAGATCAGATAGCCGGCTGTCGGAAAACTGACCCTTTATATTAGATCAGATAGCCGGCTGTGTGAAAACTCACCCTTTATATTAGATCAGATAGCCGGCTGTCTGAAAACTGACCCTTTATATTAGATCAGATAGCCGGCTGTCTGAAAACTGACCCTTTATATTAGATCAGATAGCCGGCTGTGTGAAAACTGACCCTTTATATTAGATCAGATAGCCGGCTGTGTGAAAACTGACCCTTTATATTAGATCAGATAGCCGGCTGTCTGAAAACTGACCCTTTATATTAGATCAGATAGCCGGCTGTCTGAAAACTGACCCTTTATATTAGATCAGATAGCCGGCTGTCGGAATATGGACCCTTTATATTAGATCAGATAGCCGGCTGTGTGAAAACTCACCCTTTATATTAGATCAGATAGCCGGCTGTCTGAAAACTGACTCTTTATATTAGATCAGATAGCCGGCTGTCGGAAAACTGACCCTTTATATTAGATCAGATAGCCGGCTGTCTGAAAACTGACCCTTTATATTAGATCAGATAGCCGGCTGTGTGAAAACTGACCCTTTATATTAGATCAGATAGCCGGCTGTCTGAAAACTGACCCTTTATATTAGATCAGATAGCCGGCTGTGTGAAAACTGACCCTTTATATTAGATCAGATAGCCGGCTGTCGGAAAACTGACCCTTTATATTAGATCAGATAGCAGGCTGTCTGAAAACTGACCCTTTATATTAGATCAGATAGCCGGCTGTCTGAAAACTGACCCTTTATATTAGATCAGATAGCCGGCTGTGTGAAAACTGACCCTTTATATTAGATCAGATAGCCGGCTGTCTGAAAACTGACCCTTTATATTAGATCAGATAGCCGGCTGTCTGAAAACTGACCCTTTATATTAGATCAGATAGCCGGCTGTCTGAAAACTGACCCTTTATATTAGATCAGATAGCCGGCTGTCGGAAAACTGACCCTTTATATTAGATCAGATAGCCGGCTGTCTGAAAACTGACCCTTTATATTAGATCAGATAGCCGGCTGTGTGAAAACTGACCCTTTATATTAGATCAGATAGCCGGCTGTGTGAAAACTGATCCTTTATATTAGATCAGATAGCCAGCTGTGTGAAAACTGACCCTTTATATTAGATCAGATAGCCAGCTGTGTGAAAACTGACCCTTTGTATTAGATCAGATAGCCGGCTGTGTGAAAACTGACCCTTTATATTAGATCAGATAGCCGGCTGTCTGAAAACTGACCCTTTATATTAGATCAGATAGCCGGCTGTCTGAAAACTGACCCTTTATATTAGATCAGATAGCCGGCTGTCGGAAAACTGACCCTTTATATTAGATCAGATAGCCGGCTGTGTGAAAACTCACCCTTTATATTAGATCAGATAGCCGGCTGTCTGAAAACTGACCCTTTATATTAGATCAGATAGCCGGCTGTCTGAAAACTGACCCTTTATATTAGATCAGATAGCCGGCTGTCGGAAAACTGACCCTTTATATTAGATCAGATAGCCGGCTGTCTGAAAACTGACCCTTTATATTAGATCAGATAGCCGGCTGTCTGAAAACTGACCCTTTATATTAGATCAGATAGCCGGCTGTCTGAAAACTGACCCTTTATATTAGATCAGATAGCCGGCTGTGTGAAAACTGACCCTTTATATTAGATCAGATAGCCGGCTGTGTGAAAACTGACCCTTTATATTAGATCAGATAGCCGGCTGTGTGAAAACTGACCCTTTATATTAGATCAGATAGCCGGCTGTCTGAAAACTGACCCTTTATATTAGATCAGATAGCCAGCTGTCTGATAACTGACCCTTTATATTAGATCAGATAGCCGGCTGTCGGAAAACTGACCCTTTATATTAGATCAGATAGCCGGCTGTCTGAAAACTGACCCTTTATATTAGATCAGATAGCCGGCTGTGTGAAAACTGACCCTTTATATTAGATCAGATAGCCGGCTGTCTGAAAACTGACCCTTTGTATTAGATCAGATAGCCGGCTGTCTGAAAACTGACCCTTTATATTAGATCAGATAGCCGGCTGTGTGAAAACTGACCCTTTATATTAGATCAGATAGCCGGCTGTCTGAAAACTGACCCTTTGTATTAGATCAGATAGCCAGCTGTCTCAAAACTGACCCTTTATATTAGATCAGATAGCCAGCTGTCTGAAAACTGACCCTTTATATTAGATCAGATAGCCGGCTGTGTGAAAACTGACCCTTTATATTAGATCAGATAGCCGGCTGTGTGAAAACTGACCCTTTATATTAGATCAGATAGCCGGCTGTGTGAAAACTGACCCTTTATATTAGATCAGATAGCCAGCTGTCTGAAAACTGACCCTTTATATTAGATCAGATAGCCGGCTGTGTGAAAACTGACCCTTTATATTAGATCAGATAGCCGGCTGTGTGAAAACTGACCCTTTATATTAGATCAGATAGCCGGCTGTGTGAAAACTGACCCTTTATATTAGATCAGATAATTAGCTGTCTGAATATGGACCGTTTCTAAATAGAACAAAAAGTTAATAATCCTAAACGCGATCCGTTGGAGGGTAATTTACACGCATTGGGCAAATGTCCTGTTACTGTTGTATGGTTCTGTATATACAGTTGCAAGAAAAAATATGTGAACCCTTTGGAATGATATGGATTTCTGCACAAATTGGTCATAAAATGTGATCTGATCATCATCTAAGTCACAACAATAGACAATCACAGTCTGCTTAAACTATTAACACACAATTATGAAATGTTGCCATGTTTTTATTGAACACACCATGTAAACATTCACAGTGCAGGTGGAAAAAGTATGTGAACCCCTAGACTAATGACATCTCCAAGAGCTAATTGGAGTTAGATGTCAGCCAACTGGAGTCCAATCAATGAGATGAGATTGGAAGTGTTGGTTACAGCTGCCCTGCCCTATAAAAAACACACACCAGTTCTGGGTTTGCTTTTCCCAAGAAGCATTGACTGATGTGAATGATGCCTCGCACAAAAGAGCTCTCAGAAGACCTACGAGAATTGTTGACTTGCATAAAGCTGGAAAGGGTTATTGTGACGAGAGCAATCTCGCCACATTGCATTGGAGAAGCCTGGTTGCCCGCCTGCTGCCTTTGGACTATGGCCCTGGGAGATTGGGCCCTTTAAAAACAGTATTCGGCCATACCAGAGTGTATGTCACTCATTCTGGCCCTTTAAATACTGTGGGGAAGGATTGGTACTTTTTATATGGCACGTCGGACACAGTCGAAGTTGTCGAAGTCGTCGAAGTGGCCGCCATTCGACAAAGGAACACGTGGCGGCGGCCATTTTAACCCCTTAAGGACCAAACTTCTGGAATAAAAGGGAGTCATGACATGTCACACATGTCATGTGTCCTTAAGGGTTAAACACGGTCAGCGGTGTGTGTAGCCAAATTCATGGAACTAAAATCGGTTACACATTTCCGCGAACACCGCTGACCCTTACCTTCTCCCACACTGAACGTTCAGCTGCAGAGGCTAAGACCTGTTCGAAGATTCGAACGCACGTTCAAATGGGACTTAGTCGTTTTTCTGCATGAAATTGACCAACCACACAGCCCAAATCTATGGAACTGTTTTGGGCAGGAAAATGTGCTTGCGGTCGGTCATAAAGAACTTATGTGTAACTTTTGATATACTGGATGGATTTGGCTGATTGTTGAGAGTGTTTATGTTTAAAGTATGTTGAGTTGGAATATGTAATTTTTATGGAGATTGGATGTATGGTTTTAGAGTTTTGAAAGTTGGGTAAAAAGTATGTTTTAACTGTACGTATAATTGGGTTACCTCTCAGGATAAGGGGAGGGAATATGTGGGTTGTAACCGTGATGCTATTGGTTATTTTATACCTCCCTGTAGGCGGTCCTGTATGTGCAAGACCGTAATAAAAACCAGGCTGGGTGTGCCAGCACCTCAGACCACTGCTTGACCCTCAACATGGAGCCTTGTCTCATTATTGAGGGATTCAATGTATGCTGTTAGAGACTGATTGCCAGGAGTGTAAGCTGATTGTATGCTTTTCCTGTTCGTCTGCTAGCAGCTATTTGTGAGGTTCCAGTTCGGGAGTTGGAGTGCTATTTTGTATCCAGTTCGGGAGTTTGGTGTTCTGCAGTAGCTGTGCCTGTCTCTGCAAAGGTGAATATTGCCTAAACTGATTTTAACCCCTTGTGTGCTGAAACGGTCCATTACAGTTATAAAAGTATCTCCAAAAGCCTTGCTGTTCATCAGTCCACGGTAAGACAAATTGTCTATAAATGGAGAAAGTTCAGCACTGCTGCTACTCTCCGTAGGAGTGGCCGTCCTGTAAAGATGACTGCAAGAGCACAGCGCAGACTGCTCAATGAGGTGAAGAAGAATCCTAGAGTGTCAGCTAAAGACTTACAAAAGTCACTGGCAAATGCTAACATCCCTGTTAGCGAATCTACAATACGTAAAACACTAAACAAGAATGGATTTCATGGGAGGATACCACAGAGGAAGCCACTGCTGTCCAAACAAAACATTGCTGCATGTTTACAGTTTGCACAAGAGCACCTGGATGTTCCACAGCAGTACTGGCAAAATATTCTGTGGACAGATGAAACCAAAGTTGAGTTGTTTGGAAGAAACACACAACACTATGTGTGGCGAAAAAGAGGCACAGCACACCAACATCAAAATCTCATCCCAACTGTGAAGTATGGTTTGGGGCTGCTTTGCTGCGTCAGGGCCTGGACGGATTGCTATCATCGAAAGAAAAATTAATTCCCAAGTTTATCAAGACATTTTGCAGGAGAACTTAAGGCCATCTGTCTACCAGCTGAAGCTCAACAGAAGATGGGTGTTGCAACAGGACAATGACCCAAAGCATAGAAGTAAATCAACAACAGAATGGCTTAAACAGAAGAAAATACACCTTCTGAAGTGGCCCAGTCCTGACCTCAACCCGATTGAGATGCTGTGGCATGACCTCAAGAAAGCGATTCACACCAGACATCCCAAGAATATTGCTGAACTGAAACAGTTCTGTAAAGAGGAATGGTCAAGAATTACTCCTGACCGTTGTGCACGTCTGATCTGCAGCTACAGGAAACGTTTGGTTGAAGTTATTGCTGCCAAAGGAGGTTCAACCAGTTATTAAATCCAAGGGTTCACATACTTTTTCCACCTGCACTGTGAATGTTTACATGGTGTGTTCAATAAAAACATGGCAACATTTCATTCTGTGTGTGTTATTAGTTTAAGCAGACTGTGATTGTCTATTGTTGCGACTTAGATGATGATCAGATCACATTTTATGACCAATTTGTGCAGAAATCCATATCATTCCAAAGGGTTCACATACTTTTTCTTACAACTGTCTATAGTACAAATGCGTGTTTTTTTGTGTGGCAGCATTTGTGTGAATGTACGTGTTTTTCCATGTAGTCACTAAAGTGAAAACTATCAGAAATCGAAAGGGAATTTCAGTTTTAAGGAGTTCGGCTACTTTGGCCTTTAATTTGAAATTCACTGACAATTCTCATACCAGTGAATGACCCTGACTGTGTCAATGTAAACGCATGCACATACTGTATAGTGGCAGGTGAATGAATGTGCTTACTTGTGTTTTTGTTTCTATTTAATAATACGCTATAAACGCATAATGAAACCAATACTACATTCACACTTTCAGAGCATTAAAATAACTGCTTTCTGGTGGTCGGG
Source organism: Pelobates fuscus (assembly GCF_036172605.1). Lineage (NCBI taxonomy): Eukaryota > Metazoa > Chordata > Amphibia > Anura > Pelobatidae > Pelobates > Pelobates fuscus. Next base: position 4,464,052 of record NC_086321.1, on the reverse strand, counting down.
TTTTGACATCGCTTGACAATGAAGACGTTAACACGTGGTTAACCTCCAAAACACATGGAATTATGAAGAATACAACATTTAATTTTGAGGGGTAAAACAGGTAAAAAAAAAATCTTAAACATTCTTGAAGGGTCTTCCACCGATCTGAGGTGGTTTATAGTCTTTTATTTCTGAATAAAACTATGGTAATTTCCATTTATAGCGTGCTAACATAGGCCATGGAGTTATACAAAATGTAGAAGAAGAGAGGTGAGGAGGACGTCAACGCCTGGGTTAGTGGGGTATCAGTATTTGGAGAGAGAGTCCTATAATATAAGAACACTGTCAGAATGTCATCAATAAAATCACTTTGCTTTATTGAGGAAAAAAAACATACAATTAGTGATTAATGAAGCCGATTGGTTTCCGTCATACAGAGGGGTAGAAGGATTGGAAGGGGGTGGGTTTTCGGCAGCATTTAGTAGAAGACGTCCAGTTTTAGTTAATAATCGATAATCCAGCGGAGATAATTTTAACTCTTTATCGGTGATTTCTCACAGATCCAACGACTCATTTCAGAGCAATTTCTCATCTTCACACGAGCACTAAATTCTGTACATTTTCCTGTGACATCTGACTTGTTCCTAATATCAAACAATAAACAGTGACATAATTAATACTTTCAAATAATAATAATAATAATAATAATAATAATAATAATAATAATGGTTCACAGATCCTTCGAACGATAGGCTGACCAGGTCCGATATACGGCTCCTCTCATTAGATCTTGTGTGCAGCCTACTTACCTCATAAACATCTGCTCGATAGGTGGTTATGGGATAGACTATAATGAGAGGCTCCTGATTGGTGGAGCTATTTCCTGGTCTAATTGGGTTCTGCTAGCTCCTCCCGCTGGTGGATGTCAATAGAAGCACAACTTGAAGGTAAGTATTCGTTTACCAACTTACAGCTAAATTCTCTAAGCTGGCTTTTAAATGACTTTGTAAGTTACGCCAAAATGAATATTTACTAACGAGTGTCAATTTACTGTGACGCTATTTAGTAAAGATTTCTGACAGAGGCGCGGACACTCCATCGTAACCAAGATCATTGCTCTTACAAGGGCTTTAAATAGCAATGGTGTAAAGGCTATACCGACTGAGACCAGGCGTATGGCATCACTAGGCCGGCTACTGCAGTCTAATTAACACCTTCACTGCCACAGTCAGGGAGCACCGTGATGGTCAGTGCAAGGCTATACCAACTGAGACCAGGCGTATGGCATCACTAGGCCGGCTACTGCAGTCTAATTAACACCTTCACTGCCACAGTCAGGGAGCAGCGTGATGGTCAGTGCAAGGCTATACCAACTGAGACCAGGCGTATGGTATCACTAGGCCGGCTACTGCAGTCTAATTAACACCTTCACTGCCACAGTCAGGGAGCAATGTGATGGTCAGTGCAAGGCTATACCAACTGAGACCAGGCGTATGGTATCACTAGGCCGGCTACTGCAGTCTAATTAACACCTTCACTGCCACAGTCAGGGAGCAATGTGATGGTCAGTGCAAGGCTATACCGACTGAGACCAGGCGTATGGTATCACTAGGCCGGCTACTGCAGTCTAATTAACACCTTCACTGCCACAGTCAGGGAGCACCGTGATGGTCAGTGCAAGGCTATACCAACTGAGACCAGGCGTATGGTATCACTAGGCCGGCTACTGCAGTCTAATTAACACCTTCACTGCCACAGTCAGGGAGCAGCGTGATGGTCAGTGCAAGGCTATACCAACTGAGACCAGGCGTATGGCATCACTAGGCCGGCTACTGCAGTCTAATTAACACCTTCACTGCCACAGTCAGGGAGCAACGTGATGGTCAGTGCAAGGCTATACCAACTGAGACCAGGCGTATGGTATCACTAGGCCGGCTACTGCAGTCTAATTAACACCTTCACTGCCACAGTCAGGGAGCAACGTGATGGTCAGTGCAAGGCTATACCAACTGAGACCAGGCGTATGGTATCACTAGGCCGGCTACTGCAGTCTAATTAACACCTTCACTGCCACAGTCAGGGAGCAGCGTGATGGTCAGTGCAAGGCTATACCAACTGAGACCAGGCGTATGGTATCACTAGGCCGGCTACTGCAGTCTAATTAACACCTTCACTGCCACAGTCAGGGAGCAATGTGATGGTCAGTGCAAGGCTATACCAACTGAGACCAGGCGTATGGTATCACTAGGCCGGCTACTGCAGTCTAATTAACACCTTCACTGCCACAGTCAGGGAGCACCGTGATGGTCAGTGCAAGGCTATACCAACTGAGACCAGGCGTATGGTATCACTAGGCCGGCTACTGCAGTCTAATTAACACCTTCACTGCCACAGTCAGGGAGCACCGTGATGGTCAGTGCAAGGCTATACCAACTGAGACCAGGCGTATGGTATCACTAGGCCAGCTACTGCAGTCTAATTAACACCTTCACTGCCACAGTCAGGGAGCAGCGTGATGGTCAGTGCAAGGCTATACCAACTGAGACCAGGCGTATGGTATCACTAGGCCGGCTACTGCAGTCTAATTAACACCTTCACTGCCACAGTCAGGGAGCAGCGTGATGGTCAGTGCAAGGCTATACCAACTGAGACCAGGCATATGGTATCACTAGGCCGGCTACTGCAGTCTAATTAACACCTTCACTGCCACAGTCAGGGAGCACCGTGATGGTCAGTGCAAGGCTATACCAACTGAGACCAGGCGTATGGCATCACTAGGCCGGCTACTGCAGTCTAATTAACACCTTCACTGCCACAGTCAGGGAGCAACGTGATGGTCAGTGCAAGGCTATACCAACTGAGACCAGGCGTATGGTATCACTAGGCCGGCTACTGCAGTCTAATTAACACCTTCACTGCCACAGTCAGGGAGCACCGTGATGGTCAGTGCAAGGCTATACCAACTGAGACCAGGCGTATGGTATCACTAGGCCGGCTACTGCAGTCTAATTAACACCTTCACTGCCACAGTCAGGGAGCAGCGTGATGGTCAGTGCAAGGCTATACCGACTGAGACCAGGCGTATGGTATCACTAGGCCGGCTACTGCAGTCTAATTAACACCTTCACTGCCACAGTCAGGGAGCAGCGTGATGGTCAGTGCAAGGCTATACCAACTGAGACCAGGCGTATGGTATCACTAGGCCGGCTACTGCAGTCTAATTAACACCTTCACTGCCACAGTCAGGGAGCAACGTGATGGTCAGTGCAAGGCTATACCAACTGAGACCAGGCGTATGGTATCACTAGGCCGGCTACTGCAGTCTAATTAACACCTTCACTGCCACAGTCAGGGAGCACCGTGATGGTCAGTGCAAGGCTATACCAACTGAGACCAGGCGTATGGCATCACTAGGCCGGCTACTGCAGTCTAATTAACACCTTCACTGCCACAGTCAGGGAGCAACGTGATGGTCAGTGCAAGGCTATACCAACTGAGACCAGGCGTATGGCATCACAAGGCCGGCTACTGCAGTCTAATTAACACCTTCACTGCCACAGTCAGGGAGCAGCGTGATGGTCAGTGCAAGGCTATACCAACTGAGACCAGGCGTATGGCATCACTAGGCCGACTACTGCAGTCTAATTAACACCTTCACTGCCACAGTCAGGGAGCAACGTGATGGTCAGTGCAAGGCTATACCAACTGAGACCAGGCGTATGGTATCACTAGGCCGGCTACTGCAGTCTAATTAACACCTTCACTGCCACAGTCAGGGAGCAACGTGATGGTCAGTGCAAGGCTATACCAACTGAGACCAGGCGTATGGTATCACTAGGCCGGCTACTGCAGTCTAATTAACACCTTCACTGCCACAGTCAGGGAGCACCGTGATGGTCAGTGCAAGGCTATACCAACTGAGACCAGGCGTATGGTATCACTAGGCCGGCTACTGCAGTCTAATTAACACCTTCACTGCCACAGTCAGGGAGCACCGTGATGGTCAGTGCAAGGCTATACCAACTGAGACCAGGCGTATGGCATCACTAGGCCGGCTACTGCAGTCTAATTAACACCTTCACTGCCACAGTCAGGGAGCAGCGTGATGGTCAGTGCAAGGCTATACCAACTGAGACCAGGCGTATGGTATCACTAGGCCGGCTACTGCAGTCTAATTAACACCTTCACTGCCACAGTCAGGGAGCAACGTGATGGTCAGTGCAAGGCTATACCGACTGAGACCAGGCGTATGGTATCACTAGGCCGGCTACTGCAGTCTAATTAACACCTTCACTGCCACAGTCAGGGAGCAACGTGATGGTCAGTGCAAGGCTATACCAACTGAGACCAGGCGTATGGCATCACTAGGCCGGCTACTGCAGTCTAATTAACACCTTCACTGCCACAGTCAGGGAGCAACGTGATGGTCAGTGCAAGGCTATACCGACTGAGACCAGGCGTATGGTATCACTAGGCCGGCTACTGCAGTCTAATTAACACCTTCACTGCCACAGTCAGGGAGCAGCGTGATGGTCAGTGCAAGGCTATACCAACTGAGACCAGGCGTATGGCATCACTAGGCCGGCTACTGCAGTCTAATTAACACCTTCACTGCCACAGTCAGGGAGCAGCGTGATGGTCAGTGCAAGGCTATACCAACTGAGACCAGGCGTATGGCATCACTAGGCCGGCTACTGCAGTCTAATTAACACCTTCACTGCCACAGTCAGGGAGCAACGTGATGGTCAGTGCAAGGCTATACCAACTGAGACCAGGCGTATGGTATCACTAGGCCGGCTACTGCAGTCTAATTAACACCTTCACTGCCACAGTCAGGGAGCACCGTGATGGTCAGTGCAAGGCTATACCAACTGAGACCAGGTGTATGGTATCACTAGGCCGGCTACTGCAGTCTAATTAACACCTTCACTGCCACAGTCAGGGAGCAGCGTGATGGTCAGTGCAAGGCTATACCAACTGAGACCAGGCGTATGGTATCACTAGGCCGGCTACTGCAGTCTAATTAACACCTTCACTGCCACAGTCAGGGAGCAGCGTGATGGTCAGTGCAAGGCTATACCAACTGAGACCAGGCGTATGGCATCACTAGGCCGGCTACTGCAGTCTAATTAACACCTTTACTGCCACAGTCAGGGAGCAACGTGATGGTCAGTGCAAGGCTATACCAACTGAGACCAGGCGTATGGTATCACTAGGCCGGCTACTGCAGTCTAATTAACACCTTTACTGCCACAGTCAGGGAGCAGCGTGATGGTCAGTGCAAGGCTATACCGACTGAGACCAGGCGTATGGTATCACTAGGCCGGCTACTGCAGTCTAATTAACACCTTCACTGCCACAGTCAGGGAGCAGCGTGATGGTCAGTGCAAGGCTATACCAACTGAGACCAGGCGTATGGCATCACTAGGCCGGCTACTGCAGTCTAATTAACACCTTCACTGCCACAGTCAGGGAGCAGCGTGATGGTCAGTGCAAGGCTATACCAACTGAGACCAGGCGTATGGCATCACTAGGCCGGCTACTGCAGTCTAATTAACACCTTTACTGCCACAGTCAGGGAGCAACGTGATGGTCAGTGCAAGGCTATACCAACTGAGACCAGGCGTATGGTATCACTAGGCCGGCTACTGCAGTCTAATTAACACCTTCACTGCCACAGTCAGGGAGCAACGTGATGGTCAGTGCAAGGCTATACCGACTGAGACCAGGCGTATGGTATCACTAGGCCGGCTACTGCAGTCTAATTAACACCTTCACTGCCACAGTCAGGGAGCAGCGTGATGGTCAGTGCAAGGCTATACCAACTGAGACCAGGCGTATGGCATCACTAGGCCGGCTACTGCAGTCTAATTAACACCTTCACTGCCACAGTCAGGGAGCAGCGTGATGGTCAGTGCAAGGCTATACCAACTGAGACCAGGCGTATGGCATCACTAGGCCGGCTACTGCAGTCTAATTAACACCTTCACTGCCACAGTCAGGGAGCAACGTGATGGTCAGTGCAAGGCTATACCAACTGAGACCAGGCGTATGGTATCACTAGGCCGGCTACTGCAGTCTAATTAACACCTTCACTGCCACAGTCAGGGAGCACCGTGATGGTCAGTGCAAGGCTATACCAACTGAGACCAGGTGTATGGTATCACTAGGCCGGCTACTGCAGTCTAATTAACACCTTCACTGCCACAGTCAGGGAGCAGCGTGATGGTCAGTGCAAGGCTATACCAACTGAGACCAGGCGTATGGTATCACTAGGCCGGCTACTGCAGTCTAATTAACACCTTCACTGCCACAGTCAGGGAGCACCGTGATGGTCAGTGCAAGGCTATACCAACTGAGACCAGGTGTATGGTATCACTAGGCCGGCTACTGCAGTCTAATTAACACCTTCACTGCCACAGTCAGGGAGCACCGTGATGGTCAGTGCAAGGCTATACCAACTGAGACCAGGCGTATGGTATCACTAGGCCGGCTACTGCAGTCTAATTAACACCTTCACTGCCACAGTCAGGGAGCACCGTGATGGTCAGTGCAAGGCTATACCAACTGAGACCAGGCGTATGGCATCACTAGGCCGGCTACTGCAGTCTAATTAACACCTTCACTGCCACAGTCAGGGAGCAATGTGATGGTCAGTGCAAGGCTATACCAACTGAGACCAGGCGTATGGTATCACTAGGCCGGCTACTGCAGTCTAATTAACACCTTCACTGCCACAGTCAGGGAGCAGCGTGATGGTCAGTGCAAGGCTATACCAACTGAGACCAGGCGTATGGTATCACTAGGCCGGCTACTGCAGTCTAATTAACACCTTCACTGCCACAGTCAGGGAGCAGCGTGATGGTCAGTGCTCCTCTCTGGGACTGAAAGGCAAAGTAAAGTAAGTTATATAAAATTCATCAAAATTAGCCAAGACCCAACCTACCCCCATCCATCTAATAAGTGACAGGGTCACAATAATCTAAATGAACTAAAAATAATCTTTAAAAAACAATTATACTGGGGGCGTGGCCAACTGCCGAGAGTAATGGACGCATAGATCCGAGCTCCGGCAAGCAGGGTCGTTAATCCGCAAGCATCCGACAATATAGGGCACGAAACCAACATAAAATATTAGTATGGCACAGCAGAAGACCAAGAAGAATGCCGGCAAAGCCGAAAAAATGAATTTTTTTGGTGGTAAAAACTACACAGAGCCGGACACCCGACGAACATCGATGCAAGATGGCGACGCCAGCAAAGACGGCCTCGAGGCACAGGGACACACAGAGAACGCCCTGGACCAGGATAAAATAACTAAAACTTTCTTGCAAGCAGCGCTGGAAGAACAATCACAGAAATTAATTACGAACTGGCAACACTCAGTGGACTCCTTGAGAAAAGATGTCCAAGAACTGGGGAAACGCACTTCACATGTGGAATCCAAAATGGAGACCTTTGCCACAGCTCACAATGATTTGGCCTCCCATGTAGAGAAATTGGAAAAAAAGCTGGAGGCAACAGAGGTCAAACTCACAGACCTTGAAGACAGGGCACGTAGGAACAATTTGCGCCTACGAGGAGTCCCCGAGAATATAACACCAGAAAATCTACAAGCATACGCAAGAGGCCTGTTCAAGGCCTACGCGCCGGATATACCGGCCGACATGATGTTAATAGACAGAATTCATCGCTTACCCAGACCGAAGTTCCTGCCAGACACAGCACCGAGAGATGTGCTATTACGTGCACATTACTTTCATATTAAAGAATTAATTTTGAAAGCCAGCCGCAACAATGGAACGCCGCCGGAGGACTATCCGGACATCAAGATATTTGCGGACATATCAGCCTCCACCCTACGCAGACGGAAAGACTTCTCCCAGGTCGCGGACATACTGAGGGCGCAAGGATTACGCTTTCGTTGGGGATACCCGACGAAGATGCTGGTCACCAAGGGAGGAACTTTACACAGCTTCGCCTCACCAGAAGAGGGCCTCCGCAAACTACGAGCATGGGGACTGACAGAGCACTTACCGGGGCCCACGGCAAACCCGACAGACCGACTGCCGCTGGAGTGGAAGCCTGCTTCACCGCGGCGAGGAGAGATCTAATCCGCAAGTATTCTGCATAATACTAATTTCTACAGCCAGACAGCACTATGTTTCAAATCTTCCGGGACTTTAATACCCACTGTTTAGTTGTAAACTTTGATGCTCTAAATGTTTCATAATTTTGTTCCATAAGTTCCCTCTCTGCACTGATATATGTTAATGTAAAAAGATAGATAACATGTGCTTCATAATAGGTTAACATTAGCACCACAGTGACTACAGGCAGATAGGCTATCATTATACTTGCACCCCAAAGTCACATGCTATGATAGAAGAGCAATCTGACAAAATATCTCCAGTTATCCCCACGGTGGGGATGAAATTTCTAATGAACAAAATGTGTAGATAGCTAAACAATGGCGGGAAACTTAGCTGACAAATAAGGCGCTGGAATGTAAGGGGACTTAAGTTTCACACAGAATAAGAGACACCAGGGCATAGATAGGAGTGTATATATATACACAAGGTACAAAATATGATTTTCCAGCAAATATGATATGTATGCTTATGATGTGAATAGACTGGTATAACCCTCAGACGGAATAAGGTTGTGAAGACCACTAGAGCCCAATATAGATCCCCAGTATTACCTATCACTGGCACCAGGCCCTACGAGATGAAGGGACAATGATGTCATATAGAGGCTCTTCCTCAACGCCCTAACAAACGCATAGATAGACCCAAAGCCACTAACTGGAACCACCAGTTCCTTACCCCATGGTACTACATATCAGTACCCAGCCTCCCCTAGGGGAGTTTTGTATATATCCCACCCTCACCCTTTCCTCAGTTACAACCCTTCCTACAGTTCTAAAATGGCCCAGTTGGCCGAAATCGATACATTGCAACTGGGAAAAGCCTTGTTTCCCACCAACTACCCTAACAACCCACCAAAAGAAACAGACACTGTTTAACCAAAGAGAAACACAAAACCTCATGCCATGTTGGAGGCCACGAGCTCCGCACCACAGGGGGCCACGCATATATGCAATAAAACAAAACCCCAAAACCAGTGACCATACCCGAGTCCAGATGTTATACGGCACAAGCGCCCTCATGATATACCCCACTTAGTATGAAAATTCAGACACTTAATGCAAGGGGACTTAACACGCCGCACAAAAGGAGGTTGCTTCTTAAATCCATGAAACAAGATCTCATAGACGTAATGTGTGTGCAAGAAACACATTTCAAGCATAACAGGGTCCCGGAATTCGGTCAGAAAGACTACCCGTCCCAATACCACGCAACACATTCCTCTAAATCACGGGGGGTATCCTTTCTTTTTCATAAGTCACTCACCTTTGAACTGTTACAAATTAAGAAAGATACACACGGCAGGTATATTATAATACATTGCATTATCAATACGACCACATATACACTGGTAGGAGTATACAGCCCCAACTCAAACCAAAGAAACTTCTTACTTAAGGTCCTTAATAAAATCCCACCCCCACAAAGGGCATCAACAATATTGTGTGGAGACATTAACCATGTCATGCATCCGCTTGCTGACACATCGCTAAACCCTAATGCACCCAGGGCCAAGTATCTACTAAAACAATGTAAAGCAATCTCTAAGTTAACGTCAGACCACAACCTTTATGATGTGTGGAGAATACAACACCCCACCGAAAAAGGATACACATACTTTTCCCAGGTACACAAGTCATTTTCCAGAATTGACATGATCCTAGTTACCAATGCCATACTGCAAAAGGTCAAGCACAGCGGGATAGGGGACATAATATGGTCCGACCACGCCCCATCCTCCATAACACTTCAGTCCACTATAGACCACAGAGGTAGGGCCCCTTGGAGACTGAACGATGCACTAATACAAAATGAAAAGTTCGGTCTACAACTCAATAAAGAACTTCAGGAGTACTTCCATAACAATTCGCTCCCAGAGCTCACACCCATAACTACATGGCAGGCGCACAAAGCAGTAATTAGGGGTTCGCTCATCAGTAGAGCGGCCTACCTCAAAAAAGCTAGAGACTCCAAATACCGAGACTTATTAAAATCATTACAGGAGAAACAGTCCACCCAAATTGTAACGCCCTCACCAGACAATCTGCTGGAAATTGATAAAACTACCAAATTAATCAACGAAATACTAGTGGAGGACACAGCTCATGCCCTCCACAAACTAAAACTAAGCCATATACGCAGGGAAACAAAGCTGGGAAAGCATTAGCATCCCTGCTCAGACAAAAGCAATCCCACTCTAAAATAGCATACATGCACACTAAAGCAGGGAGTAAGACATACCACCCGCAAGAAATCCTAGCGGAAATGGCAGAGTTCTATACCTCCCTATACAATTTGAAACAGGACCCCCTAACACATCAACCAAATGATATAGAGATACAAAACTTCTTATCGCGGATAAAGTTACCCACACTATCCCCAGAACAACAACACACATTAAATGAAACGATAACCATAACTGAAATTCAACAGGTTATTAAATCACTACCACACGGCAAATCGCCGGGGCCGGACGGCCTCACCAACTCCTATTATAAAAAATTTAGCGCTACCCTAAGCCCACATTTGGTGGAAGCGTTCAACCAGATACTTGCCACAGGAATCATGCCACAGGACATGCTGATGGCAAACATCGTGACTCTGCCCAAACCAGGAAAGCCACCAAACAAGCCACAGAACCTCCGCCCCATATCGTTACTCAACACAGACACAAAAATCTTGGCTAAACTCTTTGCCAATCGAATGGCATCTGTGATCCCTAAGATCATCAGGAATGACCAAGTAGGCTTTGTTAGCGGAAGGCAAGGGGCAGATGGTACACGAAAACTTTATGACCTACTATACTCCAAACAACAAGAGAGGGGTCCTTGTGTGCACCTGTCACTAGACGCAGAAAAAGCGTTTGACAGGTTGCACTGGGACTTCCTCAAGGCAGTACTGAACAAATTCCAATTCCCGAATAAATTGCTCAATCTAATATCAGCACTATACTCCGTTCCCTCAGCTAGAGTAACAAACGGCGGATTTGCGTCACAGCCATTCCAGATAACAAACGGCACGCGACAAGGCTGTCCGCTATCCCCAATTTTATATATCCTGGCGTTGGAACCGTTATTACAAGCAATAAGGGAGGATAAACAAATAACAGGTATCTCAAAAGGAGATGAGGAATATAAAATTACTGCATTCGCAGACGACATAATGCTATCACTAACCAACCCAAGGGTGTCACTGCCAGCCTTCCACAAACTATTAGGAACTTATAGCGCATGTTCGTACTATAAATTGAACGTTACAAAGACCCAAGCCATGTGCTTCCACACTTCAGCTGACTTAGAAAACAACCTTCAACATTCATTTCACTTTGAGTGGAGGCAAGACCACTTAACATTCCTTGGAATAAAGTTTCCGAAACTCACACAGAAATTATTTAAGGCCAACCATCTCCCTCTGTTCCATACGATTAAACACCAATTAATGAACTGGAAAAATAAATATGTATCATGGACAGGTAGAATAGCCGCAGTAAAAATGCTGATACTACCCAAACTGCAATACCTGTTTAGAACTATCCCCATGCCTCTTCCAGCCACTTATCTAAAAGAAATCCAAAGTGTCCTTGGTAAGTTCATCTGGGCCAATAAACGACCTAGAGTGGCAGCATCCACGTTATATCAACCCAAACAGAAAGGAGGTATGGGTATCCCGAACATAGAGCATTATTACAGGGCAGCACTCATCACCCCCCTTGTGACAGCCTTTCGGCCCCATTCCTCACCTCCACAATGGGTACAGATAGAAGCGGCTCACACCGAGGGGTTTGAAATCGCCACTATAGCAGGGATAAACAAATGATTCAGGCGAAAATTCCCACATATGTGTTCCACAACATCTCTAACACTGAAAGAATGGGACAAATACATGAAAATTGCTAACCCAAATGATGGAATACTCCCATTCATGTTGATTAGATCCTTTGAATTATTAATTCCGCATATCAACATCAAAGGGTGGCATGATAAGGGGCTGAAATTCACCCATCAATTAATAAAAGACGGGGACCCCACTCCCTACCCCAAACTAAGACAGGACTTCAATCTCCCAAACAACGCGGAATTTGCATATAGACAAATAATCTCATGGATTTCAAAACATACAACGACCAGACAAGATTCACTACCAATTGACAAAATACGGGAGATAGAACTATTATGCCAAACCACGAAGACATCCGTGGGTATAATGTCCAGAATCTATCATAGTTATCAACCACATATAGAGTTGCGCAAACTGTCCTTTATAAGGAAATGGGAGCAAGATATAGGTAGGCAAATACCGGACGTAGAGTGGAAGAGGATCTTTACGGCCAATAGACAATTCTCTCTATGTACCGCTCACACAGAAATTTCAAGAAAAATGCTATATAGATGGCACATAGTTCCAGCCAAAATGAAGGTCATAGACCCTAAACATTCGGGGGCATGCTGGAGATGTGGGCATGCCGTGGGAGACGTTTGGCACATGTGGTGGAGCTGCCCAGATATAGCAAAACTCTGGGATTCCGCTAAAGCACTCATACAGAATGTTGGGGGCATAAAGATCCCACTTTCACCAGAAATTTTCCTATTACAGCACGTCCCACTGGAAATATCCAAAACACATAGGTATCTTATCTTCCATGTAACAGTAACCATTATTTCAGCTATCGCCAAGACATGGCTTAAGAAGGAAGCACCTCTCATAGAAACCTGTATGGAACACCTAGACCTGACACGCATTTACGAGTGCAAAACTAGGGCTTTTCAAACTCCCAAAAGATTCTGGGTGGAAGCGTGGGAATTATGGGATGACTACAGGACCCTCCAGGCCGGAGGCCAAAACATGGGCAGAGAGAGACAAACCACGACACCCTAAATCTCGCCCAAAAACAGCAACAGGGACAAGGCTAAACCAATGGGAACAAAAGACCCCCCTTCCAAGTTTCCCCCCTCCTCCCCTCCTTACCAATCCTCCCCCGCCTAACCATTTCTCCTAAGTTACACCTATAGCACGACTATACAATATAAAATTGGTACAAAGTGACAGCGGGTAAACAACAAACCCGACAGAGCTGAAAATCCCAATACTGACCACAAAAATGACATGAGGTACTATGGACCTGAAATACACCACAAGAATATGGGATATAAATATCACGAAATCTACTTTTAACTGTATATGCTCATTCACAACTCTGTACATTGCTGAAAATGTAAATTGTATATACTGCCTTTGTACCATATAAACTGTAAATAAAAAAAAAAAAAAAAAAAAAAAAATTATACTAAACTATATATATCTTAAGTGATTTTATTTTTAAATCTTCTGTCTTTAACCAAAACTGACACCAACACCACAAAAATCCATTATACGCTTCAATAACACTATAGGGGGAAGGCGATGCGCAGACACTAGGGCCGCCAAAATGCCGTAACCCACCACTGACCACTGCTCAAAGGAGGGAAGGCGGGGATGGGAGGGACAAAAGCAGGTCTGAACAAGGCACACCAGGGGGCTGAGTGGCTGTCAATTGCCTTTGCTGGAATGATAAATAAATAATCTTACATAAATTGGACATTATTTCTTTATAAAACATTTTGCCAGGAGGGATACATTGAGATTTCTCTCATTTTCAAGTATGTCCTGTGCCCACATATATTGAATTGTTACAATACGATACAATATAATATTAAAAAAAATAATACAACACATATGTATACACAGACACATATATACATTTAATACATAACTGGTAATAAATATAGTCAGCCATGACAGGTACCTTCTGCATTGAGATATATTGTTTTTGAAGATATATTTTCAATGTGAAGGCCAAAGAATAGATTGGGGTCTAGCAACAGACATAGATATTTAAAAGAGCAGACTGCTGTCAGTGTGCTATTTGAATTTGTTCTGATACACGGTTGTTGATTTTGTAGTTTATGTAATTTAGGTACAATTCCAAAGTGTCAGGATTACAGAATGATCCAGCATGTAGAATTGTGTAACACAGAGGACTGATAGGTAACGTCAGGGCCGGCCTTAGGGGTGTGCGAGCTGTGCGGCCGCACAGGGCGCCATGGAGCAGGGGGCGCCCTGTGGCTGACACAGCTCACACATGGGCGGCCGGAATAAAATAAAAATAAAAATTGCGGTGGGGCGGAGCTTACCGTGCGGTGGGGCGGAGCTAAAAGCGCTGGGAAACTGCTGCAAGGGAAGCAAGAAGGAGTCCCTGCTTCCCCACCAAACAGTCTCCAGGAGCTGCACTGCCTCCACAGTGAACTCCCAGGTAACTGTGTGATTGTCAGTGTGTGTGTGTGTGTGTGTGACTGTCTGCCTCTGTGTGTGTGTGTATGTCTTCCTGTGTGCGTATGGCCATCTGACTCTGTGTGTGTGTGTGTGTGTCACATACAACCAATACATGCATATCACACACTGTTAATACACCCATTACACATATCACACACAGCCAACACATAGCATACATATCACACACAGTCATCACACCTACTATCACATACACAGACAACACAAACATTACATCTTACATGGATGACAGGGGTGGGGGGAGAGGGGCGCTGTGAAGATTTTTCGCACAGGGCGTCTAAATGCCCAAGGCCGGCCCTGGGTAACGTATACCGGACCTTAGAATGTTAGGAATAACGTACCAAAGAATAGTCATTAATAGCCAAGGTCAAGGGAAACAGAAAGAGACACAACTGGACTATGCCTAGAGAAGTCATGGTCAGCATTGTTCCTAGCAAACTCGGCCCATGGTAGTAATTCGGACCAATTGTCTTGAGTGCTATTAATGAAACAATGCAAATATAATTCCAAGGACTGGTTAGCCCTCTCAGCTGTACCATTGGTCTGGAGGTAGTAAGAGGAGGAAAAAGACAATTAAATCGCTAATTGTTTAATGAAGGCCCTCCAAAACTGAGACACAAACTGAGAACCTCTGTCAGATACTATATTGTGAGGAATGCCATGCAGACAGACAATTTCTCATATAAAGATTAGTACCAGGTCTTGAGATGACGGCAATTTCTTGAGAGGAATAAAATGAGCCATTTTAGAAAAACGGTCCACAACCATGAGAATGGTGGTATAACCGTTAGAACTAGGAAGTTCAACAATGAAGTCCATGGACAAGTGGGACCATGGGACCTCAGGAATAGGAAGAGGTTGTAACAAGCCACAAGGGAGTTTATGAGGCACTTTGGAAACCGCACAAACAGAACAAGCCTGCACATATTCCTTAACATCCTTCCTGAGGTAATCCCACCAGAATTACCTCATGATAGCAGAAGTGGATTTATTAATACCCGGGTGACCAGCAGACACATTGTCGTGAAACACCTTCATGATATTAACCCTTTCCCCCAATGGAACGAACAGTTTGTCCTGAGATTTACCGCGGGGCGCCTGAGACTGAGCCTCCATGATGGAGCCAAGCAGTGGAGAGGACAATGAAAGGACAGTGGACGCAATGATACATTCCAGGGAAATGATATGGGACGTTTCTTGCTCTAGTATAGCCTCAGTATCAAACTGCCTGGACAAGGCGTCGGCCTTGACATTTTTAGAACCAGGTCTGTGGGTGATAAGAAAATTAAAGCAAGAAAGAAATAGAGACCACCTAGCTTGTTTAGAAGATAATCGCTTAGCATCTCCTATGTAAGCCAGGTTTTTGTGGAACCCTCTAAAAGATGTCGCCACTCCTTGAGAGCTAGAATAATGGGCAACAATTCTTTATTGCCAATATCGTAATGGCGCTCAGCAGGAGACAACTTTCTAGAAAAGTAACCACAAGGATGTAATGGAGTTTCCTGGCTCTCCCTCTGGGAGGGCACTGCCCCTACCCCTGTCTCTGAAGCCTCAACCTCCAGTATGAAAGGCTTACTGGTGTCAGGATGTATCAATATGTCGGCAGAGGCAAACCGCTGTTTGAGAGTTTCAAAGGCTTCAATAGCCTCCTTAGACCATATCGTACTACTAGCCCCCTTGCGTGTCATATTGGTGATGGGGGCTATTACTGAAGAAAATCCCTTTATAAATCTTCTGTAATAATTGGCAAAACCAATGAACCTTTGAATGGCTTTCAACCCAGTGGGTAAAGGCCACTGTAGAACAGACTTTAGTTTTTAGGATCCATCTGAAACCCCGAGGAATATTATATCCTAACACTTGTACTTCAGACTGGTCAAAGATACATAATTTACAATAAAGTAGTTTTTTTTAACAAGGTCTGCAGAACTTGTTTAACGTGATCGTGGTGAGACTGGAGGTCATGAGAATAAATAAGGATATCATCCAGATAGACCAAGACAAATTAGTAAATGTAATCCCTGAGTACATTGTTAAGGAAATCTTGGAAAACCGCTGGAGCATTGCACAACCCGATTGGCATCACTAGATATTCACAGTGTCCAATTCTGGTATTAAATGCAGTCTTCCACTCGTGGTTTTCATTGATTCTCACTAAATTGTAAGCGCTTCTATGGTCAAGCTTAGTAAACACTTTAGCGCCTTGGAGTCTGTCAAATAATTCAGCAATAAGAGGAATGGGGTAGGCGTTCTTAATGGTGATTTTGTTTAATGCCCTGTAATCGATACCTGGGTGCAACTCACCATCCTTTTTAGATACAAAAAGAATCCTGCACCAGCAGGTGAGGATGATTTTCGTATATGGCCTTTATTCAATGAATCTTTAATATATTCCTCCATTACACTACTCTCCTGAGGAGATAGTGCATAGACTGCTCCCTTAGGTGGCATAGCACCTGGTAGTAAATTAATGGAACAGTCATATGGTCTGTGAGGAGGTAGACTATTAGACTGAGTCTTGCTGAATCCTTCTTTAATGTCTTGGTATTGTATAGGGATCTCGGGATTTTGAGGTGTACCAGTGGGTAATTCAATAGTGCCCACTCTTCTGGTGACATGCAATATGCACCTTTCATTAAAAATCTTTACCCCATTCTAATATTTCCCCATTAGCCCAGTCAATATGAGGGTTATGCTTGCTAAGCCATGGGAATCCTAATATAATAGGACAAGAAGGAGATGCAATCACCTGAAATGTAATCTCTTCCTTATGTAATGCACCAATGGACATATTAATGGGTAAGGTTTAATGCGTTATCAATGGTTGTGAGAGTGGTCTCCCATGAATAGCTTCAACAGCTTGGGGTGATAGTCTCTCTTTGATAGGTATAGTATTACCTTTGACAAATTGAACGTCAATGAAGTTTCCAGCAGCACCTGAATCCATCAGGGCTTTGCATGAAAAGTTATTTTGTCAAAGGCAATTGAAATAGAAATATTAGTCCAGTCTACCTCGGAAGCTAGGGTACGAAATTCTATGGCATATTCCGAGATAGACCGGTTCCCTTGTCTGATGTGCATCAGGGTAGTAGAGGCATCATCCTCACTGCCTAAAGGTTCAAACGTAAGTTTGAATTCCGTAAGGAACCCTGGTAATTGTGTG
Organism: Pelobates fuscus; assembly: GCF_036172605.1. Taxonomy (NCBI): domain Eukaryota; kingdom Metazoa; phylum Chordata; class Amphibia; order Anura; family Pelobatidae; genus Pelobates; species Pelobates fuscus. The sequence goes on along the minus strand of NC_086321.1, from coordinate 4,446,433 downwards.
CCACACTCCTATTACTCTCCCATAATGGATTGGCCCAAGCTAAAGCTTTACCCTTTGATTGATTCATCAGGTAACCAATTTTAGCTCTGTCTGTGGGAAAAGATCCCGGTGAGGCCTCAAAATGATACTCCATTTGATTAATAAATCCCCGGCATTCTTGAATATTACCATCAAAATGCAGGGGAGGAGATAGGGAGATAGAAGGTGCCTTGTGTACTATAGCTGGAGGTACACAAGGTGGAGGTGAGGCCGCAGGTTGCAGATGCGCTGTTTGGGTAAGAAGCGCCTGGGCAAATTGATCCATACGGTGATCATTCTCCTCCATTTTCTTTTCATAAGCAGCAATGTGCTTACACAATTCTACAGGATCTATGGCCATGTCGTAATGTCAGGATTACAGAATGATCCAGCACGTAGAATTGTATCACACAGAGGACTGATAGGTAACGTATACCGGACCTTAGAATGGCCGGACTAACGTACCAAAGAATAGTCCGGAATAGCCAAGGTCAAGGGATACAGAAAAAGACACAACGATAAGGAAAAGCCAGGAGTCAGGGATGCCAGAAAACAGGGAAGTCAAAAACAATGCCAAAGTCAAATAACCAGAATCAATAACGCGCTCTCGGACAACCACAAGGGAAACCACGACAGGGCATTGAGCAGGATGAGAACTTGGCCTAAATACCCCTCCTCTAGATCTGATAGGCTGTAACCGGCCTTTGACCCCCAAAGGCATTTACCAGGTTCCCATTTGCATAATTTCTGCTCTGCCTTAACCCTTCTGTGTATTTGGTTGTTGCTCGGCACAACTTTTCCTGTGTGGACAGTAAATTCCATTAATCACATTTTTATAAGCGGATGAATACGTGACACTAAGATCATTGTAATGGTTTTGTCGGTGTTTAGGAAGAGTTTGTTATCCGCTATCCACTTTTCTACCTCTGCGAATTGGTTTTGGAGCACAGCCACAATCTGCGGTAGCTTGGGTTTACTAATGTAGATTATTACAGTGTTGCCTGCGTACATGTATACAATTGAGGCTCTGCAGACGTTTATGGCAGATCATTTATACGTTATGTTAATAGTCATGTTTGTACGTGACAGTATCTATTTTATTTTATTTTACACAGTATGTGAGTTATGTTATGATACCGTGTAGTTATATCCTTATAATAGTTTGATTATATTTCCAGTTCCCAATACTGTGATTGTCCCTTGTTTCTGTATAATATAAATTAATATACAGATTTAATCTGTAACTCTATTAAAATATATTTCTAGTATGAATTATTACGTGTATTAATGATGAATAATTAGTGCAGTAGATTGGTTTATAATACATCCAGATATTGTGATGTAAACGCGTTTTACACTCACTCGTTTCCACCTGCTGCGTGGATCCAGTAATTGTGGGATGCTATCATAATAATGGCCTGAAAGATAGAAAGCATATGATAAAATATAAATAGAAACAATTACAAATTAAGCAGCATTTCAGAATAAACATGATCACATCTTGGGTATAAATAATCTATAGATTTTTCATGTGAATACATTGATAATAAATTGCTGCTATTGCTGTGACACGGACCCCACGTGTGAGAAATGTAGCAGACTCATTTACCTTCTGTTCAGTTGTCCCCTCGTTCATTTCCCGAATATATGGTGTGTGGTCCCTCTTTTATACCTCCCCAAACACCGACCATTACTGGCTGTTACAGGAACCCCCGAAAGTAGACCAGCCGCTGCCCTTGTTTCTGTGGAACTGTTTTGGTCCATTGCCTCGTGGCCGGTCAGTCAGAACTTTACCCAAATGGTGATTCCGTTCTACCAAATCTGATCTGAGCGCTATTTGGATATGTTGGGCTCTTAGATCCAGGTTATTCGGGGATATAGGACTTGTGGGGTTCCTGTAAAATATGAATATGTTTTTGGGGTGTTTTATGTATGTTTCCTGTAGTTCCCAGTAACTGAGAGATAATGGAGTTACTCAGTTTTGACTCAATTATCTCCCAGACACAGGGTCGCCAGGGGGGAGCTTGTGTATATTTTGTATGGAGACCCCATGCTGGGGGTCTGTGCATAAAAGGCGGTGTTTGAGCTGAATAAACTAGTTGTACTCCCGGAACTGTGTGTCATCCAGTTCTGTGAGTACTAGTGTCATCCCCATCATACTGGGAGGGTTAGAGCTATTCACATCACAGCGTCTTGTCCCAGAGTTCCTGTCTTCATGAATCCAGCGGAGGAAAAGTCCTGGTGAGGGCTAGTCCTCCGCTACAAGAAATAAATAATAAACCGTGTATCAGCGCTGCTATTCAATATATTAATAATACTATGTGTAAGTATTTAGTATATGCCACCATCATATGTCGTACATAACTTTCCAAAAACAACACAAACAAATCTATGAATAACAAAGCGAATCACTACTATCACAAAAATCTCCCGTTATATAATACGATAAACACACTTATACAAAAATGGAAAAAAATATAATATAATAAAACAATCTGAATAAATTCAATGGGAAATTTACATAGAGCAGGTCCTATAACTTGTCTCTATTTGTCTGTCTATCTATCTATCTATCTATCTATATCTATCTATCTATATCTATCTATCTATCTATCTATCTATCTATCTATATCTATCTGTCTGTCTATCTATCTATCCATCTATCTGTCTATCTAACTACTATCTATATTTCTATCTATCTATCTGTCTATCTACTATCTATCTATCTATCTCTCTATCTGTCTATCTATCTGTCTATCTACTATCTATCTATATATCTATCTATCTATCTATCTGTCTATCTATTATATATCTATCTATCTGTCTATCTGTCTATCTATCTATCTGTGACGGAAGCTTCTGGGCAATGGCCTTTTTGAGACGTGTGAAGGCCAGCCTCCTCCACACTGACTATGGGCAGGGCCGGTGCAAGGATTTTGGGGTACATAGGCGAAGATGTATTTTTCCGCCCTCCCCCCCCCCCCAAATAACATCTTCACCTATGTGCCTCTTAACCAGCCCCTCTCCATGTCCATTATTGGTCCCCTCCCTTCCCTATCTCTTAGTGTTCTTCTGACAGTCACACACACTCAATGACAAACACACAGACTCACTGATCTGACACACACTCATTCATTGACACACACACACTGATTGACACTCAATGACAGACACACTGATAGTCAGACACAGACTCAATGACAAAGATACTCTCACTGTTTTGACAGACACTCACACACACTGACACACTCATACACTCACATGCAATACTCATACAATCACTCACAGTGATTACAGTGATACACACATACACACTCACTCACAGACACACATACACACTCACAGACACACATACACTCACACACAGTCACTCACTGACACACAGACACTCACACACTCACTCACTCACTCACAGACTCACAGACACTCACACACACTCACACTCACTCACAGACATTCACACACAGTCACTCACTGACACACAGACACTCACACACACTCACTCACAGACTCACAGACACTCACACACACACTCACACTCACTCACCGACATTCACACACAGTCACTCACTGACACACAGACACTCACACACACACTCACTCACAGACTCACAGACACTCACAAACACACACTCACTCACTCACACACACACACTCACTCACAGACACTCACTCACAGACACTCACTAATTATTTTAATAAACATTTTCCACCCAGCCTCCCTACCTGGAGAGCTGGTGTGGATGAGGAGTCATTCCCTGGGGTCCAGTGTGGCTGCTGGGCGGCGTGCGGCTGTGCTGTGATAAGACGGCGAGGGAGCTCTAATCTCACCGCTCTGCTCCCTCGCGCGCTGTCTGCTGATACCGCGGGAGCCGGAAGATGACGTCATATTCCGGCTCCCGCGGTATCAGCAGACAGCGCGCGAGGGAGCAGAACGGTGAGATTAGAGCTCCCTTGCCGTCTGATCACAGCACAGCCGCGCCGGGGGGCGAGATGGTGGCCTGGCAGGAGGGAGAGCTTCCCTCCTGCCGGTCACTGAAATCTTGCGCCCCCGGAGCCAGTGCGCCCTAAGGCGGCCGCCTGTGCCACCTTATGGACGCGCCGGCCCTGACTATGGGCCTGGTCCCCATATCCACTAAAACTAGTTATTTTCATTAGGTGAAGGGGCTATGCAGACCCCGGAACTCCTACTCTGCTATTTAACTGGAACTGGGATCCTCTGGGAATTGCCTGGGCCAGTCCTGCACATTGCACAGTGCCTGACCGGGAGATACCCTGAAACGCTATGGAACGTTTTGCCAGATTTGAACTGTGCTATGATCTTGTAAATCTTTAATTGGTTATTTCTTGGTCCACCCTAACACTGATCAGGACACTATTTGCTCCGATAGAGCATTACTCAGATGGGTATGCACTTCCAGAAAGGCTGGGGAGTGGGGGAGTAGGCCAGGGGAGGCACAGAGAGGAGATGCAGTGATGTAGAAAGCTGGACTAGAGGAAGCTAAATATTGAGTGTGCATGTGTCAGTGTATTTGTCAAGCTGTGTGTATCTGTGTGTCAAGTTGTGTGTATTGGTGTGTCAGTGTACTGGCATGTATGTTGATGTGTGTGTCTGAATGTACACACAAATGCATGCCTTCATTCAAAAGCCAACATTCACACACATACTCCATACAAAAACATGCTTACATTCAAACACACAAAAACTGCTCAGTGCTGAGTACAACCCTGCAAGGATGGGTCAATTGTAGGTCCCCAGCTGGTAATCTACGTTTTGGCTACTCTTGTGCTAGAGGAGGGGCTCAAAAAATATTCTTCCACCAGGGCTTTATCTAGGTTAGTTCCATCACTTCCCCTGTGGGTCCTCTGCACCTTTCCCTACCCCACATATATACTCACACACATTGCATCCAATACACACACTGCATCCATTTTTTTTTTTTTTTTTTTTAAATATAATTTTTATTGAGTGAAAGGTTCATAGTGAGACTCGCAGGTCTCCAATAGCATTTGTATCAGGTAGTCAGGACACAACATGTGTCAGAGCAGGATAAAGGAATAAACATTGTATAAATCATAAACGGTTGGGCGCGCAGGCCCTCAGTATCGTTGGACTCGCAGGTCCCTAGTAGGTTTCTCTAAGTCATCATATTATAAGTTAAATGTTAGCTTCCACTATGCCATTTTTATAGTCGTAGTTACACTTTGTCAGCGCAATATTTCTTTGAGACATTACGGTCCTGTCTGGGTTCGCTGGTCCCAGATAGTAGTTTAGTGTTGTAGTCAGTTCACAGTATGTGCAGGAGAAAAACACAGCTAGTTGGTTCTGTAAACAGCTATATCGCGTACCATGTGTCTTATCCGTGTCTAGCATAGCTTTAAGTGGCAATTTCATATTATGATAAACATAGTATTATAGTGATGTGCACGTTATCAATATTGTGGGACAGGTTGACCTGTCAATGAGATCGTTCCCTTTTCCATGTCTGTGGATCCCCACCTCTCCAGTAGGTGATCCCGGAATAAGACGGGGCTGGGGGGGGTAGGTATAGGTAAGGAAGGAGGGATGGGTCAGTCCTCGGTCCCTGTGTCAGTGAGTTGTGTGTCCCTAGGTACGTGTGCAGTCAGCAGTGTCTGAAATTCGGGTGTAGCGGTTGTCAGTATCCAGTGTGTCCATATATCGAGGTATGTCTGTTGTTGCTGGCCAGCCGCGTGCATGGTAAGATCCTCTATGGCTCTGAGGTCTTCCATTTGGGTGAACCATTTGTGTATGGATGGGGTTTCTTTTTTCTTCCAGAACTGTGGGACTGTCTGTTTTGCAACGTTGAGGATTCGAATCGTGAGTGATTTTTTATACTTGGGTATCGGGGTTGTCGTGTGATGGAGTAGCATGGCTGCCGGTTCCAGTGGTGGCGGGTTATCCGAGAATCGGGATAGTATTGTGTGAATAGTGTGCCAGAAAGGCTGTACGAGGTCGCAGTCCCACCATATGTGTATGAGTGTACCTATTGTCTTGCCGCATCTCCAGCAGAGACGAGTCTCACTGGTGTGTATGTGGTGTGCCGTGGCTGGCGTGTAATACCACCGTGTAAGTAACTTGTAAGCCATCTCTTGGCTTTTGCTAAAAACCGAACAGTGATGAATGATGTTGCACATCTTTTCCCATTCTTGGGTGCTGAAAGTTTGGTTTAAGGATTCCTCCCATTGCCCCATAAATTTAGGTAGTTCCCCTGGTGTTTGTGACTGGAGGAGAGAGTACAGGTGTGACACCCCGTGTGGTAGTGGATCTGGGTCTGTGCATAACCTTTCAAAAGCAGTGAGGTCTCTGGTCAGAGCTGCTCCTTGCGGGAGGAGTCTCACGTAGCTGCGCAATTGTTCGTATCTAAACTGTATGAGGAAGGGTTGAGGGGTCTCCCCACACATCTCTGTCAGGCCCTTCAGTCCTCGTCTGGTGCAAATGTGTCTTAGTCGTGGTAGAGGGTCTCCCACAAGGGCCCGAAGGGCTCGCGGGTCTAGACCCGGCGGGAAGTCCATGTTGTGTGTGAGAGGTAGCAGTGGGGATGGATATGAGGAGAGGGCATGTCGACCCATGCTCCTCCGCCACACCGTCAGCGTGGCTTTGGTGTAGGCTGAGTATCTTCCCTCCCCCTCTTCCCCTTTCGCGTTTAGCCACGGGAGAAGGGGGGCGGGCCATGTCCTCCTCCGCCGTTTTCCAGAGCTTGGTGACCCCCATTTTGGACAACTCCATAATGCGCTGTAGGTGACATGCTTTATAGTATAGTGTGAAGTCTGGCAGGGCTAGTCCCCCTTTGTCTTTAGGTTGTGTGAGTAGTGTGTATCTTAATCTAGGTCTCCTGCCATCCCACACATACGCCCCCATTGCTCCCCTAAGTGTCTTGAAGAAGGAGGTTGGGATCACTATGGGTAGAGCCTGGAAGAGGTATAGCAACCTCGGCAAGAAATTCATTTTTACCACTTGTACTCTACCCAGCCAGGATATGTGGGGAAGGCCCACTCTCTTAGTTCTTTCTGGAACTGGAGTAGTAGTGGGGCGAAGTTTGCCGCGTACAGATTCGCTGCCTTCGTCGTTAACCAGGTGCCAAGGTACCTTATTTTGTCTGGGGCCCATTGGAATGTATGGCTCTGTTTTAGTCGGGTGGCCCTCTGCGTGGGCAGGTTAATGTTTAAGATACAAGATTTTGAGAAGTTGATTTTCAGTCCCGATATTAGCCCATACGTGTGAAATGCCTGTAGTAGGTTCGGTAGAGAGACTCGGGATGAGTTATAAAAAACAGTAGGTCGTCCGCATATGCGGCTATTTTGTGATGTGTATCTCCTGCTTGGATTCCCTTGATGTCGGGGTGGTGTCTGATAGTGTTTAGGAAGGGTTCCAGGGCCAGAACAAACAACAATGGGGACAGAGGGCAACCCTGTCGAGTGCCATTATAGATTGGGAAGGCTTCCGTAAGTGCCCCGTTTACCAGGACATGTGCCGTCGGCTGGGAGTACAGGGCTTTGATCCAGCCCTGGAGGTGTGGTTCCATTCCCATGTGTGCTAACGTCTTGAACATATACTCCCAGCAGACCCGGTCAAAGGCCTTCTCTGCGTCCGTGGACAGCAGGAGAAGGCCCTTGTCTACCCCCGTCGATCTATGCATGAGTGTGAGGGCTCGGATCGTATTATCTCTGGCTTCTCGTCCCATCACAAACCCCACCTGGTCCGCGTGGACCAGTCTGGGTATGTGTGTCTGGAGTCTGGTCGCCAGGACTTTTGCCAGCATTTTGAGGTCGTTATTGATGAGGGAGATAGGGCGGTAGCTCCCACATTGTTCCCTATCCTTGCCCTCTTTAGGGATTATGGTAATGTGCGCCGTCAATGTTTGCTTGGGGATGTCATGTCCCTCCCTGATTGCGTTGAACATGGCCAGTAACGGGGGGTATAGGACATCTGCATATCTCTTATAATATTTAATGGGTAGTCCGTCTGGGCCTGGGCTCTTCCCCACTTTAGAGTGTTTGATCGCTAAAGCTAACTCCTCTATGGTAATGGGTTCCTCTAGTTGGTTCACCGCAGTTGTTGGTAAACTAGGGAGTGCATGGGATTGGAGGTAGTCGTCTATGGAGGAGCGGAGCTTGTGGGTGTGTGTAGTGGATTGTGGTCTCGGTATGGAATACAACTCTGCATAGTATGCTCGAATGACCTCTTGTATCTTTGTGGGGTGTCTGTGTAGGGTCCCGCCCTTGTCTCGTATGCGGTCGATGTAGGTGGCCTGGCGTTTTTTATTAATCATGCGTGCTAGGAGCTTCCCACTTTTATTTCCGTTTATGGCAAAGAATGCCCTATGGCGCAAAGCCTCTCTATGGTGTTGGGATTGTATAAGTGTAGTCAGTTCCCTCCGTAAGGAGAGGAGCGTTGCCTGATGTGTGGGGAGTCGGAGGCGTTTATTAAGGGTGTCTAGGTGTTGTATTTCAGTCAGTATTGTGGCCATCCGTGCCTCCCTCCGTCTCTTCAGAAGTGTGCTTTTTTGTATGAAATGTCCTCTGACCACACTCTTGTGTGCTTCCCACCATATGGTGGGAGAGGTCTGATCGTTATTGTGTGTGAAGTAGTCTTGTAAGGTCGTTTCTATCTCTGTTGCTACCTCATGATTAGCAAGTAAGGCTTCGTTCAGCCTCCACTTGGAAACCTTTGGCCGGAAGAGGGGGGATTTAAGAGTGATGGTCACCGGTGCGTGGTCTGACCACGACGCGGTACCTTGTTCGGCTTTGAGCACTAACGGAAGGTGGTAATGTGTCATGAAGAGGTAGTCGATTTGGGTGTACGAGTTGTGGGGGTGGGAGTAAAAGGTATAGTCCCTTTCGTCTGGATGTAGCGCCCTCCAGCTGTCTACCAGTTGTGCCTTGGCCAATAAAGTTCTGATCGCCGTGATATGTTGTGTAGGGATATGGGAGTGTCCTAGGGAGGAATCCCATTTAGGGTCCAGGGCCACATTTAAGTCTCCCCCTAGTATCATGACGCCCTCTGTGAAGCGCTGGAGGGTGCGAAGTACCCGAGCTATAAAGCGATATTGATTGCGATTTGGGACATATATGTTAGCGAATGTGTATACTGTGCCAGCTATCTCCCCTTTAATAAACGTGTAGCGGCCTTCTGGGTCTGTCAGCACTCCTGACTCTTTAAACGGGATGTGTTTGTGAATGAGAATTGCCGTACCTCTAGATTTGCCTCCCTGGAAGTCGCTGTAGTAGCCTATGGGGTAGTGGTGGTTAGTCAGTGTGGGTCTCGACCCTTCTCTGAAATGTGTCTCTTGGAGGAATACTATCGATGCCTTGTGGGTTAGGAACTCTCTCATGGCTCCTGACCGTTTTTCAGGTTTGTTTAGGCCTCTGGCGTTAAGGGAGAGTATCGTGATAGGTGCTGGGGCAATAGACATGGTCAGTGTCTTATAGTTAGATGTGTTTGTGGTCTGTCACGTCAGTCAAGGGATCTTAGGTTAGGACGGGGATAGGGTATAGGAAAGTGTAGGGTAACCGGGAAAGGGAAGGTCTGGGGCCGTATTACACAGTCCCGAAAAAATAATCGCTGTGTGTAGCGATTTCGGAGAAGAGCGTCGGGGGGCAGTAAAACCCCCTCTCCACTAAGGGGGTGGAGGGGTACCGCTCACCTGAGTCTTGTCGCTCGCTCCGGTAGGGCCGTCGAAGGAGTCCAAGAATTCCTAAGTGGGCAAAGCCCAGGGGACCAAGTGCGCTCGCAAATCGGTCGTCGCAGACCACCGTGGTCTCTCGGGGCTCCACCCAGTCAGGAATTTCCGTCTCCCCGACTTGCGGCTCGATCCATCTAGAATGTAGCATATGTGTTAACCTCACCAAAAGTAACGGTAATTAAACATGGTATTCAGCCATAACATAAACAGTATAACTTAACATAACATAACATACCCCCCCGTGTGCCTTGTCTGAGTAGTCCAGTGACAGGCTTGTCTCCCTACCCCCGTCCCTCCCCTCTTCCCCCTTTCGCCCCCCCCCCCCTACCTCCCTCCCCCCCCTGGCTTCGAACGTCAATTCGTGGTATAAGAGTTTTACCCCCGATTAGAATCCAAGATCTACTCTCAGGATAGTTTTGGACCTTGCCCGCCCTCCTCCCCTCTTTCAGCGAGAGGCCCGGCGTGGTTCTTGCCCCCTTCCACTGTTATAGATATCCCCTCTGGGTCCTAGTGTTCCCATCGCCACCCACCCTCCTCCCTCCCTCCTGATCCTAGCCCAGGCAGTGCTTGCTGTGGAAGGGGGGTAGATGAGCATTCAGTCCGTGGTAGTGTGCCAGCTGAGTGTCCTTAATTTCAAGGGCGTGCATGCCCGTTGCATCCGTAGGAGGTGGGGGAGAGAAGAAGATATAAGGCACAGGGTCAAAGCGTCACTGCAGTCAAAAAGCAAAGAAAGTTTGTTTATGGGGGTCCCAACGTGTCCGTACAGTCAAAGTTATTTACTAAAGCTGGTATTTGCCTGATAGTCTGTCTTGCTGGGGGTATGATCCCAAGAATGAGGAGACCCGCGGTGTTCAGTTAGGCGTCCCCGCCGGTCTGATTGTTTGTGCGCGGGGGGGTCTTATTCGTTGAGGCCTGGGGCCTGTGCCCTGCTGCTTGGGGCCGAAGGCGTAAAAGTTCAGTGGATTCGGCCATTGCAGTGACTCTGATGGCAGGTGGAGCTCCCTCTGGAGTGCTGCGGCGTCTTCTTCACTTTGGACCGTAAAGGGGCCGTTGGGCGTTGCGACTTGTAGGCCCGTGGGGAAGCACCAACGGTACCTCATGTTGGCTGCTTGTAGTTGTCTGGTTAGGGGTTTCATCGCCTTCCTGAATGTTAAGGTTGCAGGGGATAAATCTGGAAACAAGTGTACCTCTGAGCCCTCTAGTAATATTTTGTCGGCGCCCCTGGCCTTGCGGAGGATCTCCTCCTTCAGGGGAAAGCTCTCCAGGCAGCAGATGATGTCTCTGGCTGGGCCTTCTGGGGGACCCTGAGGCCTCAGTGCGCGGTGTGCTCGCACAAAGTTTATAGGTGTCTGGAGTGGCCGGACAAGTAATTTATTGAATAACTCTGATAACGTGGTCTGTATCGGTGTTCTCTTGTCCAGCTCCTCAGGTACCCCTCTTAAGCGTATGTTTTGTCTCCTTCCCCTGTTGTCTAAATCCTCTATGTGTAACACCATTTGCTGTAGTACCTTATTTTGGGTTTGCTATCTGTCTGTGTTCGCCGTCTGAGCTGCCGCCATGTGGTCACTGTCTGCTTCTAGCTGGGCCACTTTCTGGCTAAGGCCTTGAATCTCTTCACGCAATGCATGTAGTTCAGAGGTTATGGAATTGCGGAGTTCAGCGTTCGCCGTTTTCAGGTCTGCCTTTGTAGGTAATTGCTGTATCAGCGAGATCAGCTCCGGTGTGAATGTGGGGGAGACCTCATGTGTCAGCTCTCCCTGCGGTGATCGCGGGTGGGAAAGGCCGGAGGCCGTGGAGTCACTCGAGGCCTGTTGATCCAGGTCCGCCTGTGGCACCAGAAAGTGCTTCACGGATGGGGTTGGGTTGCCCTTCGGAGTGTCCACTGGCCGCTGGGCACTTTATGTGCGGTTAGTTTTCCCCATTTTAGGTTTTAGGTTGTGCTGTCGGTGAGGTATTGTGCAGAGCATGCGGGGAGCTCACGGATTAGGCTGCCATCTTCTCGGACCTCCAACTGCATCCATTTTAAACACACTGCATCTTTGTTGGCAGACTCTGGAGCAGACACGGTTGGCGTATTAAAGGGCGGGCCCTGTGGGTATTCTTGGGGGTGGACGTGCTGGCCCAGACCTTGAGCTGTGTTAGGGGCCCTAACATTTCTGATGGCAGTCTTGCCTGTATGCAGGGCCGGCCTTAGGCCTTTAGGCGCCCTGGGCGAAAAATCTTTACAGTGCCCCTCCTCCCCATCATCCATGTATAGTGTGTGTGTATAGGAGTGTAGTGATTGTATAGGGAATTTATTAAATTAATAATGATTTAAAAACAAATATTCATTCCTCCTTTCCTGGTGTTACCTAGTTGGGAGAGGGGCATGCTGATCTGAATCTGGTCTGCCCCTCCACTGGGTACTTCATCAGAGAATTGCAGTGCCCTCTGGTAATCTGCGGCAGCCCTCTGATTATCCCGAGATATAGCCGCGATATACATTACAGAGGAGCAGACTAAGTGTCACATAATACTGTGAGTGGTTTTGCTTTGGAGCTCTGGATTATACTTATTTACCTTGATCTCTTTGAAAAAAAAAATTGTATTAATGCGCTACTTCTCCATTTATCACAGAGCTCCACAACAATAAAACTCCCAGTAATGTGGAGCTCTGTGACAAGATCATACACTACACAACAACACAACTCTAAGTAATGTGTCTATTAGCGTATCACCGAGTTTCCTAACTATAAAATACAGAGTAATGTGCATTTTATATACCAGAGATCCACTGTAATGTATCACACACACACACACACACACACAGAGGCAGACAGCCACACACATAGACAGCCATACGCATACACAAAGGCAGACAGCCACACACACACAGGCAGTCACACACACACACAGGCAGACAGTTATACACACACACAGACAGTCATACACACACACACACACACACACAGGCAGACAGCCATACACACAGACAAACACAAGCACACAGTCACACACAGACAAACACACACACACACACAGGCAGACAGTCATACACACAGACACACACAGGCAGACGGTCATACATACACACACAGGCAGTCACACACACACACAGGCAGACAGTTATACACACACACAGACAGTCATACACACACACACACACACACACAGGCAGACAGCCATACACACAGACAAACACAAGCACACAGTCACACACAGATAAACACACACACACAGGCAGACAGTCATACACACAGACACACACAGGCAGACGGTCATACACAGGCAGACAGTCACACACACACACACAGGCAGACAGTCATACACACAGACACACATAGGCAGACCGTCACACACACACACACACACAGATGCAGTCACACACCGACACACACAGACAGACAGTCAAACACACAGACAGATAGCCACATACACACAGGCAGACGATCACACATAGTTTCCTCTAATCAATATGGAGGAGTGAAGGCAGTGCAGCTTCTGGAGACTGGTTGTTGCTTCCCCTGCAGCAGTTACCTGGCACTTTTAGCTCCGCCCCTATGTAATTTTAGCTCCGCCCACCACACAGAAGCTCCGCCCCGCCACTATATTTACATTTTTTTTTTTTTTTTTATAATCCTGGCCAGCCAGCTCGCACACACCTAAGGCCGGCCCTGACTGTATGCAACATACTGTGGCCTGTATGCAATATACTGTGGCCTGTATGCTACATACTGTGGCCTGTATGCAATACTGTGGCCTGTATGCAATATATTGTGGCCTGTATGCAATATACTGTGGCCTGAATGCTACATACTGTGGCCTGTATGCAATACTGTGGCCTGTATGCAGCACACTGTGGCCTGTATGCAATATACTGTGGCCTGTATGCAAAATACTGTGGCCTGTATGCAATATACTGTGGCCTGTATGCAATATACTGTGGCCTGTATGCAACATACTGTGGCCTGTATGCAATATACTGTGGCCTGTATGCAACATACTGTGGCCTGTATGCAATATACTGTGGCCTGTATGCAATATACTGTGGCCTGTATGCAACATACTGTGGCCTGTATGCAATATACTGTGGCCTGTATGCAACATACTGTGGCCTGTATGCAATATACTGTGGCCTGTATGCAATATACTGTAGCCTGTATGCAACATACTGTGGCCTGTATGCAATAAACTGTGGCCTTTATGCAACATACTGTGGCCTGTATGCAATATACTGTGGCCTGTATGCAACATACTGTGGCCTGTATGCAATATACTGTGGCCTGTATGCAATATACTGTGGCCTGTAAGCAACATACTGTGGCCTGTATGCAATATACTGTGGCCTGTATGCAAAATACTGTGGCCTGTATGCAATATACTGTGGCCTGTATGCAACATACTGTGGCCTGTATGCAATATACTGTGGCCTGTATGCAATATACTGTGGCCTGTATGCAACATACTGTGGCCTGTATGCAATATACTGTGGCCTGTATGCAATATACTGTGGCCTGTATGCAATATACTGTGGCCTGTATGCAATATACTGTGGCCTGTATGCAACATACTGTGGCCTGTATGCAATATACTGTGGGCTGTATGCAACATACTGTGGCCTGTATGCAACATACTGTGGCCTGTATGCAATATACTGTGGCCTGTATGCAATATACTGTGGCCTGTATGCAACATACTGTGGCCTGTATGCAATATACTGTGGCCTGTATGCAATATACTGTGGCCTGTATGCAACATACTGTGGCCTGTATGCAATATACTGTGGCCTGTATGCAATATACTGTGGCCTGTATGCAACATACTGTGGCCTGTATGCAATATACTGTGGCCTGTATGCAATATACTGTGGCCTGTATGCAATATACTGTGGCCTGTATGCAACATACTGTGGCCTGTATGCAATATACTGTGGCCTGTATGCAACATAATGTGGCCTGTATGCAATATACTGTGGCCTGTATGCAATATACTGTGGCCTGTATGCAACATACTGTGGCCTGTATGCAATATACTGTGGCCTGTATGCAACATACTGTGGCCTGTATGCAACATACTGTGGCCTGTATGCAATATACTGTGGCCTGTATGCAACATACTGTGGCCTGTATGCAATATACTGTGGCCTGTATGCAATATACTGTGGCCTGTATGCAATATACTGTGGCCTGTATGCAATATACTGTGGCCTGTATGCTACATACTGTGGCCTGTATGCAATATACTGTGGCCTGTATGCAATATACTGTGGCCTGTATGCAACATACTGTGGCCTGTATGCAATATAATGTGGCCTGTATGCAATATACTGTTGCCTGTATGCAATATACTGTGGCCTGTATGCAATATACTGTGGCCTGTATGCAATATACTGTGGCCTGTATGCAACATACTGTGGCCTGTATGCTACATACTGTGGCCTGTATGCAATATACTGTGGACTGTATGCAATATACTGTGGCCTGTATGCAACATGCTGTGGCCTGTATGCAATATACTGTGGCCTGTATGCAATATACTGTGGCCTGTATGCAATATACTGTGGCCTGTATGCAACATACTGTGGCCTGTATGCAATATACTGTGGCCTGTATGCAATATACTGTGGCCTGTATGCAATATACTGTGGCCTGTATGCAACATGCTGTGGCCTGTATGCAATATACTGTGGCCTGTATGCAATATACTGTGGCCTGTATGCAACATACTGTGGCCTGTATGCAATATACTGTGGCCTGTATGCAATATACTGTGGCCTGTATGCAACATACTGTGGCCTGTATGCAATATACTGTGGCCTGTATGCAATATACTGTGGCCTGTATGCAACATACTGTGGCCTGTATGCAATATACTGTGGCCTGTATGCAATATACTGTGGCCTGTATGCAATATACTGTGGCCTGTATGCAACATACTGTGGCCTGTATGCAATATACTGTGGCCTGTATGCAATATACTGTGGCCTGTATGCAATATACTGTGGCCTGTATGCAACATACTGTGGCCTGTATGCAATATACTGTGGCCTGTATGCAACATACTGTGGCCTGTATGCAATATACTGTGGCCTGTATGCAATATACTGTGGCCTGTATGCTACATACTGTGGCCTCTATGCAATATACTGTGGCCTGTATGCAATATACTGTGGCCTGTATGCAATATACTGTGGCCTGTATGCAACATACTGTGGCCTGTATGCAATATACTGTGGCCTGTATGCAATATACTGTGGCCTGTATGCAACATACTGTGGCCTGTATGCAATATACTGTGGCCTGTATGCAATATACTGTGGCCTGTATGCAATATACTGTGGCCTGTATGCTACATACTGTGGCCTGTATGCAACATACTGTGGCCTGTATGCAATATACTGTGGCCTGTATGCAATATACTGTGGCCTGTATGCAACATACTGTGGCCTGTATGCAATATACTGTGGCCTGTATGCAATATACTGTGGCCTGTATGCAATATACTGTGGCCTGTATGCAACATACTGTGGCCTGTATGCAATATACTGTGGCCTGTATGCAATATACTGTGGCCTGTATGCAATATACTGTGGCCTGTATGCAACATACTGTGGCCTGTATGCAATATACTGTGGCCTGTATGCAACATACTGTGGCCTGTATGCAATATACTGTGGCCTGTATGCAATATACTGTGGCCTGTATGCTACATACTGTGGCCTCTATGCAATATACTGTGGCCTGTATGCAATATACTGTGGCCTGTATGCAATATACTGTGGCCTGTATGCAACATACTGTGGCCTGTATGCAATATACTGTGGCCTGTATGCAATATACTGTGGCCTGTATGCAACATACTGTGGCCTGTATGCAATATACTGTGGCCTGTATGCAATATACTGTGGCCTGTATGCAATATACTGTGGCCTGTATGCTACATACTGTGGCCTGTATGCAACATACTGTGGCCTGTATGCAATATACTGTGGCCTGTATGCAATATACTGTGGCCTGTATGCAATATACTGTGGCCTGTATGCAACATACTGTGGCCTGTATGCAATATACTGTGGCCTGTATGCAATATACTGTGGCCTGTATGCTACATACTGTGGCCTGTATGCAATATACTGTGGCCTGTATGCAAAATACTGTGGCCTGTATGCAACATACTGTGGCCTGTATGCAATATACTGTGGCCTGTATGCAATAAACTGTGGCCTTTATGCAACATACTGTGGCCTGTATGCAATATTCTGTGGCCTGTATGCAATATACTGTGGCCTGTATGCAATATACTGTGGCCTGTATGCAATATACTGTGGCCTGTATGCACCATACTGTGGCCTGTATGCAATATACTGTTGCCTGTATGCAATATACTGTGGCCTGTATGCAATATACTGTGGCCTGTATGCAACATACTGTGGCCTGTATGCAACATACTGTGGCCTGTATGCAATATACTGTGGCCTGTATGCTACATACTGTGGCCTGTATGCAATATACTGTGGCCTGTATGCAATATACTGTGGCCTGTATGCAACATACTGTGGCCTGTATGCAATATACTGTGGCCTGTATGCAATATACTGTGGCCTGTATGCAACATACTGTGGCCTGTATGCAATATACTGTGGCCTGTATGCAATATACTGTGGCCTGTATGCAATATACTGTGGCCTGTATGCAACATACTGTGGCCTGTATGCAATATACTGTGGCCTGTATGCAAATACTGTGGCCTGTATGCAACATACTGTGGCCTGTATGCAACATACTGTGGCCTGTATGCAATATACTGTGGCCTGTATGCAATATACTGTGGCCTGTATGCTACATACTGTGGCCTGTATGCAATATACTGTGGCCTGTATGCAATATACTGTGGCCTGTATGCAACATACTGTGGCCTGTATGCAATATACTGTGGCCTGTATGCAATATACTGTGGCCTGTATGCAACATACTGTGGCCTGTATGCAACATACTGTGGCCTGTATGCAATATACTGTGGCCTGTATGCAATATACTGTGGCCTGTATGCAACATACTGTGGCCTGTATGCAACATACTGTGGCCTGTATGCAATATACTGTGGCCTGTATGCAACATACTGTGGCCTGTATGCAACATACTGTGGCCTGTATGCAATATACTGCAACCTTGGGCCTGCTGCACACAACAATTCTGGATTGCCATGGGGGCCCATCAGGGTCCCATAACCTTAGCCCATTCGGTGGGCATGTGTCAGCAGGGGCATCTTTCAAACTGGCAGGGCTGAGTGGAAGTGAGAGCTGCTCATTTCCCCCCACTGCTCTATTACATTGTCTGCCAACCTTTAAGTCATCTGAAATTATGATTGGTTGAAAGGTAAGTAAAAAATGGGTCGCAAGAGAATACTGAGAACGGGCAGCAGCTGAAATAGCCTGCCCTTCGGTCGGTCCCCGCTCAGTTCTCAAGCTGTTTTTTGCTCATCTTGTGCCATTACAGAGAGAACTTCTCTGAAACATATCAGACTGGTCCCACCCATACGGGCAGTCCAGATCCGAAGTGCCAGCAAGTTCCCTCTGCACGAGAGACACAGCAACCCCAGACGACCGTTTCAGCCTTGTTAGGCATTGTCAGTGAGGCATAGCTGATATCTCCCTAGGCACCGTGAGCAAGGGGTCCACGTCTGGATTATCCCTTTAAAATTGTGGTGAGTAAAAAATGGGTCGCAAGAGAATACTGAGAACGGGCAGCAGCTGAAATAGCCTGCCCTTCGGTCGGTCCCCGCTCAGTTCTCAAGCTGTTTTTTGCTCATCTTGTGCCATTACAGAGAGAACTTCTCTGAAACATATCAGACTGGTCCCACCCATACGGGCAGTCCAGATCCGAAATGCCAGCAAGTTCCCTCTGCACGAGAGACACAGCAACCCCAGACGACCGTTTCAGCCTTGTTAGGCATCATCAGTGAGGCATAGCTGATATCTCCCTAGGCACCGTGAGCAAGGGGTCCACGTCTGGATTATCCCTTTAAAATTGTGGTGAGTAAAAAATGGGTCGCAAGAGAATACTGAGAACGGGCAGCAGCTGAAATAGCCTGCCCTTCGGTCGGTCCCCGCTCAGTTCTCAAGCTGTTTTTTGCTCATCTTGTGCCATTACAGAGAGAACTTCTCTGAAACATATCAGACTGGTCCCACCCATACGGGCAGTCCAGATCCGAAATGCCAGCAAGTTCCCTCTGCACGAGAGACACAGCAACCCCAGACGACCGTTTCAGCCTTGTTAGGCATCATCAGTGAGGCATAGCTGATATCTCCCTAGGCACCGTGAGCAAGGGGTCCACGTCTGGATTATCCCTTTAAAATTGTGGTGAGTAAAAAATGGGTCGCAAGAGAATACTGAGAACGGGCAGCAGCTGAAATAGCCTGCCCTTCGGTCGGTCCCCGCTCAGTTCTCAAGCTGTTTTTTGCTCATCTTGTGCCATTACAGAGATAACTTCTCTGAAACATATCAGACTGGTCCCACCCATACGGGCAGTCCAGATCTGAAATGCCTGCAAGTTCCCTCTGCACGAGAGACACAGCAACCCCAGACGACCGTTTCAGCCTTGTTAGGCATCATCAGTGAGGCATAGCTGATATCTCCCTAGGCACCGTGAGCAAGGGGTCCACGTCTGGATTATCCCTTTAAAATTGTGGTGAGTAAAAAATGGGTCGCAAGAGAATACTGAGAACGGGCAGCAGCTGAAATAGCCTGCCCTTCGGTCGGTCCCCGCTCAGTTCTCAAGCTGTTTTTTGCTCATCTTGTGCCATTACAGAGAGAACTTCTCTGAAACATATCAGACTGGTCCCACCCATACGGGCAGTCCAGATCCGAAATGCCAGCAAGTTCCCTCTGCACGAGAGACACAGCAACCCCAGACGACCGTTTCAGCCTTGTTAGGCATCATCAGTGAGGCATAGCTGATATCTCCCTAGGCACCGTGAGCAAGGGGTCCACGTCTGGATTATCCCTTTAAAATTGTGGTGAGTAAAAAATGGGTCGCAAGAGAATACTGAGAACGGGCAGCAGCTGAAATAGCCTGCCCTTCGGTCGGTCCCCGCACAGTTCTCAAGCTGTTTTTTGCTCATCTTGTGCCATTACAGAGAGAACTTCTCTGAAACATATCAGACTGGTCCCACCCATACGGGCAGTCCAGATCCGAAATGCCAGCAAGTTCCCTCTGCACGTGAGACACAGCAACCCCAGACGACCGTTTCAGCCTTGGTTAAAAGGTACATTGAGTGGAGAGAAGGATGCCGACACCGGCTCCTTTACATTTGTTTGTTCTGGGAGTGTGGGAGAATTGTAGCCAAATGAAAGAGAAGGAAGCAGGAGCGGGAGACAGACAGGTCTCAGTGAGAGATTTTGAAGAGGTCATGTATAGTCGTAGATTTCAGATCAGATGGAGTGGGCGTTCCAAAGTGCGCACTGAATGTTGGTAGAGTAAGATAAATCACAGGACACTGCGTTCCTGGGGCTGCATAGCTTTAAACTAATGCTTTTACTTAGGGCAGTAGATCAGCGGATCTTCTTATTCTCTGTGCCTCTTATCCATCATTAACCCTTGTGTGTACTTAAACCCACCGATTAATCACTTGTTTGTTTTTTTGTGAGGATTATGTACAGTTATGGGAATAAGAAAGTACGCCCCCATAACATAATAACAATCATCGATTCTATAGCAGGTCTTAACATTAGGTAAATAGAACCTCCGATAAACACATGGCATATTACCCCGTGTCATGATTTATTTACCAGTAATAAAGCCAAAATGGAGAAGCCATGTGTGAAAAATTCGACAGGAATTAAAAGGCTAAGTATAAGACAGGTGCTGCTAATCAAATGCCCTAGATTAATTGATCATCAGCAAGTGTGACCACCTTTAAAAAAGCCGAAGTTTTAGCAGTTTGCTGGTCTGGAACATTCAGGTGTGTTAACACAATGTCAAGGAGGAAAGACACCAGGAATGATCTTAGAGAAGCAATTGTTGCTGCCCATCAAACTGGGAAGGGTTATAGGGCCAATTCCAAACAATTTAAATCCCATCATACTACTGATACCGGAGAAACTGACGGAAGCCAAGCACAGAGAGATGGACACAGGTTTCTTCAGGAAGGAAGAGATTCTTTATTGGATCACCGATCGGGACTCAGAGGGACTAACGTCACCAAAATACAGCAAGTTCTGAGCCCCGAACAATAGTGCAGGCTCCTTATATAGGCATATAACTCCTCCCATATTAAGCTCCACCCGCACATTCTCTTAACCAATCAACACAAATAAGAATTAACTTCCTGTTTGACCGCATGGCTTGTCCAGCACAATGGAGGAGGGGGAATACTATATCCTGTATTCTTGCACATGCTCCGTACACTACTGATCGTATCTTGCCTCGTGCAACCAACTGATCGATACGTCAGCATATGCACGTACACATGCCACGTGGTAATCTCGGCCTACTAAATTTATTTTTACCGAGATTCCACCACATTCCCCCCTTTGATGCCTCTTGATATTTTACAATTACTTGAGGCATCACTTAACCTTGGTTTGCATACACCGCAAGTTACCTTGAACCAGACCAGACTTATCTTATGATGTGAATCTTTTAACACTCATCTTCCTGCATTGGTTCTCCCTGATCTAAAGCCTTATACTTATAAATCGCCATTATCTGTGCAGCAGCCTTCCTCTCTGCTATACTTCCTATCAGGCTTTGCACAGACCTAACTACTAGGGGTATAAGACACGGCAGGAGTAGACACAACATTAAAATCAGTAGGACTCCACCTACCACTGCCTTAAGCCCTCCAAACCACTCATACCAGCTACCAAACCAACTACTTGGATTATACCCTTTCCATACCTGAGTAGGCACATGCGCTAGTTTAACCATATGGCTAGTAAGCTCAGCTATTGCTTGCCCTTCGTCATCTATTTGAAGACAGCAATTGCTCAGGTTAAACTTCCCACATACACCTCCCTCTACTGCCAAAAGGTAATCCAAGGCTAATCTATTTTGGTAGACTGCTGTCCTCATCCTGGTGTTATGCTTCGCTAGAAGATTGAGCGCTTGTGATGTCTCATTAGTGATAATCTCAACCACCGCCTGTAATCTTATAATACGGTTGAGCATATAAATAGGGGTTCTGTAACCAAAGGTACCATCCTCAGCCCACGTGGCTGGCCCATAATAATCTATGATACGCTGGGGAGGCCATTCATTATCTTCCCAGGTGCCTATCTCTATGGGTCCCCTTTTCTTCCTATGATTCACATCATACACTTTAACACCTAAAGTCTCACCTGTTTCAATCGGTAACAAGAAGAAGGATGGTTTGAGCATACCCAACACACATGCCCCTTCCCAGTCCTGTGGCAACTCCGAATAGGCTTTCTTACCACAGATCCAGTACAAATTTGCTGGGGCTCTCCAGGTAGATGTGATGGATAAATCAAACCACACATTCTTTAAATTGGCGTATCTAGCAAACGGGTTTGATGGTTCTGAGACATTTGAAGCCGACCACCAAGTTGTATTCTTTGTATCATCATCATAAGCTTTTTGCCCTAGACAAGTTAATTCTCCTACAGAAGTATTATACATTATTCCTTTCCTTGCTATGCAAACATAACCTATGATGGAGGTCTTTAATCTCCACTCAGATTTACCTCTAACACTCATATGATAATCGGCTTGTGTAGATATTAGTTGGTCAACTGCCTCAGAACCGGACATTACCTCCTTTGCTTCCCAAGGCCATTGGTCGCCCATGTTAGTACCTCCACACACATAGCAGTTGGTAACATTAAGACTACCGGCAATACTTTCAGCTAAATCGATGAACAGGTTTTTAGCATTATGGGGGATCTTATTATCTATACTCATCTCTTCATAAAAGGAATGGTATACTTGATGAGTTTGGGAGGATACCGTATCAGTCTCTATCCCTATAAACAATAATGTCCCAGGATCTAAACCCGTCCCGTATATCTGAAACCCAAATAAATTGCCATATTTGTCTAAGAACTTATCGGGGTTATTTATAAGTATATGGATGGGATTACATTCCATAGACTTACAATATGGGCTAGTCGGCAACTTAGTCACTATCATGTCTTTATCTACTGTCTGTCCCCAAGTCGCCCACCCCACACAAGACCAATATGGGCAAAAGTTATAGTCTTTATTTGGGCATCTAGGACTTACATATTTATTTTTACTACTGGGACAAATATATTTATCATTAGACCCATACGTCCTCTCCCATCTAAGATCCCCACATACATTCCACGGCTTTCTACCACTCGATATCGCTTTACACGCATCAAATAGCAGAACACCCGAAGAATGTACGGATTCTAACACCGTCTTATTAATTAGGGTCCCCTGAGGATCTCCATTCCTGAGAGTCAACCAAATTGTACGAGGTTGATACTCCGGACTGAAGCACTTAGGTTCTCCTACTCCTAAATGGCACACACTATAGTCTATATTTAAGTATCTACATCTCGATACATCTCCTTTACACTCGTATTGTGAATGCCAAATTAGGGTTTGGGAAATATGGTTACCTGTTCTCGTAGTCTTAATGCATACCTCACAGCTAGGAGTGTCGGTACCTCTACCTTCCTGAATATAAAAACACATATAAATAAACACTATCAAAAGCACATCTTTCGCCGTCATCCTCAGTCTTCGTCCGTGCGATGGCGCCTCAGCTTCCAGGCTGTGAGGGCTGCAGGGAATGGAGTTCTGCTCGTCTTCACAGGTGTCCCTTCGAGACTTTCCTGGCTTATACACTATGTGTTGGTAAGCGGACAGGCTTTATTATGGCCTTCTCACTCACGCACCAAATCCCAAAAATAATAAAATTTGTAATCCACAATAGTTCCTCGTTACTCCGACTGAGTAGTGCGTTTTAACCGGATCTTGCAGGGATTCTCTGGATCTGCTGTAACTTGCCAAGAATCGACTGCTGCTGGCTTAACCCTGGAGTGATGTATCCACGGAGTCACTTCGGCTACTTTTATCGCTGTAGGGGTAGACAAAAGAACAACATAAGGACCTCTCCACTTGGGCCCTAACGGTACATTATTCCACTCTTTAATCCACACTTGACCTCCTGGATGATAACTATGAACAGGGGGATAAATATTCACAGGTAATCTATCTTGTACCCATTTCTGTACCTCCTCCATAGTCTTACCCAACTCTACAACCTGCTGCCGAGTAATTCCTTCTCCCAACTGACTCAAATCCCCCCTTAAGTTACCAAGTACGGGAGGTGGTCGCCCATACATGATTTCAAAAGGAGAGAGGCCCATCCTTCTGGTAGGGGTGCTGCGGATTCGCAATAGAGCTATGGGTAAGAGAACGTTCCACTTAAGTTGGGTTTCCTGACACATTTTAGCCAACTGGTTCTTTATAGTTCTATTCATTCTCTCTACCTTACCAGAACTCTGGGGTCTATATGCAGTATGAAGCCTCCACTTTATACCAAGCATATGAGTCAGTTGTTGTAGGCACTGATGAACAAAAGCTGGACCATTGTCCGATCCTATAGAACAGGGTAGTCCATATCGGGGTATTATTTCTCGTAGCAGGAATCTTACAACTTCTCCTGCTTTCTCTGTACGAGTAGGACATGCTTCTACCCAGCCTGAATAGGTGCACACAATTACCAGCAGGTAACGATGTCCACCCGATTTAGGCATCACTGTAAAGTCTATTTGTAGATCGGACATGGGGAGTCCCCCCATAAACTGGACTCCTGGTGGCTTTACTGGTCCTTGTCTTGCATTATTTTTAGCACACGTTACACATCTTCGTACAATGGCCTGAGTCAAGTTGGACAATCTTGGTATGTAGAAATGTTTTGTGAGAGATTCTTCAGTACTGTCTCTCCCAGAATGTGTCCCGTTGTGATAATTTTGGACAATTTCTACCGCTAGTGATGCTGGTATGACTATTCTTCCATCTTCTAGCTGATACCACTTGTTCTCCAGATACTTTCCCGGTTCAGTCTTTAACCACTCCTCTTCTTGAGCTGTATAAACTGGAGTCCATTGGGACAGTGGAGTTGGTATAAGAGCAGCTATATGCCCCACATACTCCTGTCTTCCTGATTCAGCAGCACGCTTAGCTGCACTATCTGCCATCCGATTTCCCTTGGTTACATCACCATCTCCTCTCAGATGCGCTCGACAATGTATGATACCGACTTCTTTCGGCTCCCACACTGCTTCCAATAGTTGTAGGATTTCAGCTGCATACTTGATTTCTTTGCCTTCTGAATTCAGTAGTCCTCTTTATTTATACAAAGCTCCGTGGGCATGAGTGGTCAAAAACGCATACTTAGAGTCCGTATAGATATTCACTCTTAAACCTTCAGCCAATTGTAACGCTCGTGTTAGTGCTATTAATTCTGCCTTTTGTGCTGATGTTCCTTTCGCCAGTGGCCGAGCTTCTATCACCTTGTCTATTGTTGTTACTGCATATCCTGCATAGCGGATCCCTTCTTTCACATAACTACTGCCGTCAGTATAATATTGAACATCGGGGTTCTGGATGGGAAAATCACGAAGATCTGGTCTACTTGAGAATACTTCATCCATTACTTCCAAACAATCATGTTGACTTTCAGTAGGTTGTGGCAAAAGGGTAGCTGGATTTAAGGTGTTTACAGTCTCTAAATGCACTCTTGGGTTTTCACACAACATTGCTTGATACTTGGTCATACGGCTGTTACTAAACCAATGATTTCCTTTGTAATCCAACAACGTCTGTACTGCATGTGGGACTCGTACATAAAGTTCTTGACCCAGAGTGAGTTTATCGGCTTCAGCTACTAGCAGGGCGGCTGCAGCTACGGCTCTTAGACAAGGTGGAAGTCCGCTGGCCACTGCATCCAGTTGCTTAGACATATAGGCAACAGGTCTTTGCCATGATCCCAAGTACTGTGTCAATACTCCCACAGCCATTCTTCTTTGCTCGTGTACATATAAGTAGAATGGTCGTGTGTGATCAGGTAGACCTAATGCTGGGGCACTCATCAAAGCCTTCTTCACATCTTCAAATGCCGTTTGCTGTTCTTGGGTCCATAAGAAGGGGTCGTGCTCTGTACCTTTGATAGCTGCGTACAGAGGTTTTGCTAGCATCGCATAGCTGGGAATCCATATCCTACAGAAGCCTGCTGCCCCCAAGAATTCTCGCACTTGTCTTCTATTCTTGGGTATTGGTATTTGGCAGACAGCTTCTTTTCTCTCAGGCCCCATAATTCTTTGACCTTCAGAGATATGGAATCCCAGATACTTGACAGTTGGCAAACACAACTGAGCCTTCTTTCTAGACACCTTGTATCCTGCCTTCCAGAGAATGTGCAGTAGATCGTGCGTTGCTTGCTGACAGATTTCTTTTGTAACTGCTGCTATCAACAAGTCATCTACATATTGTAACAAGACACACTCTCCTGGGATGGACTCGAAATCCAGTAGATCTTGACTTAGGGCTGAACCAAATAGGGTAGGTGAATTTTTAAACCCTTGGGGTAGTCTTGTCCAAGTCATTTGGCGTTTTGAGCCCGTTACAGCGTTCTCCCATTGGAAAGCGAAAATACATTGACTTTCTGCGGCAATTCAGAGGCAAAAGAAGGCATCTTTGAGATCTAAGACTGTGAAGTAAGTAGCCCCGCCCGGAATTAAAGCAAGCAGGTTATATGGATTGGGTACAACTGGATGTATACTAACAACCGCATCATTGACTGCTCTCAAGTCCTGCACAGGTCGATACTCATCTGTACCGGGCTTTTGAACAGGCAGCAATGGGGTGTTCCAGGGGGAAGTACAGAATTTTAGGATACCATACCGTATGAACTTATCCAGATAGGATTGGATGTTCTTCTTAGCCTTCTGCGGGATGTGGTATTGTCTTAGGCTCACTGGATAAACCCCAAGTTTTAGTTCAATTTTTATAGGTGGAATATTGCGGGCCAGTCCTGGTGGGTTGTTCTCTGCCCAAACTCCTGGTATGTTAAATAATGTCTCATCACTCCTAGGGTTTTGGCTAGTCAACGCTGTATAAAGTCGCCACTCTTCTTCCTTTGGTACAGATAATGTCATGATACCTGAAGGTCCATTAAACTTTAAAGATGTTGTTCCATTTGGTAGGAACGTAATCTGCGCTTGTAATTTTGATAGCATATCACGTCCCAGCAATTGGACTGGACATTCAGGCATATAAAGGAATTGATGTTTTATTACGTGGCCTCCCAATGTACAGAGTCGACTTTTAAGAACCGGTTTTTCAGCACTTCTTCCAGTTGCTCCTATCACAGTAATAGTCCTTCCAGATGGAGGAGCAACTAGATTAGTCACCACTGAATGTTCAGCACCAGTGTCGATCATGAACGCACTCCTTTTTCCCCCTATTGATACATCGACCATAGGCTCCGCTCGACCAAGGGGGATGGAGCCCGGTCGGTATCAATAGTCCTCCATGACCGTGTCAGCCAATCCTATGAAGCCCCTACCTTCTCTATCGCGGGACCTTTGCGCTGCAATATACCTGTCTTCCCTAACACTTCCTCTGTTCCCATTACTCCCTCTATAACCATTACTCCCTCCGGGGCCTCCTCTACCTCTCGCTCTGCCTCTAAAGTTTCCGTAGCCTGCCCTGGGTAGGTCTCTCTCGTACTGCTCTCTTTGCGGACATTCGTTCCTCCAATGCCCTTCTTCCTTGCAATACGCGCACTGATTCCTACTCAAAGGCTCCCTACTCCATCTACTATCGCCTCTATCTGGGCCCCGTCTATCTACGCCTGCGATCGCTACCGCTAGCATATCAGCCTTTTTACGCATCTTGCGCTCTTCCTCCCTCTTGCTTTCTGTTTCCCTATTCATATAAACCTTATTCGCTACCTCCATTAGTTGGGTGATTGACATACCTGCAAACCCTTCTAACTTTTGTAGCTTGCGCTTAATATCTCCGTAAGCTTGGCTGACAAAGGCGGAGTTCACCATTCGGGAATTATCTGCGTCTTCCGGATTAAAGGGGGTATACAAGCGGTATGCCTCCAATAATCGGTCATAAAAGACACTGGGCGCTTCATCGCTTTTCTGAATCACCTCAACTGTCTTCGACATGTTAATGGCTTTCTTTCCTCCGGCTTTCATGCCAGCAATTATAGCGTCTCTATAGGCTCTGAGTTGAGCCATATCAGCACCATTTACGTTCCAATCGGGATCGGTGTTGGGATAATGTGTTGCGGCCCATGCTGATGGATTAGCTTGGTTTAAAGTACGGGCTTTATCCTCTAATGCTTTAATGGCTGCTTGATTTATTCTTGTCCTTTCCTCATTGTTAAATAAAGTCATTAATAACTGCTGGCAATCAGCCCATGTCGGGTTATGTGTCTGTACTATTGAGGTGAACAGATCAGTCATAGCTTGTGGTTTCTCGGTATACGAGGAATTGTGGGTCTTCCAGTTTAAAAGATCGGTTGTGGTAAATGGGACATATACGAAGACAGGGTCAGCGTGTGCCATTTGACCTGCGGCATCGATATAGGCTGACCCGGGATTCAGACGAAGAGGCATCTGATAGTGGGCACCGGTCAACTGTCGGGTCTGTATGGGGCTACGTGGAGGGGCGTCAGTCATGGGTTCCAGTCGGGGAGAAATAGGGTATGGGGATGTGGGAGCTTGGTTTTGGGAAAAGGTGGTAAATAAAACACTCCGAGTCGAGCTAGATGAAGCTTGACCGGAAGTCTGAAGTGGCGCCAAATCAGGATATTCGTTTTTAATGGGGGTTGGTTCTGATTCCGGAAGGGGAGATTTAGTACGAGGGGGGGTGGATCCTGTACTGGAGGAGGAAGCGGAAGTGGATGGGGGTAATGAGGGGAGGGCTGCAGGTCTTCCTGCATTTGCGTCACTTCCTCTTAACGGAAAGTAAGGGGGCGGCATAGGGATCTCGGACTCAGGGGGCGTGTCCAAAATGGGCCTAACACCAGTCCTAGTGGACGAACAAGTCCTAGCTACCATGAGGCGACACTGCTCCTCGTGGCATGTCCGGAGCCATTTTGGCGAGTCATTTACGGCCTGTCTCCAACAATCAACATAAGGAAACTGGCCGTAAAGTTCAGGCCTACCCGATACAGCCACGTGTAAGCGCTGTACCAGAGTTGGATCCAAACTGCCACGTGGCGGCCATGCCGCAACCAAAGTAGGCCACTCCCTAGTACACAAAGTGACCAAACGTACAGGAGACATTTTAACCCCAAAATCACAAGTTTTGAATCCCTTTTTAAAATTCTTCACCATACAACCTAAGGGATCCGGGATCGTTGACTGCGACGCACCCATACTTAACAATGGAACGTCGTCGACAACGAATACTATACACGCGTACTTATTCAACAGTCACACCCGTTTCCTCTGGCAACAGCACCACGTGGTACGGTTACCAAGTGAAACGTACACAATAACAATAAACACTCAGGGAATTCCCGTACACACACAGCTGCTACACCAGTCACTATATAATCAATATTATGCCCTTTGGCGTAACTATACAGTCACCCACGCTATAATTCTCTATATACGAATTACCCGTCTATAACACACCCCAGTAACATCGTCTTTTACAAATAGCGGTTACAGTACGGTTAGCATAGGTCAAAGCACAAGTTAAGGTCACAATACAATTATTAGTGGTTATGGTGTTAAACATGCAATGGACGACAATGATTAGTACTTATATACAGTGTCAGTAAATATACAGGGTTATGGTACCGTGCACTATGATACAGCAACACACTATTAACACTCTCGCTAGACGGCTGAGCTCGCGCTATCTAACAAGATATACACTTTACTAAACAATCGTGAACACATTTACAATTCCCAACTAAACTATTGGCCAGTACCTTGATGGACTACCTAAAACTATATACACCCGTTTTGGTTAGCCACACTGCCCAATCACCACATATAGCGAGCTAGAGAACCGAATTTACACAGGCGCCTCTTAGTCGCACTATCAAAAGTCTAGTGGGTTCCAAATTTACACGCCTTCCCACTTAGCCCAGATAGGTTGAGAGCTAGCGAACCGAATTTACACAGGCGCCGCTTAGTCTCCCGGTCCCTCCGACCTAGCGAACGTAATATACACCCTAGAATGCTAGTCTAGACAAGACACCGGTGTCCGGCTAGGGCTATTTACACCAGGACCCCGCCTGACTAACAAAATCAAACGGTCTGACTAAAGAGCGTTCGATCGAGCGGTGCGCCTTCGCTCCTTCCCTCCGACAGAGGGGGCAGATACACAGATTCAAAACCCCTTTGGGCCTACCGCACAATCGGTATACCCCTAGTGGGTCCTGCCGTCTAAAACAGCAGTTGTCTTACCTCCTCGTTCCTGAACCTGAGTTCACACTCATCGACGGGGACACCCCAGCACTTCTCACGTAGAGGCCGATGATCTCCTGGACAACAGACCAGTGGCGCCGAGACGAAGGGAGGTCCACGCAGAAGTTCAGGGGTGCAGCCGTAGAGAACGTGGGCAAAGATAGACCGTCTCACGCCTCTGCCTCTCAGCTACCGTTGAACGATGAGCTTCCCGGCCAATGCACCAAATGATACCGGAGAAACTGACGGAAGCCAAGCACAGAGAGATGGACACAGGTTTCTTCAGGAAGGAAGAGATTCTTTATTGGATCACCGATCGGGACTCAGAGGGACTAACGTCACCAAAATACAGCAAGTTCTGAGCCCCGGACAATAGTGCAGGCTCCTTATATAGGCATATAACTCCTCCCATATTAAGCTCCACCCGCACATTCTCTTAACCAATCAACACAAATAAGAATTAACTTCCTGTTTGACCGCATGGCTTGTCCAGCACAATGGAGGAGGGGGAATACTATATCCTGTATTCTTGCACATGCTCCGTACACTACTGATCGTATCTTGCCTCGTGCAACCAACTGATCGATACGTCAGCATATGCACGTACACATGCCACGTGGTAATCTCGGCCTACTAAATTTATTTTTACCGAGATTCCACCACACTACAATGAGAAAGATTATTCAAAAGTGGAAAACATTCATTGTTGCCAAACTTCCCAGGAGGGGACATCCCAGCAAATTCATGTCATACTCAGAGAAATTGCAGAAAAAGCAGGAGTTACATCTCAGACTCTACAGTGCTGACAGCTGATTGACACGATAAATTCCACACTTTTATTTACATTGATGTAAAAATCTATAAATTTGTTATCACAACTTGTGATTAGATGTTTATGGTGATTAAAAGTAAAATTTGCAGACCAGGACAGGTACATGTTAATAATATGTTAGGTGATTTCTCTGATTACCTGTATAGCGCTCTAATTACCCGTATAGTGCTCTGATTACCTGTATAGCTCTCTGATTACCTGTATAGCGCTCTAATTACCCGTATAGTGCTCTGATTATCTGTATAGCGCTCTAATTACCCGTATAGTGCTCTGATTACCTGTATAGCGCTCTAATTACCCGTATAGTGCTCTGATTACCTGTATAGCGCTCTAATTACCCGTATAGTGCTCTGATTACCTGTATAGCGCTCTAATTACCCGTATAGTGCTCTGATTACCTGTATAGCGCTCTAATTACCCGTATAGTGCTCTGATTACCTGTATAGCGCTCTAATTACCCGTATAGTGCTCTGATTACCTGTATAGCGCTCTAATTACCCGTATAGTGCTCTGATTACCTGTATATCTCCCTGATTACCTGTATAATTATTTGATTTCCTGTATAGAGCTCTAATTACCGATATATCTCTCTGATTACCTGTATAGCACTCCAATTACCCGTATAGTGCTCTGATTACCTGTATATCTCCCTGATTACCTGTATAGCATTATGATTACCTGTATAGCTCTCTGATTACCTATATAATTATTTGATTACCTGTATATCTCCCTGATTACCTGTATAATTATTTGATTTCCTGTATAATTATTTGATTACCTGTATAGAGCTCTAATTACTGATATATCTCTCTGATTACCTGTATAGCACTATGATTACCTGTATAGCGCTCTAATTACCTGTATATCTCCCTGATTACCTGTATAATTATTTGATTTCCTGTATAGAGCTCTAATTACCGATATATCTCTCTGATTACCTGTATAGCACTATGATTACCTGTATATCTCTCTGATTACCTGCATATCTCTCTGATTACCTGTATAGCACTCTGATTACCTTATATCTCTCTGATTACCTGTAAAGTTCTTTGATTACCTGTATATCTCTCTGATTACTTGTATATCTCTGTTTACCTGTATAGTTCTTTGATTACCTGTATATCTCTGTTTACCTATATAGTTCTCTGATTACCTGTATAGTGCTCTGATTACCTGTATAGTTCTTTGATTGCCTGTATAGCTCTCTGATTACCTGTATATCTCTCTGATTACCTGTACAGTGTTCTGATTACCTGTATATCTCTCTGATTACCTGTATAGTGCTTTGATTACCTGTATAGCCCTCTGATTACTTGTATATCTCTGTTTACCTGTATAGTTCTTTGATTACCTGTATATCTCTCTGATTACCTGTACAGTGTTCTGATTACCTGTATATCTCTCTGATTACCTGTATAGTGCTTTGATTACCTGTATAGCCCTCTGATTACTTGTATATCTCTGTTTACCTGTATAGTGCTCTGATTACCTGTATAGCTCTCTGATTACCTGTATAGTGCTCTGATTATCTGTATAGTTCTTTGATTACCTGTATAGCTCTCTGATTACCTGTATATCTCTCTTATTACCTGTATAGGTCTCTGATTACCTGTATAGGTCTCTGATTACCTGTGTGGTGCTCTGATTACCTGTATGGTGCTCTGATTACCTGTATAGCTCTCTGATTACCTGTATAGCAATCTGATTACCTGTATGGTGCTCTGATTACCTGTATAGGTCTCTGATTACCTGTGTGGTGCTCTGATTACCTGTATGGTGCTCTGATTACCTGTATAGCTCTCTGATTACCTGTATAGCAATCTGATTACCTGTATGGTGCTCTGATTACCTGTATAGGTCTCTGATTACCTGTAAAGCGCTGTCTTTTTCCACCACTGACACCAGTGAAGAGTTCCACGATTTACAAATATTAATACTTTCATTAAATGTTTTATTCTCTTTTGAAAAATAATAGCATTTCCCATCCAGGAGAATCCAGGTCTGGACCCCGTCTGAAGGACAAGCTGAAACAGGAAATGTTTATTAAGGTGAAATCAGTCAGAATATTTTAACCCTTTAGTAACCAAGCTGTTCTGAGTTTACATGTGTTCACGACTGAGGGCTTTCTGATACTTTAGCAATGTGTTTGTTCCACGATATTTCTGTTTACAGCATCGCTGTCATGGCCGTATGTGAGGTTTTTTTTTAACCCCCCTACCGACACCTCTACATCGCTCCCCTAGTCCCCTCCTAGCCTGGCTGTAGATGACACTTTGTTTGGTGTAATTGGGATGGAATTGTGGAGGTAGCTGTACATGTCTGTGGGCTTTCTGTACACAGATGAATGAAGAATGCCATTGGTGACAGTTATTGTGCAGTCAAAGAAACTCACACTATGAATTGAGAAGTACATTTTTATTTATTTTTTAAATTCCAGATTTAATTTTTTTTATTATTTTTATATTATTCTCATGCATAGTTTGAGTATCAGAGATTGATTACTCTATAAAACAGTTATTCTAAGTACAATTCTCCAACTATACAGAACCAAGCTGCCTAAACAATTCATACTTTATGCAACTAGATATTTATGTAAAAAAAATCCTCTCTATATAAGTTCTGTGGCATCTTACAAATCGTAAAAAATACAACAAGACAAGACATGGTCTGCCCGACCTGTCAAAGTCCCCCCCCCCCCCCCCCTACCATATGGATCTAAGTTAAAAAAGAAAAATAGAATGAAAGAAAAGTCAGATAATATAGCACTTAAGATCTGAATTTTACCAAGGCTCCCAAATTTTTATATATGAACCAAAGCTTTGAAGAGCCGAAAATTAGCTTTTCTCCATACCGCATTGAAAATGTACTTGATTTAAAATAGCTAT
Source organism: Pelobates fuscus (assembly GCF_036172605.1). Classification (NCBI taxonomy): domain Eukaryota; kingdom Metazoa; phylum Chordata; class Amphibia; order Anura; family Pelobatidae; genus Pelobates; species Pelobates fuscus. Next base: position 4,412,577 of record NC_086321.1, on the reverse strand, counting down.
CAGTGAAATTTCCTGTTTTTTATTCCACATTCTTGATATTACTAACTTTGTGGCCATAAAGTTCTAGATAGTCAAGGTTTGCCTCACTTATTTATACCATCCAGATTTAATGTAATAAAGCTTTTTCTGGAGATGGTGTGAGTTTAATCTTTAAAATATCTGAGATTATTAGAAAACCCTTAGACCAGGGGTAGGCAACCTTTTAGCAGCGCTGTGCCCATATAGGATTGTGATGTCCCGTAGCGTGCCGATTCTATTTTTTTTTAAATTGAGGTGTGTATGTATTCTGCTTGTGTTATTTATACTGTAATTGCTTTGTATCTTTGTATTTGTACGTATATGAGCTATTATATTGTATATGTTCATGAGTAGTTTGTGGTATCGTGTATGATACCTATGAATGTGGGCTGTGTATTGGGGCTGCTTGTGGAATTGTGTGTGTGGATGGATATGTCACATTGTGTGTTTGGTAGTGTGTGTATGTGTGGGGCTGTTTGGGGTATTGCATGTGAGAGGCTGCATGTGGGGTTGTGTGCATGTATGTGGATTGTTAGTAGTGCTACGTTTGTGCGGATTGTGTGTATGTTTATTTTTTGGGCTGTTCATGTTATTTGTATGAGGGGAGGGTTATTGTGCATTTCTGTGTATATCTAGCAGTATGGGTGGCTTCCCTAGGTTCCAGTGGAGACCAGGCTGGCCAGGTACAGGTGAAGGGCAGGAGATGCAATATCCGCTGTGGGCTGCTCTACCACAGTGTGGATTCCCATTCACAAGTTCTGGGAGGAAGTGACCTGAGATCACTTACTCTATGTGCTGCAATGCATAAATTGAGGATTGTCCTTCACCACCTTTTCGTATTAGCAGATATCTGAAGTTTCACTGGGACTCCTGATAGGCCAAAGCCTGGCTCTAGCAGCCTTGAGTGCCGTGCAAAGACACCTTGAGTGCCGTACACGGCACTAGTGCCGTAGGTTGCCTACCTCTGCGTTAGACCATGTATTATGGACTAGTCTACAAGACCACCAAACATGTTCAAATGTTCTTCCCCTTAGGCCACATCTCCAACACAGGGCACTGTGATTAGAATTAATTTTATGCATTCTAGTGGGGACTAAATGCCATCTATGCATTAATTTAAAGTGTAATTCTTGGATATTTAAACAAGAGGTAGCTCTCCCAACTTGTAGCCAGATACTACTCCATGCCATGCTATCTATCACTGTGCCACTGTGCCAATGTTTTCCTTTTCAGGGATTTAAAAAAACATTGAACCTTTGTAAAGATATTTTTATTTGAATAAGCTGCAAAAAGATTCTCTAACAGTTTCATGACATTAGGATCTAAAGTAGTTAGGAGATGCCCGTTGTGACGGACCGCCTGGCACCCCGACTGGGTACCTCCATCAGTCGCTGCTTCCTAGTACTTGCGAGCACCATAAGCACTGTATTGGAATACCATAACCACCATAAACCCCATGAACTGCTGCAGCTTGGTTGGTGTTTCGCTGTCCTCCACCCATCCTGGACCCAAGACCAGGATCCAGCTTCCAGTGCGTGAACCTCTTCTATTACAGAGAGCGTAGCAGGAACAGTTCTTATAAGAGGTAGTGATTATACTCAGGGGAGTATTGTGATATAGCAATCCCCAGAGTGTATGTAGTTCTCCAATCCCCCAAACATTAGCCAAGACTGGTGATGTACCGAACTGTTCGCTGGCGAATAGTTCCCAGCGAACATAGCGTGTTCGCGTTCACCACGGCAGGCGAACACATGCGCGGTTCGATCCGCCCCCTTATCATCATTATTGAGCAAACTTTGACCCTGTGCCTCACGGTCAGCAGACACATTCCAGCAAATTAGCAGCACTCCCTCCCTTCCACACCCTCCCACCTCCTGTACAGCATCCATTTTAGATTCATTCTGAAGCTGCATTCTTAGATAGAGGAGGGAAAGTTTAGCTGCTGCTGATTAGATAGGGAAATTGATAGCTAGGCTAGGGTATTCAGTGTCCACTACAGTCCTGAAGGACTCATCTGATCTCTGCTGTAAGGACAGCACCCATCTAGAACATCAGTCTGTTTTTTTTTTCTTCTGTGTAATGTAATTGCAGTTGCCTGCCTGCCAGCTTCTGTGTCAGGCTCACAGTGGATACTGTGCCCACTTGCCCAGTGCCACCACTCATATCTGGTGTCACAATAGCTCAAGCTTAACATTTATAAACAATTTTTTTTCACTGTAATAGCAGTTAGTTGTCTGCCAGTTTCTGTGTCAGGCTCACAGTGGATACTGTGCCCACTTGCCCAGTGCCACCACTCATATCTGGTGTCACAATAGCTTAAGCTTGCATTTAAAATGATCCTGATCTCTCCCCGTCCCTCTTGACTAGTGTCTCTGACTGCCTCTCTGCTGTTTCTAACTGGATGGCTACCCATTTCCTTAAACTAAACTTGACCAAAACTGAAATTCTGGTCTTTCCTCCCTCAAGTGTTGTTACTCCTGTGTCTGTCTCCCTCCAAGTCAATGGTGCTACCATCAGCTCCACCACGCAGGCTCACTGCCTAGGTGTTCTCTTTGACTCCGACCTCTCCTTCAAGCCTCATGTTCACTCTATCGCCAAATCCTGTCATTTCCATCTCAAAAACATTGCGCGCATCCGCCCCTACTTAACGCCAGATGCGACTAAGGTGTTGGTCCATTCCACTGTACTTTCTCGCCTTGACTACTGTAATCCGCTTCTCAGTGGTCTTACGTGCTCCCAACTTGCGCCGTTACAGTCCATAATGAATGCGGCGGCGAGGCTCATCTTCCTGTCCGCCCGCACCTCCCATGCCTCACCCTTCTGTCAGTCCCTACATTGGCTTCCTATAAAATATAGCGCTCAATTTAAAATTCTGGTTCTTGCTTTCAAATGTCTACATAATGCTGCTCCCACCTATCTATCCTCCCTTACACACAAGTATGTCCCGTCTAGGCCCTTACGATCTGCTGAAGACTTACGTCTATCTTCTGTCCGTACTCCCACCTCTGATGCTCGCTGTTACGGACCGTTTCAGCATATGAGGGGTTAAAATCCGTTTAGGCGATAATCCCCTTTTCTCAGAAAGGCACAGCTACTGCAGAACATCAGAACTCACGAACTGGATATAGGTGAATAAGGTAGCACTCCAGCTGGAACCTCACAAATAGCTGCTAGCAGATGAATAGGAAAAGCAGACATCAGCTTACACTCCTAGCAGTCAAATCTCCAACAGCATACAGTGAATCCCCCCAAGAACGAGACAAGGCTCCGTGTTGAAGGTCAAGCAGTGGTCTGTTTATTCAGGGCTACCTGCCCCTGTATTTATGCAGGTCTCCCACCTGGTGGACACTCCCCTAGGGGACCAGATGGAAGACTGAAACAGCAGACAGACATGTATCATTTTCGTACACACAGCCACAATACTTTCCCACCATGCATCTTGGTTTCCTCCTCCCTGCCCTGGAGATAATTAATGAAGTAATTCAATTATCTCCTAAGACAAAGGCCAGACTCCATTATGCACATGGTGACACAGAAACAGACTATCACTTTAAAATACATACAGACACATTTTATACATTAAACACAGACATGTAACATATCCCCAGATAGCTCAGGTCTGGGTGCACATTATTAGGAGAATGGCACCCAGACCACCCGAATACATTTTAATTGCCATGGAGCCAAAGTCTTTAATTATACGAACAGGCTCCATGGCATTGCTATCTGGGTTACTACAGTTCACATAAAACAAACTACCGAATTTCCCTGCATTCACCAAATTCATACGAATGAGAACCAGGGGCTGGAGGTTCAGCGGTACCTGCACGTAAAAGTGTCCGATTTTGGTGCATGAAAGCCGGGCAGAAAAGTGCTAGCTGCCCGGGGAGCTCCAGAACAGCGCCACCTAGCGGCCGCTAAGTGTAACAGCGGCCACACAGTTAACAGGCAATTAAGCTGTGGTTAACCGCAACTTCAGGGAGGTAAATTGGCAGCACACTCCAGCTTCTGGGTGGCCAATTAACAACGCCGGTCGGCTTCCCACGGCTCTGGGGAGGTTGGTGAACGGCTGTTTGTTCGGTAGATGAAATCTACCGAACTGCTGTGCAGAAAGGGAGAAATAAATCCTTCTGCACAGTAAAATTAACCCTTTAGCTGCCGGTCCATAATCCAAAGGCAGCAGGCGGGCAACCAGGCTCCTCCAATACAATGTGGCGAGATTGGTTTCGTCACATCTCTCCCCCTTTCCAAAAAGACTAACAGGGTACCTGACCTCCTGCCGGTCAGTGCCCTTGTTAGTCCAGCAGCCCACCCACAAAGCAGAAAAAACAGTACAGCCCACCCACAATAAATGGTTACTACACCTGGGTAGAGGAGAATCTTGTCCATGTCCAGGTGCCTCACCACAGCTGTGTGGGGGACCGGTAGGCTGCCTTGGTGGGTTGCTGAGTGGGCAGAGACCAGCGGTACTCTGTCCTGTTGCCAGTACTACCACCGGAGTAGTCTGGTTGGAGCCTGGTTGCTGGAGACGGACTGTCTCCCCCTTGGATACACAGCTCTGTCGTGGGGGGGTAGGACCGACCGTCCCTACCCCCTGTGAGGTGAGTGCAGAGACCACGGTCCCATCTGCACCGGTGGGGGGTTTACAGTCTCCCCCTGGTACATTAAGCTGCCGCTGGGGAGAGGGGGTAACAAGCTCCTCTCCCGATAGAACACTCTGCCCATTAATGATCCGCCGCTGGGGAGAGGTGGTAACAAGCTCCTCTCCCATACATACTTTTAGTTTTTGCTTAGGGAGACCGACTGTCTCTCCTCCCAATACAGAGTCCTGCTGCTGGGGAAAGGAGACAGGGCTCTCTATTCCCTGCTGGATACTCTGCCGCTGGAGAATGGAGACTGGGCTCCCAATTCCCGGCACATCACACTGCCGCTGGGGAATGGAGACTGGGCTCCCAATTCCCGAAAAATCACGCTGCCGCTGGGGAGGGAGGACGCTGCTCTCCTCTCCCTGTACTTCACATTGCCCTCCTGGCATATCACTCTGCTGCTGGGGGGCAGGAACAACTACCTCTGCCCCCTGTAACTCAGCCTGCCGCTTGGGAGGGAGGAGGCTGCTCTCCTCTCCCTGCACTTCACATTGCCCTCCTGGCATATCACTCTGCTGCTGGGGGGCAGGAACAACTACCTCTGCCCCCTGTAACTCAGCCTGCCGCTGGGGAGGGAGGAGGCTGCTCTCCTCTCCCTGCACTTCACATTGCCCTCCTGGCATATCACTCTGCTGCTGGGGGGTAGGACCAACTACCTCTGCCCCCTGTAACTCAGCCTGCCGCTGGGGAATGGAGACTGGGCTCCCAATTCCCTGCAGGACCGGTGGAGAGACCTCGGTCCCATCTCTACCGGCCACCTGGGGTTCTTCCCAGTAAATCTCCACAATATCTTCCCAGCGGAAGGGGTCTGGATCTGGGTCTGTCACCTTACTCTCCTGCTGAGCCTTCCCAATGAAGTGGAAGAGATCTTGGTAGTTTTGCTCCAGTTCCCACTCCAGGGTTGCTAGGTGAGCCAGGTCTTGCTCTACCTCATGGGGGTCATCCCACTCATGCCTAGCCTCCCTCTCATAGAAAATGTCCTGCAATCTGGTTTGCGCAGGGCTCCCGAAGCCAGGCTCTGCAAAGGACTCCCATAACAAGCCAGGACCATCAAACTCCTCTCCCTCTGGCTTGTCATGTTCGGCTGTCCAGGGTATATACTGTGCTATAAACCACCAGAGCGCCTGGTAGGCATCCTCCAGCCATAGCTCCTGCCATACCCGGTGCTCTAGTTCCTTCACCCATCCCTTCAGGGGCTGCTCTCCCAGGAAGGGTATCCGCAGTGCCAGTCGTGTCTGCCATCGCTGCTCTTCACTGGGGAGACTCTTGCCCCGCTGGTACTGTACGTTATCCAGGGCCTGGTACCAGATGCCTTTCCTTATTGCATCCCGGTCATCCATGTCACCCTCATTGTACTCCACTGCTGGTTCCATCCTGGTGCTGTCAGGGTTGCTGTACTCAGACATGCGTTGCCCTCAAATTGTAAATCCAAAGAAATGGTGTTCTGTAGCTGTCCTTCTGGCTGTAGGAACGATCCCGCCGCTTGCCACCATTTGTTACGGACCGTTTCAGCATATGAGGGGTTAAAATCCGTTTAGGCGATAATCCCCTTTTCTCAGAAAGGCACAGCTACTGCAGAACATCAGAACTCACGAACTGGATATAGGTGAATAAGGTAGCACTCCAGCTGGAACCTCACAAATAGCTGCTAGCAGATGAATAGGAAAAGCAGACATCAGCTTACACTCCTAGCAGTCAAATCTCCAACAGCATACAGTGAATCCCCCCAAGAACGAGACAAGGCTCCGTGTTGAAGGTCAAGCAGTGGTCTGTTTATTCAGGGCTACCTGCCCCTGTATTTATGCAGGTCTCCCACCTGGTGGACACTCCCCTAGGGGACCAGATGGAAGACTGAAACAGCAGACAGACATGTATCATTTTCGTACACACAGCCACAATACTTTCCCACCATGCATCTTGGTTTCCTCCTCCCTGCCCTGGAGATAATTAATGAAGTAATTCAATTATCTCCTAAGACAAAGGCCAGACTCCATTATGCACATGGTGACACAGAAACAGACTATCACTTTAAAATACACACAGACACATTTTATACATAAAACACAGACATGTAACATATCCCCAGATAGCTCAGGTCTGGGCGCACATTATTAGGTGAATGGCACCCAGACCACACAAATACATTTTAATTGCCATGGAGCCAAAGTCTTTAATTATACGAACAGGCTCCATGGCAGGCTATCTGGGTTACTACAGTTCACATAAAACAAACTACCGAATTTCCCTGCATTCACCAAATTCATACGAATTAGAACCAGGGGCTGGAGGTTCAGTGGTGCCTGCACGTAAAAGTGTCCGATTTTGGTGCATGAAAGCCGGGCAGAAAAGTGCTGGCTGCCCGGGGAGCTCCAGAACAGCGCCACCTAGCGGCCGCTAAGTGTAACAGCGGCCACACAGTTAACAGGCAATTAACCGCAGCTTCAGGGAGGTAAATGGAGGGCACACTCCAGCTTCTGGGTGGCCAATTAACAACGCTGGCCGGCTTCCCACGGCTCTGGGGAGGTTGGTGAACGGCTGTTTGTTCGGTAGATGAAATCTACCGAACTGCTGTGCAGAAAGGGAGAAATAAATCCTTCTGCACAGTAAAATTAACCCTTTAGCTGCCGGTCCATAATCCAAAGGCAGCAGGCGGGCAACCAGGCTCCTCCAATACAATGTGGTGAGGCAGTTACTTGTCTTCAAGCGGGTGTGTCAGGCCTTCAGCGTGTACTCTGCCAACCTCTGCCACTGCACAGTGCCACTCATATCTGGTCTCACAGTAGCTTGCACGCATAGTACCACTAATCCAAAAAAAAAATGACAGGCAGAGGCAGGCCACCCCGCAGGGGCCATCGTGGTCGTGGTGCTGTGATTCCCTTTGGCCCTAGAATAATGCCCAGTTTTCAGAGGCCACGTACCCTGAACTTGAAAAGTTCTGAGGACATAGTTGACTGGCTAACACAGGACACCCAATCTTCTACAGCTTCCGCTCGGAACCTTGATGCACCATCCTCCTCCAGCTTAGCTTCGGGCACCTCTCAAGATACCACTCACCCGCCTGCCGCCACCACCAACACTAGCACCACAGCCGCTTCACTTGGTATGTCAGAGGAGTTATTCACACATCCGTTTGAAGAAATGAGTGATGCGCAACCATTATTTCCAGAGGATGTAGATAACAGGGATATGTCTCAGGCAGGCAGCATTACACACATGGACGTACGGTGTGATGATGATGATGTTGTACCTGCTGCTGCTTCCTTTGCTGAGTTGTCAGATACAAGTGAAGCGGTTGCGTACATGGATGTCACGTGGGTGCCCGCTCGGCAAGAAGAAGAACAGGACGAAAGTTCAGATGGGGAGACAGAGAGGAGGAGGAGGAGACGAGTTGGAAGCACGGGGAGGTCGTCGCAAGGAGCTAGTGGCACAGTCAGACAGCATGCATCGGCACCCGGGGTCAGCCCGACAGCACGCCAATCAACGCATGCTATGTCCACCACCAGAATGCCGTCATTGCAGAGCTCAGCAGTGTGGCATTTTTTTTTGTGTGTCTGCCTCTGACAACAGCGATGCCATTTGCAACCTGTGCCAAAAGAAACTGAGTCATGGGAAGTCCAACACCCACTTAGGTACAACTGCTTTGCGTAGGCACATGATAGCACATCACAAACGCCTATGGGATCAACACATGAGTACAAGCAGCACGCAAACTCAAAGCCGCCATCCTCCTTCTGGTCCAGCATCTTCAGCCACGTCAATCACTGCTGTCCTCCTTGCCCCCTCTCAACCATCCACCACTCCGTCTCTCGCCTTGAGCAGTTCCCGCCCAGAGTCAGGTGTCTGTCAAGGACATGTTTGAGCATAAGAAGCCAATGTCAGAAAGTCACCCCCTTGCCCAGCGTCTGACAGCTGGCTTGTCCGAACTATTAGCCCGCCAGCTTTTACCATACAAGCTGGTGGAGTCTGAGGCATTCAAAAAAATTGTAGCTATTGGGACACCGCAGTGGAAGGTACCCGGACGAAATTTCTTTTCACAAAAGGCAATCCCCAACCTGTACTCAATTGTGCAAAAGGAAGTAATGGCATGTCTGGCACACAGTGTTGGGGCAAGGGTCCATCTGACCACTGATACCTGGTCTGCAAAGCATGGTCAGGGCAGGTATATCACCTACACTGCGCATTGGGTAAACCTGCTGACGGCTGCCAAGCATGGAATGCGTGGCTCTGCAGAGGAGTTGGTGACACTGCCATGACTTGCAGGCAGGCCTGCTGCCACCTCCTCTACTCCTCCTACTCCATCCTCTTCCATAACCTCCTCGGCTGAGTCCTCTTCTGCTGCTGCGTCTTGCTCCACATCAACGGCATCCCCCCCAGCTCCCCAGGTACTATTCCACATCCCAGATACGGCAGTCTCACGCCGTCTTGGGTTTGACTTGCTTGAAAGCAGAGAGTCACACCGGACAAGCACTCCTGTCCGCCCTGAACGCACAGGTGGAAAAGTGGCTGACTCCGCAGAAGTGGTTTGTGACAACGGAACAAATTTGTTGGCGGCATTAAAGTTGGGCAAGTTGACACATGTGCCATGCATGGCACATGTGTGTAATCTGATCGTACAACGCTTTGTGCATAAGTACACAGGCTTACAGGACATCCTGAAGCAGGCCAGGAAGGTGTGTGGCCATTTCAGGCGTTCCTGCATGGCCATGGCGCACTTTGCAGATATCCAGTGGCGAAACAACATGCCAGTGAGGCCCTTGATTTGCGACAGCCTGACACGTTGGAATTCAACACTCCTAATGTTCGACTGCCTGCTCCAACAAGAAAAAGCCGTTAATGAATATTTGTATGACCGGGGTGCTAGGACAGCCTCTGGGGAGCTGGGAATTTTTTTGCCACGTTACTGGACGCTCATGCGCAATGCCTGTAGGCTCATGCGTCCTTTTGAGGAGGTGACAAACCTAGTCAGTCGCACCGAAGGCACCATCAGCGACATCATACCATTTGTTTTTTTCCTGGAGCGTGCCCTGCAAAGAATGCTGGATCAGGCCGTAGATGAGCGTGAAGAGGAAGAGGAAGAGTTGTGGTCACCATCACCACCAGAAACAGCCTTATCAGCATCGCTTGCTGGACCTGTGGCAACGCTGGAAGAGGATTGTGAGGAAGAGGAGTCAGAGGAGGAATGTGGCTTTGAGGATGAGGAGGAAGACCAACCACAACAGGCATCCCAGGGTGCTCGTTGTCACCTATCTGGTACCCGTGGTGTTGTACGTGGCTGGGGGGAAGAACATACCTTCATTGAGATCACTGAGGAGGAGGAACGGGAAATGAGTATCTCGGCATCCAGCCTTGTGCAAATGGGGTCTTTCATGCTGTCGTGCCTGTTGAGGGACCCTCGTATAAAAAGGCTGAAGGAGAACGACCTGTACTGGGTGTCCAGGCTACTAGACCCCCGGTATAAGCAGAAAGTGGCGGAAATGTTACCGAATTACAACAAGTCGGAAAGGATGCAGCATTTTCAAAATAAATTAAAAAGTATGCTTTACACAGCGTATAAGGGTGATGTCACAGCACAACGGGAATCTAACAGGGGAAGAGGTGAAAGTCAACCTCCTCCTCCAACGACCACGCCGGCAAGGACAGGACGCTTTAAGCCCTTAAGGACCAAACTTCTGGAATAAAAGGGAATCATGACATGTCACACATGTCATGTGTCCTTAAGGGGTTAAAGACGTGTTGTTGATGGAGGACATGCAGAGCTTTTTAAGTCCTACGCATGCCATAGCCCTTCGGGATCCACCCTCAGAGAACGACTCGACCGACAGGTAGCAGACTACCTCGCCTTAACTGCAGATATCGACACTCTGAGGAGCGATGAACCCCTTGACTACTGGGTGTGCAGGCTTGACCTGTGGCCTGAGCTATCCCAATTTGCGATAGAACTTCTGGCCTGCCCCGCTTCAAGTGTCCTGTCAGAAAGGACCTTCAGTGCAGCAGGAGGTATTGTCACTGTGAAAAGAAGTCGCTTAGGTCAAAAAAGTCTAGATTACCTCACCTTTATTAAAATGAATGAGGGATGGATCCCGAAGGGAATGACAGTGGGCGATACATTCAACTAAAAAAAGGCCTGATGAGATGAGGTGCCTTGGGCTAAAAATGGTCCACACACTGGTGTATTTTAGCTCTGAATGCCGGTTGACTTGCGTGACTTATCCGCCACCAACTAGGGTTCAAGCCGCAATGTTTTAGAGCACTTTCTGACTGGGAAACAAACATCCTATTTTATGGCCGCTGCTACAGCAGCGGCTGCAACAATACCTAATTTTTCAGGCATGTGTACATGCCTAATTCTTCGGCCCTCTGGTGCTGCACTGTGGCTTCAAAAACCAAACCAAAAAAATGGCACATAACAGGGATTAAACTGATAGGAATAGTACTACTTAACACACCACTCCTATCTGGTGGCACATTAGATTGCACGCGCAGTGCCCCAAATTTGAAGTAGGAGGACCGACCAAGCATCTTTTTCCATCTCCCGGTTCCTAAAATCGATGCCATATACACGTCCCCTGATAGGGCGCCAGCTCGTTATTCTCTTGGGCGCCAGCTCGTTATTCTCTTTTTCACTTCACTAGGGACACGTTACTGCACTATGGGCACTTAGACCCACTCTTTGTCTTGCACACTGTTATTCCTAGCCAGCATCTGTGATGGGAAATCAGACTGTCATCTAAACGTTTAGATTGAGCTTTAGCTTAGAACACCCTTGAAGGTGTTTAAGGAGATTAGGGCTAGTTTAGAGGATTCTTCTTCTGAGTCCTTTGAGTCTTTATAGCCCTTCTACCTATCCAGCATTTCTGGAAACTAGCTAAGAGAAAGGGTGGCTGTGTGTCTGTGATACATTTAACCTTATTGACACTTTATTACTCCGGTCTCCATACTCTCTGCCTATACCCATCTATTTAGAGGGAATTTCCTTGCCCCTGCCAATATTATATAATAGGTAATAGTATTACCATTATTACACAATTAGGTCTCTGAGGACAGGTGTCAATCCATATCTGCCAAGTGACCCTATGTAGGGGGAACAGTCCCTATTCTGCTCTGTGTTAGTGTGTATCAGTGGCTCTGAGGACAGGTGTCAATCCATATCTGCCAAGTGACCCTATGTAGGAGGAACAGTCCCTATTCTACTCTGTGTCAGTGTGTATCAGGGATCCTTAGGAGAGGTGTCAATCCATATCTGCCACATGACCCTATGTAGGGGGAACAGTCTCTATTCTGCTCTGTGTCAGTGTGTATCATGGTCTCTGAGGACAGGTGTCAATCCATATCTGCCAAGTGACCCTATGTAGGGGGAACAGTCTCTATTCTGCTCTGTGTCAGTGTGTACCAGGGATCCTTAGGATAGGTGTCAATCCATATCTGCCAAGTAGGAGGAACAGTCCCTATTCTGCTCTGTGTCAGTGTGTATCAGGGATCCTTAGGACAGGTGTCAATCCATATCTGCCAAGTGACCCTATGTAGGGGGAACAGTCCCTATTCTGCTCTGTGTCAGTGTGTATCAGGGGCTCTGAGGACAGGTGTCAATCCATATCTGCCAAGTGACCCTATGTAGGGGGAACAGTCTCTATTCTGCTCTGTGTCAGTGTGTATCAGGGATCCTTAGGATAGGTGTCAATCCATATCTGCCAAGTGACCCTATGTAGGAGGAACAATCCCTATTCTGCTCTGTGTCAGTGTGTATCAGGGATCCTTAGGACAGGTGTCAATCCATATCTGCCAAGTGACCCTATGTAGGGGGAACAGTCTCTATTCTGCTCTGTGTCAGTGTGTATCAGGGTCTCTGAGGACAGGTGTCAATCCATATGTCAAGGTGTCAATATGTCATATGTCAGGTGTCAATCCATATCCATTGTGATTTAGGAATGTTAGGTGATTTCGGCCCTTTATGGATTAAAACCAGACTCTGCATCAACTGTGTAATTTTCCATGGGAGTTTTGCCATGGATCCCCCTCCAGCATGCCACAGTCCGGGTGTTAGTCCCCTTGAAACAACTTTTCCATCACTTTTGTGGCCAGAAAGAGTCTCTGTGGGTTTTAAAATTTGCCTGCCCATTGAAGTCAATGGCGGTTCTCCCGGTTCGCCCGGTTCACCCGGTTCGCCGGTTCGCGAACGTTTGCGGAAGTTCCTGTTCGCCGTTCGCGAACCGAAAATTTTGTGTTCACGACATTACTATGGGAGACTGTAACAACAGACAGACATGTATCATTTTAGTACATACAGCCACAATACTTTCCCACAATGCATCCTGGCTTCCCTCCCTCTGCCCTGGAGATAATTGAGAAGTAATTTAATCATCTCCCAGGACAGAGGCAAGACTCCATTATGCACGTGGTGAACACAGATACAATATTACTTTAAAATACACAAAGTTACTTTTTGCACATAAAACACAGACATGTAACATATCTCCAGATAGCTCAGGTCTGAGTGCACATTATTAGGTGAATGGCACTCAGACCACACAAATACAGTTTAATTGCCATGGAGCCAAAGTCTTTAATTACACGAATAGGCTCCATGGCATAGCTATCTGGGTTAAAACATTCACATAAAATAAACTATCGAAGTTCCAGGTGTTTAACTAAATTGTCCCGAATAGGAACCAGGGGGCTGGAGGCTCAGCGGTGCCTGCACGTAAAAGAGTCCGCATTTAGTGCATGAAAGCCGGCCAGAAAAGCGTTGGCTGCCCGGAGAGCTCCAAAACACCGCCATCGTGTGGCGGCTATGTGTAACCGCGACCACCCAGTAACAGTCAATTAAGCTGCGGTTAACCGCAGCTACTGGGTGGTCAATTGCCGGCACACGCTTGTTAAGCCGCGGCTAACCGCGGCTTCAGGGAGGTAGATGGAGGGCACACGCCAGCTTCTGGGTGGCCAATTAACGGCGCCGGACGGCTTCCCACGCCTCTGGGGAGGCAGATAAAAGGCTGTTTGTTCGGTAGATAGAATCTACCGAACGGCTGTGCAGAAAGGAAGGAATAAATCTTTCTGCACAGTAAAATTAACTGTTTAACTGCCGGTCCATAATCCAAAGGCAGCAGGCGGGCAACCAGGCTTCTCCAGTTCACAGTGGCGATGTTGGTTTCGCCACAACCACATATTAATAATCAGCACACTTGAAATATGAACATACTCAAAAATGATGCAAATCCTTCCATTAGTTCAAAAGTTAGTCGGAAGTCCTTTGTGACCGACCGCAGGCACATTTTCCTGCCCAAAACAGTTCCACAGATTCAGGCTGTGCGGTCGGTCTATTTCTGCTCTGAAAAGTTACAAAGTCCCATCCGAAGGCGCCGTTCGAATCTTCGAACTCACTTCGACTTTTGTCGAAGTGTCGAAGTGAAACCGGGGTTGTTTCCATGGTGTTCTATTGTCTACCAGAGGTCTGTTTTACACCCAGAAATGACAAAGTCCCGTTCGAACGTGTGTTCGAATCTTCGAACGGGACTTAGTCTCTAGCCGCAGTGTCGAAGGGTAGGGAAAGGTACAGCTCACCGTGTTCGACTGGATTAAAATGGCCGCCGCCACGTGTTCGACTGTAATGGCGGCCACTTCGACAAATTCGGCACTTCGACGGCTTCGGCACTTCGACGGCTTCGGCACTTCGAATGCATTCAAAAATTGGAACACTGCTCCCAAGTATTTAAAGGGCCAGGAACAGCATACAAACATCCATTGGGCCCAAATATACTTCTTGAAGGGTTAATACACCCCAGGGCCATAGTCACAGGGCAGGAGGCTAGCAACCAGGCCTCTCCAGTTCACAGTGGCGAGGTTGGTTCCGCCACATGAGGTTGCTGTGTGTACTGGGTGTGAGAGTGCTGTGTGTGATGGGTGTAAGAGTGCTGTGTGTAATGGGTGTAAGAGTGATGTGTGTGATGGGTGTGAGAGTGCTGTGTGTGATGGGTGTGAGGCGTGAGAGTGCTGTGTGTGATGGGTGTGAGAGTGCTGTGTGTGATGGGTGTGAGAGTGCTGTGTGTGATGGGTGTGAGGCGTGAGAGTGCTGTGTGTGATGGGTGTGAGAGTGCTGTGTGTGATGGGTGTGAGAGTGCTGTATGTGATGGGTGTGAGAGTGCTGTGTGTGATGGGTGTGAGAGTGCTATGTGTGATGGGTGTGAGAGTGCTGTGTGTGATGGGTGTAAGAGTGCTGTATGTGATGGGTGTGAGAGTGCTGTGTGTAATGGGTGTAAGAGTGATGTGTGTGATGGGTGTGAGAGTGCTGTGTGTGATGGGTGTGAGGCGTGAGAGTGCTGTGTGTGATGGGTGTGAGAGTGCTGTGTGTGATGGGTGTGAGAGTGCTGTGTGTAATGGGTGTGAGAGTGCTGTGTGTAATGGGTGTGAGAGTGCTGTGTGTGATGGGTGTAAGAGTGCTGTATGTGATGGGTGTGAGAGTGCTGTGTGTGATGGGTGTGAGGCGTGAGAGTGCTGTGTGTGATGGGTGTGAGAGTGCTGTGTGTGATGGGTGTGAGGCGTGAGAGTGCTGTGTGTGATGGGTGTGAGAGTGCTGTGTGTGATGGGTGTAAGAGTGCTGTATGTGATGGGTGTGAGAGTGCTGTGTGTGATGGGTGTGAGAGTGCTATGTGTGATGGGTGTGAGAGTGCTGTGTGTGATGGGTGTGAGGCGTGAGAGTGCTGTGTGTGATGGGTGTGAGAGTGCTTTGTGTGATGGGTGTAAGAATGTTGTATGTGATGGGTGTGAGAGTGCTGTGTGTGATGGGTGTGAGAGTGCTATGTGTGATGGGTGTGAGAGCGCTGTGTGTGATGGGTTTGAGAGTGCTATGTGTGATGGGTGTGAGAGCGCTATGTGTGATGGGTGTGAGAGTGCTGTATGTGATGGGTATAAGAGTGCTGTGTGTGATGGGTATAAGAGTGCTGTGTGTGATGGGTGTGAGAGTGCTATATGTGATGGGTGTTATTGTGCTGTGTGTGATGGGTGTGAGAGTGATGTGTGTGATGGGTATAAGAGTGCTGTGTGTGATGGGTGTTAGAGTGCTGTGTGTGATGGGTGTGAGAGTGCATTGTGTGATGGGTGTGATTGTGCTGTGTGTGATGGGTGTGATTGTGCTGTGTGTGATGGGTGTGAGAGTGCTGTGTGTGATGGGTATAAGAGTGCTGTGTGTGATGGGTGTGAGAGTGCTGTGTGTGAATGTTAGAATGGATTGTGTGTGTGTGTGTGTTTGTTTGGGGGGGTAAAGAATAAAAATAACTAAACAGGCGTTAAATCCCCCCCTCCCTTCTTACCTTTAGCCTGGGAGGGGGGGACCAGCATGGTGGTACCAAGGAGAGGCAGGGGGGGACCGGCACTCGCAGTCGCACACTATCCCTGGTGGTCCAGTGGTGAGTAAACTCTAGTCTGCGGGCTAGAGTTCACTCTCGCGAGATCCAGTCGTTGCCATGGTAATGCGGCGGATCTCGCGAGAGGAACCCGGCGGAGCTGCAAGATAGAGCTCCGCCGGGTCCTCTCCCACCCTCCCCAGCCACATGTGCCGCATGTCTGTCCAAGGGGGCCGGTGAGGGAGAGATTTGATCTCCCCACCGGCCCTCCATGGCAAACAGGGGGGCCGGCGCTCGGATAGTGCCGGCACTGCTTAGACCGGCAGGGGAGATCCTGGGACCTCCCCTGCCGGCCTCGGCCCATGGCCACCGTGGCCCACCGGGCATTTGCCCGGTGTGCCCGATGGCCAGTTCGGGCCTGTGCCTGGTCACCACAATTCTGCAGCTGACGCACTGTCCTGTTAAAATTTTTAGGTTTTCAGGCAGCTACACCCAACAGCAGAGGAGCTGCCAAACAAGACGCCACTGTTCAAAGACCTCATCCTGGACCAAAATTACTTATGGAGCACTAGCACAAGTTGCACTATCTGCAAACACTAAATGCTCATACAACAGAGCTCTAAAATTATTCAACAAATTTATCGCAGAATACCAAAGCACGTACCAATATATTTTAGATGCTATGGACGGTGGCATTCACCTCTTTTTGCCACCTCAACCTAAAACTCGTCCATAACACCATAAAACTCTATCTAACGGGATACAGCATCATGTAAGCAACACATATCCCAATAATAAAACTTTCATGTCTGCACACCCCATTAAAAACATTCTAAAAGGCATTCAACGCCTAGAAAACCCTAAGCCTACCAAATGACAACCAATCGATGCCTAAAAATCAGGGCACTATCCGATATGATAAATACCAAACCATTTGAAACCCACACGAACAATACTATCAAAACAGCCATATACCTGGCATTTTATGGGTTTTTGCGACCCAACAAACTCACCATAGGTAACAGCAATGACAAGTCAAATATGTTACGCATTTCACATCTAAAGAAAATGGGTGATCACTACACTCTGTCATTACGACATTCCAAAACCAATCAAACGGGTCTACCCCTTGACATTCAATTTTACCCAACCGGTAACAATTAGTGCCCTGTACAACTATTTGACAAATTCATGTCATCCTTGGCAGAACTACCCAAACACACTCCCCTCTTTGTCGTACACGGCCACCCACTAACTACCTCTAAATTCATCAAATACGTAAGGTTGTCATTCACAAGAATCGGGTACGATCCCGCAGCATTCACCGGCCACTCATTTCGTATAGGAGCTGCAACCTCAGCCTCCAGCCAAAACGTTCCGGTACATATCATCTAAAATTAGGCCGGTGTAAATCAAGCCTTTAAACAATTGGCGAAATAAGACCTCATTGGTAACAGAATATATATGAATACGTATTAAAGTGTGCAATTGATATTTTCTCTTTTTGCCCTCTTTATTTACAGGCCTACCCGTATGTCGGTTTTGGCACACCACAACCGACTTAGAATATTATACTAAATGGTTATAAGTATAGGTCTTTCTTCCCTGACCACAAATGGGAAGGCGGAGCCTGGAGTTGTGGGAGGGGTTGCAACCAGCCTATATAGCCCCATACCTTGCTGACAGTGCTTGGTTACCCCACATTATTTTTATTTTTATTTACTTATTTTTTTACATTTTATAATAATATATATACAAACAATATATATAGTTATTATATATACTATATATATGTGTGTGTATTTTTATATTAATATAAGTATATATAAATATAAAAATACACTTAGTTTGACATTATGTATATAAGATACATATATGTACATGTTATATGGGGCCTAATTCGCCAGGGGGGACTGCCTTGGCTGTCTGGCAGTCCCCCCGGACTGGAAGCAACTCTCATAAAATGAGAGTACTTAACCCCTTAAGGACCAATGACAGTTCAGGACCATCACCAGGAACATCCCCTTGAAGACCAGTGATGGTCCTGAACCGTCATAATGGAAATATTTACTTACCTGATCGCCGCCGTTCCACGATCAGGTAAGTAAATATTTCCATTATGACGGTTCAGGACTGTCATCGGTCCTTAAGGGGATGTTTCCGGTGACAGTTCCTGAACCGTCATCGGCCCTTAAAGGGTTAAGTACTCTCATTTTATGGTATATTTATATTCCCTTTACCTCTACAAAAATAAGATGTTCTTTATTTTTTTAACCAACAAGTAGTGTTTTAATGTTCCCTCCATTTTATTATCTAATTTGATTATTTCTTTCCTTACTGGCCTTTATACTGGTATAATACTATTGTATACCCCATCCCCTTTTATTTTGTCGTTTTGTGGTCCCGACAACTTCAGCATCAAGAACACTCATGTCATATCCTAAGTGGGGATTGTACTTGTGACAAACTGCCATTTGCCACTGGGCATTGGAGAGGACTTATCGCTAGCCTCCTGCCCTGCGACTATGGCCCTGGAATGTATTGCCCTGTAAGAATTACATTTGGGCATGATGGATTTTTGAATGCTGTTCCTGGCTCTTTAAATGCTTTGGAGCAGGGTTCCAACTTTTAAACTGGCACTTCGAACACAGTAGTGCCGAAGTCGTCGAAGTGGCCGCCATTCGACAAACGAACATGTGGCGGCGGCCATTTTAACTTATTTGAACGCGGTCAGCGGTGTGTGCAGCCAAATCTATGGAACTGTTTGCGGCTACCCAATAGCACGAACACCGCTGACCCGTACCTTCTTCGACACCGCGGCTGGAGACTAAGTCCGGTTGCAAAATAGACCGACCGCACAGCCCAAATCCATGGAACTGTTTTGGGCATGAAAATGTGCTTGCGGTCGGTCACAAAGGACTTATACCCATCTCCCGAACAGCTGAACGGGTTCGAATGATTTTTGGGTATGTTTGTATTTGGAATGTGCTGATTAATAATAAGTAACTGTTATTAATATTGGATGTATGGTTTTAGAGTTATGAAAGTTGGGTAAAAAGTATGTTTAAATTGTACGGATAATTGGGTTACCTTTCAGGCTAAGGGGAGGGAATATGTGGGATGTAACAATTGTGTGATTGGGTAATGCATAATTGTATGTGGGCGTCTCCCTTGCAGGGGAGAATTGCATAAAAGCAGAGTGTGTGTAATTAAACCAGAGTCCTTCTTGATCCCTCAAAACGTAGCCTTGTCTTGTTATTGGAGGGAGCTGTTATAATCACACTGGGGATTGCTATGCTTTGCGTACTCCCCTGAGCTTGAATCACTTAGCTCTTTTGCGAGTTTGTTCCGGTTTCGCTCTCCTTGGAGGAGAGGTCTTCCCCACACGGTCCTGGATGCTGGAGGTTCATACAGGGTGGAAGGAAGACGGCGCGGCTCCAGTTAAGCTACGGCGGTTGTGGAGTCTGCGGTGGTTGTGGTGTTGTCTGCAGTGCTTGGAGTCCTCAGGAAGTGCTAGGAGCATCCGTCAACGGAAGGTGTCTGTTACAGTACTGCTGTACACTATACACACCAGAGCTGGGTTAAGCTCTACTAAATGTGAGTGTAACCCTATATTGTATTGTCTTATTCATACCCAGTGAGATTTAATGCACTATTAGCTTCTTCACTTCTTATCACCCCTCTCTGTATATACAGACATCTGTGAAGTGCAAAGATCACTAAATACCCTATTAATCCCAAATACCTTATACAAGACACTTGGAACTATTTACACATATACCTACATTTTATTGTTGTATCGTGGCGTAGCCCTACCCTACCTTTGTGATACCTGTCTTTATATTTGTATATATATATATATATATATATATATATATATATATATATTTGTGCTCGGAATTTAAATACGTAATGGATAGTAACTGTGAGCAAAGTTGGTTATGGTGTGCCGAAACCAACGTACGAGTGGGCCTGTAAATAAAAGAGGGCCCACCAAGGAGAATGTAATTATAACAGGGTGTAGGTGGGTGGGAACAATCAGCTGAAAGGCAGAGGTGAGTAGGGGCTGGGAGTTTAAGTAGGGGACTTACTCCTCCCACAAATTCAGGCCTCCACAAGTTCAGGCCTTTTAACTTGTGCTCGGAATTTAAATACGTAATGGATAGTAACTGTGAGCAAAGTTGGTTGTGGTGTGCCGAAACCAACGTACGAGTGGGCCTGTAAATAAAAGAGGGCAAAAAGATAAATTCGAGAAATACACACTTTATTGCATTTTTTACAAAACCAAGTTGCTGAAAGCTTGGCGAAGCTCTTTCTCCGGCTGTGGAATATATGCAGTATATATGGAGGATTTCCACCGCCCCAGTCTCTTGATGATATGGACCGGTGTGTTAGTGCTAGAGGCTGCTCCTATACGGAAGGAGTGCCTAGAGAATGCAATCGGGTTGTGTCCGAGCTTAGATAACAGAATTCTGATATGAACCATCAATTTTGCTGTGGTTAACGGGTGCCCTTGTAGTGTTAAGAGCGGAGAGTCCAGTAGGTGACCGTGCAGAGTTGACCGTAGGTGGTCTAGTACTTTTACCGGACACCAGGCATTATCAGTAGGGAAGAGAGGAATTATAGTAGGGTGTAGTGACCGGTTGGTTTTAGTTGTAGGGATCGAAAGTTGGTAGTGATCCTCTATTTTAGTGAGGTGTGATATTTTAAGTCTTAGCTTCGTATCTCCTTGACAAATTACGGTGAACTCTCTAGGTCTGAGAAAACCGTAGAAAGCGAGATTATAAAGCAGATTTGATCACCGTATTTGTGCCGATGTCGAATGGGGCTGTGTCAAGGAGATTGCTAAGTGACCTGAAGATAGGCCCATCTATAGGTAATCTAATGGTAGAGAGTGGAGGTGAAACCTTTGATATTCCTTTCAAAACCTTTTTGACGGGGTATGAAGACAGGAAAGGTGTGTTGTTAGGAAAAAAAAGGTGAGGCTGTGGTGCTGGACCCCCGTGAGATATAGTTTAATGGTGTTGTGAGATAGTTTAAGGTGTAGGTGGAAAAAAGAGGCAAAAGCCACCATGGTTTGAATAGAGAAGTCACCTTGTAAACCGAACTCTGCTGTGAATTTATTAAATATATTAAGAGCCCTATTGTAAGTGATAGCCGTGTTTGGTGATAATGCTTGGTGAGTGAGTGCTCTAGCGTGGTTCAAGAGTGTGCTTAATCCAGAATTAGATCGTGGAACCGTGGTGTCCTGGATGGTTGTAGGTGAGCCGTTGGCCTGAGAAAATGCCTGAAATTGAGAACGAGAAAGAGCGTCAGCGGCCGTGTTGTGAATACCCGGGATGTGAAAACAAACTAAGTGAAACTGGCCGGATGCTGCCAACCAGGTCAGCTTGCGAATCAGCCGCATGATGGTCAGGGAAGATGATCGCCCTTTGTTCACGATTTCGCAAGCTGCCGAGTTATCAGAGTAGAATTTGACTGCCTTGCCAGACCAGAGATGACCCCAGGTGTGTGCGGCCGCCACAATGGGATAAATTTCAAATAGTGCTGAGGTCTCTCTGAATCCTGGCAAGGCATCCGAATCAGTGGGCCAATGGCCCCTGAACCAGTGGTTCCCAAAAATGGCTGCAAAACCGGTATTGGCTGCTGCGTCTGTGTGGATGATGGGTGAAGAGGTGGAGAGAGGGGGAATAAACATGGAGATTCCATTTCAGTCCTTCAAAAACTTCCCCCACATAGCTAAGTCAGCCTTGGCGTGGGGGTCCAAAGAAACTGTGCCAGAGTCCGGAACTCCGTGCAGCAGGCAAAGGAGTCTGGATATGAAAGACCTTCCCTGCGGAATGATGCGCATCGCAAAGTTCAGGGATCCGAGAAGGGACTGAAGTTATTTTCTAGTGCAAACATCATTCCGCAGGAACAAGTCATCTCCCCTCTCAAACGTGACAGTTTGTCGTGGGGGAGGCTAGCTCTGAGGTTAACCGAGTCCAGTTCTATCCCCAGAAAGGTCAATTTAGTTGTGGGGCCTATAGTTTTGGCTGTGGACAAAGGGACTCCAAGTGTGGAAAATATTGCAGTAGTGCTTCTGATTGCTGTGGGTGAAGGTGACCCTGGCTCTATTAGTAAAAAGTCGTCGAGGTAGTGGATAACGGAGTGACACCTGGTGACGTTCAGAAGCAGCCAGCATAGTGACTCTACGAAAATGTCGAACAGTTTGGGGCTGCTTCGAGAACCGAAAGTGAGTCGTGTAGAGAAGTAATATTTCCCTCGCCATTTAACACCGTGTAAGTGCCAGAGTGAGGGGTGCATGGGTAGTAATTTAAACGCGTTTGTGATGTCAGTTTTGCTAAGCCAGGGTCGATTACCAGATGATATGATGGACTGTATGGCGTCGTCGATGGTTACGTACTGAAGTGAGAATTCGTCTGCTGGAATGAGTGCGTTTATGCTTGGAACAAAAGAGGAGTGCGGTGCCGATAAATCAATAATTAGACGTTTTTTTGGGGGGAATATTTGTGAATAGCAATACCAATGGGGTTAGTGCGCCAGGAGGAGAATGGTGAAGAGGTGAAGGGGCCGATCATGAAACCGTTGGTGATTTCAGAGGCAATGAGAGTGTCTATGGAGACTGGGTCTAAACGTGCTGACTGGAGATTAGGGCATTCTATTGTACCTGGGGGAATGGCTACAATACCCGTGAGAAACCCTTTAGTGAACCCTGTGGTGAGATAACCCACCAGATGATTAAGCCTGGGATCCCTTGTCTTGAGCACCACAGAGATATCACCGTAATTGAATGCCTTGTTCTCAAGTACATCCTGTGAGGCTATGAGCAAGGACACCAGACACACATCCTTCCCGTCTAGGATATCTTTCCTGATAGAGTCAGGGACGGAGTGTGCTGGTGACTCAAATGGTGTAATGGCTGTGCCCGGTGCTGGAGGGGGGAGTATAGGAGGGCATGTTGGTATAGTAGGTACAGCCTTGAAAGCGACTGGGACTACCGTGGTAGTACCTGGGGAGGAGATGGCGCTTTCCACCTTAGATAGCCTGCTATTGAGGGTCTGTAGATTGGCCAAGATCTCTGCCAGGGTATCCTGGGTGGCCGTGCTGTTGCTTGGTGGTTGTCCTTGAGAGCTAGTCCCTGGCCTGGGCTCGGGGGCTTGGTGAGTAAGTAGCCTATAAAGTTCAGCCTTCCTAGCTGTGGCCGGAAAGGTGATTCCCCTGAGCCTAAGCTCGGCCGTAATTTTGGGAATAGTCCATGCTCTCAAGGACGTGGGGGTTGAAAGAGTGAGTGATTCGCCTGGAGACCCGGGTAGGCCTGAATGGAGTTTCTTCTGTCAATTCTTTGGTTGGAATAGGTTCTTGGGACATTCTAAAAGGAATGATTATGTGAAAGATATATTAGAAGGGGCGTAAGGTAAGTAGGCGGGGTATGTGGGGTGGTGTATATGGAAGAACTGGACTGTAATGCTAGATGCCAAAGCGAAAAACTTAACTGTTGAATGTTTGGATAGGTGAGGCCCTGCTAATGCCAAGTGGCGGTGAGAGGCTCTACCTATGATTTGGCTTATGACGTAGTTGCCACAGACGTGGTGGCGGGATGTTGGCCTCTCGGTGACAGTAGAGAGAAATCAAAACGTGTGGCCGTGACAGGTGAGGCCCTGACTAGCGCCCTGTAGTAGGGCATGCGAGGCTTGTAACTATGATTTGGGCGTGGGGCCGTACCTCCGTGTTGAGGTGGGGGGGGATGGAAGGCCTCGCTGGGACGGGTTTTCTGATAGGGTGCGCTAAGGCATTAGCCTAGACCCTGTAGCCAGTTCGATTGTATATTTAAGGATAAGGTGAGAGGACTGGAATGTTGTGTAGATACTAACCTTGACTTCCAGCGAATGGTATCTGGAACCTTCTGGTGGTAATAAGTGGGGTAAGTCTCGTCTTATGCTGTCCTTGAGGAAGAGTCCTGAGGCTTTAAGACAGATGTTGACGTATTTATGCGTATCGTGGTGGCGTATGATTTGAATTGGGAGTAGGTTGTTTGTTAGGGGCGCAACGTGAGATCCTGCATTGAGGGATCTGGAAGGTTTAAGTGTGTGACTGGGCTGAAATAGATATTTGTGAGAAGGCTGGATGAGGCCTTGGGGTGACGATTGGACGTATTTGGGTATAGACGTAAGTACCTGAAGGTATGGCTGAGTACCGGGTCAGGTTTTGGTGTTTACCGGAGCCTGATGGCTGTATGACCGTATGTCTGAGTAGAAATAATAGTAAAGAATTAACGTACCGTGGGCGTAAGCCTGTGGAAAAGTAGTAATGAACTTGAGACCGTGATATGTGGTTTTATATGAGGTGTAGTAACAAACGAGTTGTGAACTATACCTTGGTTTGACATAAAGAAATTACGTTATGCGAAACGGTTTAACTGTGTAGAACCGGGGGAAGCCTAGAATAATACTGGAGCTAAGGGTTAACCGAAGAAAAATTCCATAGTTAACGACAGGTGTGGAGGTAAGTAATAAAACCCAATATGTAAACATTTTAGGCCTATGGCTTTATAATGCAAAGTGATAAAATACAATACCTGTTCCTGTAATAAAAGACCTTGAAATAAACAACTTTAGCGCAGAAAAAGCGATAAACCGATGCAGTCTGTAAAGCCAAAAATATGTGACAGCGTGATTATATGGAAAATGAATAGTACAGACGTTTATGTGCCGGATATTGTGTTTATAAACAGTATTTATTAGTATATGTGACAAAATGAAGTGTTTAATAGGTAAATATGTGTTGCGGCAAGGTCAGAGAGGCTTTCTATGTTAGTAATAGATTGGAGTGCTCTCTATTCCCAGCATGATGGGGTTAATTGGTGGGAGTCACCCCTTGAATGTTATATACCAGGTGAATGTAATTAACCAGCACTAGGGTTTTAAAAGGTTAGCCTCTGAAGACAGAGAATCTAACAGCTGGGAGAGAGGGGGCAGTTAAGCCTGAGACAAAGGTACTGTGTGAAACCTGCTTAAAGTGCTGTATTTCATTTTGTTTAAAACTGGGAACTAGATTAGCTGGCCAGTTGGATAGTTAGTAATACTGTTTAGTAAGTCTCCAAGTTGGAGTAGGATTTATTTTCTTTTTGTTTTATTTTGTGGGAGAGCACAACCTTGTATATATTGTGGAAAGTGACAATAAACTGCAGTACTATTTTATCCTGACTGTTGCATTTGAAGTTTGTGAAGAGCCTGGCCATCCTGCCACAGTGTATAGAAACCGTACGTTTATGATAGACGTGGATATTTTAAAAAGTAGTAAAACAAATTAACTGGTTAACATAGAAAGAAAATCACAAGGCAGATTTTTAAACAAGCTAATTATATCCCCAAACTGACAAAAAAAGGTATCAGTAGCAATATGACCGAACAGGGAATATACGTAAAGAAAAGTAGAATTCGTGAAATAGAACTTAGTGCATACTGTAGCCTATTTGAATAAGAACTAGCCGAATATGGATTTAGAGCAAGGTGTTTGTGTTTTAATCGTACGAAATAGATTGGTCCTGGGTGACCAAACGGAAATAAGAGAATGCCCGTAATAATATTACTGTGTATACACTGCGTGCAGAATTATTAGGCAAATGAGTATTTTGACCACATCATCCTCTTTATGCATGTTGTCTTACTCCAAGCTGTATAAGCTCGAACGTCTACTACCAATTAAGCATATTATGTGATGTGCATCTCTGTAATGAGAAGGGGTGTGGTCTAATGACATCAACACCCTATATCAGGTGTGCATAATTATTAGGCAACCTCCTTTCCTTTGGCAAAATGGGTCAAAAGAAGGACTTCACAGGCTCAGAAAAGTTAAAAATAGTGAGATATCTTGCAGAGGGATGCAGCACTCTTAAAATTGCAAAGCTTCTGAAGCGTGATCATCGAACAATCAAGCGTTTCATTCAAAATAGTCAACAGGGTCGCAAGAAGCGTGTGGAGAAACCAAGGCGCAAAATAACTGCCCATGAACTGAGAAAAGTCAAGCGTGCAGCTGCCAAGATGCCACTTGCCACCAGTCTGGCCATATTTCAGAGCTGCAACATCACTAGAGTGCCCGAAAGCACAAGGTGTGCAATACTCAGAGACATGGTCAAGGTAAGAAAGGCTGAAAGACGACCACCACTGAACAAGACACACAAGCTGAAACGTCAAGACTGGGCCAAGAAATATCTCAAGACTGATTTTTCTAATGTTTTATGGACTGATGAAATGAGAGTGAGTCTTGATGGGCCAGATGGATGGATTGGTAAAGGGCAGAGAGCTCCAGTCTGACTCAGACGCCAGCAAGGTGGAGGTGGAGTACTGGTTTGGGCTGGTATCATCAAAGATGAGCTTGTGGGGCCTTTTCGGGTTGAGGATGGAGTCAAGCTCAACTCCCAGTTTCTGGAAGACACCTTCTTCAAGCAGTGGTACAGGAAGAAGTCTGCATCCTTCAAGAAAAACATGATTTTCATGCAGGACAATGCTCCATCACACGTGTCCAAGTACTCCACAGCGTGGCTGGCAAGAAAGGGTATAAAAGAAGAAAATCTAATGACATGGCCTCCTTGTTCACCTGATCTGAACCCCATTGAGAACCTGTGGTCCATCATCAAATGTGAGATTTACAAGGAGGGAAAACAGTACACCTCTCTGAACAGTGTCTGGGAGGCTGTGGTTGCTGCTGCACGCAATGTTGATGGTGAACAGATCAAAACACTGACAGAATCCATGGATGGCAGGCTTTTGAGTGTCCTTGCAAAGAAAGGTGGCTATATTGGTCACTGATTTGTTTTTGTTATGTTTTTGAATGTCAGAAATGTATATTTGTGAATGTTGAGATGTTATATTGGTTTCACTGGTAAAAATAAATAATTGAAATGGGTATATATTTGTTTTTTGTTAAGTTGCCTAATAATTATGCACAGTAATAGTCACCTGCACACACAGATATCCCCCTAAAATAGCTATAACTAAAAACAAACTAAAAACTACTTCCAAAAATATTCAGCTTTGATATTAATGAGTTTTTTGGGTTCATTGAGAACATGGTTGTTGTTCAATAATAAAATTAATCCTCAAAAATACAACTTGCCTAATAATTCTGCACTCCCTGTATAAATAATAATATATTAGGTAGTTTCTGTACGAATATGTAAAAGCCGTGATAAAGTGCCGAGCGTTCGTCTGTTTTGGCGTGAACACTGAAATCGGTTAAAAAAGCGTGTATTTGTACGAATATGATAGAGGGAGCCTACCCCTACATTTTTAGGCCCGAACGGCGGGAAATAGCTGCTGGTTGCTATGGGGACAAAACAATCAGCTGAAAGGCAGAGGTGAGTAGGGGCTGGGAGTTTAAGTAGGGGACTTACTCCTCCCACAAATTCAGGCCTCCACAAGTTCAGGCCTTTTAACATATAGTATTCTCTTCACTATTGTTCTGTTGTTTTGTGGCGCAGCCCTACCTTGTTTTTGTATTTGTTTTCCTTGATTACCTCCAAGGGTGTGAGAGAACCCTTGTATAGGGTTGCTGCCTTATCCTATTTATTTCCAACTGGTTTAATAGTGCTGACCCCATAGTATCACTCTATCTTTGTCTTGATCCAGTTGGAGATAGCAGAGAGGCAGTCAGAGACACGAGTCAAGAGGGATGGTGAGAAATCAGGGAAGGACAGATACATTTGGAAATGAAGAAGCTCAAACAGAATTCTCATGCTGAATGGGCTTGCCGAATGCAGTGGGCAGCCCTAGTCTGGTTTCAAACAAACCAAGCCAAATCCTGGGAAGATGCGCTGCAGCTGTTCGTGTTGGAGCAATGTTATAATGGACTGAATCCCGACATACAAGAGTGGGTAAGAGACAGCAGCCCGCCAAGCTGATGAGCACCAAGATGCTCGCAGGCAGAAACGACCTAGCCTCAAACCAATGCCCAGCCAACCCTGGGCCTCATTGCCAGTCTGTCCAACTGAATGGAAATCCAGCCACGGGAGCTACCCTAACCCTGGTAAAGAGGCACTTAGTCCCCGCTGCCTACCGAACCAGAGGTTCTGTAGCCGTGTGGGTAGCAGGGGGAGCAGTGCACTGGCTACCCACTGTGAGAGAACACTTGAATTGGGGTGCCAGATCAGGTCTGATCGATGTGGGGCTAATGCAGGAACTCCCCACCGATGTCTTGCTGGGTAACGACCTCAGCCAGTTAACGTCTGTGTTCCTGCCTTCTCAGACAACCAACAAGACCTACTCAATCACCACCCGGTCCCAGGCTCAAACCACGGAGAACCTCTGGCACTCTGAGATCCAGGTAGGACCAAACCCTTTCGCTCCTACCTTGGGTAGGATAATAATTTGGACAGGAAACTCTTAGTGACCCTACCCTGTAGGTATATAGATATAGAGTGGCTAATACACCGGCAGTATTATAGGGGGAGAGATATTCCTGGCATCAAGGGTTATTGTACCGAGACTCAGAGAAAATTATGGCCAGCTCCATACCAGTCCCTACCCAACAGTTTGTCGTCCCCCAGAAATATAGAAGAGAGTTATGTTACGGTACACCCAGGTATATGAGGGATTACTAGTGCTGAGGACGTTCCCTTTCCGAATGGAGAAGCAGCTAACAAAAGCTCCAACTAGCCGAACAGGAACCATACGAAATCCTTCACGAACTAAACAGCCGAACGACTGAACCATATGTATCCAATACCCCCAAGTATGAGACCAAGCTCCGTATTTAGGGTTAAGCAGAGATCTGGTTTATTGAGGGCTACCTGCCTGGTATTTATGCAGGTCTTCCATCTGGTGGACACTCCCCTAGGGGACCAGATGGAAGACTGGGACAATATGAATATAGTGGCCAATCACAGTGGCACAAGCATAAACACTCCCCTTTAGCTGAGAAAGACCCTCCTCTATATCCTGGAGATAATTGGGAAGTGATTCCAATTATCTCCACGGATAGAGGCTAAACTCCATTTTAGACATTGTAATAAAAATGCACAAAAATCAATAACTTCAAATTACATGAATGGAATGACCACATTTAACGTATCTCCAGATAGCCTGGATCTGAGCGCACATTATTACCGAATGGCGCTCAGATCCTGTACACACAGTTCAATCGCCATGGAGCCAAAGTCTTTCACATTGTCTTTCGGTATACAAATGGGCTCCATGGGATGGCTATCTGGGGTAAGTCTATTCGTGCTGGAAATTACCGATGGATGGCAGAGAAGGGAGGTTGGCGGCTTCAGCGGTGTTCGGGAGAAATAGTGTCCGTTTTCAGTTCCATGATATCATCGACGAACACCGCTGATCATTCGTGCGTCCAAGATGGCCACCGCACAACGACGAACGACGACCACCGAGCATACCGTTGACAATTAGGAGGTGTCTGCGGTTAACCACAATGTTCTAATGAGGCCAAGAGGTTAACCAGCAGCACACTTCCATGCTGGGTGGCCGGCCGTTCGGCAGTTTGTTGAGGAGTTTGGTAAATAAACGAACGGGGGGTACGGACAGGCAATTAACCTAAAAACAGACGAAACCAAAGGCATAGTCCCAAGACAGAGGGATATGTCACAAGTTACTCCCCACAATATTCCCCTGTCTGGACACGTAGGGGTCAGCCTAACCAAATATCGGCTCACCCACCCCTTCTTTTGGCCTGGCATCTCCAAAGACATTCTGCAGTATTGCCAAACCTATCCAAACCAAGCCCAACTACTGTTCGGACGGAGTGTACGAGGACCCCTAGATTTAATCTGGGAACATTGAGAGGGAGCAGTAGGCCATAATGACACAGACATGGATTTTTGGACAGACCTGAAGACTCTGATCTCTTCTCTGCCTAGAAGGATTATAGTAATGATGGGGGGCTTTACCACAGCGTCATTTCATGCAGTCGACCACAGTTGTAAGGGTGGCCTACCAAGATCACAGGGCAGAGGTAGCCAAGATAAACTATTAAACAAATGTATCTGGGAAACAGAATCTATACACCCATGGAGTGTCCAACACCAGGAAGTAATAGATTATACATTCTACTCCGTGCCTTACCCAACCAACTCACATATAGATTTCTTTGTAGTCACTACCAAGGGCATGAAGTGGGTTCATGTGACGAACTGGACTTCGTCACGGGTTCTTGGAGGGGCATACTTGCCAATCTCTTGCCCTATGACTATGGTGCCTGTGTTAAAACCTATCTGAAAACACTATTTGTGCCTGTTGGCACTTATAACAGGAACAATTCGAACATTCGAAGTCACAGTTCGAACTCCCAAAGCCATTTGAAGTGCCATTCGACCACGAGCTGGTGGCCATCTTGTTCGCATGGACAAAAAACGCAAATAGACTTCAGGAGGACTTAGTCGCTAATGGCCTCGAACTACATTCAGCATAAAAACCTTGCGGTTCCCGATCGGTCCTCCAGCTGCACAAGTTACGGCAGTTCGTGGGGTCTACAGTGCTTATGTTGTCCGATGCAGTGCTTATGGTCCTCAGCATCAGATAGGAAGCATCGATTGGCGGAGGTACACTGTAACGGAATGCAATAGTATAGTCCACGGTTTCCGTTGGTATCTCAGGTAATCCACAGTCAGAGTTAGAAAGCAAGGCAATATTCCTAATCCTCCCAATAACCGGACGAAACACAGTTTGGGAGTCAACTAACTGGCTTTATTCACAGCTGGCATATTTATACAGTTCCCCATGCAAGGGGTTTCCATACAGTGGTTTCAGGGGATTTCTCCCATCATGCAGTATAATTATCCCAACAGGCTTTGCTGTACGAGAAGGATACTCCCACTAAAATGGACGATTAAGTGGATTATCCCCTCGTGCAGCAGAACTGACAATCTACATTAAAATAAGTTTTTTGAGTTTCATTCGGTAGATTAATGTGACCGAACGTTCGGTAGATAGCTGGGGTCTGAGCGCATCTTTTGGGAGAATACCGCTCAGCTCCCAGCTGAATTGACCGAACGCCGCATGAAATACATTTAACCATCGAGTTCGGTTTAAAACTACCGAACACCGATGGGGAACGAAATGTGATGAGAGCGGAACTCCCGAACGCTCTGGAAGTCCAGCGGTGTTCGTATCATTGAGTAGCCGTTTTTAGTTCCAGGCACTCGACGACCGAACACCGCTGGAGAGACAAAGGATCCAAGATGGCCGACCGCCGCATGGTCGGTAGTCGAACGACGGCCACCTAGGAGAGCCTTTAATTACCGATTGCAACATTGTTGCAATCGGTTAATGAGCGCCACACGACCCTAAGTGTGTGGTCCACCTGGGGAGCCCGTATTCGTTTGGCGAACGGCCCGGATAGCCGCAGTTCGTCAAACGAAGTGTTTGCATGCTGGTAGCTTAGGGCTGCCAGCATGCGAACGGCCATAGATAATACACACATAACACAAAAGTATACAGTACCCCCCTACAGCCTGCGGACAACCTTGTACAGCAATGTCCAGAAGTGGCTAGGTTTGCCACATACACATTTGATGGCAGAGTGGGATGGAGACACCAGTTTTGGATTATAAATGGAGGGATAGAGCTATCTACCGTGCAGCGTCCCTGTCTACAGTGATATGGAACCTGCTAGTTCTCGGACGGCGTTCCTATATGAGAAGGAGAATGACCCATACTGGTGGGATGAAGCCCGGAAAGAGGTCTGGTATGAGGCCCTGGAGGGCGTACAGCATCGGTGAGGCGAGAGTCTCTCCAGTGAAGAACATCAAATTTTATCACAGCAAGCCAAGCCCTTCATACAGGTTCACAAGCACAAACACATATTCTGGGGGTACCTCAATGCCCATTAAACTAGCCAATGACTCCTTGAGCACATCCTGAAATAAAAGGTATAAGAGTGGTCAATGAAGAAATTAAAGTTTCTTCTTATGAGGATGATGTCCTGGTCACCCTCACAGAATCAAACTCCTCCCTGCTTCATCTCTTAGAACTTCTGGACACTTATCAATATATATATATCAGTGTACAAGATCAACCTAGATCTTTAGCTATGCCTCCTCTCAATGTATTGGATGTGGACGTGGTGCTGCTGTATTCCACTGAGTCAATAAAAATTACTTGAATTTGATCAAATACCCTGACTACTGACCCAGATAGACTATATACGGAAAACTACTCAACCTTGATAAAAGTTCTGCTTAACGATTTAGACAGGTGGCATGAAAAGCCTATCTCATGGATATGCAGATTGCATGCCATAAAAATGAATTAACTGCTCAGACTACTATTCCAATGCCAGGCGCTCCCAACAAATCTTACTAAAGGAGACTTGACCCACCTACAGACCATGATCAATAATTTAATATGAGCACAAAAGCAACATTGAATATCCAGACAGATATTACATTAGCCGAAGATGGGAGGGGGCCTTGGCCTTCCTAATCGCTATCTTTACTTCTTGACCGCACAATTAATCCAAGTAGTTAGGTAGCACTTACCACCAGATGCATATCCAAAAATCAGTTCATTCGGATAAACGGTTCGGGAGATATGGGTTTCCAAAGATTTGACCGACCGCATGGGTAAAGTATCCGAAAACAGTTCCATGCATTTTGGCCCTGCGGTCGGTCACAGACAAGGGAATGAAAACAGGCGAATTGCCTGTGTTATAGAGCCTGGAGAGGGTTTGAATGAATTCCCTTGTTTGTGGGGTTCTTTCTACCGAACGGCGGGCCATTCGGTAGTTTCTATACGAATTTCTGGAAGTATGGAGGTCTCAGCGGTGTTTGCCTAGTCGAGTGTCCGATTTTAGTTCCAGACACTCAACGGCAAAACACCGCTGTTCGGGAGTTTAAGATGGCCGCTGCCACGTGTTCGTTTCCCGAATGGCGGCCACCCAGAGGACAAAGAATACATTACAATGATTGCCAATTACCCGTTTGCAACATTGTTGCAAACGGTAATTGGAGGCACACTTATTCCTGGGTGGTCTGGTTGTTCGGTAGCTTCACTCAATATACTGAATGGAGTGATTCTACCGAACAATCAGTGGAATGCTGCATACATATAACCCAGGTTAACTGAACACATAAATGCATACATGATATTAAAGGACTAAAGGCAGTCTTACTGTAATATGCTCCACAGTCTTAAAGGTACAGTATCCCAAAAGTCCCAATAGGTCCACGGATGGCCCTTAAAGGCCCAGTAGCAGTAATATAAACTATTACATGCCCAAATATAGTTTTTACAGTGCAATATGTCCAGGGGCCATAGTCGCAGGGCAGGAGGCTAGCAACCAGGCTTCTCCAGTTCACAGTGGCGGAGCTGGTTTCGCCACACCCTGGTACTCTAAGCTGTTGCTGGGGAGAGGGGGTAACATGCTCCTCTCCCGATTGAACACTCTGCCGCTGGGGAAAGGAGACTGGGCTCTCTATTCCCTGCACATTAATAATCTGCCGCTGGGGAGAGACCACGGTCCCGTCTGCAAGCTCCTCTCCCATATATACTTCCAGCCGCCGGGGAGGGAGACCGACTGTCTCCACTCCCAGTACAGAGTCCTGCTGCTGGGGAAAGGAGACTGGGCTCTCTATTCCCTGCTGGACACTCTGCCGCTGGGGAATGGAGACTGGGCTCCCAATTCCCAACAAATAACACTGCCGCTGGGGAATGTAGATTGGGCTCCTAATTCCCAAAAAATAACACTGCCGCTGGGGATCTGAGCCGACTGCCCAGCATCCCTGTAGCTCACCCTGCCGCTGGGGAGGGAGGGTGCTGCTCTCCTCTCCCTGTACTTCACACTGCCTTCCAGGCATACCACTCTGCTGCTGGAGGGCAGGAACAACTACCTCTGCCCCCTGTAACTCAGCCTGCCGCTGGGGAGGCAGGACGCTGCTCTCCTCTCCCTTCACTTCACACTGCCTTCCCGGCATATCACTCTGTTGCTGGAGGGCAGGAACAACTACCTCTGCCCCCTGTAACTCAGCCTGCCACTGGGGAGGGAGGACGCTGCTCTCCTCTCCCTGCACTTCACACTGCCGCTGGCGAATGGAGACTGGGCTCCCAATTCCCGGCATATCACACTGCTGCTGGGGAATGGAGACTGGGCTCCCAATTCCTTGCTGTATCTGCCGCTGGGGAATGGAGACTGGGCTCCCAATTCCCTGCAGTACCTGCCGCTGGAGTTCCTCCCAACGTGCCAGCTGGCCTTCTCTTTCTGCCCGGTATTGAAGATTCTTGAACTCTCAGTCCCTTATGGACTGCACGTATTTCTCAGCTGGATTGGGTCCGAAGAACTTCAGCCGCAATCCCATCATATTGTCAAACTCTCTCATAGAGTAGCTGTACGCCACTGCTGGTTTCATCCTGGTGCTGTCAGGGTCGCTGTACTGGGACATGCGTTGCCCTTAACTTGTAAATCCAAAGAAATGGTGTCTCCTGTAGCTGTCCTTCTGGCTGTAGGAACGATCCCGCCGCTTGCCACCAATTGTAACTGCACCCCGGGTATAAAAGGGTTAAACCGCCGTTTAGGAGATCTTCCCCTTCCAGAGACACAGGCACAGCTACTGCAGAACACCAAAACTCCCGAGCTGGATACAAAAGCACTCCACCTCCCGAACTGGAACCTCACAAATAGCTGCTAGCAGACGAACAGGAAAAGCAGACAATCAGCTTACACTCCTGGCAATCAGTCTCTAACAGCATACAGTAAATCCCCCCAAGAACAAGACAGAGCTCCGTGTTGAGGGTCAAGCAGTGGTCTGTTTAATCGCACCAAAAGAACCTTCTTTTATGACAGTTTCCCTTAGGTAGGACCACCCACAGGGTGTTACAAAATAACCAATCATACATGTACATTACAGAAGACACTCCCAGCATTTACACACAAAATCCTCCCCTCTGCCTATGATACAATTATGTATACAGGATACTACAGACTTCCTCAATAAACGTAACCAGATAAATTAACTACCTGAAAACACTATACTAGTAAAAATGGATGTGGAATCCTTACACAGTAACATCCCACATACAAACGTCTCCCCAATACGCTAATTTTTTCATGGCTGACCTAGAAGACAGAGTTTTAGGTACACAGCCCCACAAACCATATACATATCGTTACATTGATGATATATTCATAATACGGACAGAAGGAGAAGAAAGCCTTACAGACTTCCAGAAATCATTCAATACATTCCACCCATCAATAAACCTTAACGGGACTCTCCAGCCAACCTGTTTTACTCACCTGGTTCCAGTGCCGGGAGCCTCATGAAGCCGCGCCCCCTTTTTCGTCAAAATGACGAAATAGGCGGGCGCGAGCAGGGAGCAGACACTTCCATTTCGGCTTTGCCGCACATGCGCACATACTTCATAGGGTGGCATTCATGC
Source organism: Pelobates fuscus (assembly GCF_036172605.1). Taxonomy (NCBI): domain Eukaryota; kingdom Metazoa; phylum Chordata; class Amphibia; order Anura; family Pelobatidae; genus Pelobates; species Pelobates fuscus. The sequence goes on along the minus strand of NC_086321.1, from coordinate 4,377,189 downwards.
CGCCCTATGAAGTCCTGAGCACACTACCACGCATGCGCGAGATGTGTGCGGCCGCGAGCTGAGATGACTGACAGCTCAGCTCGCGGTCTTTCCCGCCCCCTCTCCTCTAAAGACACAGTGCCTTCTCTCTCCTGCACACGTCAGTCATATTTTAATACGTCTGACGTGTACAGGGCCTTTTTAGGGCCATGCATGATAGGAAGTCCCTCTGGTGGCCATCTGAGTGACTGCCACTGAAGGTATTCCTATCAATCAATGTAAACACTGTATTTTCTTTGAAAATACAGTGTTTACATTAGATTGTCTGCAGGGAGCTATAGACCTCACCTGAACAAATACATTAAGCTGTAGTTGTTCAGGTGACTATAGTGTCCCTTTAAAATGAACTTATCAAATCACAGTGTGAGTTTCTTGGACTGCACAATAACTGTCACCAATGGCATTCTTCATTCGTCTGTATATAGAAAACCCACAGACAGGTACAGCTATTCTCAGCCACCCATACCCCCTCCCTCCCTTTCTCTAACATCAGTTGCTTTAAATGTTAAACTCTATCAGATTTATCAGTATTGCTTCAGAAAAAGAGGGGAAAACTCTTCAAAGCTTGAGGTTTAATTATTATGTTAGTCCATCGGAGAAGGTGTCATGGCAAAACTCTGGGATTTTGGTATCTTAAAAAAAATATCAAAATATTACAAATTTTATACTGCTAATTAATTTTAAATGTTTATCTTAAAATATGAAATCATTTGGAAAGCTGACCCAGCATTATTACATGTGACCATACCATAGATTGCTGCAATCTTTATTAATATTTCCAAACATTCTTGCTCCTACCTGATGGCACGTTGAGGACACATCGATGCTCTTGTTCGGTGCCTTTTGACCCTTCATTGTTTGTACATGACCAACCTTTAATACAATGACACAAGTAAAGGTATCTGCTCACAAGCAGTCACTGATTCCTACCGCTTCTTATTGGAGCTTGTAAATGGTATTTATAGACTCATTAAGAGAGTACGGTACATTAATACAGAGTACATCATCAATTCCTGTTGGAATTATGGTTCAGATCAGGGCCTGACAAATTTAATTTGGATCTAACCGCACATACTACATGATAAATTTGAAATTCCCTCGGGCTTTCCCATATAATACACAGAGCACCGCACTCACATAGTGACACGTACAGCACAAAGATTCATCAGATCACAAGCATCAAACACACTGTCCATCATTCACACACACACATCACAAACATTTATCAGATCACAAGCATCTCACACACTGTCCATCATTCACACACACCCATCACAAACATTCATCAGATCACAAGCATCTCACACACTGTCCATCATTCACACACACCCATCACAAACATTCATCAGATCACAAGAATCTCACACACTGCCTACCCTTCATACACACATCACAAACATTCATCAGATCACAAGCATCTCACACACTGCCCATCCTTCGTACACACATCACAAACATTCATCAGATCACAAGCATCTCACACACTGCCTACCCTTCATACACACATCACAAACATTCATCAGATCACAAGCATCTCACACACTGCCCATCCTTCGTACACACATCACAAACATTCATCAGATCACAATCATCTCACACACTGCCTACCATTCATACACACATCACAAACATTCATCAGATCACAAGCAGCTCACACACTGTCCATCATTCATACACACATTACAAACATTCATCAGATCACAAGCAGCTCACACACTGCCCATCATTCATACACCCATCATAAACATTCATCAGATCACAATCAGCTCACACACTGTCCATCATTCACACACACATCACAAACATTTATCAGATCACAAGCAGCTCACACACTGCCCATCCTTCGTACACACATCACAAACATTCATCAGATCACAAGCAGCTCACACACTGCCTACCATTCATACACACATCACAAACATTCATCAGATCACAAGCAGCTCACACACTGCCTACCATTCATACACACATCACAAACATTCATCAGATCACAAGCATCTCACACACTGCCCATCATTCATACACACATCACAAACATTCATCAGATCACAAGCAGCTCACACACTGCCTACCATTCATACACACATCACAAACATTCATCAGATCACAAGCAGCTCACACACTGCCTACCATTCATACACACATCACAAACATTCATCAGATCACAAGCATCTAACACAATGTCCATCATTCATACACACATCACAAACATTCATCAGATCACAAGCAGCTCACACACTGCCTACCATTCATACACACATCACAAACATTCATCAGATCACAAGCATCTCACACACTGTCCATCATTCATACACACATCACAAACATTCATCAGATCACAAGCATCTGACACACTGCCTACCATTCATACACACATCACAAACATTCATCAGATCACAAGCATCTCACACACTGCCCATCCTTCGTACACACATCACAAACATTCATCAGATCACAAGCAGCTCACACACTGCCCATCATTCATACACACATCACAAACATTCATCAGATCACAAGCATCTCACACACTGCCTACCATTCATACACACATCACAAACATTTATCAGATCACAAGCAGCTCACACACTGCCTACCATTCATACACACATCACACACATTTGTCAGATCACTTAATTTTATACAGCGTACTCCACAAATAATCTTATGAAAGAAACAACAACTTTATATGCTTAAACTTCTATTAGTTATAAGACACCTTAGAAGTACCCACAGCATATATTATTCAGTGTATATTCTTCCAAAAATGTGTAAAAATATTGCAATGTCCCAGAGTTCTTGGGTAGATGCTGAAAGGGTTCATTTTGCCACACAGGTAGGATCCAAAGTCTGGGGATACACTGTATACCCCAGCAATAGTAGTAACTTAAAAAGATACAAAATAAATCCTCATAGCTTAACACTGTATTTATTTGCATAAAAAAATAAAAACTAGGTTGTGACATGAGGGTTACATGTGTGGCCAGCACTCGCCAACCAGCCACCACATTAAATAGTTAAAATGATATTACTATAAGGGGGATTATACGCCCCACTGTTATTTCTGCTAGCGACTGGGCGGCTATTGCTTCATGGGATGGAGTCTGTGACATAGTCCATCCCGTGCCCCCACCACTGGGCATTAAATGAATGGGTGTGGACATTGCTGGTTATGGATGGGGTCTGTGACGTACCGGGGGTAGCATAGTCCATCCCATGCCCCCACAATTGGGCACTAAATAAATTAATGGGGGTGGACATTGCTGGTCATGGATTGGGGGGCAATTGTGATATAAGGGGGATTATGCGCCCCACCATTATATCTATTAGCGACTGGGCGGCTATTGCTTCATGGTATGGGGTCTGTGACATAGTCCATCTCGTGCCTCCACCACTGGGCATTAAATAAATGAATGGGGGTGGACATTGTGGGTCACGGATGGGGGTGAGTGATATAAGAGGGGACCTTATATTCATTCAGAGTTTAACGTTTCATACTTACAGCTAACTCCAACTCCTACCACGGCCATCAGCAGCACGAGGTTCACCACAAACAGAATCCAAATCACACAAACTTTATAACGAAAACCTGGAATATAAGTCATTACATTCAGCTGAGAATTGACATTTACAACAGAGTTTGACTATCATCACAAGGTCTGAATTTCAAAGGATTCATATATAATTACACGTAATTAGATATTGGTATATATTAAGTTGAGTCTGTATAAACCACAATACATTACCTTCAATATTTATTACACTATATAGGGAACATCGAGTATTTGTGTATTTTATAATGTTTTATAAAGTATTTGTGTATGTTGTAATGTTGTATACAGTATTAGTGATTTATAAGGTTTTATATAGAATGTGTGTATTTTGTAATGATTTATAAAGTATTTGTGTATTTTATAATGTTTTATATAGTATTTGTGTATTATGCAATGTTTTATCCAGTATTGTGTATTTTGTAATGTGTTATAAAGTATTTGTGATTTTGTAATGTTTTATATAGTATTTGTGTATTTTGTAATGATTTATAAAGTATTTGTGTATTATGCAATGTTTTATCCAGTATTAGTGAATTATAATGTTTTATATAGAATTTGTGTATTTTGTAATGACTTATAAAGTATTTGTGTATTTTATAATGTTTTATATAGTATTTGTGTATTTTGTAATGTTTTTTATACAGTATTAGTGATTTATAAGGTTTTATATAGTATTTGTGTATTTTGTAATGTTTTATACAGTATTAGTGATTTATAAGGTTTTATATAGTATTTGTGTATTTTGTAATGTTTTTTATAAAGTATTTGTGTATTTGTAATATTTTATACAGTATTAGTGATTTATAATGTTTTATATAGTATTCATGTATTTTGTAATGTTTTATACAGTATTAGTGATTTATAATGTTTTATATAGTATTTGTGTATTTTGTAATGTTTTATCCAGTATTGTGTATTTTGTAATGTGTTATACAGTATTAGTGATTTATAATGTTTTATAAAGTATTTGTGTATTTTGTAATGTTTTATACAGTATTTGTGTATTTTATAATGTTTTATATAGTATTTGTGTATTATGCAATGTTTTATCCAGTATTGTGTATTTTGTAATGTGTTATAAAGTATTTGTGATTTTGTAATGTTTTATATAGTATTTGTGTATTTTGTAATGATTTATAAAGTATTTGTGTATTATGCAATGTTTTATCCAGTATTAGTGAATTATAATGTTTTATATAGAATTTGTGTATTTTGTAATGACTTATAAAGTATTTGTGTATTTTATAATGTTTTATATAGTATTTGTGTATTTTGTAATGTTTTTTATACAGTATTAGTGATTTATAAGGTTTTATATAGTATTTGTGTATTTTGTAATGTTTTATACAGTATTAGTGATTTATAAGGATTTATATAGTATTTGTGTATTTTGTAATGTTTTTTATAAAGTATTTGTGTATTTGTAATATTTTATACAGTATTAGTGATTTATAATGTTTTATATAGTATTCATGTATTTTGTAATGTTTTATACAGTATTAGTGATATATAATGTTTTATAAAGTATTTGTGTATTTTGTAATGTTTTATACAGTATTTGTATTTTGTAATGTTTTATACAGTATTAGTGATATATAATGTTTTATAAAGTATTTGTGTATTTTGTAATGTTTTATACAGTATTTGTATTTTATAACGTTTTATATAGTATTTGTGTATTTTGTAATGTTTTATACAGTATTTGTATTTTATAACGTTTTATATAGTATTTGTGTATTATGCAATGTTTTATCCAGTATTGTGTATTTTGTAATGTGTTATAAAGTATTTGTGATTTTGTAATGTTTTATATAGTATTTGTGTATTTTGTAATGATTTATAAAGTATTTGTGTATTATGCAATGTTTTATCCAGTATTAGTGAATTATAATGTTTTATATAGAATTTGTGTATTTTGTAATGACTTATAAAGTATTTGTGTATTTTATAATGTTTTATATAGTATTTGTGTATTTTGTAATGTTTTTTATACAGTATTAGTGATTTATAAGGTTTTATATAGTATTTGTGTATTTTGTAATGTTTTATACAGTATTAGTGATTTATAAGGTTGTATATAGTATTTGTGTATTTTGTAATGTTTTTTATAAAGTATTTGTGTATTTGTAATATTTTATACAGTATTAGTGATTTATAATGTTTTATATAGTATTCATGTATTTTGTAATGTTTTATACAGTATTAGTGATATATAATGTTTTATAAAGTATTTGTGTATTTTGTAATGTTTTATACAGTATTTGTGTATTTTATAATGTTTTATATAGTATTTGTGTATTATGCAATGTTTTATCCAGTATTGTGTATTTTGTAATGTGTTATAAAGTATTTGTGATTTTGTAATGTTTAATATAGTATTTGTGTATTTTGTAATGATTTATAAAGTATTTGTGTATTATGCAATGTTTTATCCAGTATTAGTGAATTATAATGTTTTATATAGAATTTGTGTATTTTGTAATGACTTATAAAGTATTTGTGTATTTTATAATGTTTTATATAGTATTTGTGTATTTTGTAATGTTTTTTATACAGTATTAGTGATTTATAAGGTTTTATATAGTATTTGTGTATTTTGTAATGTTTTATACAGTATTAGTGATTTATAAGGTTGTATATAGTATTTGTGTATTTTGTAATGTTTTTTATAAAGTATTTGTGTATTTGTAATATTTTATACAGTATTAGTGATTTATAATGTTTTATATAGTATTCATGTATTTTGTAATGTTTTATACAGTATTAGTGATATATAATGTTTTATAAAGTATTTGTGTATTTTGTAATGTTTTATACAGTATTTGTATTTTGTAATGTTTTATACAGTATTAGTGATATATAATGTTTTATAAAGTATTTGTGTATTTTGTAATGTTTTATACAGTATTTGTATTTTATAACGTTTTATATAGTATTTGTGTATTTTGTAATGTTTTATACAGTATTTGTATTTTATAACGTTTTATATAGTATTTGTGTATTATGCAATGTTTTATCCAGTATTGTGTATTTTGTAATGTGTTATAAAGTATTTGTGATTTTGTAATGTTTTATATAGTATTTGTGTATTTTGTAATGATTTATAAAGTATTTGTGTATTATGCAATGTTTTATCCAGTATTAGTGAATTATAATGTTTTATATAGAATTTGTGTATTTTGTAATGACTTATAAAGTATTTGTGTATTTTATAATGTTTTATATAGTATTTGTGTATTTTGTAATGTTTTTTATACAGTATTAGTGATTTATAAGGTTTTATATAGTATTTGTGTATTTTGTAATGTTTTATACAGTATTAGTGATTTATAAGGTTTTATATAGTATTTGTGTATTTTGTAATGTTTTTTATAAAGTATTTGTGTATTTGTAATATTTTATACAGTATTAGTGATTTATAATGTTTTATATAGTATTCATGTATTTTGTAATGTTTTATACAGTATTAGTGATATATAATGTTTTATAAAGTATTTGTGTATTTTGTAATGTTTTATACAGTATTAGTGATATATAATGTTTTATAAAGTATTTGTGTATTTTGTAATGTTTTATACAGTATTTGTATTTTGTAATGTTTTATACAGTATTAGTGATATATAATGTTTTATAAAGTATTTGTGTATTTTGTAATGTTTTATACAGTATTTGTATTTTATAACGTTTTATATAGTATTTGTGTATTTTGTAATGTTTTATACAGTATTTGTATTTTATAACGTTTTATATAGTATTTGTGTATTATGCAATGTTTTATCCAGTATTAGTGATTTATAATGTTTTATATAGAATTTGTGTATTTTGTAATGACTTATAAAGTATTTGTGTATTTTATAATGTTTTATATAGTATTTGTATTTTGTAATGTTTTATACAGTATTAGTGATTTATAATGGTTTATATAGTATTTGTGTATTTTGTAATGTTTTATACAGTATTAGTGATTTTTAATGTTTTATATAGTATTTGTGTATTTTGTAATGTTTTTTATACAGTATTTGTATTTTGCAATGTTTTATAAAGTATTTGTGTATTTGTAATATTTTATACAGTATTAGTGATTTATAATGGTTTATATAGTATTTATGTATTTTGTAATGTTTTATACAGTATTAGTGATATATAATGTTTTATACAGTATTTGTGTATTTTGTAATGTTTTATACAGTATTTGTATTTTATAATGTTTTATATAGTATTTGTGATTTTAGAATGTTTTATGCAGTATTAGTGATTTATAATGTTGTATACAGTATTTGTGTATTTTGTAATGTTTTATACAGTATTTGTGATTTCGTTATGTTTTATAACGTATTTGTGTATTTTGTAATGTTTTATACAGTATTTGTGTATTTTGTAACATTGTACACATTGTGTATTTGCAGATGTATTATATTGTTTGCAAGTTTATTTTTTAAATGTTTTTTTGATGATGCTCAGAATTAGCATATATATTGTATTTATTTAAAATGCTCATTGGAATGAACAAATTAACAACAAAAAACATACAAATTTGAACTATATGATACAATCTTATATTAGTGTATTTTGTAATGTTTTATATAGTATTTCTGTATTTTATAATGTTTTATACAGTATTTGTTTATTTTGTTATGTTTTATACAGTATTAGTGATTTATAATGTTTTATATAGTATTTGTGTATTGTATAATGTTTTATATATTATTTGTATATTGTAATGTTTTATACAGTATTAGTGATTTGTAATGTTTTATACAGTATTTATGTATTTTATAATGTTTGTAACGGATCACCTGGCACCCCGACTGGGTACCTCCGTTGAAAGATGCTCCTAGCGCTTCCAGAGGACTCCAAGCACTCCACCAGACACCATAAGCACCGCAGGCTGCAGCTATCTCCCTTCAGAACGAAGCAGGAACAAGCTCTTACAAGAGCTCAGTGATTATAGCAAGGGAATATGCCTAGCATAGCAATCCCTTGTAGCAGATTCCCCCAATAAGAGACAGGACTCAAGTTGAGGGTAAAAATAGAACTCCCTGGCTGCTAGCTTGCAGCCCTTTTTATTAGGTGCTCCCATGAAGGGGAGGGACACACACAGTAACGTACATTAACCAATCACACAATAGTTACATCCCACACATAGCCCTCCCCTCTACCTGTAAACTAATTATCTGTACACACAGGAAAATACAATTATCATAGGTAGGGAAAATACAGTTTTTACACAACATTCATAACTCCCAAAATATACATCACATTCGCATAAAAATACATATTCACAATCAATCCATTCAGGGGAATAACATATTAAAAATGGCATGAATCAGACCAGGGGTTCAAAAGTTAGTAAAAGTATCTTTTGTTCCCCCTGGCTCAAACAGTAAAAGTAAAACATCCCCACAATGCATCCTGGCTTCCTCCCTTCTGCCCTGGAGATAATTGGAGAAGGAATTTAATTATCTCCAAAGACAGAGCCAAACTCCATTACCCACATGGCAGACAAAAAGACAGTAAAAGACATAAAATTACATACTGATACATTTAGTACATAAAACACACATTTCTACATATCCCCAGATAGCTTTGATCTGACTGCACATTATTAGATGAATGGCACTCAGATCACACGAATAAGCCTTTCTGCAGGGAAAATAAACAGTTTAACCTGCAGGGCCATAGTCCAAAGGCAAGAGGCGGGCAAGCAGCCCCCTCCAAGGACACGTGGCGAGGTCGGTTTCGCCACACTTCTCCCCTTTGCCCCCCAGACTAACAGGGTATCTGACCTCCTGCCGGTCAGTGCCCTGGTTAGTCCAGCAACCCACCCACGAAGCACAAACAGCAGTACAGCCCACCCACAATAAATGTTTACTCCACCTGGATAAAGTAGCAACTTGTCCATGTCCAGGTGCCTCACCACGGCTGTGTGGGGAGCTGGTAGACTGCCTTGGTGGGTTGCTGAGTGGGCAGAGACCAGCGGTACTCTGCCCTGGTGCCAGCGCTACCACAGAAGTAGCCTGATAGGAGCCTGGTTGTGGGAGGGGGAAACCGACCGTCTCCCCTCTGGGTACACAGCTCTGGGGCTGGGGAACAGGACCGACCGTCCCTACCCCTTGGGCTGTAAGCGCAGAGACTACGGTCCCATCTGCACAGTTGCGGGGCTCCACATCTCCCCTTGGTGGGTTAGGCTGCCGCTGGAGAGAGGGTGTAACAAGCTCCTCTCTCTGGACTGTCAACTGCCGCTGGGGAGAGGGGTTAACAGGCTCCTCTCCCTGACACTCTCTCTGCTGGTGGAGAGGGGGACCAGCTGTCTCCCCTTTCATTATTTTGTCCTGCTGCTGGGGTGTGAGACTGACGGTCTCTGCTCCCTGCAGGACACATTGCCGCCGGGGAGGAAGGACGACATCTTCAGCTCCCTCGGGTTCACACTGTCGCTGGGGAGGAAGGATTGCACCCTCAGCTCCCTGGGGTACACACTGCCGCTGGGGAGGAAGGACGACACCTTCCGCTCCCTGGGTTACACACTGCTGCTGGGGAGGACGGACGACACCATCAGCTCCCTGGGGTACGCACTGCCGCTGGGGAGGAAGGACGGCACCTTCCGCTCCCTGGGATACACACTGCCGCTGGGGAGGAAGGATTGCACCTTCAGCTCCCTGGGGTACACACTGCCGCTGGGGAGGAGAAATATCACTTACCTCCCCCTGGTACTCCGGCTGCTGCTGGGGGGGAGGTCGATGCTCTCCACTTTCTGTAACTCCAGCTCTAGTTGGGGATCTGGGCCGGTTGCCCAGCATCCCTGTAGGGCCGGTGGAGAGATCTCGGTCCCATCTCCACCTGCCTGCAGGGGGTCCTCCCAGGACCAGTCTATGAGGTCCTCTACCTCGGGTACCTCTGGTTGCTGTTGGGGAGGGAGACCGGTTGTCTCTTCCTCCAATAACACATTCTGCCGCTGGGGAGTGAGACCGACTGTCTCCCCTCCCTGTAAAACATACTGCCGCTGGGGATCTGGGCCGGGTGCCCAGCATCCCTGTAGGGCCGGTAGAGAGACCTCGGTCCCATCTCCACTGGCCACCTCGGTTTCTTCCTCGTCCCACTCTACCTGTGGCTGGAGTTTCTCCCAACATGCCCACTGGCCTTCCCTCAACGCCCTGTGTTGAAGGTTCCGGGTCACCATGTCCCACACGAACCGCACGTATTTCTCCTCTGGATTGGGTCCGTAAAACTTCAGGTGTAACCCTACCATCGTGCCAAACTCTAGTACGGAGTAGCTATACGCCATGCTTGCTGTAGCCACTGCTGGTTCCATTATGTTGCTGAAGATAAGGACGCTGCACAACTCCACACGTTACCGGTGTCTCCGAGCTGCTTCTCCTCGCACTAGGACGCCATCCCACCGCTTGCCACCAATGTAACGGATCAACTGGCACCCCGACTGGGTACCTCCGTTGAAAGATGCTCCTAGCGCTTCCAGAGGACTCCAAGCACTCCACCAGACACCATAAGCACCGCAGGCTGCAGCTATCTCCCTTCAGAACGAAGCAGGAACAAGCTCTTACAAGAGCTCAGTGATTATAGCAAGGGAATATGCCTAGCATAGCAATCCCTTGTAGCAGATTCCCCCAATAAGAGACAGGACTCAAGTTGAGGGTAAAAATAGACATGCAATAACCAAAACATGCAATAACCCCATATAAAGTATATCCTCAGAACCGGGGGATATGGGTGAACCACATATCCAAAATTCACCCAGATCTGTTCAGTAGTTTGGAAGATACAGTTTAATGCAGATTCCGCAGAACATATACAGATTATATAAAAAATAATTACTGTATAATGTGTCCCCTGTTGTATAGTTTAAAACCACTGCACGATGTCTTTGTGCACCAAATACCGGCGAGATTGCACCGTGTAGAAAAGTCACAACAGTGTCTGTGAGTTAAAATGGCCGCCATCCATTGTTCTCACCATGTGCTTCATCCATTGTTCTCACCATGTGCCTCTGATACATGATTCTCTACGTAAAATTTAATTTGCCATTTTAGTGCCCAGTCCCCCAATGTATCCAAATCCCTCTGCAGCAAGGCAATATCCTGCTCACATTTAATTACTTTATAAAGTTCTGTGTCATCTGCAAACACTGATACATGGCTTTCAATGCCTATTTCAAGATCATTTATAAATATGTTGAATAGAAGTGTTCCCAAAACAGAACCCTGAGGGACACCACTTACCACTTTTGTCCAGCCTGAAAATGTATCCTGTACTCTATCATTAAGCCAATGTTCTACCCAAGAACAAGAATATTCATCTAGACTAGTGATGTCCCGAACGGTTCGCTGGCGAATAGTTCCTGGCGAACATATGCGATGTTCGGTCCGCCCCCTATTCGTCATCATTGAGTAAACTTTGACCCTGTACCTCACAGTCAGCAGACACATTCCAGCCAATCAGCAGCAGACCCTCCCTCCCAGACCCTCCCACCTCCTAGACAGCATACAATTTAGATAAATTCTGAAGCTACATTCATTCTTTTTTATTTATTTTTTTGTGTTTGTGTTTATTATACATTATCCTCCATAGCCAGTAACCTGTGTTTATTATACATTATCCCCCCATAGCCAGTAACCTGTGTTTATTATACATTATCCCCCCATAGCCAGTAACCTGTGCTTATTATACATTATCCCCAATAGCCAGTAACCTGTGTTTATTATACATTATCCTCCCATAGCCAGTAACCTGAGTGTAATATAGAGATAATGTGTGTAATACAGATATACTGAGTGTAATACAGGGATACTGTGTGTAATATAGAGATACTGTGTGTAATACAGAGATACTGAGTGTAATACAGGGATACTGTGTGTAATATAGAGATACTGTGTGTAATACAGAGATACTGAGTGTAATACAGGGATACAGTGTGTAATACAGGGATACTGAGTGTAATACAGGGATACAGTGTGTAATACAGGGATACAGTGTGTAATACAGAGATACTGAGTGTAATACAGAGATACTGAGTGTAATACAGAGATACTGTGTGTAATATAGAGATACTGAGTGTAATACAGGGATACTGTGTGTAATATAGAGATACTGAGTGTAATACAGGGATACTGTGTGTAATATAAAGATACTGGGTGTAATACAGGGATACTGTGTGTAATACAGGGATACTGAGTGTAATATAGAGATAATGTGTGTAATACAGAGATACTGAGTGTAATACAGGGATACTGTGTGTAATATAGAGATACTGTGTGTAATACAGAGATACTGAGTGTAATACAGGGATACTGTGTGTAATACAGGGATACTGTGTGTAATATAGAGATACTGTGTGTAATACAGAGATACTGAGTGTAATACAGGAATACTGTGTGTAATACAGGGATACTGTGTGTAATATAGAGATACTGTGTGTAATACAGAGATACTGAGTGTATCGCGACATCACTAATCTAGACCAATTTATTTTAGTTTGAAGACTAACCTATTGTGAGGAACCATATCAAATGCATTGTCAAAATCCAAGTAGATCACATCCACTGCAACACCCTGATCTATACTTCTACTTACTTCTTTGTAGAATGCAATTAGGTTAGTTTGACATGACCTATGTTTCATAACACCACGCTGATTATTGGTAATAACAAAGTTCTCCCCAATGAATTCCTGAATATTATCCCTTAATAGCCCTTCAAATAATTTCCCAGTCACAGAAGTTAAGCTCACAGGTCTATAATTTCCAGGCAAGGATTTTGAACCCTTTTTAAATATAGGAACGACATGTTTATCAATAAATTAGTTAAAGTAAATTTCTAAAATAAATAATGTGGTTAGTGTGCTAACATAAATAAAATAGGCTGATTGACAGATGGACTGACAACCAGACAGATAGACAGACAATTAATTTAACAAACATCAGTAACTCTTTGATTTACAGTGCTCTTATTACCTTAGAATAACTCTGTATGTGGCAAAACCACTGGAGTGGTAAGACACCCGTGGAGTAGTTAAATGCCCCTGGAGTAGTCAGATATCACTGGAATAGTAAAATACCCTATAGACTAGTCAGATACCCCTGGAGTAGTCAGATACCCCTTATGTAGTAAGATATCCCTGGAGTAGTTATATACCCCAAGAGTAGTAAGGTAGCCATAGAGTAGTTAGATAACCCTGGAGTACTAGAATACCCCTGAGGTAGTAAGATACCCATGGATTAGTAGGATATCCTAGAGTACAGCTCTAGAGTAGTTACTTACCCCTTGAGTAGTTACTTACCCCCGGATTAGTAATATTCCTGGAGTTGTTAGATACCAATGAAGTAGTAAGATATCCCTGGAGTATCAAGATACCCCTGGAGTTAGATACTACTGGTGTAGATAGATATCCCTGGAGTAATAAGATAGTCCTGAAATAGTAAGATGCATCTGGGGTAGATAGATATCCCTGTAGTAGCCAGAAACCCCTGGAATAGTTAGATACCTCTGGAGTAGTCAGATACCCATGGAGTAGTAGGATACCCCTGGAATAGTAGGTTACCCCTGGAGTAGTAGGTTACCCCTGGAGTAGTAAGAATTCCTGGAGTGGTTAGATACCATGGAATATTAAGAAGCCCCTGGAGTAGTAGGCTACCCCTGGCATAGTTAGATATCCCTGGGGTAGTTAGATACATGTGGAGTAGACAGATACCCCTGGGGTAGCCCTGGAATAGTAAGATACTCCTGGAGTAGTTAGGTACCCCTGGAATAGTAAGATACCCCTGGAGTAGTAGGTTACCTCTAGAATAGTCAGACACTCCTGGAAAAGTAAGATACTCCTGGAGTAGTAGGATACTGTGGAGCATTAAGTCTTTATGTAGGATATATGGCAGCAACTCTATGCATCATACCCAGATCATGTTACAGTACCTCTCTGTGTGTTAGGACTCCTGGCGTGCTGTGATGCTGTGTCAGGAAGCTCTTGTTCATATCTCTCAGTTGAGCCATCTCTTTGGAGATGTCCTAGTTGTTGGACAATGGACATTGCGTTAGATCAAATAATAACTATTAGTAAATGCTGGTCTAGATTTATAATAATGTTTATCTGATTGATATTTTCATATAAAAAAATATGTGGCTGAATAACTGGTCATGGGGCTTGTTTTATTTGTTATTAGTGTCTTGGTGTCTTAGGAACTGCTCTGACTACGAGTGAGCCAGAATCAGCTTTTTCTGATCATCTACTCAGTGTGTTCTGAAAATGGAAGTGTGACAGGATACCCCATCATTTGTGTTACTCCTCTTCAGCCCAGCAAACTGTTCCCTTCTTGATTAATTTCTCTGTGCCCCCTGTTCATTTCCCAAACGGAGATTCATATTCCCCTTTTTATACTCCCGAAACCTAGACCAGCCCTAGCTCAAAAACTTCAAAGAAGGTTGTTAACTTAAGTGCTCTCCCTGGGAGGCCGACATTCATATGACCGAATACACGTGTTCTTAGGAATGGCTTCCATCTTGTCTGCCAAATGCTTTGTCGTGGATCGCATGGAACTAAATTCGGAAACTACAACTCATGAATCACAGTGAACTTGTACCGCCACCTGCTCCTCCTACAGAAAAGCCAGGAGAGTGCTCTTCGGGAGAAGGCTCAGTAAAATACAAGGAACATTTGCTCTCTAAGAGCCAGGGGGAACATTCAGTTGTGTTCGCCCTGGAGCTTCCGAAAGTTGACCAGCCGCTGCCTCTTTCTCCCTGGAACGGTTTTGGGCTACAACCTTGTGGACGCCCTGTCAAAACTTTACCCCAGTGACGATTCCACTACATCGAATGGATCTGAGTGCTATTTGGACAACTTGGGTGTTCGGATCCAGGTTGTCCGGGGATATAGGACACGTGGGGTCCCTCTGTAGATTTAATGGGGTTTGGCGGTGTTGTTCTGTAAAATCTGTATGCATCTCTGTAACTTGTAGGTTATTGAATTACCAGGCATTTGACTCAATTATCTCCCAGACACCGAGACGCCTGGGAGGAGTTTGTGTTGTTCTGTATGGAGACCCCATGGGGTACTGTGAATAAATTTTGTGTACTATTCCCGAATAAATCAGATCTACTCCCAACATTAAGTCTCGACTAATGTATGGAAGGGGAAGTTATACCAACAATAATCACTACTGCATCTGGATAGAGCTATTTCACACTGGCAAAGGAAACCCGTGGTGGTGATCCTCTGGTGGCCCACCACAGGAAGGTTACATTCCATTATTATTTTGATCATATTTATTATGGTGATCGAAAATATATGATTTTCTTTCCTGTGAATTCTACCAGTTTTCAGAGAAATGTTTATTTCAGGAGACTGACCAATTTAAAGCAGCAGAAATGAAACAGAACTTAAAGCAAACTAGAAATGAAATAGAACACGTTTTGTTGGAAAAGATGGCATATAAGTTCTTATGTCTGTTGCCAAAAACTGTTTGTTATTAAATAAACCTGCAGCCTGTACTCTGCATGCGTGACTCAGTCAGGGAGAGGAGGACTGTCAGCATGGAGGGAGCGATTGTATAAACTTGCACTCTGTCTGCGTGACTCAGTCGGGGAGAGGAGGACTGTCAGTGTGGTGAAACCGACCTCGCCACGTGTCCTTGGAGGGGGCTGCTTGCCCGCCTCTTGCCTTTGGACTATGGACCCGACTTTATGTGAATGGGTTAACCCAGATAGCTATGCCATGGAGCCCATTCGTGTAGTTAAAGACTTCAGCTCCATGGCAATTGAACTGTGTGAATAGGATCTGAGCGCTATTCGGTAGTTAACTTGTGGCTTGGTGAATGGTGTCGGGAGCAAGGATTTGGCTTTATTGCTCATGGTAGCTCTGTTTGGAATGGAAATAAACTGTACAAAAAAGATGGTTTGCATCTTTCTCAAAAGGGAACAAATGTTCTCAGTGAGCAGTTCAGAGGTTTTGCTAGGATGTTTTTAAACTAGGAGGGGGGGGCAAAAGGGTGATAAAACATCAATCCAATTGTCCCCCAAAACAAGGACAGAAGGTGCCTGTAGCAAGTGTGTTAAAAAATGATAAGCTTAGAGTCATGTCTACCAATGCTCGCAGTTTAGGGAATAAGATCCATGAACTTGTGGCAATAATGGCAACTGAGAGTGTAGATTTAGTCGCTGTTACCGAGACATGGTATAATGAGAAAAATGACTGGGACATAGCAATACCAGGGTACTCTTTATATAGAAAAGACAGGGAAGGCAAGAAAGGGGGAGGGGTGGCCCTGTATGTAAAGGATAGCATAAAATCTAGCCTAATAAAGGTTAGTGAGGCGAACATAGAGTCCGTTTGGGTTACGTTAGAATTTGGTAATCACACAGTAACTCGTGTAGGTGTGATTTATAGGCCCCCAGGACAAATTGAAGAGTTAGATAATCTACTAGTTGAAGAAATAGCTAAAATGACAATGAAGGGGGAAGTTATCATCATGGGTGACTTTAATCTTCCTGATGTGAATTGGAAAACAAAAATAGCTACTTGTGCCAGGAGCACACATATTCTAAACTCCCTACTGGGATTGTCTCTAAAACAAGTCGTTGAGGAGCCAACTCGTAAAGAGGCCATACTAGATTTAGTGTTAACAAATGGAGATTTGGTATCAGATATTACTGTAGGTGAAAGTTTAGGATCCAGTGATCATCAGTCAGTGTGGTTTAATATAAGAACAGTGACTGAGTCACACCACACAAAAACAAAAGTTTTAGACTTTAGAAAAACAGACTTTTCTAAAATTAGAATATGTGTAAAGGAGTCATTATCAGACTGGAGCAATTTATATGGAGTCCAAAAGAAATGGGATTATTTAAAAGTTGCACTACTGAAGGCAACAGAAAATTGCATTAGGCTTGTCAGTAAAAGCAAAAAATTCAAGAAACCACTGTGGTACTCCGCAGATGTGGCCAAAATAGTAAAAAACAAAAAGTTAGCATTTAGTAATTATAAAAAAACCCAGAGTGAGGAAGACAGAATGACCTATAAGATTAGGCAGAAAGAGGCTAAGCAAGTTATAAGAGCTTCCAAATCCCACACAGAAGAGAAAATAGCACAGTCAGTAAAAAAGGGGGACAAAACTTTTTTTAGATACATAAATGAGAAAAGAAAAGTAAAACAAGGATTAGTTAGATTAAAAACAAAAGAAGGAAGGTATGTAGATGAGGATAAAGGTCTAGCTGACTGCCTCAATGAATATTTTTGTTCGGTATTTACAGATGAAAATGAAGGAAAGGGACCTCAGTTAAGAAAAAGGATAAATGAGTCATTTATTACACGTGAGTTTACAGAGGAAGAGGTTCTATTTCAACTGTCAAAAGTAAAGACAAATAAGTCAATGGGACCTGATGGAATACACCCAAAGCTATTAAAAGAGCTTAGTGGTGTACTAGCAAAACCATTAACAGATTTATTTAACCAATCATTGATAACAGGAGTAGTCCCAGAGGATTGGAAGTTAGCGAATGTTGTGCCCATTCACAAGAAAGGTAATAGGGAGGAGTCGGGCAACTATAGGCCAGTAAGCCTTACTTCAGTAGTGGGGAAAGTGATGGAAACCATGTTAAAGGATAGGATTGTTGAACATCTAAAAACACATGGATTTCAAGACCAGAGACAACATGGGTTTACTTCAGGGAGATCATGCCAAACTAATCTTATTGATTTTTTTGATTGGGTAACTAAAATTATAGATCAGGGTGGTGCAGTAGACATTGCTTACCTAGATTTCAGTAAGGCTTTTGACACTGTTGCACATAGAAGGCTTATCAATAAACTACAATCTTTGAGTTTGGATTCCAATATTGTTGAATGGGTAAGGCAGTGGCTGAGTGACAGGCAACAGAGGGTTGTAGTCAATGGAGTATATTCGAAGCTTGGGCTTGTCACCAGTGGGGTACCTCAGGGATCTGTACTTGGACCCATTCTCTTTAATATTTTTATTAGTGATATTGCAGATGGTCTTGATGGTAAGGTGTGTCTTTTTGCGGATGATACTAAGATATGTAACAGGGTTGATGTTCCAGGAGGGATAAGCCAAATGGAAAATGATTTAGGTAAACTAGAAAAATGGTCAGAGTTGTGGCAACTGACATTTAATGTGGATAAGTGCAAGATAATGCATCTTGGACGTAAAAACCCACGGGTAGAGTACAAAATATTTGATAGAGTCCTAACCTCAACATCTGAGGAAAGGGATTTAGGGGTGATTATTTCTGATGACTTAAAGGTAGGCAGACAATGTAATAGAGCAGCAGGAAATGCTAGCAGAATGCTTGGTTGTATAGGGAGAGGTATTAGCAGTAGAAAGAGGGAAGTGCTCATGCCATTGTACAGAACACTGGTGAGACCTCACTTGGAGTACTGTACACAGTACTGGAGACCCTATCTTCAGAAGGATATTGATACCTTAGAGAGAGTTCAAAGAAGGGCTACTAAACTGGTTCATGGATTGCAGGATAAAACTTACCAGGAAAGGTTAAAGGATCTTAACATGTATAGCTTGGAGGAAAGACGAGACAGGGGGGATATGATAGAAACATTTAAATACATAAAGGGAATCAACACAGTAAAGGAGGAGACTATATTTAAAAGAAGAAAAACTACCACAACAAGAGGACATAGTCTTAAATTAGAGGGACAAAGGTTTAAAAATAATATCAGGAAGTATTACTTTACTGAGAGGGTAGTGGACTCATGGAATAGCCTTCCAGCTGAAGTGGTAGAGGTTAACACAGTAAAGGAGTTTAAGCATGCGTGGGATAGGCATAAGGCTATCCTAACTATAAGATAAGGCCAGGGACTAATGAAAGTATTTAGAAAACTGGGCAGACTAGATGGGCCGAATGGTTCTTATCTGCCGTCACATTCTATGTTTCTATGTTTCTATGTTTCTAGTTTTGTGCGCTCAGATCCCAGCTATCTGGGGATATGTGACATGTCTGTGTTTTATGTATAAAATGTGACTTTGTGTTTTTTATAGTATTTTAATGCTTTGTGCTCACCATGTGCATAATGGAGTCTTGTCTCTGTCCTGGGAGATAATTGAATTACTTCTCAATTATCTCCAGGATAGACTCTGAAACTGGTCTGGGCCGGAAAGCCATGCTGGCAGGGGTTTTTAAAAGATACGTTACTAACTTTTCAACCCCTGGTCTGATTCATGCCATTTTTTAATATGTTGTTCCCCTAAATGGAATGATTGTGAATTTGTAATTTTTATGTGAATGTGATGTATGGTTTTAGAGTTATGAAAGTTGGGTAAAAAGTATGTTTTAACTGTATGTATAATTTGATTACCTCTCAGGCTAAGGGGAGGGAATCTGTGGGATGTAACCATTGTGTGATTGGTGTATTGTAAATCCCTCCCTTGCATGGGAGAATCCTTTATAAGACAGTGTGTGAATAAATCTTGAGTTCCTGTTTTAACCCTCAAAGCGATGTGTCGTCTCGTTCTTTGGAGGAATTTGAATGTATGCCGATTGCCAGGAGTGTAAGCTGTTTTATGGCTTTTCCTATTCGGCTGTATACAGCATTCATATGCTAGAGAGGATTCCTATGCTTCTCAGATTCGGTGGTTGTGGTGTCTACTGCAGTGCTTGAAGTCCTCAGGAGCGCTAGGAGCATCCGTCAATGGAACGTGATCCGTTACAGTCAGCATGGAGGGAGCGATTGTATAAACCTGCACTCTGTCTGCGTGACTCAGTCAGGGATAGGTCTGTCAGCATTGAGGGAGCGATTGGATAAACATATGCTCTGCGTGCGTGACTCAGTATGGAGAGGACTGTCAGCATGGAGGGAGCGATTGGATAAACATATGCTCTGCGTGCGTGACTCGCTCAGAGAGAGGACTGTCAGCATGGAGGGAGCGATTGGATAAACATATGCTCTGCGTGCGTGCCTCATTTTGATAGAGTAATGTCAGCATTGATGGAGCGATTGAATAAACCTATGCTCTGTGTACGTGACTCAGTCAGGGAGAGGACTGTCAGCATGGAGGGAGCGATTGGATAAACGTATGCTCTGTGTGCGTGACTCAGTCAGAGAGAGGACTGTCAGCATGGAGGGAGCGATTGGATAAACCTATGCTCTGCGTGCATGACTCAGTCAGGGAGAGGACTGTCAGCATGGAGGGAACAATTGGATAAGCCTATGCTCTGCGTCCGTGCCTAATTTTGGTAGAGTAATGTCAGCATTGAGGGAGCGATTGGATAAACCTATGCTCTGTGTACGTGACTCAGTCAGGGAGAGGACTGTCAGCATGGAGGGAGCGATTAGATAAACCTATGCTCTGTGTGCGTGACTTAGTCAGGGAGAGGACTGTCAGCATGAAGGGAACGATTAGATGAACCTGCACTCTGTGTGTTTGCGACCCAGTCAGAGAGAGGACTGTCAGCATTGAGGGAGCGATTGGATAAACCTATGCTCTGCGTGCGTGACTCAGTCAGGGAGAGGACTGTCAGCATGAAGGGAGCGATTAGATGAACCTGTACTCTGTTTTAACAAAGAAAAGAAAAAGTTACCTGTGCTCTCTCCTTAATCCCTATGTATATTTAGACAAATGGAGGTCATTTAGTTGCTCCAATGGCCATTGAAGGGAATGCCCACCTGCCAACGTCAAGGCAGACCCCCCATGTGTTCCCTATTAAGGGTTAAGTATAGGGGTGTATATAAAAAATACCCCTCTCTGTCTCATTAGAGATATCTTTGCCAGAAGCTAAAGGAAGCAGGCTGAATGGTCAGTGTTAAGACTCGCTTAGGGGGGTCTGCCTTGACGTTGGCAGGCAGGCATTCCCTCCAATGGCCATTGGAGCAACTAAATGACCTCCATTTGTCTAAATATACATAGGGATTAAGGAGAGAGCACAGGTAACTTTTTCTTTTCTTTGGTTAAAACAGAGTACAGGTTCATCTAATCGCTCCCTTCATGCTGACAGTCCTCTCCCTGACTGAGTCACGCACGCAGAGCATAGGTTTATCCAATCGCTCCCTCAATGCTGACAGTCCTCTCTCTGACTGAGTCAGGTAACTTTTTCTTTTCTTTGGTTTTTACTATATATTGGGGCTGATGTGTACTGTAGTCATTGCTGCCGGCCCAGTTGTGGCAAACCTAGCCACTTCTAGGATACTGGGCTATATGTAATAAGAGGTTGTCTGTAATAATCGCTGTGATATGTGTATAACTTTGGTGTATATTGTGGTGTGTATAGAATTCGTATGCTAGCAGCCGTAAGCCACTAGCATTCGTGTATTTTGTTTCACAAACAGCGACTGTATGGGCTGTTCGTGAACCGAATGAGGCCCCCTTAATAGACCACCTGTAGAGGGACGTGTGGCACTCATTAAAGGCTTTCCTAGGTGGCTGTCGTTCCCGCTACCCACCACGCGGCGGTCGGCCGTCTTGGATCCTTTGTCTCAACAGCGGTGTTTGGTCATCGAACGCGTGGAACTGAAAACGGCTGCTCGACGGCACGAACACCGCTGGACTTCTCGGCCGTTTGGGAACTCTGACAGTTCCCTATTGTGGTTCCCCATCGGTGTTCGGTACTTTTAGACGAACTCAAGGGCAAAGTGTATTTTGTGCGGCGTTCGGTTGTTTTAGCTGGGATCTGAGCGGTGTTCACACGAAATTTACACTCAGACCCCAGCTATCTGCCGAATGTCCGTTTGGGCAAATAACGTGAATATTGTTAGAGTTATAGATTTAAATGTAAAATGCCGGTTCTGCTGCACGGAGGGATAATCCACTTAACGGTATATTCCAGTGGGAGTATCCCTCTCGTGCAGCGGTGCCTGATGGGAGAAATGCTCAGAATTTTAAGTCCCCCATGTAGTCCCCTACTGTATTACCCCTGCTATGTCAGTAAGGAAACCCCTTGCATGGGGACTTGCATAAATACTGGAAGCTGTGAATAAAGACCTCACTTGACTCCCAGAACTGTGTTTCGTCCGGTTACTGGGGGGATTTGGGATGTTGCCTTACTTTTCAGTGCTGACTGTGGATTACCTTCAATACCAGCGGAGATCGTGGGATTTAATATTGCCGCTCCGCTACACCAGTAGTGATGGGAGTGAGCGCAGGACTTCTCTTTTTGTATCTGTACTCTGTTTGCAAGACTCAGTCAGGGTGAGATGGTCAGACTATTTGTGTGGATATATTATAACCATTTGTATTCAGTGAGCCCCAGTCCGCCATTTAATGTCAGCACTTTAGACTTGCGACAAAATGGGCAAACATTTACCCTGTACATCACACAGTTTGTCCTACATTACATGTGACATTACAATCGTGGTCTAAGTCACTTCATTTCCTGTGAGCAGGCAATAATAAACCAGGTTAGAAATATACCCAGCTCTCTGAATCAGAGAAACGATGCACATCATAATTTATTTTCGCAACGTGTGCTATATTGGAAATGTCTAAGCAGTTGTGACTTACTAATGGAAACATTATTACAAATTATGCTCCAATATGTACATTTCCTATCGTATCTTACGTCTCATGACCGGCAAATCCTCGAATGGTAATGGTGAAGCATTTAGAAATATTGTCCAAAATTAATATTGTATTCGGTGCGGAGCTCTGAATTACTTATAAAATGGGCAGCTATTTATATTGTCTATTTATAATATCCATCTGATTTTATATGATCTTAATATTAAATCATGTAATATAGATAAATATGGGCAAACAAAAAAAATCTACATGTTTATAATAATATTAATTTGAAATACAAAATCATTTTATACATTAAAACAGAAATCCTTTTTAAAAGACGTATATTTTGCAGGTTATAGCTGGGTGATTATCTGACGAACGATCTGGCTTAATGTGGTCATTGTAGCTACAAAAGAGCGGTATTTGAGCTCTCTGTATTTATAGAATAAACCAAAACGGATGTATTTATGAGATAAACATTTTAGAATTTTTTAGGTATTAAATTTGATATATTTGTTGCAGAATTTTATATATTTTGGCTTTATTGCTGAACTCTTTAAAGTGTGTGAATGAATATAAATAGATAAACCTGGTTAAACATAAATAGTCAAACATCGCCAAAGGAGATTATGTTCCCCGTCTGACACAGTAACGGTCAGCGCTTTGTAATCGTGTTTAGCATAAAAAGACATGATGCATTTTATTCCTTTCCATTTAGTGAACAAAAGACAGACTGGAGCAATTGTACTGTATATTTATTAAATGGAGAGAACAAACAGGAGAAAAATGAATATAATCACAATAAACTAATAACAAATTAAAAAACATAATTCAAATTGCAAAATTATTATTAGTGGGATTTAGGAAAAGAGAGTAATACCTTCTGGGTAGTAGCTGTAATGGGTTAACCAAAAACATTATTCGTTCTGATAAAACAAAGTTTGGTGAAAAAACTAAAACATGATTTGTCTAAAAACAAGCAAAATCATGATTTGTCTAAAAACAAACAAAATCATGATTTGTCTAAAAACAAGCAGAATCATGATTTGTCTAAAAACAAGCAAAATCATGATTTGTCTAAAAACAAACAAAACCATGATTTGTCGATCGAAAAACAAACAAAACACTCAAAATTGTGTTTTAAAGAGTCTTATCGATGAGTGGGGGGGTTAAAATGTGAGGAAAGTTCTTATTCTGTAAGATTTCTATCAATCTATTTTCTTATATATTGCTTTTTATTATCCTTCTCGGTTGCTTTGCCATGTTTGGAGTTTTTGGAGTTTATGCTGTGTGTACATTAATAGAGCCATATAGTTAGTTATGGAATTCGTGTGAATTTATTTAATATATTGCTGAGCCTCTCACCTTAGAATGAATCCCCCCATCCCCATATGTCAGGCACGTTCTGCTCTGTGTTCACTATTACTATATCCAGCTACGCGCTCACGAATCCGGTAAAATCTATAATTACAATAAATCTAACACAGTATACGTCACCTGTGTGAGGAGCCTTGGAATGGGTCCCTGATAACATCAACTGCGAATACGTTACCGAATCAGCCATCATCTCGCTCTGATTGTAAACTGCAAACTGCAAAGAAGGTGCTGCTTTTAACCTGAGGTCTTCACAAAGGAAAATATGACAAATGAAACACTTCCTTGTAAAGTCAGAGGCCGGATACTGCCATGTGTCTATAGATTCTGTGCCTTTTGTTAATTTACTAAAAGCAAACCCTATCATTGCTCAATTGGTTTGTTTGATTCAATCTTAAGTTTCTGTTTGTTATAATGCAAGCGCATGAAATTTTATAGGGGTTTGTTTTTCTAACACTTTTACCAGCAATGCAGAAATTTTGTTGCCATAGGCCCAATGCTTCTAGTCTCCCTGCCCCCTCCCCTGTTAATAATGGCTATATACCGTGTGTATTTGGCATGTTTTCTCTCCTAGAACTGTCAAGTATGTGCACCCCAACATACTTACGCAAACACGTACACCCGCACTACAGAACACTAAAACACATGTACAGCCACACTGCCAAACATTAAAGCACACATACACCCACATACCAAACACTAAAATACACATACACCCATACTACTAAACACTAAAATACACATACACCCATACTACTAAACACTAAAATACACATACACCCATACTACTAAACACTAAAATACACATACACCCATACTACCAAACACTAAAATACACATACACCCATACTACTAAACACTAAAATACACATACACCCATACTACTAAACACTAAAATACACATACACCCATACTACTAAACACTAAAATACACATACACCCATACTACTAAACACTAAAATACACATACACCCATACTACTAAACACTAAAATACACATATACCCATACTACTAAACACTAAAATACACATATACCCATACTACCAAACATTAAAGCACACATACACCCATACTACTAAACACTAAAATACACATACACCCATACTACTAAACACTAAAATACACATATACCCATACTACTAAACACTAAAATACACATACACCCATACTACTAAACACTAATACAAATGTACACCCACACTACTGAACACAAACACATGTACTGTGGCGGAACAGACCTCGCCACGTTTTCTTGGAGGGGGATGCTTGCCCGCCTCCTACCTTCTGACTATGGCCCTGGGATATATGGCATTTGAAAACACTATTTGTGCCCTGTGACAAAACTGGAGATTGTGCACAAATATGACTATTGTCCATATTTTTTACAATTCCCTTCGTTTGTTGCACTGTTCCCCATGTGTTTCATCTGTTGGTTCGGCTGGCTAGACTAACAGACAAACTGTGGAGTTACTGGGTGGCCACCATTTCATGTATCAGAGGCACATGGTGAGAACAATGGATGAAGCACATGGTGAGAACAATGGATGGTGGACATTTTAACTCACAGACACTGTTTTGACTTTTCTACACGGTGCCATCTCGCCGGTATTTGGCACACAAAGACATCGTGCAGTAGTTTTAAACAACAGAACAGGGGACACATTTAACAGTAATTATTTTTCATATAGCCTGTATATGTTCTGCGGAATCTGCATTAAACCGATACCATGCCCCTCCACCCCCTGACAAACACACACACATACATACAGAGACACACACATGCATACAGAGACACACACATAGACAGACAGAAAGATACACACGACACATATATACAAAGACACATACATACAAACAGACAGACAGGCACACATACAGACAGACAGGTACACATACATACAGACAGACACACACATACACAGACAGACAGACAGACACACACACACACACACAAGACACACATACATACAAAGACACATACATATATAAAAGACACACACACGACAAAGATACATGCAAAGAAACTGTTACGGTACCTCCAGTAATAAATGTACAAACCGCCATTTAGTGAATGCTCCCCGGTCACAATACTGTGGTCTGGTAGCGCATACAGTATAACCATGCGAACCGCCAGCTAGGGAACACTCCAAACTCCCGAACGGTACCTGCACGGCTCTCTCCCTTCTTGAGCTCCAACCATACGAATCGCCACTTACAGCCGAACGGCAATAGGTTCCAAGCGGCACATAATCCCAATAAGCAGTCTCTAGTTGCCGGTAATAAAATCCCCCCAATAGCGAGACCAAGCTCCGCTTTGAGGGTAAAACACGAACTGAGTTTACTGTGGGCTACCTGCCCGTATTTATGCAGGTCTCCCACTTGGTGGACACTCCCCTAGGGGACCAAATGGAAGACTGGAATAACAGAAGGACATGGGGACATTTCAGGCTTACATCCCCACAATACATCCCCACATCACAGTTTCCTCCCCTCTGCTCGGGAGATAATTGGGAAGTAATTCAATTATCTCCCCGAGCAGAGGCACATCGCCATTTTAACTCAAAGTTATAAAACACATTAAAATCTATAACTTAATAACTGCCGAACATATTGCATTCGTATAACACATCCCCAGATAGCCTGGATCTGAGTGCATATTATTGGCGAATAGCGCTCAGATCCCATACGCATAGTTCAATCGCCATGGAGTCAAAGTCGGTTATAGCTCTTCGGTATGCAATCGACTCCCGAACGGCCGGTATTCGTATACTTCTGTCGATTGAGAAGGGGAGGTCGATGGCTTCAGCGGTGTTCGGTTGAAAAAGTGTCCGTTTTGAGTTCCATGAAATAATCATCGAACACCGCTGGGCTTTCGCATAGTTACAATGGCCGCCACCTCGTGGTCGACATACGAACGATGACCACCCTGTCTTCGGTCTTAATTGAGAAGTGGCTGCGGTTAACCTCAACGTTCTAATTGGGATCAATAGGTTAACAAGCAGCACACTTCTCTCCTGGGTGGCCGTCCGTTCGGTAGTTGCGGTCGGCAAACAAATGCATTCCCTTAATCCAGGCATACGAATGGGGGAATTCATGCAAACGGCAAAACAGACAAACACAGTATTTTTAGTCCATACGGATGGGTCTGTCACAGAAACATACAAACAGACAGGCACACATACATACAGACAAGACACACATACATACATACAAACAGACAGACAGGTACAGATACAGACAGACACACACACACATGCACACAGACACATACACACATACAGACAGACACACGCACAAGACACATGTACATACAAAAAAACAGAAAGGTACACATACATACATAAAAACAGAAAGGCACACATACATACAGACAGATAGACACAGACACGTACAGACAGACACACACACACACACATACAGACACACACAAGACACACATACATACAAAGACACATACATACAGACAGACACATACAGACAAACACACAAGATATACATACAAAGACACATACAAACAGACAGGCACACATACATACAAACAAACACACACACACATAATATTTTAGTCACTGTAACGGACCCTCCATCAATCGATGCTCCTAGTGCTTACCAAGGACCATCAGCACTGCACCAGACACCATAAGCACTGTAGATCCCACAAACCGCCCCAACTTGGCTGGGAACTCGCCGTCCTCTACCCACCCTGGACCTACGACAAGGCTCCAGGTTCTAGTGAGTGAACCTCGCCTCCAAGAGAGAGTAGCAGGAACGAGCTCTTAAAAGAACTTTGTGATTATAGCCCAGGTGAGTATACAGACTATAGCAATCCCCCAGTGTAGATGCAGCCTTTTCCCCCACACATGGGACGAGGCTCTATGTTGAGGGTAAAACAGGAACTCATCAGATCTGAGGGTTTCTTGTCTTTTATACAGTTTTCCCCACAAGGTTACCCCCTAGGTGGACCTTGTGGAGCACAGGACACAAAGTCACAAAAGCCAATCAAAACAGTATGGTACAGTTAGACACTCCCAGATGATGTACACAAACCCTCCCCTCTGCTTGGGAGATAATTGAGTAAGATACTGTAATTAACTCAATTATCCCCAAACAGAAAAAAACTAATTTTTCACAAAACACAGAAAACATACCAAAGCACCACATATACCCATTAATGTTATATGCCCTGATAGCCCTGATCTGTGTGAACAACATATCCAAAAATCACCCAGATCAGAGCAGGGGTTCGGGAAATTCCTGGAAGTCTTATTTTTGCCCCACCGTGCACATGGTTCCATGCCCAAAGCAGTTCCATACACTCAATGACAAAACACTGCTGGACAATTTAAGATGGGCGCCGCCACATGTTTGAAAGGGGCATTGTGCTAAGTCCCAATATGCACAAATAGTGTTTTTAAAAGGCAATACACCCCAGGGGCCATAGTCACAGTCCAAGAGGCTGGCAAGCAGGCCTCTCCAAAACCCAGTGGCGAGGTTACTTTCGCCATAGTCACCCTCCTGTTTCCTACCTTTTTGGTGCAGGAGGGTGCCTTTCCCTGTAGTTCAGTGGTGGCTCAGGTTGATGGGAGTCAGAGTTCCCACTCTGACTCCTTGTTCTTCCTCCCGCACGGGCTCTGTGTGTTAACTGGGAGGAGTGACGTGCAGTCACTTCCTCCCTGCAGTTATGATCTCCTCAAAGGGGGCCCGGTTGCGCTGTTAAAGCGCCCAGCGCTGACCGGGCCCCCTGACAATCCATCTCCATCAGGTGGCCCTGACTGCATAGGCCACCTGATGGGCACCTTAACATGTGGCCGGCCGTGGCCGAAAATGATGATGGCGGACACCCGGTCGCAGGGGTCTACAGTACGGCAAGGCCCCCTGGAGTGAGCGTCCCAGTTGCAGCTACAACCCCTCCGACCACGGTATGTATACCAGTGATCATAGCATGTAGTGCAGCTCCCTACAACATGAGACGAGGCTCCGAATTGGTAAGAAGGTCTTACAGTTTAATGGTATAGGTTGGATTTTTATATAGTTTTTCAGGCCAGAGGCGCACCCACTGGACCTGATGGGGGACATGGACACAAGGGACATAAACCAATGAAAACGGTTATTAACAGCACGACATACCACATACAGCAAACAATCCCTCCCCTCTGCCTGTGATATAATTAAAGTAATGCATTAACTTAATTATACACAGGCAGAAAAAACACACATTTTTATAAAGTCCCATAAGTACCCCAAAACATAACATATCGCCTGATAACTCTGATCTGGGTGATCAACATATCCAAAAATCACCCAGATCAGATCAGGGATTCAGAAATGTTATGGAAGTCATAGTTTTGCCCAGACGAACACAGGATTTCATGCCCAAAACAGTTCCATAGAATCGCGGCTAAGTGCCGCTGGAGGACCAACAGGGAACCGTGAGGTTTTCATGCAGAAAATAGTTCCAGGGCATTCGCGTCCCCCTAAAGTCTATTCGCGGTTTTAGCCCATGCGGACAAGATGGCCGCCACCACGTGGTTGAATGTCGAATGGCGGTCACTTCGACTGTTCGGGAGTTCGAAGAACCATTATCTAAAGTCCCAATAGCCACAAATAGGGTCTCTCAACCACAATAAATTAAAGGGGCCATAGTCACAGTGGCGAAATGGCTTTCGTCACAGTACTACTGTAGTATCTTGCAGCTACATGCATTAATTGTAGATTATGCTAACGAAGTGTACCTATAATCTTAATTTTAATATTGACAGAAGGCAAGTATTTTGCACAACTTTGTTTACTTTATGCCTCCAGCAGCACAAGTCAATCAATACACTTTAAACCAATCAGTAACAGGCATCACATCCATATATAAGGAACGCATACACTCCCCTAGGAGGCCATGGTTGCAGAAACGCATCTATCGCCTTGCACTGTGGATCCGGGGCCAGCTGTAGTACCTCGGTAGTTGTGTGTTCATCCGGGATGCGAAAAGATCTATGATTAACGGGCCTCTGTGTGCTCTCACCATGGAGATTACTGAGGTGTCCAGACGCCAGTCGCTGCCGTCCAGCCAGTGATGGGAGAACCAGTCTGCCGTGAGGTTGTTGATCCCCGGTAGGTATTCCGCCTTGATCGTAAAGTTGCGGGGAAAGCAAAAACGGTAAATGTCCCTTGTTGTTCCGTCAGTGCGCGTGACAGTGCTCCGCCCAAGCGGTTTATGTATTGAACCGCAGAGATATTGTCCATGCGTAGGAGAATGCCGCAATCGGGCATGTTCTTGACTAGCCTGCAGATAGCAAAAGGATCCAGTGATCAGTTCCAGACAGTTGATATGGAGACCTGATTTCTCCTCCGACCATGGGCCTCCCATGGAAGCATGAGTGCAATGGGCTCCCCAGCCCTAGAGACTCACGTCCGATTCCATGATGAAATCCGGACTCGTACCGAATATGGCCATGTCATTCCAGGCTTAGATGTGAAGGAGCCACAAACGAAGTTCCATCCGTACATCTGTGGAGACCGGTAGCCAATGGTCTTATGTATGTCCGGTTCTTAGGTAATGGGCTGTCAGCCTTTGCATGGTAATGAAGCGGTCCTGGAAAAAAACGCTTGGATGGCGAACGAGAACAGTCCTACTACCCTCGCTAGTAGGCGGAGAGGTATGCTGTGTTTCCGGAGTACCTGTCGGATCTCCTTCCGAATCGCCGCTATCTTTGATGCAGGGAGGCGTAAAATGCATGAGTTAGAGTATATTTCGAATCCGAGGAATTGAATCACTCGGGACGGGGACAGAGCTGACTTTTCTCTATTCATTACGCACCCCAACAATTCCAGGAATCTTATTCTAAACCTCGTTTGCAACTGTAGTCTGGAACTGGACTTGCAAGAAATCAACAAGTCGTCCAAGTATATAAGACCGCAGATACCCCATGCTCTCAAGTGTTCCATGCCTGGCGTTGGAAGTCTTGTGAAACACCATGGGGCCGAGCTGAGGCCGAATGGTAGACACGTGAACTGGCAAGGTCGATCTTCCCAGGTGAAGCAAAGGAAGGAGCGACTTATGTGCACCATGGGGACCTATAGGTACGCGCCAACTGTGTGAACCGTCGTGATCGAGGAGTAGATCATGCAGGAGATGGATACCTTCCATCTTGAAATGTCGGCATGCCACAAAGCCATTTAGTTGGTGTAAGTAGATGACTGGACGATAGTCTCCCGCCTTCATTCTGACCATAAACAATATTGCTGAAATAGCCCTGATCGTATGGAGCGAACTCTACAGCTCCTTTGGCGAACAGTGCTTGAATCTCCTTGTCTCGGAGCGATATGCAGACTTTCGTTGCCCGCAGTGGGGGTAACTGTTTGACCTGCACCGGAGAACAGGTGCATTCTATCGCATACCCCTTTATCGTTTGGAGGACCCAGGCAACCTGGAAACCATTTTTAACAGGGTCGCTTTGCGTCATTTCATGCACCTGGCCTCATTCGTGTTGCCCAATGTGCATATTGCCTGTTTCACCCATTCCCTCACATCATGAGCCTTTAAAGGTGTGCCTTGGGCGAGGGCTAGGTCTGCAAAATAGAATATTTCTGCCAGGGGCCAATCATATCCAGCAGTTAGTCTTGAACCGCTTTAAGCCAGTTTCCTATGCCCTTCCGTGGGTTCCAGCCTGAGCGGGACACAAATATCACCACCGTGGTATCGAACTCCGGGGTGAGGGCAATCTTGTCCGGTAGTAGGGGTGTGGGCATTTGGACCTGAGCTTGGCCTGGACTTCCTTGTCCATAGGCTTCCTAAGCCAGAAGTGGATAAACTGTGCCAGGAGATCTGGCAAACCCCATTCGGAGGACCTCGGGTGACGTATTGTGCGTGGGTCGAACATCGGTGTGCCCAGTGTATAAAGGAAAACTCCGTCCTCAACCTGTCGGTCGCAGCTCCGCGCCTACCTTTCCTGCCAGGATGACCTGCACGTTCTCTGCCTTGAGTGTAGTCCATGTCCTCTTGAGGCAAATCCTGCCATTCCTCCCCTCTCTAAGGGAGGCTCCTCTGCCCTCCATTGGAGTCTCCGTCCCCCGGCAATGAAGCCTTTTGTGCGAATGGTCTGTGCTCTCTGACTGACGACTTCGCATAAGAGGGGCCTTCTCTTCCCACTTCAGGGGGGGTGGGGCCTCGGTGGAGCCCTTGCAATGTCGTTTTGACGATGAGGCGTCAGATCTAATGTTGTCGGTGCCTACAATTTCCAGTGGTGGTGGGGCTACCATGCCCGCCACGTCAGGTGGGTTTTGTGCCAGCATCTTGGCAAGAGCTTATTCCACTGAAGCCGTCACAGCGGCGTTAATCACTGACTGAAAATCAGCACAAGGTGATTGAGGGGAGTCTGACATGTTGGAGTTAAACTGCTTTGGTCTACGAAAGACAGAATAGTAGTCAGGTACAGTAGTACGCTTGTTGCTACCCAGCGGGCCTCCACGTACACTGGGGGTCACCCAGATGTCAATCAATCTGTACCACTAGACTAGTATATTCCGAGGAGTGGTCTGAGGAGGGGGTAGCCCTCAATAAGACCTGGCTGTGTGGTCAGTAAAGTTGGGGCACAGCCTGTGTATGGGAGGCGTAGAAGCCTCAGTATGCAATCCAAGGGGGTCACCCTTATATGGCCTAGCACTGTGGCGGTTTGGCAACACTGTGAGCCTTGTGCTGCTGGAGGCATAAGTAAAGAAAGTTATGCAAAATAGGAAGCCTCCTGTCATGTGATAAAATTAATAAACTGGCTGTTAGGATTTGATTGGCAAAATTGTAATTCACCACTGTTTCTTGTCTCCTCCCACACCTCCCCCCATGCTTGCCACTCCTAGCTGTAAATGCCTTGATATAACTTAGGAAGGAGATGGCCAAGGTCAATGTCCCAAAATAAAAAGAAACAGATAATGGGGTAACCCTAAAGGAATTAGTAACAAGAAAAAGGAAAATCTGTTCCTAATATTGATATAAGTAGTATAAATCCTGGTAAGAGCTATTAATATATAGAAAAAATCTAGAAAATACTTTATTAACCCCTTAAGACCGAAGGGC
This sequence comes from Pelobates fuscus, assembly GCF_036172605.1. Lineage (NCBI taxonomy): Eukaryota > Metazoa > Chordata > Amphibia > Anura > Pelobatidae > Pelobates > Pelobates fuscus. The sequence continues at coordinate 4,343,692 of NC_086321.1, read as the reverse complement.
GTTCTATGACGTCCTTAATTGGCCATCTCTAAACGCCGCAGCCGGCTACCCCCCACGTGGCCGGCTGCAGATCACGGTCGGGGGACCACCGCTGTGCCTGTGGACCGCGGTCTGCAGCTTCTGATCGCAGTGACAGGCTGTCACTGCGATCGGTATTTACCATGTGTCAGACGATTTGAAATCGGCTGACACATGGAGCCGGCCGCATTCTCCTGCAGCAGATCGCGGTCGGGGGACATGCCTGGCCCCCCAGGCAGCCCCCCTGGGGTCAGTGACCGCGATCTGCACTGTCAGGCTACAGTCTGATCACACTGACAGGCTGCCATAGCCTGTCAGTGCGATCAGTGTTACTATGTGTCAGCCTATTGGCTGACACATGTAACTGTAGCCATTAGCCCCCTACAGATCACGGTGGGGGGCATGCCTGTACCTCCCAGGCACTCCCCCTGTGGCCAATTACCGCGATCTGTAGGAGGTGATCACAGTGACAGGTCCTACTGGAGCAAGCAACGTATCCTGGCTACACCTCTTTTCCCTGAGGTTATGTTGAGGGATCGCTACCTGCAACTGCTGCGATTCCTTCATTTTAATGATAACTCGCTGTGTCCCCCTAGAAACGACCCACTGTTTGACAGGCTCTATAAAATTCGACCCTTTATCCAACTCCTGTCAGACAGATTTTCTGAAAATGATGTCCCCGATAAAGATATTTCAATTGACGAGTCCCTTATGAAATTTAAAGGTCGACTGCTATTTAAGCAATATATTCCATCGAAGCGGTCCTGACATGGCGTTAAATTTTATAAATTATGCGAATCCTGTACTGGTTACACATGGGCGTTTCGCATTTACCAGGGGAAGGATAGCCATCTTGACCTACCAGGATGCCCTGATTCTGTGGGTACAAGATTGTTTGGGATCTAATCCTTCCCTTGTTGAATAAGGGATATAGGCTATGGGTTGACAATTATTATACCAGTATAGAATTATTTAAAAATGTATATTGTTTTGAAACCCTAGCCTGTGGCACAGTGAGGAAGAATCGCAGGGGTTTCCCGCAAACCCTGGCAAGAGGCAGAAGCAGTAGAGGTTCCTCTTCAGCTCTCCTCCAGGATGAGTTGCTTGCTCTTCGCTTCAGAGATAGGAAAGATGTATACATGCTGTCTACGATGCATGACGAAAGTACAGTGCCAGTGTCTGTGAGAGGGAGCACTGAGCATCTGGAAAAGCCAGTGCATTGTAGACTACAGCAAGTTTATGGGGGGAGTAGACTTGGCTGACCAATGCATACAGCCCTATCTGGTGAACCGAAAAACTAGGACCTGGTACTAGAAAATTGCAATCTACGTGAGCCAGATTGCAATTTTCAATGCCTATGTCCTCTATACAAAAGAGGTCATCGGTAGGCCCTGCCCTTTCTTTGAATTCACATTAAGCCTTTTGTCCCGTATGTTATTTACCCAGCCCCCCAGTCCCACTTTGGAATCAGGAGATCTCCAAATACTTTTTTTTTGTTTTAGTATAAATCTTTATTTGATTTTAGACAAAGAATAATACAAGAATAAAAACAAAAACCACAATAAATATCTAACATTCAGTCTCTACACTTCCTTCTGATATACATCATTCATAAACATAAAAAGTGGGACAAGGACACAGCATACGTAGGTTACATTATATATCTCTTATTCTATAACATTTCAGAAATCCAAAGTGAAATAGTCTTCTAAAATTTGTAAGCACTTTATTCCCATCTCATATTTCTGTACATTATCTTTCCCCCTATATATACCTATCTCATTCTTAATCCGAGACAACAGCTGTTTCTCCCAATGTTTACAATCAATTACCATAGAATTTTTGCATTTCTCGCTATCAGCATCTTCACTGCCATGAAAGAATGTATAGTCAAAAATTGTTGGTATAAAGGTAAATCAGGCCAGTGAAGATGTAGAAGCGCCGAAGTTGGAGATTGATCTATCAGAATTTTATCCCAAACATATAATGTTCTAAAAACCTCATCCCATAGTTTCTTAATTAATTTGCAGCTCCACCAAATATGGATAAAGCTTCCAGTTTCACTCCCACATCTCCAACAAATGTCAGACTCATTATGGTCAATTCTGTTTAGTCTACTTGGCACTAAATACCAACGATAGCATATTTTATAATGCGTCTCAAACAAAATCGTGTTATGAATATTTTTTTTTAGCTTTAACATCATATTATCCCAGATCGTGAAATCAATTTTTAAATTGCATTCCTTTTCCCATCTTTTTATTTGTTTAGACATTATGTCTTTAGGAGCTGTGACAAAACCACCCGGTTGCCTGTTATGGTGGATTAGTCTATTTGGCTGTACGTGCAACCGTACGAATTACTATTTTGACCGAACAAAGCTACCGAACGGATGGCCACCCAGAATAGAAGTGTGCTGCTGGTTAACCTCTTGATCCCAATTAGAACGTTGTGGTTAACCGCAGACCCTTCTCAATTAAACCGATTTCAGGGTGGTCATCGTTCGTATGTCGACCACGAGGCAGCGGCCATTTTAAAACGCACGAAAGCCCAGCGGTATTTGGCTCGGATTTCATGAAACTAAAAACGGACACTCTTTCTGCCGAACACCGCTGAACCAACGGGTTCGCTTAGCTGTCTCAACGAACACGTCCGAACACCGGCTGTTCGGGAGTTTTACTGCATACGAAAGTACTGAACCCTTACCATGGAGTCATACTGAAGGACTGTACGAACTTTGACTCCATGGCGATTGAACTATACGCATGGGATCTGAGCGCTATTCGTCAATAATATGCACTCAGATCCAGGCTATCTGGGGATATGTGATACGAATGTGAAATGTTCGGTTATTGTAAAGTTATGTATTTTCATGTACTTTCTGCTTTTGTGTTTAAAATGGCGATGTGCCTTTGTCCTGGAGATAATTGCATTACTTCCCAATTATCTCCAGGGCAGAGGGGAGGGAAACATAAGCATTGTGGGAGAAGTCTGTGACTGTATGTCTGAAATGTACTTTTGTCCTACTGTAATTACAGTCTTCCATTTGGTCCCCTAGGGGAGTGTCCACCAAGTGGGAGACCCGCATAAATACGGGCGGGTAGCCCACAGTAAAGCCAGATCTTGTTTGACCCTCAATTCAGCGAGAGCTTCTGTCTCGTTTGTGGGGAAGGGGAATTACTATTGGAACAGCGCTTTTCGTTATTTCTAGCTGTGGAAGGAGTTCGACTGAATTGCTGATCGGGAGTTGCCGTGTTCGTACATTCCGTTCGGGAGTTGGACGGTCGGCTGAATTGAAACTGCATTACTGGAGAAAAGGGATTATCTACTAAACGGCGGCTTTACCTCCCTGGCGGTGAGTGTTATAACAGGAGCCGATCTTATCAAAGCGTAGCAATTAGCCATATTTTTCCTGGGACTTTCACTTTGCCTTATAAGACCACTACTAGTTGTATTACCCTTAGCAAGAGATTTCCCTACAAAAGACTTTATTCTTAAATACCGGAAGGCCTCTACTTGAGAAAGGCCAAATTCTTTAGACAAAGTTAAAAAATCTTTAATTTTGTCTCTTATTATTATATCATCCAGGATTTGAATATTCCGATCTTTCCAGGAATCTATTTTTAAGTCGGGCATTAAAGCCTCATAATAATTCTATCTCGGGGGCGGGGCCTGACTGCCGAGCAGGCCGGTCGCACCAAGACGGAGCCCCGTGCGAAAACCGGCTATCAAGCGACTTACCCACTAAATTACCGCATTGAACTCGCTACTCGGACTCACCAGAGTAGTGGGATATACCGAGGCTCAACTGGCCAGCTCGCCGGACTCGGGGAAGCGACCTGAGGCGGTTCTAGGGCCGCGGCCTACCACCTTGTGCAGGCGCGGGAGAGGCGGCCGACCTCCCAGCCAGCAACTCCGTGAGAAATCACAGCGACGCTCGAGACCCCGTTCACCCCCCCTGCCGGTGAGGGATATCCCGGCACAACTAACCAAGCGACGGACTGATCGGAAAGTACCTGACCCATACAAGCTGCACAGCGGCTCGGTCATGGCCAAAATGGCGCCTGCCGTCCCAACAACGCATGGCTGGCTAGACAACTATGAGGAGCGGCTGGACGCATTATTCCGGGATCTCTGGCGGAAACTGTGGCACAGAGGGGCACCAGCGGAGGGGACAACTAATAAAAAGCGACATCCACCCTCCAAGAGCATGAAACCCGTTCAGCTCCCAAACCACAGAAGCCAGAACGGAAGAGCCACAGGCTACTCGAAGCCACCCACTGCTCAATACGGCCCTCCGAGGACCAGAGAACGACGCATGGGTGAACCAGGTTCGCAAACAAAGGGAGCGGCTAGAACAATCAAGCGACCGCGAATCAAGCTCACACACGCAACCTACAGCCAAGCTACAGGGGCCTCGAAGCACCTCTTCTCCTGCACCGCAAGAGGAGCCCATGCCATTGCCAGGCCCACGCACACTTCTTCCGAGCTGGGGGTTCACCTGGAGGTAACCCTTCCTTGCCACCCATACACCCGAGGGGAAAGCCACAACCCGGCGGACCCTTGGGCCCTCGACCCTGTTGATGGGGTCAATGGACATGTGGCAAGGGCCCCTACTAAGGCCTCGGGCCGAAGAATCATGGCGCCTGGGAGATGGACACCCAGGAAACACAGGGGGAGTGAGGCGTCCCGGGGAGCGGAGACACACCAGCCAATGCAACACGCACAGAGGAAGAAGGTGAAGGAAACCGAGCCTACTATCAGGCGACCTCACTGTATGGCACTCGTGGTGACATGGGACTCTCTGGTACGTGCCCGGCCGGAGCCGACTACAGGAGTCGGCTGACTCTTATTGACTCTCGCTGCGGCCTGGACGGCTACAACGGTCACGCAGTCATGTAGGACTAGGCCCTGCAGCAGATTAAAGCCTTCCAACCCTGAGAAAGCTGCAATTTAACGCATGCATGTCACTGCTAAAGGCATACCTAGCCAGATGAGATGTATACGTAGCCACATCACTTATCAGTTTACCATGTACTTATTATATAATATAGCCTTGCTAAAGTAATCGTTATACCAGTCAGGATTTCACGATTGTTCAGACGTATGTTTGTTTACTTATTCGACTGACGTGTTATTTCTCTTATTTTAGAAATATGTGCAAAAGCTCTAGCATGTTCCTTTAAAGCGATAACCTACTTATATGTTTATTAAGCCTGATAATTAAAAATTGTGCCAGTAAGCAGTTAGAATCTGTAACTTTTACACGCAGCTAATTGCATACTGCTTTAGCGTGTTCCTACTCTTTAAGTTAAATCCATATATCAGGGAAATATTGAACTTGCACATTTATCTTACGCGATGCCTACGCACTTAATCCCATACAACTAGTCTATGATTAGCGACTGAAACTACATATTGACCAAATCTGATTGCAAGAACAACGTTAAACCATAATATAAAAATGAAAAAGAGGTACGAGTACCATGGAAATGTTAGATACCATTGTTATTGAATCCCTTACTGTATACTAAATGCGCAATTCCCTCTTTCTATTCTGTATCCCATCTACTATGCCTCAATAAAATACAGATTGACAAAAAAATTCTATCTCCATAAAGCCAAAAATATTTCCCAAAATTTGTAGTTTTTTCCTTATCATAAACCAATTATTAAATAAATGATCTAGAATTATATTTTTAACTTCCTTCCCAGTATTCTTGGGTTGCCAAAGATACTTAATTAACTCCTTCCTATTCAATGATTGGGTCTCTAGTCCAAACCAGCCAGTTTTTTCAGAATCTTTTTTGCCCAATAACTGGGTATGGTATATAATAGTGTATAATAGTGGCTTCATAATGACTTATAATATTTGGAAAGTTTACCCCTCCTTGCCCTATAGTGTTCGTTAATTGGTCTAAACTAATCCGAGGCTCTTTCCCTTTCCAAATAAAATTCTTATCTAGCCTTTGTATTATCTCCAGCCATGGTAAGGGAATTTTTAAGGGAACCATTCTAAAGAAGTAGATCCATCTTGGGACTATATACGCATTTATTATGTTTATCCTTCCCATCCAACTAAAGAACAAATGATTAATTTTTTTTAACGATATCCCAGTGGATTTCAATAGCCTAGTAAAATTAATCTCTACCATTTTTTCTATATTATCCGATATTAATACTCCCAGATATTCAAAGCTACCATTAGCATCCGTAAAACCAAATTTCTTTATAAATTCATTCTTCCACTCTTTTTTACAATTTTTATCTGAGCATATGTCAATATCCAGCCATCTATACCCATTGCCTTCAGAACCCCCATCATAAATCCCCACCCTACCCTGTCAAAGGCCTTTTCTGCATCCAGTGACAGGGTCAGGAGGGGAATCCGAGTTCTATCACCCCAATCCATAACGTTAATCATGCTTCTTATATTGGTACTCGCTTGTCTAGTGGGGACAAACCCTATCTGCAAACCCTACCTTTTTAGCCTGTCGGCCAGTATGGATGAAAATAATTTGGAGTCCACATTAATAAGCGAAATTGGACGGTAATTCTTTAGTTCTTGAGGATCCTTATCTTTTTTATGTATTGGGATTATATTTGCGTATAATAATTCTTTAGGGCCTATGCCTTTCTATGAAATTTCATTATATATTTTAGTTAAGTGTTTTGCCAAGATATCTCCATATATTTTATAAAATCTATTGGTCAGACCATCTGGGCCAGGGGTTTTATATCTCACAAGTTTCTTAATGGCAGCTGTAAATTCCATCGTTTGCAGGGGAGCATTTAGTATTTTTTTTGTTCCTCTGAAAGCTTTGGAAAATGTATATCCCTCAGATACTCTTTTATTATCTCCTCTTTGGTTGATTAGGCATATTGTACAGCTCTTCATAATATGTTTGAAAAGCGTTAGCGATACTTTCTGTTTTTTTGTATAATATTAAATCCTTTCTGATTCTGCTGATCCTATTCTTGCCGTTTGTTTTATACATTTTTTAGTTAGCCATTTATTGATCTTATTATTGTCATAATAGAAGTTTATTTTCATCCTCTCCATATCTTTTTCTATTCGTTCTCTTTCTATTTTCTCTATTTCTGTTTTAATCTCTGAAAGTTGTTTGAATGAATCATTAGTTAGTAACCTTTTATTTCTTCTAGCCAGCAGGTAGTATTCTATATATAATTTTTCTCTGGTCTGACCTCTTTCTCTCCGAATCTTTTTTTTTAGTTTAATCAAATACGACCGCTTTAAATGCGCACCATATTGTGCCTGCCGAAAGTTCCTCCGAGTTGTTCTCTTTAAAATACCATTGAATCAATCAATCAGCTCTCTTTCTTACCCCTATCAATTTATCCATTATTATTTATCTAGTGTACGCCCTTTTATATGTGTTTTTTCAAAACCTAAATTTTATATTAAAATATAATGATCGGACCACCCTTTTCAGATTATCTATTATACACTCTTATTATCAAGTTGCTACTTCTCTTAAGAGATCCCGACATTTATACATATATTTTCTCAACTTCCAGCTTGTGCAATATAATATAAATTTTTTTCTCTCATTATATCCAGTTGGGCACATAATTTTACCTTCTTCCTACCCCCAACTTTGTGCCCATTATCCTATATATCAACCATAAACCCAATTTACTATACTTTTTCATATCCTCGTAAAAAAATAATATATATATATATATAAAACTCCATCAGTTCTTCCGAGTACTCTCTGTTCTCCTTATATTCTTATTATTTAAATTGTTGTGTTGTCCAATCTTCTAATTCCTTGGGGTTCAAGATTACTCTTCTCGTGTCATTCCGGTTTATTGTAATAGCTTTGCCTGGACCCCATCGATATCCAATGTCTCTTTCCTTCAATGGTTTCAACGCATCAAAATACTTTTTTCTCCCCATTCTTACTGATCTGGAAAGGTCTTGATAGATCTGAATATCCTTAAATTTGTCATCTTCTAAAAATTTCTTATTTCTTGTAGCATATAATATTTGCTGCTTGAGTAGTAGGGAGTGTAGGGTGACAATTGTGTCTCTGGGATAAGCATTTTGGATTCCTTGAGGTTTTTTAATTCTATATATATTTTCCATACATACTGCCGGAACTTGTAATTGTAAATTTAATGCTGCAAAGAGATCTAATAAGTACTCTTTCATTTTATCATAGGAAATGGCTTCTGGTATATTTTTTATCCTTATGTTTCTCGCTCTCATTCTTTCTTCAATCTGATTTAATCGATCGTCTAAATTTCCTAGTTCTGACTTCATCTTATTTTGTTCTTCTGTAATTAATTTGAAATGATTAGCTATTTGTTCTTGGTTTTCTTCGACTTTAGCTATCTTCATGTTGATTTCTTCCATTCGTTTTGTCATTTGGGCAGTGCTGTTTGTTCTTGGTTTTCTTCATGTTGATTTCTTCCATTCGTTTTGTCATTTGGGCAGTGCTGTTTGTTCTTGGTTTTCTTCATGTTGATTTCTTCCATTCGTTTTGTCATTTGGGCAGTGCTGTTTGTTCTTGGTTTTCTTCATGTTGATTTCTTCCATTCGTTTTGTCATTTGGGCAGTGCTGTTTGTTCTTGGTTTTCTTCATGTTGATTTCTTCCATTTGTTTTGTCATTTGGGCAGTGCTGTTTGTTCTTGGTTTTCTTCATGTTGATTTCTTCCATTCGTTTTGTAATTTGGGCAATGCTGTTTTCCAATTCTTTTTTAAAGATTTCAGTTTGGCTGTCCAAGCTGATCCTTATAAAGTCTTGGAAATTGGTTATAGAACTTATTTTATCCTCAGATAATGATTCATCTGTAAAAGATGTTTCTCCACCCTGCTTATTTTGTGGAGAAAAAAAGGTAGAGGCATATTTTTCATTTTTATTATCTTTTTTGACCTCCTTAATTTTTTGGTGAATCTTCGGCATAGCCATTTATGCTGATATTTCCACTCTATTTTGTCTAATTATTATTTTATTCTGGCAGATACAAAGAGATCATTTTTCTCCCCGTCTTTCTGAGCAGCTTTAAGATTTTTCCTTTCCTTTCTCTTCTCTTTTACTATCTTTTAAAACATTAGTCTTTCTTTTAAGCAAATACCTTTATGCAGTTTGGGAGTTTTTAAACCCATTTTAGCTTAATATCCCATCCTGCTTTTATATGAGTATAAGATAAGCAAACGGTTCGATTATAGTAAGTACAGTTCTATATACTTGCAGTTCACTCTGCTAAGCTCAGGATGAAGGTCACTGGATCAATGTTATCCAAGATGTATTTACCAGCCGATTACCAGCCGATTGTCAGTGGTCCTTGTGACCGAAAACTGTGTAATTCAGGTAAGGTAGACGCCGTTCCCTCGTGACTGCATCTTCCTCCCCGTTTCGTTACCCCCCTGAGCTCCACCTCCTGGTGCGTGCGCTTACGTTGCGTCACGCTCCACTCCCATCTCCAGGAGATCTCCAAGACTTTATGGCAAACACTTCCCTTCCCGAATCCCATCCACCCCTAGTAAAAATGCTCCCCAAAGAAAGTGCTGTGTTTGCTACAAGAAAGGAGTCCGAAAGGACTCCAGTTATTATTGCCCAACCTGCCCATCTCTACCCGCCCTCTGCATAACAGACTGTTTCAAAGTCTACCATACAGAGCTGAACTTCTGAATCACTCTGTATGTACCGACCCATTGGCTTGTTTTACCGACTTCTCGGACTTCTGGATTCCCCTGACCTTGGCCTGTCCCTGTTTACGCTAGCCATTCTAAAGTGGCTACACCAAACAACTCAAAATACTACATTTGTGGTACTTGAAATGTGACTTCCCAATAAAAAAAAAACTAATCACAGGGTTAAAGCTGTGATTAGCACTGAAAGGGTTAAAAAAATATTTTTTTTTTGGGAGGGGGGGTTTACTTCTCAAACTTTTCACACAGTAACTCTCTATGTGAGATCAAATATCTCTCTGCCTTCAGATCAAAGTGTATGTGGGGGTACTGTTATATTCCTGTGATATAATGAAAACCTGGAAACATGGTACATGTAGGTACTGTTATATTCAAAAGACAGTGTTAAATCAAAATACCAAGTCTCTAGTGCACTAACTAATATCAGGATTATGACATTTCCAGTGAAAATGTAATTTATCTGATTAAAAAGACAAAAATCAAAGTAGAAATCGCTACATGGGCCCAGCATTTCTGTTAAAACTGGCTAGACCAAACATCTCAAATTATGCCATTTGTTATACTCTGGGGTGCCTACTTTTGAAAATGGTTTGCCATAACGGTGGGAATGTTATTACCCAGGCTGCCATACTCTCTAAAAAGCCACATAGGCCCAGAAAATAATTTTGACAAACTTACAAGCTGAAAGGGCATCTAATATATTTCGCCCTGTGACTTATCAGAAAAATCTGGAATAATAGTACGTGGGGGTACCGTTATATTCAGAAGAGTGTTAAGTCAAAATACTAAGTCTCTAGTGCACTAACTAATATCAGGATTATGACATTTCCAGTGAAAATGCTATTTATCTGATTAAAAAGACAAAAATCAAAGTAGAAATCGCTACATGGGCCCAGCATTTCTGTTAAAATGTCTAGACCTAACATCTCAAATTATGCCATTTGTTATACTCTGGGGTGCCTACTTTTGAAAATGGTAGGCCATAACGGTGGAAATGTTATTACCCAGGCTGCCGTGCTCTCTGTAAAGCCACATAGGCCCAGAAAATCACTTTGTCAAATCTCCAACTTTGAAAAGGACATCTAATATTTTTGTCCCCGTGACTTCCCCCCCCAAAACAGAAAATTTAGTACATGGGGGTACTGTTACATTCAGGAGGCAATGTTAAATACAAATAGTGAGGCTTTGTTGCAATAACTCATATCAGGAATATGAAATGTCCTGTGAAAATTGAGTTAATGTGTGTGAAAAAGCACAAATAAAGCTATAACCCCTATGTGGGCCCTTCATTTCTGATAAAGTGGTTAGACCAAACATCTTGCAATGCACCATTTCTTATACTCTGGGTTGCCTACTTTTGAAAATGGTATGCCATAATAGTGGAAATATTATTACCCAGGCTGCCATGCTCTCTCAAATGCGATATAGGCCCAGAAAATCACTTTGCAAAATTTCAATGTAATAAAGCCTAAATGGATAAGCCGTATATATGACCATGTAACTTTTTAAAACACCATAAAACCTATACATGGGGGGGTACTGTGGCGCTCATGAGACATCACTGAACAGAACTAGGAGTGTTTCAGGACAGTTAACTATATACTAACAATAATATTATCAGTGAAAGTACAGATTTTATGTGAAAAATGCAAAAAAAAAAAAACAAACGCTAAATTTGGCTAGGGTTTGTGCCCAAGTGGCTACTACAAAAGACTGGGCATAACCCATTTTGAATACCCTGGGATGTCTACTTTTTCAAATGGTATGCCATGATGGGGGTAATTTTCATTTCTTGGCTGCCATACGTCTCAAAGGCAGCCTGGACACTGCAAACTAATCTGACAAATTTCAAGGTGAAAAAGCATAAATGGATAAGCCGTATATATAGAAACATAGAAACATAGAATGTGACGGCAGATAAGAACCATTCGGCCCATCTAGTCTGCCCAGTTTTCTAAATACTTTCATTAGTCCCTGGCCTTATCTTATAGTTAGGATAGCCTTATGCCTATCCCACGCATGCTTAAACTCCTTTACTGTGTTAACCTCTACCACTTCAGCTGGAAGGCTATTCCATGCATCAACTACCCTCTCAGTAAAGTAATACTTCCTGATATTATTTTTAAACCTTTGTCCCTCTAATTTAAGACTATGTCCTCTTGTTGTGGTAGTTTTTCTTCTTTTAAATATAGTCTCCTCCTTTACTGTGTTGATTCCCTTTATGTATTTAAATGTTTCTATCACATCCCCCCTGTCTCGTCTTTCCACCAAGCTATACATGTTAAGATCCTTTAACCTTTCCTGGTAAGTTTTATCCTGCAATCCATGAACCAGTTTAGTAGCCCTTCTTTGAACTCTCTCTAAGGTATCAATATCTTCTGGAGATACGGTCTCCAGTACTGCGTACAATACTCCAAGTGAGGTCTCACCAGTGTTCTGTAGAATGGCATGAGCACTTCCCTCTTTCTACTGCTAATACCTCTCCCTATACAACCAAGCATTCTGCTAGCATTTCCTGCTGCTCTATTACATTGTCTGCCTACCTTTAAGTCCTCAGACTTATGACCCTGTAACTTTCCAAAACCCCATAAAACCTATACATGGGGGGTACCATGGTGTTCGTGAGACATCACTGAACACAACTAGGAGTGTTTCATTGCAGTAAACTATATACTAACAATAATATTATCAGTGAAAGTACGTTTTTTATATGAAAAATGCAAACAAAAATAATGAACGGCTAGGGTTTGTGTCCAAGTGGCTACTACAAAAGACTGGGCATACACCATTTTGAATACCCTGGGATGCCTAATTTTTCAAATGGTATGCCATGATGGGGGTAATTTTCATTTCTGGGCTTCCATACGATCTCAAAGGCAACCTAGGCCACTCAAACCAATCTATCAAATTTCTATGTAGAAAATAAAATAATGGACAAGCCGTATATTTGACCCTGTAACTTTCCAAAACCCCATAAAACCTATACATGGGGGGTACTGTTTTACTCGTGAGACATTTCTGAATACAAATATGTATGTTTTATTGCAGGAAAAACTAACACTATTCTGACATTAACAGTTAAATTGCCATGCTGAAATTGAAAACATTTCTTAAGTTTTTCACGTTTTTTAGATTTTATTCATATGAAATGGAGTTCCATATATTAATGTTTGATATGAAATGAAAGCTCTGTTTCCCCTGAACAAAATGATATATAATAAGTGTGGGTGCACTCAGTATGAAAGAGGTAAATTAATGTTGAACAGACATATAGTAAAATTCTGTGGTTTGTTTACATTTTTTTTTGGATCACAACTTGTACATTTGGCTGCGGTCTTAAGGGGTTAAGAATTCAACAAGACCAAAAACAACAATTCTTAATAAAGTTTTTTCTAGATTTTTTTCTATATAATAATAGCTCTTGCCAGGATTTATACTACTTATATCAATATTAGGAACAGATTTTCCTTTTTCTTGCCTTGATATAACTGTTATCTCTACTCCCTCCCTAGGCCGACTTACCATACCAACTATGATGGAAGCCTCTACAATTCTACTCGGCTCAACCCACCTGCCCACCAAGGTTTCCCCTACATTTATAGCATGCTCCTCCAGCTGTTTAAAATTCTCACTCATTACCTCTTCATTCCCTCTATATTCAGGGCCAGTGCAAGGATTTGCCCCTCTCCCCATATGTCCTGCCCACCAAGTGACATCACAATGCTCTGCCATATGGGACACTGCACACAGTGTCTTTTCTCTGAAAAGGCAGTGTTTACATTAAAAAAAACTGCAGGCACAGGCTATAGGCACAAGAACCACTACATTACGGTGGTGACTATAGTGGTTCTTTAATGTGAGTAAATTAGAGATTAGTGCTACTAATAATATATTGGATTGCCTACTTACCACCAGATGAGGACAAGAGGATGATGATGATGGGCTCAGGCTGCAGTCTGGCTCCACAGGTCTGGTGTAGAAGAGGCTGTCTGGAGACTTTTTGTAACAGTGCTCACAACAATTAACGAACAGGAAGCAGCTCCATTTTTTGGGGCCCCTTATACAGCTCAAGGTCGGGGCCCCCAGGGCCTGACCATGAAAATGCCTACAAGGCCCACCTATAAATCCACCTACATGACCCACCCATAAATCCACCTACATGGCCCACCCATGAGTATATGTGTGTAGGGGATGTGTTATTGTTATTGTAGAGAATGTAATATGTGTGTGTGTTTGTTCTTATGGAATGTAGTGTATAGGGATACCAATTTGTGTAAGGGATATAGTGTGTGTATAGGGGATGCAGTGAGTGTTTGTATGTAAGGAATGCATTGTAAGTTTCTGGGTGTAAGGGATGCAAGGTGTGTTTTTGTGCATGTAATTGAATGCAATGTGTGTCTGTAAGGGGTGCATTGTGTGTGTGTAAGAGATGCATAAAATCTAGCCTAATAAAGGTTAACATAGAGTCCGTTTGGGTTACGTTAGAATTTGGTAATCACACAGTAACTCGTGTAGGTGTGATTTATAGGTCCCCAGGACAAATTGAAGAGTTAGATAATCTACTAGTTGAAGAAATAGCTAAAATGACAATGAAGGGGGAAGTTATCATCATGGGTGACTTTAATCTTCCTGATGTGAATTGGTAAACAAAAATAGCTACTTGTGCCAGGAGCACACATATTCTAAACTCCCTACTGGGATTGTCTCTTAAACAAGTCGTTGAGGAGCCAACTCGTAAAGAGGCCATACTAGATTTAGTGTTAACAAATGGAGATTTGGTATCAGATATTACTGTAGGTGAAAGTTTAGGATCCAGTGATCATCAGTCAGTGTGGTTTAATATAAGAACAGTGACTGAGTCACGCCACACAAAAACAAAAGTTTTAGACTTTAGAAAAACAGACTTTTCTAAAATTAGAATATGTGTAAAGGAGTCATTATCAGACTGGAGCAATTTAAATGGAGTCCAAAAGAAATGGGATTATTTAAAAGTTGCACTACTGAAGGCAACAGAAAATTGCATTAGGCTTGTCAGTAAAAGCAAAAAATTCAAGAAACCACTGTGGTACTCCGCAGATGTAGCCAAAATAGTAAAAAACAAAAAGTTGGCATTTAGTAATTATAAAAAAAACCAGAGTGAGGAAGACAGAATGACCTATAAGATTAGGCAGAAAGAGGCTAAGCAAGTTATAAGAGCTTCCAAAGCACACACAGAAGAGAAAATAGCACAGTCAGTAAAAAAGGGGGACAAAACTTTTTTTAGATACATAAATGAGAAAAGAAAAGTAAAACAAGGATTAGTTAGATTAAAAACAAAAGAAGGAAGGTATGTAGATGAGGATAAAGGTCTAGCTGACTGCCTCAATGAATATTTTTGTTCGGTATTTACAGATGAAAATGAAGGAAAGGGACCTCAGTTAAGAAAAAGGATAAATGAGTCATTTATTACACGTGAGTTTACAGAGGAAGAGGTTCTATTTCAACTCTCAAAAGTAAAGACAAATAAGTCAATGGGACCTGATGGAATACACCCAAAGTTATTAAAAGAGCTTAGTGGTGTACTAGCAAAACCATTAACAGATTTATTTAACCAATCATTGATAACAGGAGTAGTCTCAGAAGATTGGAAGTTAGCGAATGTTGTGCCCATTCACAAGAAAGGTAATAGGGAGGAGTCGGGCAACTATAGGCCAGTAAGCCATACTTCAGTAGTGGGGAAAGTGATGGAAACCATGTTAAAGGATAGGATTGTTGAACATCTAAAAACACATGGATTTCAAGATCAGAGACAACATGGGTTTACCTCAGGGAGATCATGCCAAACTAATCTTATTGATTTTTTTGATTGGGTAACTAAAATTATAGATCAGGGTGGTGCAGTAGACATTGCTTACCTAGATTTCAGTAAGGCTTTTGACACTGTTGCACATAGAAGGCTTATCAATAAACTACAATCTTTGAGTTTGGATTCCAATATTGTTGAATGGGTAAGGCAGTGGCTGAGTGACAGGCAACAGAGGGTTGTAGTCAATGGAGTATATTCGAAGCTTGGGCTTGTCACCAGTGGGGTACTTCAGGGATCTGTACTTGGACCCATTCTCTTTAATATTTTTATTAGTGATATTGCAGAAGGTCTTGATGGTAAGGTGTGTCTTTTTGCGGATGATACTAAGATATGTAACAGGGTTGATGTTCCAGGAGGGATAAGCCAAATGGCTAATGATTTAGGTAAACTAGAAAAATGGTCAGAGTTGTGGCAACTGACATTTAATGTGGATAAGTGCAAGATAATGCATCTTGGACGTAAAAACCCAAGGGCAGAGTACAGAATATTTGATAGAGTCCTAACCTCAACATCTGAGGAAAGGGATTTAGGGGTGATTATTTCTGATGACTTAAAGGTAGGCAGACAATGTAATAGAGCAGCAGGAAATGCTAGCAGAATGCTTGGTTGTATAGGGAGAGGTATTAGCAGTAGAAAGAGGGAAGTGCTCATGCCATTGTACAGAACACTGGTGATACCTCACTTGGAGTACTGTACACAGTACTGGAGACCATATCTTCAGAAGGATATTGATACCTTAGAGAGAGTTCAAAGAAGGGCTACTAAACTGGTTCATGGATTGCAGGATAAAACTTACCAGGAAAGGTTAAAGGATCTTAACATGTATAGCATGGATGAAAGACAAGACAGGGGGGATATGATAGAAACATTTAAATACATAAAGGGAATCAACACAGTAAGGGAGGAGACTATATTTAAAAGAAGAAAAACTACCACAACAAGAGGACATAGTCTTAAATTAGAGGGACAAAGGTTTAAAAATAATATCAGGAAGTATTACTTTACTGAGAGGGTAGTGGATGCATGGAATAGCCTTCCAGCAGAAGTGGTAGAGGTTAACACAGTAAAGGAGTTTAAGCATGCGTGGGATAGGCATAAGGCTATCCTAACTATAAGATAAGGCCAGGGACTAATGAAAGTATTTAGAAAACTGGGCAGACTAGATGGGCCGAATGGTTCTTATCTGCCGTCACATTCTATGTTTCTATGTTTCTATGTTTCGGTGTGTGTGTGTGTGGGGATGCATTGTGTGTGTGGGGATGCATTGTGTATGTGTGTAGTGTAAAAGAGAGGTGTTACGGTTACTATCCACTAAGCGCTGGAATTAGCGGGGGCATTCTTCATCCCGAACGGCATTACCTTAAAGTGGTATAAATCGAACGGGGTGACGAATGCCGACTTAGGAATAGCCTCCTGAGCCAGGGGAATTTGCCAATAACCTTTACAGAGGTCAGTGGTTGTGAGATATTTTCCCCTGGCTATACGATCAAGTAGCTCATCAACTCTGGGCATCGGATAAACGTCTGTTACCGTTTTATCGTTGAGCCTCCGATAATCCACACAAAATCGGGTGGTTCCGTCTTTCTTAGGGACTAGAACCACTGGAGATGCCCAGGGACTGTCAGAAGGCTCAATCACCCCTAATCTAAGCATTTCTTCAATCTTGGTTTTCATTCCAGCCCGTACGGCTTCAGGAATTCGGTAGGGGGTCTGCCTTAGGGGCTGCTGCCCTGGAGTGTCTACCTGATGGGTGGTGAGGTGAGTGTACCCGGGTTCTTGGGAGAATGTAGTACTTTTAACGTGGAGTAATTAGCTCAATTGTTCCCTTTCCTCATCATTAAGTCGGTCTCCGATCTGTACTTGTGCCACTAATTTGGAGTGGGGATTCCTTTCTAGCAAGTCTGGGATAGGAAGGTTATCTGGGTCCTCGTGAGGGGGAATGCAGATGGCTGTCACATTCTTGGGTTTCTCTAGATACTCCTTGAGCATATTTATGTGAAACGTTTTTCGCAGGTTTTCATTGTGGCAACTAGCTATGATATAGGTAGTGTCCCCCTTCTTCTCTATTATCTGGTAAGGCCCCTGCCAAGCAGCTTGTAGTTTGTCTGCCTTGACGGGTTTAAGTACCAGCACCATCTGTCCTATGGTGAAGCTCCTGGTTTGGGCGCTCCGGTCATACCATACTTTCTGTCTCCGCTGAGCCGACTGGAGATTAGCCTGGACCGACCTGGCTAATTGCTCCATTTGGTCTCTTAGCTCCAGCACATATGGTACGATAGGGACCCCTGCATTCTCAGTCTCCCCCTCGCAGTGCTCTCAGATCAGGTTTAGGGGTCCCCTTACCTGGCGTCCGTATAGCAGCTCGAAGGGAGAGAACCCTGTTGTTTCCTGGGGCAGCTCCCTCTATGCGAACAGGATATGCAGTAGGAAACGTTCCCAATCCCTATACTCCTGAGCGAAGGTTCTTAGCATCTGTTTAAGAGCCCTGTTGAACCTCTCACAGAGCCCGTTTGTCTGAGGACGATAGGGGGTGCTGAGAAGCGATTTAACCTTACACACATGCCAGGGCTGCTGGGTTAATTCGGCAGTAAACTGAGTGCCTCTGTCGGATAGGATTTCCTTGGGAAACCCCACCCGAGAGAATACCTGCCCTAACGCGTTAGCTACAGTGTCTGCCTGAATGTTAGATAGAGCCACCGCTTCCGGATACCTGGTAGCGTAGTCCACTACGGTCAGAATATACAGTTTACAGAGGGACTAGGGGTAGCCAGTGGCCCTACTAAATCAATAGCAACCCGGCTGAATGGCTCTTCTATAATGGGCATATTCATTAAGTGTGCCTTAGGATGGTCTCCCCTCCTCCCTATGCGTTGACACACATCGCATGTGCTGCAATGGGTCCGCACATCTACGTGAACCCCAGGCCAGAAAAAGGTATGGGTGATACGGCGAAGGGTGCGGGTTACGGCTAGGTGCTCTGCTAAGGGAATGTCATGTCCTATCCTAAGTATCTCCTGTCATTATTTGTACGGGACTACCAATTGTGGCCTATGTTGTCCCTTCTTTTCGGTTAACCGGTAGTTTCCCTTTCTCCCATCTAAATGTCTCGTTATCTAGCCCCCCCCCCCCCCCCCCATTCAGCTTTTTCCCTATACTTTTGCAAGGTCGGGTAAGATTTGGATTCGTGTTCAAAGGTGGTGGGAGTATCCCAGGGTATGGGGTCTGACGGGGCAGTCAGGGTCGGAGTGAGTCTTACCTTTGGCTCCCACACTGGTGAAGGGTCAGGCTGGTTCCTGGCTTGTGCTCGGGTAGTCACCAGAAGAGCCTCGGAGTTATAGGCTGGGGCATAAGCAGATGTCATCGGTCCCAGATCGTTGCCCAATAATACCTCGGCTGGTAAATTGTCCATAATCCCGACGTTCACAGGGCCTTTTCCTGCCCCCCAATCCAAATGGACCTTTGTATACGTCTCCCCCAGCCACTCGAATGGCCACAGTGTGTCCGGAGCGCTTGTGCTCTGGTACCAAGTGGCTCTGAACTAAAGTTATGGTAGCTCCAGTGTCTCTCAGTCCCTCAGTGGAGTGACCTTCGAGCCATACCTTTTGCCTGTGATGTTGGCGGTTTTCGGAGGCAGCATATACGGGGTCGGCCTCGTGGAGAGGTCCCAGGTATTCTTCCATGGGACCCTCCTGATTAACACATAGAGCCCTGGCAGGCCGGAATGATCCCGTGTGTGACGAGACCAATCTCGCCACATTGCATTGGAGGAGCCTGGTTGCCCGCCTGCTGCCTTTGGACTATGGACCAGACTTTATGTGAATGTGTTAACCCAGATAGCTATGCCATGGAGCCCATTCGTGTAGTTAAAGACTTCGGCTCCATGGCAATTGAACTGTGTGAATAGGATCTGAGCGCTATTCGGTAGTTTTGTGCGCTCAGATCCCAGCTATCTGGGGATATGTGAAATGTCTGTGTGTTATGTGTAAAAGGTGACTTTATGTATTTTAAAGTGTTTTACTGTCTTTGTGTCCCCATGTGCATAATGGAGTCTGGTCTATGTCCTGGGAGGTAATTGGATTACTTCTCCATTATCTCCAGGATAGAAGACTCTGAAACCGGTCTGGGCCAGATAGCCATGTGCCAGCCAGGCCCCAAAATATACTTTTACTAACTTTTGAACCCCTGGTCTGACTCAAGTGATTTTTTAATATGTTGTTCCCCTGAATGGATTGATTGTGAATATGTAATTTTTATGTGAATGTGATGTATGGTTTTAGAGTTATGAAAGTTGGGTAAAAAGTATGTTTTAACTGTATGTGTAATTGAGTTTGAGGGGAGGGAATATGTGGGATGTGATTGGTTGTTTTATACCTCCCTGTGGGCGGTCCTGTATTTGCAAAGACTGTAATAAAAACCAGGCTGGGTGTGCCAGCACCTCAGACCCCTGCTTGACCCTCAACATGGAGCCTTGTCTCGTTCTTGGCGTGATTCACTGTATGCTGTTGGAGACTGATTGCCAGGAGTGTTTGCTGATGTATGCTTTTCCTGTTCGTCTGCTAGCAGCTATTCGTGAGGTTCCAGTTTGGAGTGCTATTTTGTATCCAGTTCGGGAGTTTGGTGTTCTGCAGTAGCTGTACCTGTCTCTCAGAAAGGGGCATATCGCCTAAACGGATTTTAACCCCTTTTCTGCTGAAACGGTACGTTACACCGTGGAACTCCGGGAGTTTTTATGGTGGTTGTTGAGGGGGCAACTTGCCATGAGATGCCCCGGTTGTTTGCACCGGTAACAGGTTGGACGTGTGCGTTCGGTAGTATGGCCACCTGGTGGTCCCAAATGCCTGGTAGGTCCTGCGGGTACGGGAGCCCTGAAGTCCGGTCATGCCGGCGTTCGGTAGGTTTCTCGGTTTTCCGTACGAATCGTTGGTCGGTAGTTGTTACTTTCGTGCAGTCGTGAGTCACAATGTTCATCAGCTAGCGTAGCCGCCTCTGTGAGGGTAGTGGGTCTACGATCACGGAGCCATTCTTTGCATTGTTGATCTACCCCATTGTAGAAATGTTCTAAAATAAATAATTGCAATACTTCCTCCCCCGTTACAGCTCGGCACCCTTTCATCCAGTGATTGGTTGTTCTCCTCATCCGATGAGCCCATTCGGTATGTGTATCGTTCGGCTTCTTTTTCGTGCTCCTGAATTGCCTACGATACGTATCTGGGGTTACGGTATACCTTTGTAATAGTGTATCTTTTACCCGGTCATACTGGGTCACTTCTTTGGTAGACAGTGTCCGAAATGCATCTAGGGCTCGGCCTGATAATATCCCCGACAGGATAGTGGGCCAATCCTCGCTGGGTATCCGATGAAGCGCACATTGCCTCTCAAAGTCGGCCAGATATTCATCGATCCCCATCTCATTCTCTAGGAATGATCGGAATGCTGCATGTGGAATCTTTGGCTTCCCAGTTCTTTCTGCCGGGTCCACTGCCATCCCTGCCGCGGGGTGTTGCTGGGGCTGGCTTAAGCTCATCTCGTGTGCTCTGCCCTCTCGGATCTCTACATCGACCTGTGCCATGGTTTGCTGTATCAGTTCCACGGTCGGGTTTGGTCCGAACCAGGAGAGTTCCTCCCGAACAATCCGGTTCTTTTCCTCGCTAGCGGACATCGGTGTCTCTGTCATGGTCAGGCTTTGATCCAGTTCTGTCAGCTCTGCGATCAGCTCCCTCCTAGGTCGGTTGCTAGCGTTCCCACCTCGACTTCCTAGTAGATTCTTTAACGTGGTGCGTTTTAGTTTGTCATAAGCGCTCTCCATCCACTCTGTATCTCTCCTAGGAACTCCAGGAAGATCCCGCCGCTGCCACCAATTGTTATGGTTACCTCCAGGCTAGCTGAAGGCTGGACCGCTTGGATGTCCTGGTTCCCGAATGTGGAGAGAGAAGCGCTGTTCCGTTCAGCAACCATCAGAGTCCTGTGACTATAAAGCAATCCCACTAGCTCTAGTCTAGCTAGGATACCCTGGTTCCCACAAAACGAGTCGAGGCTGCGATTTGTAGGTCAAACACGAACTGGGTTTAATGGCACAGGGACAGCGTTATTTATGCAAAATCCCAGGTCCAGCCCCCTCTGGACCTGATGGGATACAGGAACAATGCATACAGTGGACCAATGACAATACACTGCATCGTTTGAAATAGTCCCCGCCCCGCTTGGATATAATGATTCCAACGGTTATGGCAATTCAATTATCTCCAAGTGCCCAGAGTCCCACATGTATTTCCAACATGTAAAAACAGCATAAAAATATGTATTAATAACAGTTTACTAAATACCCCTTACATTCAACCATTCATTAGAAAGCCCCGGTCTGAGCGTATCATATAGACGAATAGCTCTCAGGCCTCACGAACGGTATAGCCAGTCTCTGGTATATAAGTCTTTTCGTGTCCCTTTGTCCCGAACAAGCGATGGCGGCCATCTTTTCTACTCGTGAATAGGCAAGCAGGTATCGGTTTCAAAACTCCTGGAACGAAACACGGGTAGCATGCTGTACGAATACCGCTCTCTGGCTGGTTGTCCCAACCCTTCGTGAACCAAACGTAGACCGCCCTGAAGGGGCCAATTAGCCTGCGGTTAACCGCAGCCTCAACAT
Source organism: Pelobates fuscus (assembly GCF_036172605.1). Taxonomy (NCBI): domain Eukaryota; kingdom Metazoa; phylum Chordata; class Amphibia; order Anura; family Pelobatidae; genus Pelobates; species Pelobates fuscus. The sequence continues at coordinate 4,321,506 of NC_086321.1, read as the reverse complement.
TCTAATTGTCGACACACGCCGTGGTGTAGGTGGGCCTCGTTCGGGAGTTTGAATACGGTGAAAATAGTTGACGAACGAGGCCACCCTGAGGCAGTCAATTAAGGTTGTGGTTAACCGCAACCTCCCGGTGGTTGTCCATTCGGTTGTTTCCGAGGTCAAAAGGGTTAAGTGGCGGCACACGCCAGGGGCCGGGTGGTCTGAGTTCATATGCACAAATATATAATCCAAGTTGTTCGTGTAAATAGCGCTCAGATCCCATACATACAGTTCAATCGCCATGGAGTCAAAGTCTCTTATAGTCTTTCGGTATACGATTAACTCCATGGGACGGCTATCTGGGTTAAGTCCATTCGTGTAATCCAAACTCCCGAATGGCCGGTGGTCGCATGCCTTGTCGACTGAGAAGGGCGGTCGGTGATTTCAGCGGTGTTCGGCAGAAAGAGTGTCTGTTTTTAGTTCCATAGAATCTGTGCCGAACACCGCTGGTCTTTCGCATGGTGTAAAATGGCCGCCGCCTCATGGTCGGTGTAGCGGCACCCCGGTGTAGTAGGGGTTTACGCCGCTGAGAAGGTGTCCTTTCCCCCTCAAGATGAAGTCAGCTAAAGCATAACAGGTTCCCAGTAATTACGAATCCAAGTAATAGCCATCCCCTCCAAGCACGAGACGAGACTCTGTGTTGAAGGTCAAAGTAGGAATAATGTTTATTCTGCAACTCAGGCTTTTATGCCGTACAACAACTCCTCCCCGTATCCGGAGGAGATAATACATTTACAGTGGGAATCACTCCCACTGTACCCGGCAGAATATTTTACAATTATTACAGGTTTAATAACACACACAATATATAACGAAAATACAATGTGCTACGTGTATTAGGGAACGGAGATCTAAGGGAACAATATACGTGAAAATCCCCTAGATCGGTTGGGCCGTTCGCTAGATACACGTTTGCACCATTTACTCAGGAACCATATAACATAAACAAAAACTCTCTCTTGGATCCGGTGTCTTTATTTCGGTACTTTGGATCTGTCGACCAGCATGGGCGTACGTTATCGGTAAGGTTGAAATTCGTCGTGTGGAAAGTTCGTGAGTGTTCGGTCATTAGTCCATGCGGTCAAAATGGCCGCGACCCATTGTTCTCTCCACGTGGCGGTGTGTACCGTATGGATCCACAAGTACCCGAAATCCACAATAATCCACATACAACGGCAATTCTCCGAGATGGTATCTGTCACTCCAAAAGGGGTCTGTCACACGGCTCCCTCCTAGTGGTACACTCCGGCAGACCTGGCTTGATCCTTTCGGATTAACTTAGGGATGACCGGAATTCACTTGTCCGGAGAATTGTCAAGTTGTCGAGACAACCCATCGGCGTTGCCATTTAGCTTACCGGGTTGATAGCTGATGGTGAAATTGTACGTTTGCAGGGCCAAGCTCCATCTTAGCAATCGGCCATTGTCTCCTGCGACCCGGTTAAGCCATACCAATGGATTGTGGTTGGTTACCAAGGAAAATTCTTGTCCATACAAATAAGGAGTTAGTTTTTTCAATGCCCATACCAGGGCCAGGCACTCTTTCTCTACGGCCGCATAACTCACTTCCCTCGGTAACAACTTTCGGCTGAGGTATGCGACCGGATGCTCCTTTCCATCTTCCCCGATTTGGCTCAGCACAGCCCCCAGTCCATACATGGAAGCGTCTGTATGTACAAGGAAACGTTTGTTAGGTACTGGGGCAGCCAAGACAGGAGCATTAACAAGGGCATGTTTGAGCGATTGGAATGCGGCTTCGCAAGCGGGAGACCACAGGACCTGTCTAGGTAAATTCTTCTTGGTCAAGTCAGTCAAGGGCTTGGCTACCGTACTATAATCAGGGACAAAACGCCTATAATACCCGGCGGTCCCTAAGAAGGCCAATACTTGGGTCTTGGTATTAGGTGTGGGCCAGTTCGCTACTGCTTCAACCTTGGCAGGCTCTGGCCTCTGGTTCCCACACCCTACTCGGTGACCCAAGTATTGGACCTCGGCCATTCCTAAATGGCACTTCTCGGGTTTTAGTGTCAGGCCCGCGGCCCGAATCTTATCTAGTACTACTCCTATGTGGACTAAATGTTCCTCCCAAGACTCACTGTAGATCGCAATGTCATCCAGGTATGCACACGCAAACTCCTGGAATCCATCGAGGAGCCGATCCACCATTCGCTGGAACGTAGCCGGGGCATTTTTCATCCCGAATGGCATGACCTTAAATTGGTATAGGCCAAACGGGGTGACAAATGCCGACTTGGGGACGTCATCCTCGGCCAGGGGAATCTGCCAATAACCCTTGCAGAGGTCTATGGTAGAGAGATAGTTACCCCTGGCTATGCGATCTAATAATTCGTCTACCCGGGGCATGGGGTAAGCGTCAGTGGTAGTCTTTTCATTCAGTCGTCGGTAGTCGACGCAGAACCGAGTGGTTCCGTCTTTCTTGGGGACTAGGACTACGGGAGAGGCCCAGGGACTGTTTGATGGCTCAATGACCCCCAGCTGGGTCATTTCCCGTATTTCCTTTAGCATCCCGTCCCGGACGGCTTCCGGAATACGGTAAGGGGGTTGTCGGAGGGGGGCCTGCCCTGGGGTTTCTACCTTGTGTATGGCCAGGGTGGTGTATCCTGGCTCCTGGGAGAAGGTACTCTGTTTCTCCCATAGGAGCTGTCTAGCTTGCTCCAGCTCCGTAGGGTTCAGTCGCTCTCCCAGCTTCACTAGGCTAACTGGGTCGGGGTGAGTCTCCCTTTCTAGCAGGTCAGGTAGGGGTAAATTTTCGGGGTCATCAGTAGCTGGGGCACAAACAGCGTGAATATCTTCCTGCCGTTCTTGGTACTCCTTCAACATGTTCACATGAAAGGATCGTTGGATCCGTTCATCTGCACAGCTGGCAATAAGGTAGGTGGTATCACAGAGTTGGGCTAAAACCTTGTAAGGACCCTGCCACGCAGCTTGCAGTTTGTTGTCCTTCACCGGTTTTAGCACCAATACCTTCTGCCCTATTTGGAATAGTCGTTGCCGGGCACCCCTATCGTACCATCGTTTCTGTCGCCCCTGGGCCGCCTGGAGATTCTCCCTTACCAATAGGGAGAGTTGCTCCATGCGGTCCCGGAGTTCCAGGACATATGGCACAATAGGTGTCCCTGCCTGTTCGGTCTCCCCTTCCCAGTGGTCCCGAATGAGATCGAGGGGTCCTCGCACCCTCCTCCCATACAATAACTCAAAGGGAGAGAAACCCGTAGATTCTTGGGGGACCTCCCTATATGCAAATAACAGGTGGGGTAAGAATCTTTCCCAGTCTCTGCAACCGTCCGTAAAGGTCCTCAACATTTGTTTGAGAGTCCCATTAAAGCGCTCACAGAGACCGTTAGTTTGGGGGTGGTACGGGGAACTGAGCAGGGGTTTAATGTGGCACACTTTCCATAACTGCTGTGTGAGTACGGCAGTGAACTGGGTTCCCTGGTCGGATAGGATTTCTTTAGGGAACCCCACCCGAGTGAATATCTTAACCAAGGCATCGGCTACTGTCTCAGCTTCAATATTTGACAGGGGTACTGCCTCGGGGTACCGGGTCCCATAGTCCACCACAGTAAGAATGTACTTCTTACCGGATGGGCTAGGTCGCGCTAGGGGGCCTACAATGTCGACGGCGACCCTATAGAAAGGTTCCCCAATGATCGGCATCGACATTAATTTGGCCTTTGGGCGATCCCCCCTCTTACCCACCCGTTGGCAAGTGTCACAGGTTCTGCAGTATTGTCGCACGTCCCGGTTAAACCCTGGCCAGAAGAAATTCTGGGTAATCCTATGGCCCGTGCGACGTATTCCTAAATGGCCAGCTAAGGGTATATCGTGAACGATCCTCATGATCTCTTGTCGGTACTTTTTCGGTAGCACTAGTTGCTTCTGCGGGACGGGGTTTTTACCTGTTGCGGGCTCCTGGGGGATCCTATACAGTCTATCCCCCACCCACTCGTAGCTTTCCCCATCCGTCCCTAGTTCCTTTTTGTCAGCCTTATCCCTATACTTCCGTAGAGTGACGTCTTCCCGCGTCTCCCTCCCAAAAGTCTCAGGGGTATCCCAGTCTAAGGGGGTCTGTCCTTAAGGTCACAGTCGGAGGGTTAGATCTTACCTGGGTCTCCACGACCGGCGGGCCGATTCCAATGGCACGAGCCTGAGCCCGGGTGGTGACAGGGCAGGCTCCAGCAGGGCCTTGAGGAGCAAAAGCGGACAACAGCGGGGCTAAATCATTTCCCAAGAGTACTTCCGCTGGTAGCCCTTTCATCAGGCCCACATTCACTTGGCCAGCTCCCACCCCCCAATCCAAATGCACTCGGGCCGTGGGGAGGCGATGCACCGCACCCCCGGCCACTCTAACGGCCACCGTTTGTCCAGTATGTTCCTTTTCGGGGACCAGGTCGTGTTGGATCAATGTTAGGGTGGCCCCAGTGTCTCGTAATCCACTGACAACTTGTCCATTTACTCGGACTGTTTGTCGGTGATGTTGACGGTTGTCTACGGCAGCCGCATATAGGGGGTTGGCCTCGTGCAAAATTTCCCATTGCTCTTCCCCCAGGGGCTTCAATGCAATGGGCCCCTGAGGTAAAGGGCCGGGTGTTCCCTTCAGCGGGCTTCCTCCAAGAAGCTTGTCGAGCTGGATCTAGTGGGCATTTGTCTCTCAGGTGGCCCACCTGTTGGCACCTATGGCACCGCCAGCGGTCTGGGACACTGGACTGGGCGAAGCGGGAGGAAGTGTTGTAGCTAGGTTGAGTAGCGGGGGTGGTTGGAGTAGGGCCGACGGGGCGGCTTTCTACTCGGGAAGCTTTCTTTTGGACCGAGGGGTCGGGTTTGCGGGCGTCTGCGTACTCGTCGGCCAACCGGGCGGCTTCGGGTAGGGTAAGGGGTCTCCTATCCCGAATCCACTCTCTGAGCTCCTTGTCCACCTTTTCAAAAAAATGCTCCAACAAAAACAATTGTAATACCTCCTCCGCGGTGGTAGCTTGGCACCCATCCATCCAGTGGCCAGCCGTGCGTTGTAATCGGCAGGCCCATTCGGTGTAGGAGTCACCGGTTTGCTTTCGGGATTCTCGGAAGCGTCTCCGATATGCTTCGGGGGTTACCGCATATCGGGACAATAGAGCTTCCTTTACCAATCGATAGTTTCCCACCTCATGGTCCGGGATCGCCCGGAAAGCATCACTGGCTCGTCCGGATAATTTGCCAGACAAAATTTTGACCCACTCCTCGGAGGGTACTTTATGCAAGGCACATTGACGCTCAAAGTCCGCTAAGTATTGGTCAATCTCCCCCTCTGCTTCCACAAAATTTTTAAAAGCGGCAAAGTGTACTTTCCTCTTTTCCTCGGGAGTTTGCAAAGTCCCAGCAACTGGACTGGCGCTGGTGGAAGTCTGGCGCCGGTTGGCATCGACCGCCGCAATTACTTGAGTCACGATCCTAGGTGATGGGTTTGGTCCGTAGTGAGCCAGCCTTACCCTCACCTCGTGGTCGAATCGTTCGTCTTCCGGGGTTCGGACCAATGCGATCTCCGGTTCTGGGTTTGGTTTGACACCCAGTTCGCCATTCTGTTCAGCTAAGTCCAATGCGACCAACTCTGCCAAAATGTCTCGTTTCTTTTTGTTGCTAGCCGAACGACCACGGCTCTCCAACAAGTCTTTTAGGGTAGATCGTTTCAACCTTCCGTAGTAGGCCTCCATCCTGTTTGCTCTCGGTAGCTGTCCTTCTGGGGTGAAAGAACGATCCCGCCGCTGCCACCAATTGTAGCGGCACCCCGGTGTAGTAGGGGTTTACGCCGCTGAGAAGGTGTCCTTTCCCCCTCAAGATGAAGTCAGCTAAAGCATAACAGGTTCCCAGTAATTACGAATCCAAGTAATAGCCATCCCCTCTAAGCACGAGACGAGACTCTGTGTTGAGGGTCAAAGTAGGAATAATGTTTATTCTGCAACTCGGGCTTTTATGCCGTACAACAACTCCTCCCCGTATCCGGAGGAGATAATACATTTACAGTGGGAGTCACTCCCACTGTACCGGGCAGAATATTTTACAATTATTACAGGTTTAATAACACACACAATATATAACGAAAATACAATGTGCTACGTGTATTAGGGAACGGAGATCTAAGGGAACAATATACGTGAAAATCCCCTAGATCGGTTGGGGATTCGCTAGACGTTCGCTAGATACACGTTTGCACCATTTACTCAGGAACCATATAACATAAACAAAAACTCTCTCTTGGATCCGGTGTCTTTATTTCGGTACTTTGGATCTGTCGACCAGCATGGGCGTACGTTATCGATAAGGTTGAAATTCGTCGTGTGGAAAGTTCGTGAGTGTTCGGTCATTAGTCCATGCGGTCAAAATGGCCGCGACCCATTGTTCTCTCCACGTGGCGGTGTGTACCGTACGGATCCACAAGTACCCGAAATCCACAATAATCCACATACAACGGCAATTCTCCGAGATGGTATCTGTCACTCCAAAAGGGGTCTGTCACAGTCGGCATACGAACGACGACCACCCTGAATACGGTTAGAATGGAGAGGTGTCTGCGGTTAACCACAATGTTCTAATTGGGGCCAAGAGGTTAACCAGCAGCACACTTCTCTCCCGGGTGGCCATCCGTTCGGTAGTTTTAATCGGTTCTTTCAGAAACAAACGAACAGGGGTATATGGACAGGCAAATAGACGAAAAGGGGGCAAACAGATGACCCAGCAATCTTAGTCTATACAGATGGGTCTGTCACAGTAAGTTACTGCGTCCACATTGTCAGAGCATTCACTCAAGATGTACATTGCACCTGTGCACCAGGTAACATGCCCTGAGTGTGCCTAACAGTAGGATTGTTGAAGTCAACAGACTCCAATCCCTAACCTAACATTATGCCCTGCCGATACCACTGCCCTGACAAGTAGAGAATGGGGAAGAAGATAAAACAAGGTGGAGGGAGAGGGGCGGGTACAAGAAAATAAGAGGTTTGTCACACGTGTGGGCCGATCAGTGCTTCCCCAACTTCTGTCACTTACCGTCCCCCACACCATCTCATGGGGTGTGAGCCTGTCCCCTTCTAGCCATAAAATCTCTCCATGAGTCCCATGTCTGTGCGCACTGGCCAGGTAAATGAACCAGGATGACTTGGGGATAAAATATCAGCCAAGGTAAAGGGTTAATTTTCAAGGCATTGAGTCTTCTGAATTATGATACACATAAACCTGACCAGCATAGCATATCTGTTTCCAAGGTATTCAATAGCTGTGTAAAGTTCTCTGTATATTGCTGATCCAGGTCCCTGGCCATCCACATCCCTAGGTATATCAACCACCGTTGGCACCATGTGAAAGCAAACTGTGACGGCTTCTGATTTATCAATATTTAACTTCAAGTTGGATAGGTCTCCGAACCTGGCAAACAGGGGAGGGCTGGCAGCCTTTGTCCTGGGGGGCAAATCCAGTCAAGTGGCCCATTGCACCAAGAGGAGAGTAAAAACACCTTTCCCATGTGATTGAAAGGGGGGGGGGGCGGGGGGAGCAGTCACCTAATTAGACACTCAATGACAAGCACACACACACTTGCTGATTTGGCGCACACTAAAAAACACAAGCTCACTGACAGGCACACGCACACACTCACTGACAGGCACACAGACACACAGAAAGACTCACTGTTACAGGCATACTGACTCAGACAGACAGACATACTGACACACACACACACACACAGGCATACTGGCTGACATACACACACACAAACTGGCACACACAGAGACATACTTGCACGTTCACACAGACATACTGGTGCACACACACACACAGACATACTGACACACACATACACCCAATCTTTACACTTTTAAAACCAGTAGACAGCGGCTGAGTAAAGGGACAGGGCTGTAGTGGGGGGGGGGGCAGGGGCTGTAGTGGAGGGTATAAACTGTAATTGGGGGGTTTAGGAAATGTAGGGGGGATAGGGGCTTAAGTAGGTTGATGGCTACAATTTGGGAAAAGGGTTGTGGTGTGGGTGATATGGGTTGCAATTGGGGGAAGAGGAGCTGTAGTGGGGATGTTATGGGGCTGTAGTGGGAGGCATGGGGCTGAGAAAGGGGGCAGGAGCTGAGAGGGGGAAAAAAGGAGCAGGGAAAGGGTGGGACAGAGCCTTACTAAGGGACCAGAGCCTGACTAAGGGACAGGGGATGGAGGAGGGGGACAGGGATTGAGGAGGGGGGGAAGGGGCTGAGGAGGGGGGGGAAGGGGCTGAGGAGGGGGGGGAAGGGGCTGAGTAGGGGGGGAAGGAGCTGAGGAGGGGGGAAGGGACTGAGGAGGGGGGGAAAGGGGCTGAGGAGGGGGGGACAGGGGCTGAGGAGGGGGGGACAGGGGCTGTGGAGGGGGACAGGGGCTGAGGAGGGGGACAGGGGCTGAAGAGGGGGACAGGGGCTGAGGAGGGGGGCTGAGGGGGGGGCAGAGAGGGGACAGGGGCTGAGGAGGGGGGAAGAGAGGAGGAAGAGAGGGCTGAGGAGGGGACAGGGGCTGAGGAGGGGGGGCAGGGCTGAGGAGGGGGGAAGAGAGGGGGCAGGGCTGAGGAGGGGGAGGTAGGGCTGAGGAGGGGGAGGTAGGGCTGAGGAGGGGGGAAGGGGGGAGCAGGGCTGAGGGGAATGAAAAAAAAAACGAAAGTGTATTTCCCCCTCCCTGAGTCTTACCTTAAGCCAGGGAGGGGTAGGCAGCAGGCAGCAGGTAGCAGCCAGCAGCCAGCAGCCAGCATAAAGCAACAGTCAGTGAAGTCTGGAGCCTGCAGTCAGTGGAGTCGGCCGGCCTCTCCTGATGATGTCAGGAGGAGGGGGCGTGGCTTCCTCTGCTCTTCTCCCAGACTCCCCAGCGGTCCTGGGAGAAGAGCAGTGAAAGTCACGCCCCCTCCTCCTGACATCATCAGGAGAGGCCGGCCGACTCCACTGACTGCAGGCTACAGGAAGAGTGAGGGAAGTTGAAAAATCTGAGTCCTCAGCCAGAGGCAGGGGATTCAGATTTTCCTTTTTTTGCTGGATGTGTGCAGCCCTGGGTTTAGGGCGGCCTGGGGGGCAATTGCCTCCCTGCCCCCCTTCCCCGCCCGCCCCTGCTGGCAAACAATAATTGGAGATTCAGCAATGACACCAAGGGGTTCTCCTCAAAGAACAGCATATCATCCACATATGCTGCAAGTAAAAGGCTCCATTCTCAATCAGATTTTACGGCACAGTGTGTTTACTGTAGATGTTTTTATTTCATGCTCTGTTAATACACACTGTGACGAGACCAATCTCGCCACATTGCATTGGAGGAGCCTGGTTGCCTGCCTGTTGCCTCTGGACTATGGCCCCATGTTAAAAAGCTTGATTTTCCTCTGTGTACCTGTTTTTTGCAATGGCTGCAGTTATATATGTTTATGTATTTTATGTGAATGTGATGCATACTTTTAAAGTTATGAATAATGTGGAAAAGCTGTATTTCTCTGCCTGTGATAATGAGATTACCCATTGTGTTCAGTAATCATATTACAGGCAGAGGAGAGGATTTTGTGTGGGAGTGTCTGAGTGTATTGTACGTGTTTATTGTTTGTTTTCAAAACCCTGTGGGTGCTTTTCCTGTTCAGCTGCTAGCAGCTATTCGTGAGGTTCCAGTTCGGGAGTTTGGAGTGCTACTTGGTATTGTGGCGAAACCAGCTTCGCCACTGTGAACTGGAGAGGCCTGGTTGCTAGCCTCCTGCCCGCTGACTATGGCCCCTGGACATGTTGCACTTTAAAAACTATATTTGGGCATGTAATAATGTATATGGCTGCTACTGGCCCTTTAAAATCATCTATGAACAGATTGGGACTTTTGGGACTACTGTCCCTTTAAGACTGTGAAGCATATTCTAGTGTACTGCCTGTAATATTGTATATGTATTCATGTGTTAAGTTTAACCTGGGATATGTATGCAGCATTCACCTGATTGTTCGGTAGAATCACTCCATTCATTATATTGAGTGAAACTACCGAACAACCAGACCACCCAGGAATAAGTGTGCCTCCAATTACAGTTTGCAACAATGTTGCAAACGGGTAATTGGCAATCCATGTAATGTATTCTTTGTCCTCTGGGTGGCCGCCATTCGGGAAACAAACACGTGGCGGCGGCCATCTTAAACTACCGAACAGCGGTGTTTTGCCGTCGAGTGTCTGGAACTAAAATCGGACACTTGACTAGGCAAACACCGCTGAGACCTCCATACTTCCAGAAATTCGTATAGAAACTACCGAATGACCCGCCGTTCGGTAGAAAGAAACCCACAAACAAGGGAATTCATTCAAACCCTCTCCAGGCTCTATAACACAGGCAATTCGTCTGTTTTCATTCCCTTGTTTGTGACCGACCGCAGGGCCAAAATGCATGGAACTGTTTTCGGATACTTTACCCATGCGGTCGGTCAAATCTTTGGAACCCCATATCTCACGAACCATTCATCCGAATGACCTGATTCTTGGATATGTTGTCCCCCTGAATAAGGGCTATCAGGGGATACCTGTTTTGGAGGTGTAGCATATGTATTTGGGGTACATCCAGGAATTGGGGAAAAGGGTGTACGGTATAATTATGTTAAGTGCTAATCTAAGGGGAGGAAATGTGTGGGAGGTACATCCATGTGATTGGTTAAATTCATCCTCCCCCTGGGAGTGTCCTGTATGTACTTGTTTGTAATAAAAGCCAGACTGGGTGTCCCAGTCCAGAGTCTTGCTTAACCCTCAAAGCGATGTGTCGTCTCGGTCTTTGGGGGAATGGGATTGTATGCTGACTGCCAAGAGTGTAAGCCGATGTCTGCTTTTCTTGTTCAGCTGTTCCAGTGTTCGTGTGGTTCCAGTCGGGAGAATGGTGTTTGCAGTAGCTGCCTGTGCATCTGGAAAGGGGATTATCGCCTAAACTGGGTTTTATCCTCTTGTAAGTGAAACGGTCCGTTACAGGTATCCTGTTTGGGAGTTTGGGGTTCTGCAGTAGCTGTGCCTGTATCTCTGGAAGGGGAAGATCTACTAAACGGCAGTTTAACCCTTTTATGCCCGGGGTGCCGTTACACACACTATGCTGCTGTAAGCTCTAGCAGGCAATTAAGAACATCAGAGAAAAAAAAATCTAAATTAAACAAACCGTGCAATCAGGGAAGCTAATGTAGACTCTTTCTCAGGAAGTGTGTAGGGAGGCTGTGTGAGTCAGCCAGGGGAGATCATAAACCTGCAGTCTCACTTCTCAATTCTCTGCCGTTTAGGAGTTAAATCACTTTGTTTATGCAGTCCTCGTAGCATCCCTACACACTCTTTGTGAAAAAAGTCTTCTGAAATAAACATATGGTTCTTTACGACCTAAAATGTAAACTTTATTCATGGAGAAACAAAGTGATTTAACTCCTAAATGGCAGAGCATTGAACAGTGAGACTGCAGGGGCATGATCTATACACCAAAACCACTAAATTTAGCTTAAGTTATTTTGGCGCTTAGAGTGTCCCACTAAAAAGTTGTAAATATGTTTTTTTGTTTTTTTTAAGGGACCCTATACAGCTTATTGTAGTTGTTCTGATGAGTATAGTCAGTCCCTGCAGGAATTTTCATGTAAGCATTTCAGAGAAAAGGCAGTGTTTACATTGCTCCCAAGGGACACATCCAGTGGCAGTCACTCAGACGGGCACTATAGGTGCTTCCTGGGTCAGTGCTGCACAACTTGAACATTTGTCATAGAGATGCATCGATTAAATGCAAATCTATGAGCAGATGCTAATTGGACAGCGCATTGTTTGGCTCCACTACCCACCTTGCCTCTTTGACTGAGATCATCAAAATTGATGATCTCAGCCAATCCAAAGCTTACCCATAGTAAAGCATTGGATTGGCTAAGAATGTAAATTCTGATGATCTCATTCAAGAAGGTGGGATGTGGGCAGAGCCAGTGCCATTGGACCCATGCAGTGCTGGAATAAAGGAGAGTTTTCGAGTTTTTAAAGCGGGGCAAGGAGGGTTAGGCCACCTAATAGTCATTTAACATATTATATACACATTTTCATTCCTATAATATTCCTTTAATATCCTACCTCCCCTCTAATCTCCAGGCTGCTTTCTCTCTAACACTGAGCTGAGCTGTTAATGCCTCTACAGTGTTAGTAGGGAAATTGTAACACAATTTACAGTCTCTGTGCATGCGCAGCGGTATTGATCACATAAAAGCATAATTCTGCTGGGTGGGAACCAATACAGGAATGAGAGCATAGGCAGAGGAATGTTTTCTGTTACATTTCCTATTGCATTTAAATGCCATGCAAAACAATAACAGCTCTGTGTGTACATGGACTGGCAGTGAAAGGGGTTTTTTTATCGGCTTTTGTTCTAATTTCTCCTTCTTTCAGTTGGTCAGAAATGTCTATTCTCTGATCTCTTTCAGCTGATCCAGTTCTGGAAAATGCCCGCATTGCTTGCACTGATGTTTCACAAAGCGGGGCCCCACGCTACATGCCCAGAAGGTGCGTTTGGTTGTTATTAATTGAATTCTTGCTATCATGTTATTACAATCTCTAATACGTGTACCTGCAGGGATATTACAGAAATGGGAGGGGAGAGGCAATCTCTGCTCCGATTGGACAATCGATGTACACAGAGGAACCCAATGTTCTCCCATTGAAACCCCTCCTATTGCTGATAAACCCCACCCACTAAGTGTATTTTCTGACAACTTCCTACTTGACTCACACTGATATTTCTTTTAGAAAGGGGAGGGACATCTGTGTTTTATTTTTATTATTCTGCAAAATGGTGTTTCTCCTAGGACTTGGGCGGCATGGGGGGAACACATGCCATCATTGGCGGTCTGTACCCTATATTTATTTATTTATTTATTTATAAAATATTTTACCAGGAAAGATACATTGAGATTTCTCTCGTTTTCAAGTCCTGGGTCCACAAATCATTGCATTGATACAATTAGGGTACAATAAAATACAAATACAATATTAATGTACAATATATACAAAATTTAAGATAGAACAGGTAGGAAATATATAATCAACAGTGACAGGTGCATTCTGTTTTGAGGGATGTAGAGAGGGATCTCCTAAAGGACTTTAAGCTTACGGAAAATTTTAAATTGTGCGGGAGGTCGTTCCACAAATGGAATGTGTGTGCACAGATTTTACATTAAACAAGCTTTAACCCTCATTCTAGTCTGGCTGGCGATGCTGTCGGGAATTACACATACAGATTCCAAGAGCCATGATATGGTCAGTGATTTGATTAACCTGTGAAGAAGATGGGTGCTTTTTCACACAGGGTAACGGAGCTATAGTTGACTTTCATGAAATCCCCTGTAAATCAGTGATATTTGTTTAATTAGAGTTACATGTGTCAGGAAGTTTCCCTTTGAATATTGTGTTAATAACGACTTAATGCAAAGTCTCTGTGCAGTCACTGTAACAGGAGAATCCTATGCCATCAGACACTTACTATCCAGGATTATCTCCCTTGTTCTTCAGGTACCATCGTGACCTCCTGCTCCTGTGGGATGGCATGTGGCTCGTGGGACGTGCAAGCCAATACTACGTGTCACTGTCAGTGCGCCAACCTTGACTGGACCTTAGCTCGATGCTGTAAACTGGCTGAGAAAAAGTGATCTGGAAACAAACTTAATTTTCTCACATCGCTTGCTGTGATTTTCCTTCGTTGGTTTTATTTAAAAAAAAAAAAAAAAATATGATGTTTTTCCTTAAATGCCATAAATTCTCTCACTTTAGATTGCATTTGACCTTGTTCAGGTCTTTGGCAATTTCAATAAAAGGACTCTTCAAGCACCAAACCAGTTAATGGCTCATCTTTTCACAAAGCAGATACCTTTTTAGATATACTCGAAGTTTGTACTAATCTCAGCCAACGTGAGATACTCAGTGGCAGACACTCACTGTCCTCCTTATCTGCTTCATTTATCCTTAGTACAATGTTGACAGAGAGCAGTGATTGGCTCTGAGTTTCATGTTATTCCACAGAAATCTACAAATAAATTTGGGAGATAAATACAGAACAAATATGAGTCAAACCCTCCAGATTGTCAGGGAAGGTGAGCAGCAGGACCATGAGGCCACAGAGGCCATGACCTCGAGGAGGCAGGCAGGAGAATGGCAGCTCTGCTGGAACCCTCTAATGTTAGTGTGCTCAGGCAGGATGATGAATTGCTCTTTCTCCTGCTCACCCAGCACCGGTGCCCAGGGCCGCCATCAGGGGGTGACAACCAAGACAGTTGTCACTGACCCCACGCGCTATAACACAGCCATGGCCATGCACTTAGGTCCACCCAATGGGCCCTATATCTTCAGTGGCCCAGTCAGCGCTGTGGCCATGTTATAGCACGACCGGGCCCATTTAAAAATAAAATTATAAAAAAATGCAGCCGCAGCGCAAGTGCACTTTCTCCCAGCTCACTCCACGTGGGAGTACAGCCAGCGTGGAATTGAATAGGGAGAGCCACACCAACTCCCATCAGCCCCAGCCACCCTCCTGCAACAAAAAGATAAGAAACAGGAGGGTGGCTGACAAATGAGCTGTGTGTGTATGTATGTCAGTATGTCTGTATGTCTGTCAGTATGTATGTCTGTATGTATATATGTATTGTTACGGTACACCCAGGTATAAGAGGGGTTAATACCGCTGAAGATGTTCCCTTTCCGAATAGAGAAGCAGCTAACGAAAGCTCCAATTAGTCGAACAGGAACCATATGAAATCCTTCACGAACCAAACAGTCAAACGAGTAAACCATACGAATCAAATACCCCCAAGTACGAGACCAAGCTCCGTATTGAGTGTTAAGCAGAGATCTGATTTATTGAGGGCTACCTGCCCGGTATTTATGCAGGTCTCCCACCTGGTGGACACTCCCCTAGGGGACCAGATGGAAGACTGGGACATTATGGATACAGTAGCCAATCACAGTGAGAACAACCCTCCTCTCTATCCTGGAGATAATTGTGAATGAATCCAATTACCTCCACGGATAGAGGCTAAACTCCATTTTGTACATGATAATAAAAATACATAAAAATACATAACTCCACATTACACGCATAGTAAACCACATTTAATGTATCCCCAGATAGCTTAGATCTGAGCACACATTATTACCGAATGGCGCTCAGATCCTATATACACAGTTCAATCGCCATGGAGTCAAAGTATTTCACATTGTCTTTCGGTATACAAACGGTCCCCATGGGATGGCTATCTGGGTTAAGTCATTGTAGCGGAGCTGATATCCTACAGACTAAATCCGCTATAGATCCCAGTATGGCTCAGGAACAAGTAAATAATCCCAGGTAAAACATCCACAGTAAACCACAGTAATCCAGCAGCGCAGCAAGCACAATCAGTAATATATTCCAGCAATATCCCATCACCTTTCCCAATAACTGGACAACACACAGTATCAGGAGCAGAACTGATCTTTAAAGGGAAACTCCAGTGCCAGGAAAATGATCCATTTTCCTGGCACTGAAGGGTCCCTCTCCCTCCCACCCACCAATCCCCGGTTACTGAAGGGGTGAAAACTCCTTCAGTCACTTACCTGAGGCAGCGGCGATGTCCCTCGCTGTCTCCTCCTCCGCGACGCTCCTCCCTGTTCTTCCGTCGGCTGGTGGGCGAGACTGATCCCGCCCACTGGCCGAGGCAATGCCGCGCATGCGCATTACGTCCCCCCATAGGAAAGCATTGAACACAAATTTTAATGCTTTCCTATGGGGATTTGAGCGACGCTGGAGGTCCTCACACAGCGTGAGGACATCCAGCGACGCTCTAGCACAGGTTTCCTGTGCTATAGAGCAGGAAGTTTCCTCTAGTGGCTGTCTAATAGACAGCCACTAGAGGTGGAGTTAACCCTTCAAGGTAATTATTGCAGTTTATAAAAAACTGCAATAATTAAACTTGCAGGGTTAGGAGTAGTGGGAGTTGGCACCCAGACCACTCAAATGAGCAGAAGTGGTCTGGGTGCCTGGAGTGTCCCTTTAATCACACAACCCCTGCTTTTATGCAATCATCCCATGCAAGGGAGACACCCACAATAATTAGTACAGTAACCAATTAGGTATAAGGTACAACCCACACATCTCCTCCCCTCAGATTATCAGTTAACATAATTAAAAGGTACACAATTTTCCCTACGTTCTGGATGTACCCCAAATACCTAGGGTACACCCCTAAAAATATCTCCTGATAGCCCTGATCTGGGTGAGTTACATACTAAAAAATCACCCAGATCAAACCAGGGGTTCGGGAGTTATGGAGGTATAAAGTTTTGACCGACCGCACAAGCAACAGTAGCCGAAAACAGTTCCATAAGTTTTGGCCTTGCGGTCGGTCTCTGTTCGTGCTTTAAAAATCCCGAACTAAATGCCATCCAGAGCTGGGCAGGCATTCGGATGAATACCAGTGTTCGTGGGATTCATCCTACTGAACAGTGGGCTGTTCGGGAGTTTCTATAAGTCTTTTCTGTAGCTCTGGAGGTCTAAGCGGTGTTTGCTTAGTCAAGTGTCCGATTTGGGTTCCTGACACTCGACGATCAAACACCGCTGTTCGGGAGTTTAAGATGGCCGCCGCCACGTGTTTCGGCTCCCGAAATTGCGGCCACCCAGGGACTGCAACAAAGTGTTTGTGAGTTTTAAGTGAGATGAAATAGAACGAACAGCTAGTTTGAAGCCACACTTCACATCAGGGGGGTCCGGTGATTCGGTAGTTTTAGATCGTATGCTGAATGGAGTGGTTCAATACAGTCTACGGGGAATAATTAGACGAATGCTTTAAATCCACACGAACATCTTTATAAGTGATTCACACGAAAGTCTTTGGGGATCAAGTAACCAGTAAACGGGGAATATGCTGGACAGCCAGGTGGACTCTGCTACAGTCATTTCGTGCAGAAAAGTACCGAATGGACCGGCGTTCGTATGCTGGGAGACAGAAAAGGGAGGTCGGATGCTTCAGCAGGGTTTGGGAGAAATAGTGTCCATTTTCAGTTCCAGGAAATCATCGACGAACACCGCTGATCATTCATGCGTCCAAGATGGCCGCCGCCTCGTGGTCGGCATACGAACAACGACCACCCAGCATACCATTGATAATTAGGAGGTGTCTGCGGTTAACCACAACGTTCTAATGAGGCCAAGAGGTTAACCAGCATGCTGGGTGGCCGGCCATTCGGCAGTTCATTCGGTAGTTAGGAAAATAAACGAACGGGGTGGACAGACAGGCAATTAAGCGACCAAACAGACGAACCAAGGGGAATAAAAGTATTTTAAAGACAGGTGGATCTGTCACATGTATGAATTTATGTATGTATATATATATATATATATATATATATATATATATGTATGAATGTATGTATGAGTGTATATATATGTATGCATGTCTGTATGTATATGTTACGACACTCACCGCCTGGAGAGTGAAGCCGCCGTTTAGTCGATAATCCCCTTTCTCCAGAAATGCAATTCCAGCATAACTGATCATAAAACTCCCGAACGGAGCATACGAATGCGGTAACTCCCGATCAGCAATCCATCCGAAATCCTTCCACAGCTAGAAATAAACGAAAGCGCTGTCCCAATAGTCAATCCCTCCACAAACGAGACAAAGCTCCGTTTTGAAGGTCAAGCAGAATGTGTTTAATGGGGGCTACCTGCCCAGTATTTATGCAGGTCTCCACCAGGTAGACACTCCCCTAGGGGACCTGGTGGAAGACTGTAAAATATATTAAACAGTAGCCAATCACAGTGGCTATAACACAAGCCCTTCCCATTTTACCCATAATACATCTCTTCCTATCCTGGAGATAATTAGGGAGAAACCTAATTAACTCCGAGGATAGGAACCATCGCCATTTTAAACCCAAACACAAGAAATGCAATAAAATACATAAAATCAGAAGTACCGAATATATAGTGTTCGTGCAACGTATCCCCAGATAGCCTGGATCTGAGGGCATATTCCTACCGAATAGCGCTCAGGTCCGATGTACACAGTCCAATCGCCATGGAGTCAAAGTCTCTCATAAGTCCTTCGGTATACGAATGACTCCATGGGACGGCTATCTGGGTAAGTTCATACGGATGAAAGAAACTCCCGAACGGAACAGTGTTCGTATGCCTCCAAGGGAATAGAAGGGGAGACGGCCGTCTCCAGCGGTGTTCGGTAGATAAAGAGTCCGTTTTTAGATCCATGGGTTTTGCACCGAACACCGCTGATTCGCCTCGTGTCCAAAATGGCCGCCGCCTCGTGTTCGGCATACGAACGACGACCACCCGTACGAAATGGAATGGAGAGGTGTTTGCGGTTAACCTCAACGTTCTAATTTGTTGTTAAGTTGTTAATGAGCCGCACACTCCTCTCCTGGGTGGCCGATGTTCGGTAGTTTCAATCGGTACTTTAGAAAACGTACGAACAACAGCGTACGGACAGGAAATCCACGAATCCAATGAAAACAGACGAACCAGCAATACAGGTCTATGCAGCAGGGTTCGTCACAGTATATATGTATGAATGTATGTATGTCTGTATGTCATTATGAATGTATGTATGTGTCTGTATGTCCTTATGTATGTGTGTCTGTATGTATGTTAGTATGTGTCTGTCACTATGTATGCCTGTGTGTATGTCTCAGTATGTGTGTGTCAGAATGTATGCCTCTATGCGTGTATGTCTGTTTCAGTATGTGTGTCTATTAGTATGTATCTGTTTGTGTGTGTGTATCTGTGTCCTTTTGTATCAGTGCATGTGTTTGTGTCTGTGTGTGTATTCCTGTGGGCAGGATTTGGAGGTGGTCCCTGTATGGGGCCCAGATCCTGAGCTGAGTTAGGGGCCCCAAAATTTCTGGTGGCGGCCCTGCTGGTGCCAATAGGTCCTCACTTCCTAGCAGACAGCCAAAGGAACTACAGGATAGCATCATAACCCCACTCGACCTCCTGTACATCTAGAGGGGAACAAGTGATGATTAAGGGGAGAAAAGAGGAGAACAATTGTGTGATGCAGGGGATAGAAAAGTGTAACAGGTAATTGAAGGGGGAGAAGAGGGGAACAAGTAATGAATGGAGGACAGAAGAGAGGTACGAGTGAGCGATGGGGATAAATAAGAAAGGAACAATTGGAGAAAGGGAGGTGTGACGATACAGACTAATTTCGTCAGTGGGTACTTCCATTAACTTGCACAGCTGATCACTATTGTTACGGTATAACCTGGGTATCGAGGGTTAATACCGAATGAGGGATTCACCTTGATACGGGAATAGCAACTCACAAACGCTTCAATTCACCGAACTGGAAAAATACACGAAATTCTTCTCTCCTTGATATGGGACCAGCAACTCACGAATACTCCAATTTCCCGAATAGAGAATTATACGAATGTTTTTCTACTTTATCTATCCCAATAACTATCAGTGTGTTCCATTGGAACTGAGGACACTGAACACAAACATTGGAGGGGAGGCAATATTGAATCTTTACTAAATACTAAGGAGGCCCAATGGATCTTTAATCTGAAAACTTTAAAATTTGGCTTAAATCAAGAAATAGATTTAGCAGGATTAATTTAGGAATAATATATTATTCACATATTCTCTACTATTTTTAAATATCTTTCTATCCCCTTTTCCCTCGTTCTTCATATGTGTATATTGTCTATATTGGATGATTAATTGTGGTTTCTTATATCAGAAATATTTCCTATTTATTGGATGAGGCTTACTACATTCGGTTTAAATTGTAAGACTTTAAATTGTAAGACTTTGAGCAATTTTGAAGTGATTTATATCATTTGTATGTACCTTTAAATATTAAATATCAAATAGATTCTTCTTTCATAATTTAGTTCATATTCAAATTTTTCTTCAAATTTTCTTCATATTCCAATTTTTCAAATTTTTCAAATTCTTCAAATTCTTCTTTACATTCAAAAATATCCCCATCTTTTAATAAACTTGATGGGTTTTCATATTTGTAATATACAGTATATATACCAAATATATCTTTGGATAACAATTGTATCTCTAAAGATATAATAATCTTTCTACCATGTCTAAATTTTTTTACACTAATTTTTACATGAATTTATTTACAGATAGTACCACAGTGTATGTAATAATGAATATATAGATACATATCATCTTAAACATGCTCAAATGTCCAATCTATTCTGTTACTGTATAAACTTTGTTATCTATAAAGTCTTTTTGCTGGATAAACAGAACCTATACTGGTCCCATGCCTTTATGCAATATTATTGCTGCTATTCAAGCTATCATTTTCAAAAGAAATAATAATTTTTTCGATGTATTCGGCAAACCGGAAGTGACGTCATGCGGAAGTAACATGCGTTCCACAGTGGAACGCACGCCAACACCGGCGGTCATTTGGAGAATCATCAGACGGGTATTTAAGAGGACTCCCACTCCTACCACAGCTACACATCCCTGAGGAAGTCCAGAGAAGGACGAAACGCGTTGGAATTGTTTTATTTTCGTTTTTAATCCGAACTTTTGTTTGTAATTTGATTGGTGCTGCTATTGCTGTTCCTGTTCTTGTATCCTGTACCCTGATTGGTCCAGTTGCTGCTCACCTATACCACCCAGTGTGGAGACATGCTGTTTTTACTTTGATACACTGTAAGTGCAATATATACAAATAAATTTGTTATTTTTATACAATCTGCACTATCTATTTTCTCTTCTCTGTTTGGAGTATATTAGAAGATTTGCCATCATCCTCTATTGAATTTCATCGCTGGAGGTTTTTCATATTATCCAGTTCCCTAAATACAGAGGGAGATATGCCTGAATTCATCTTACTTTTGTAAGTTTTCTACCACACATACTGCTTAGTGGTCTCTAACAATATTACCCTATGTGCTGTTCATATATATTTTTGCAGATACCATTTTGAGTTTTTATACCTCTACATATCCTCAGCTGGTATTATATTTATTTACATATTATCACTTTTGGTGATTCACATCACTTTTTGTATCCTTCACATTATTTTGTACCTTTGTTTTTTTCTTTTTTCTTGTCACAGTTGTTCTTGAGTGTTTATAAGGGACACTTGTAAACCTTAGGTACTGTGTGCTATTTAGTATTAACAGTTAACTTCCTGCTGTTCTTCGTATCCCCAGATAGCCTAGATCTGAGCGCACATTATTACCGAATGGCGCTCAGATCCAATACACATAGTTCAATCACCATGGAGCCAAAGTCTTTCACACTGTTCTTTCGGTATACAAATGGCTCCATGGGATGGCTATCTGGGTTAATTCCATTTGTGAAATAAAAGTCCAGAACGGACCGGCGTTCGTATGCCAGATGACAAAGAAGCGAGGTCGGCAGTTTCAGTGGTGTTCGGAAGAAAAAGTGTCCGTTTTGGGTTCCATAAGATTGTCGACGAACACCACGGTTTATTCATGCATCTAAGATCGCCACCGCCTCGTGGTCGGCATACGAACGACGACCACCCTGCATACGGTTTCAATTAAGAGGTGTCTGCGGTTAATCACAACGTTCTAATTGAGGTCAATAGGTTAACCAGCAGCACACTTCTCTTCTGGGTGGCCGGCCGTTCAGCAGTTTCTTCAGTAGATTAAAAAATAAACGAACAGGGAAGTACGGGCAGGCAATTACACAAATCAACATGAATCAAACGGGATAGCAATATTGTTCTAAGACATATGGATCTGTCACAACTATACTAAGTGCTATGACCTGGGCTTGGAATCCCTTTATCCACCAGCATTCACATTTTAGCAGATCTTGGATAGTTACAGCAAGGAAAGAGACAACCAGCTTCTTTTTTGGCAACTCCTAGAACTCAGACTCTGACAGTCTATTGTATCCAGATCAAGCTTACAAAGATCACAGCATACAGTAAAATAAAGATTACACAAAACATTTACCAATGGAAATACAGAACAGGTCACAGGAAAAGAACTGCCAAACAACAAAGTGATTCCTTACACTACTTACCATCTCCCCCTTTGCCAATACATCTTGACAACAAAAGATTATCTTGGTTGGACCCTCTGTCCCTTCAGAGCCATCTCTGGTTACATCAACATCGCCCATCGCTGTAGTAGATAGACTTGCTGGCTCCCACAGCAGGTGGTAACTCACAGTGTAGCATTTACCTTGATTAGCCCACAGTATACATTTTACACCTAACTACACTTTATAGTTTATGGAGATGCTTCCCCTCCCACTCCCCCCCTTTTGTTGACCAACAGCTGCATATACAGACACACACACTGCTTTATGTATAATACAACAATATCAAAATACATGGAAAACTGTCACAAAAATGGCGCTGCGGGCTTGTGGCCAAACAAATCAGGCCATCCATCACATATCACCTCCCCCATAGAAATATTCAGATTGTGGCCAGACCTATGACAACAAGTCTGTTGGACCCCCCTGAGTCCACAGTCAAAGTCCTTGGGGGTCCAATGTGACTGGACAAGTGGGTGACTGGACGCTTTTTCCGTCAGGCAATGGAATAAACAATTTATCTTGATGCTTATTGCAAGGTGCCTGGGGTTGAGCCATCATGATAGCATGGAGCAAAGGGGACGATAAAGAAAGGACAGTGGATGCAATAATACACTCAGGAGAAATAATAGGGTATGTCTCTTGTTCCATATCCGATTGAACGTCAATTTGCCTAGACAACGCATAAGCTTTAACATTCTAAGAACCGGGTCTGTAGGTGTTAATAAAGTTAAAGCGAGACAAAAATAATGACCATCTAGTTTGTCTAGAAGACTGTCATTTGGCATCCCCAATATATGCCAGGTTCTTGTGATCAGTAATAATCAGAATGGGATCCTTGGAACCCTCCAAAAGAAGTTGCCATTCCCTAAGCGCTAGAATGATGGCTAACAGTTCTGGGGTAATGGCCATTGTTGAACTGCCTCTAGTTTGTGAAGATCCATTTGGAAACCAGAGGCAGACATGTTATACCCCAAAAACTGAACCTCATTTTGATCAAATACGCATTTCTCAAGTTTACAATAAAGACCATATTTAAGCAAAGTTTGTAAAACTTGTTTGACATGATCATCATGAGTTTAAGTGTCAGGGGGATAAATAAGGATTTCATCCAGGTATACAAGCACAAAAGAGTAAATATAGTCTCTGAGTACATCATTAATGAAGTCTTGAAATACGGCCGGAGCATTACATAACCCAAAGGGCATAAAAAGATATTCTTAGTGCCCACTCCTAGTGTTAAACGCCGTCTTTCATTCATGATCCTCCCTTATTCTCACCAAATTGTACGCACTCCTAAGCTTAGTGAAGATCTTAGCACCCTGGAGTCTATCAAATAATTGGGATATAAGGGGAATGGGATAGGCATTTTTGATAGTAATCTTGTTTAATGCCCTGTAGTCTATGCAAGGTCATAATTCTCCATCTTTCTTAGCTACAAAAAAGAACCCTGCACCAGCAGACGTGGATGATTTACGTATATGGCCTTTACCTAAAGATTCCTTGATGTACTTATCCATGATTTTACTTTCTTGTAAGGGATAGGGCATGCATCGCTCCTTTAGGAGGCATAGCCCCGGGCAACAGATAAATGAAACAATCATAAGATCTGTGTGGAGGAAGAGCATTAGTCTGGTGTTACAAACTGCCATTTGTAACTGTCCCTTTAAATGACAAATTGCCCTGCTTCCCTGGGTTGTGGAGAAGCCTATTTGCCAGCCTCCTTCCTCATGACTATGGGCCCTGGGAGATTGTTCCCCTGAAAACGTATGTACTTTTACTGGGTGTGTATGGCCCTTTAAGAACCACCTGGGGACATATTGTGACTTTGGTGAACAATGCCCCTTTAAGACTATGTCCCCAGACCTGTAAAATAACTTGCCCCTGGCTTTCTCCCACTTGGTTCAGTAAATGGGGCTTACTGAACCAAGTACCACACAGGCGGACCACCCAGAAGTTAAAGTGTGCAGGCAATTTACCTCCCAGGCTGTGAGGTTACTGCAGGTTAATTGCCGAGCACTGGGTGGCCGCAGTTCGTGCAAACGAACACGTGGCGGCAGCCATCTTGGTTCTTCGAACGAGGTCAGCGGTGTGTGTAGCCAAATTCATGGAACTAAAATCGGCTACACATTTCACCGAACACCGCTGACCCTTACCTTCTCCTACCCTGAACTTTCAGCTGCAGAGACTAAGTCCCGTTCGGCAATTCGAACGCATGTCATTTTTTCAGCCTGAAATAGACCGACCGCACAGCCCAAATCTATGGAACTGTTTTGGGCAGGAAAATGTGCTTGCGGTCGGTCATAAATGACTTCCGTCTAACTTTTGATCCACTGGAGGGATCTGGCTGATTTTTGAGAGTGTTCATGTTTAAAGTGTGCTGAGTTCAAATAATTTTTATGAAGATTGGACGTATATTTTTAAAGTTACAGTGTATGTATAAAAACTAGGGGACAACTATAATCACTACAGGGATTGCCATGCGCTTCATACTCCCTTAGCTACTGAGAGCTCCTGTTCCTGATCCTGCTTCACTCTACAGAAGGAAGAGGTTCACCTACTGGAACCTGGAGCCTGGTCATAGGTCCAGGGTGGATAGCAGACGGCGAGATCCTAGCCCAGCAGCGTCAGTTTGTGGAGTCTGCAGTACTTATGGTGTCTACACAGTAATTATGGTGTCTACGGTGCTGATGGTCCTTTGGTGAGCGCTAGGAGTATCCTTTCTACGGTCCAACTTCCAGCAAGCCTGGAGGCAACCGTAACAGTGACATCATCAGAATTGCCGATTTTGAGCCAATCCAATGCTTTCCCATTGGGAAAGCATTGGATTGCCTAAAATCAGCAAGGGGGCGGGGCCAAACACCATTTTGGCCAATCATCACCTCCTCATAGAGATGCATTGAATTATTATTATTTGATTGATATAGCGCCATCAGATTCCGTAGTGCTTTACATTGAATCAATGCATCTCTATGAGGAAAATTCAGTGTCTACATGCTGAACGGCAGTGCTGCTTACTGTGCAGCCCTGAGCCAGGAAGCCCCTCCAGTGACCATCTGAGGAGTGGCCACTTGGAGGTGTCCCTAAGGGCAATGTAAACACTGCCTTTTCTCTGAACAAACAGCGTTTGCATAAAAATGCCTGCATATAATGATTCTATTCACCAGAACAACTGCATTAAGCTGTAGTTGTTCTGCTGACTATAGTGTCCTGTGTAAAAGGCCTTTTGTCACTGGTTTTTCATGTGACAAACTACCCTGTTCCCCTGGCTTATGGAGAAGCCTGATTTCCAGCCTCCTTCCCCATGATTATGGCCCTGGGGTGTATGGCTCTTTAAAAACAGTATATGGGCATGTTAAGACCTTTTGTGGCAATGCCCCTTTAAAACTGTGTCCCCAGTGTCCCTCCTCAACCTCTCATCAGCCCGTGCTAAACTTTAACCCCATGGCAATTTTATTCTTTTGTGGGATCTGAGCGCTGTTCGGATATATTGAGCGCTCAGATCCAAGCTATCTGGGGATGTGGGGGTTCTGTTCAGTGTAATGGGAATTATGTATTTTTGTGTATTTTTGCTGCTGTCTGTTGTGGCGGGATGCAGCCCACGGCGGCAGGGTCGGGGATCAACAAGTAGACCGCAAGGGTTGTACCTCGGCGGGTGGTGGGCCTTCCCCTGAGGCTAGCGCAAGGCCCAGAAGGTGCAGGTTGCATGGAGGATTGCACAGATCTCGGTGTGTCCGTCACCCACTAAGGTCCAGGAACAGGGGTGGGATGTCGCCAGAGGTTAGGAGAGTTGGGTCGAGGTGTTGGTCGTGGCAAGCCCCTTCAGGTGTCTTGTTCCGAGCTGCCGTCCAAGGCAGGCAGTTCCAGTGGGGGGGCTACTTTTGGTTGAGTTCAGGTCGGGTGGCAGGAGTCGGACGGGGTGTCCTGTCCACGTGGCTATCGTGAGGGTAAGCGTGATGCTTTGGTACCATGCAGGCACTCCTGGGGTCACGACGGGGGGTAAATGACAAACAATAACCCTGCCCTGGACTTCTCCCTCTGTTTTCAAGTCACTGAGCAGATCTTCTTCCATGCATTACCGGCATCGGGTGGCATCCCCAGTTGGCATGCAGCTGGCGGACGTGCGGCATCCTGGAACTGAAGACTATCTGGTTGCAGACAAGCGGCCTACGCAGACGGGGGGCTTGGTCAGTAAGTTGGATACAACTGTACAGTCTCGGTAAGACTTTGTTTCTTCAGGGTGGCGGAGCTCAGATGGCTTAATTGGTCAAGGTCTGAGCTTGTGGTAGCTTAGGGAGAGAAAAGTTAGTGTTAAATAAGGCTCTCTTTTGCTAGCCATAAAAGTACAAGGTAGTTATTCCAGGTTAAGAAGCAATGTTAATATGGTTCATGGTAAGTTTTGCTAGGTTTCAAACTCGTCAGTGGCTCAGAACCTGGTGGGTGTAGGGGTATCCGGGTATACCACTACCATGGTTATTGAAGTATTTGGCACTTTACTTATGTACGAATAATGATGGCATTGTTCGTTATATGCTAATGTTTATTTATTTTACAGATATGGTCCATTGCCTTTCAGGACTTTGTGGGCTACCTTATGCTGTATGTGGGGATCGGGGTGCAATGACTTTATTTAATCTTGTGTTATTTATAAGTATTATTATTGTTATTAATAAAAGCTGTGTATGTTTTGACCCAGATACCTAGTGTACATGTCTTATTGGGTTACATTTGATGGGGGGGTTATTTCCACCTGCCCATATGGCGACGATGAGCCTGTCATGCGACTCAGGGTGTTGTAATGGTTATTATTGTGACAGTAGATGTCAAATTTAAGACACAAATAGCCAAATTAGAAAAGTTCTGCGAGCCAGCTATACTTTGTGTTAATTTATGACCAGAAGATCAAATGGCAACTTAAAGGCTCAGTAGGTCTTTCATTCACGTATCCAGTTCGTCTCTACTTCTGAAATAACAGTGAAAAAGCAACAAAGTTGAATTACAAAAAAAACTAAATTGTTTGAATGTGTCATCATTGGTCCATAATGGGTGTGAAGGTAAAACCATTTGGGGACAGGGTGCCGACTCTGTAGATCCAGTAGCTCTCACATATTTTAAGGAGGTGATTCAAGTCTCCCCCTCTTTGTCCTAGAATGATCCTTTCAATACCCGAGAACTTGATGTAATTACTGTGGTACACTCTAATGTGACGTGCCACGGGATGTCCTTCTGTGAAGTCACACAGTGGATGTGCGCCACTCTGCTCTTTTTGAAAGGGCAAAACTTTTACCTACAAAGCGCATCCCACACATGCAGGTGAGTAGGTAAATTAGCCCTGCTATATTGCAGTTAAAAAAACTGCTTGATCTGGAGTACATCCATACTGTTAGATTTAAGGATCGTTTTGGAATCCCTGGAGATGAACTTACAGGCAACACAACAGCCACATTGGTAAGTGCCCGTCACAGAAATCCATGTACTAGAGATCTTTTTATTTTGTGAGAAGTAGCACCAAGAGGTTCTTGAGGTTCTTCCCCCTTCTGGCAGTTAGAGAGGTGCTAAGAGAGAAGGTGTCTAACAGATGTGGATCCTGAGTTAGGAGGGGCCATAATCTCTCCAGGACTCCCTTCACTTTTGTCCAGCCCTGATCATAGTTGGCTATGCATCTAATGAACTTAGGAGCACGTTCACCCGGTGAGTCCTCAAAAGAAGACCCACCAGGTTCTGAGCTGCCCACCGACCAGCTCTAAACCAACCAAACATAATACCAACAGTATAAACTATCTCCCTGACCAGATGCCTTAAAACTATCCCGTCCTTTTACAACTAAAACCTTTTACCCCCTAATATTACTCTTACTAACCTTGCCGCTGTGATAAAACAGGGAATTACTGACGCCAAACCCCAGGGAGGAGGGTCAAACTCAGTCAGATAAGTGAAATTTATAGTGACATGTATAAAATTGCAGCCCCTAGTTATACAAGCCCAGCCCCTGCCAATTTACCACCTATCACAACCTAACTCCACCTAGACCTGCCTCCTAGCCCTGTCATGGGCCCTATCCACTAAGCTGTGTTTTTTTACATGGGGGTACAATAGTGTTTGGTAAATATATATTATAATGTCATTTATAAAATGTGTCTATATATGTTTAAACTTAACTTTCCACTGGGGGATACAATTTATTTATATTTTAAGTATTTAGGACATTTTCCTCCTATCTTTACTGAGTATAGAAAGGCAGAGATAGCTATAGATAGTGTGATTGTTCCCTGTGACATCACCGTGACATCATCCTTGCTGAGCACAGTTCAGTCAGTAGACATTGCAAGGCAGAGATAGCTATAGATAGTGTGATTGTTCCCTGTGACATCACCGTGACATCATCCTTGCTGAGCACAGTTCAGTCAGTAGACACTGCTTAGACAGTAGACACTGCTTAGCTGCTGTGGTGATAACGTAGCTAAAGATGGGAGATAGTAGAACTATTTTATCGTGTTTTTCATGTGCACGCTGTGATGTAAGTAAAAGACTTGATTTTCTGTATAAGGTTCCAGTTCTACATATTATTATCTGAGAGTTTTATCATGTTAAATCCCCAGTGTAGTCTAAGATGGGGTATAAAGAGAATAAAGATGGGACCCTTTATATGATTATTAATGGGGAACACTGGGGGGTTACACACAGATCTATCATTTTATTCTTTCCTCAATATTTAACCCTTTCATGGCTCAGTATTTACTGTCCCAAGCACAGTGACGGCATATGGTTACTGTATCGGTTTTCGTGGTATGAACTCCTTGCTCCTTATTATTTAAATTCTTGTATCTCACCTGGAAGTATTATAGTGTATTGTAATTAAGATGCTCCTGATTCAATTATTACACACATGTATATCAGCATATAATAAATAGATATCAGGATTGAGATACAGCACTGAGACAGTAATCCTAGCAGCACAGGAACAGGCACTCAGCACCAGATCAATAGAAGTGGGGTCTACCACACCTGACAGAGTCCTCCCAGACAATCCAGCACATAGTAACCGGGTACAAGATGTTAGCAGGGACAGCACACACTGACAGACACAACCAAGTTACTGAGATTGTGTATTGAAATACCTGCACTGAATATGGGCTGGACCTTCCAATGTCCAGATGGGATATACCACAAAGGTAGATGAGAATGACAAAACTAAAGTCCTATGGGATTTTCATATCAAAACAGACAAGCAAGTACTGGCAGACCAACCTGACATTGTGGTGATTGACAAGGAACGGTAGATTGCAATGGTGGTGAATGTGGCAATACCCAATGACCATAACTTTAAGAAACATGAAAAGGAGGAAAAATACTGGCCTTAGCATGGCTTCTCTCCTACTCCCTATTCTGAGCTGTCTGGTGGATCAGAGGTCCAGAGACACAAGGTCGAGGAGATTGGAAAGTGCACGTTGCAATTTTATTCCCATTTGTCTGCTCTGTGAATAACATACATTGTTATTGGGTGCAGTCATCAACATTCCCTCGTTACTCCTTATTACAGTCCAATCACCACGATGAGCCAGAGCTAAGTTTACTGTAATATTTGGAATAGATAAGAAGAGCCTCAGTAGATCTTTTTATTTCTGCCTTTTCAGGTCAGCGGAACGCAAGTTATCGATGTTATCGAGCAAGGAGCAGGGGAACATCCAGGTACATTAAAACACTTTGTGTGTGTGTTATGTATATATGTAAATGTGTAACCATATGTCACATCCATATCACATAGCCCATTAAAGTTACCAGATTGCCATATTTTTATTAAACAACCACTCCACACTTGAAAAAACAGGAAAAAGTAAGATACAGTGGGAATGCAGCTATGATTCATACGTTATTTCTTACATTATTTGTAAATACTGTTTAACCCTTTAGTGACCGCGGACAAACCGGGTACGTCAGCCAAAAAACTGTTGTAAACGACCGCTGGCGTTCCATGTACGTCCGCGGCAAAAATGAGCGCTGGAAGCAATGGCTTCCACCCACTCTAAGGGTATTCCACAATTGAGGCATCGTGGAATACCCCCTACTCTGCCGGGCACCTAAGTGATTTTTCCCCCCGGAGTGATCACTTCCAGGTTGCCACACGTGGCGCCCGGCAGTGGGGAGCAGAGCATCAGAAGCCTTCAGGCAGGCTTCCGATCCTCTGCCTGTGCTGAGTGCCTCGAGGGGTCGAGGCACTCAGTAATAGTAAAAAAAATAAAATAATTATTATTAAAAAAAAATAATTAAAAATTAACCCTCTACTCTCCCTCCCTCCCCATTTACTTACCAATCACCACCGTTTTCCCGCCAGTGATCAGTCATCTTCTAAGGGGGACTGTCTGGGCTAAGCCCAGACAGTCCCCCCTCTGCTCTGTAGGACCCCCGGGGCCATGTGTTTGTTTTAAAAGAGCGGTCACATGGCTGCAATAGGTGTCCACAGTGTTGCCTGAACTGACAGGCCATCCCCCTGCTGGTGAAAAAGTAAAAATCTTATATATAACGTCATACTAAGTGTATTTTTTTAAAAGTAATATATACATATATTAATATAAAAATACTCAGAGTAAAATAACACACGTATGTATGTAACATATATATTAACTTTATATTTTGTGTGTATTTATATATATATATACATATATATATTATAAAATTAAATAATAATTACAAAATAATAAAAAAACAATAAAAAATTATATATATATGTTATTCTAACTGTAGTTTGATATTAATATATATATTTATATCAAAATACTCTTGTGTATTATATAAAATATAAATTTTCATTCTATGTATATCTCCTTAACGACCGTGGACTTGCGGAGTACATCCGACAAAAAACGGTCATTAAGGAACGCAAATGTGCCAAGTATATTTGCGGAAAATAGGAGCACTGGACTTACCTGGACAGGTGATCCGCGGTGATCACGGTCGGTAGGGACTGTTGGGGTCTCCCTGCAGCTGCTCTGGCCACCCCGGCCCTCCAGGGCCATGTGATCACCATGATCAAATCGCCACAGTAGGTCTCTTGGAGCTGCCAGCAGTGGGACTGTCTGATCTCTCAGGCAGTCCCCCAGGCTGCTAAAAAGTAAAATAATATATATATATATATATATATATATATATATATATATATGTTTGTGACAAAAGAAACTTCACCACTAACTTTTGGAGGGGCCTGTTTGCCAGCCTCCTACCCTGTGACTATGGCACCTGTGTTCAACCTTATTGGTAAACACCAATTGTGCCTCTTGGACTTATAACAAGCTATGTTCGTTCAATTGGGACTTTATGGTTCGTTGCACCGAACAGCCGCACGAACAGAGACGACCCTGGAGCTTGTTAAGCTTAATTGATACTGTGGTAAAACTAACCTCATCACTGGGCACTGGAGAAGCCTGGTTGCTCACCTGCTGCCTCTGGACTATGGTCCCAGGTGTGCATGGCCCTTTAAGAACCATCTGGGGACATATTCAGACTTTTTGGGACAATGCCCCTTTAAGACGGTGTCCTCAGTGTCCCTAGACTTGTTTGGGACAATGCCCCTTTAAGACGGTGTCCCCAGACTTGTTTGGGACAATGCCCCTTTAAGACGGTGTCCCCAGTGTCCCCAGACTGTTAAAATCCTGTATGCATGTTTTTTTCCCACTTGGCTCAGTAAATGGAGCTTACTGAACCAAGCATTGTATAGGCGGACCACCTAGAAGTGGAAGCGTGCGGCTAATTTACCTCCCAGGCTGGGAGGCTGCTGTAGGTAAATTGCCGACCGCTGGGTGGCCGCCGTTCGTACAAACGAACATGTGGCGACGGCCATCTTTATTCATTCGCACGCGGTCAGCGGTGTGTGCAGCCAAATCTATGGAACTGTTTTCGGCTACCCAATTGCACGAACACAGCTGACCCGTACCTTCTCCTCCACTTCAACACTGCAGCTGGAGACTAAGTCCTGTTCGGCGATTTGAACACACGTACAGCCCAAATCTATGGAACTCTTTTGGGCATGAAAATGTGCTTGTGGTCGGTCACAAAGGACTTCCAGCTAACTTTTTAACCCCTGGAAGGAATGGCCTGAATTTTGGATATGTTTATATTTAAAGTGTGCTGACTAATAATATTTTGTGGAGATTGAATGTATAGTTTTAAGGTTACAGTACATGTATAAAAAGTATATTTTTCCTGCCTGTGATAATTACATTAACCCATTGTGTACAGTAATTATATTACAGGCAGAGGGGTGGATTTTGTGGGAATGAATGGGAGTGTTTTACTGTATATTACATGTTTGATTGGATGTTCCACAAAACCCTGTGATTGTTACTTTATGTATAAAATGTGTATATAAGGCCAATAAAACCACAGCTCTGTCAGTTCCTGTTTGACCCCCAACATAGAGCCTTGTCTCATGATTGGGGGATACGGCTGTATCTACACTGGGGGATTGCTATACACTACATACTCCCATAGCTATAATCACTAAGCTCTTTTAAGAGTTTGTTCCAGCTTCGCTCTCTGCAGGAAGAGGGGTTTGGTCTGCAGTGCTTATGGTGTCTGGAGAAGTGCTAGGAGCCCTCGGGAAGCACTAGGAGCATCCATCACCGGAGGTACTCGATTGGAGTACTAGGAGCTCTGTTACAGATACATTGTTGCAATTTCCACCGCAGTGGTCTAAGTGTTTGTCTGGTTAGCCGCAATTCCTATGGACCACCACGAGGTGGCGGCCATCTTGGTTGCTTGGACCAAAACCGCAAATAGACTTCAGGGGGACTTAGCCGCAAATGTCGTGGAACTATTTTTGGCTTGAAAACCTCACGGTTCCCGGTCGGTCCACCAGCGGCACTTAGCCGCGATTCTATGGAGCTATTTTTGGCCATGGGGCCATGCCTGCGGTTGGTAAAATCTATGACTTGGATAACATTTCTGAACCCCTGAACTGATCTGGGTGATTTTGGATATATTGGTCACTGAGATCGGGGCTACCAGGAGATGTAACATTTGTGGGGTTTTATGTATTTTTAGGGTACTTTTGGGGTGTTTTAAAAAAGTGTGGTTTTTCTGTGCTTGGAGATAATTGGATTAGAATTAGTACAGTTACTGATCCAATTATCTCCCAAACAGGGAGGAGGGATTGAATATTTGTTATGGAAGTGGCATTTAATCACTGTTCTTATTGGTCTGTGTCTCTGTGTTGGAGTCCCCATCAAGGTCCATGTGGGCGTACCCCTTGCATGGGGATTGTCATAAAAGGCCAAGTGTGGCTCCCATTCAATTGTAATTTGTTTACCCCTTCATGAAGTCTTGGCTCATGTTTGGGGGATTGGAGAACTACATTCACTCTGGTGATTGCTATATCACAATACTCCCCTGAGTATAATCATTAGCTCTTAAAAGAGCTGTTCCTGCTACGCTCTCTGGACTAGGAGAGGTCTACCCACTGGAAGCTGGATCCTGGTCTTGGGTCCAGAGTGGATGGAGGACGGCGAGACCCCAACCAAGCTGCGGCAGTTTGTGGGATTTACGGTGGTTATGGTGTTCCAGTGCAGTGCTTATCGTACTCGCAAGAACTAAGAAGCAGCGATTGACGGAGGTACCCAGTCGGGATGCCAGGTGGTTCGTCACAATGTTATACATATATATGTATAATATATTATAAAATAATTTAAACATTTTATAATATATTATACATATATAATGCATAAATATGATTTCATTAAAAGTGTACTTTGAGATATATATATATATACACATGCACACATGTGTTATATATTTATATAATATAAATTGCAACAAAAAAAACATTTATGAAAAACTAAGTGCCTTGAGAAAGCCCGGAATAACGGGGCGAAACGCGTCGAAGTGCTAACGGCATAGAGTGATCGGAGGTACCATCCTGATGCTGCATATTACTAGGTGAGGAAACTATTTGGACGGATGGTATCACCCTGATGCTGCATATTACTATGTTTTAAACCATTGAAGTTTATCTCAACTATAGAAATTAACCCCTTCAACACTCAAGAACTTGGGACATCTGTAAACATTTTTTCCTAAGAAGAATTTATATATTTTCAACTTACTCCATGAACATTAGTAAGGTTTAGTGGTAACCAATAGAATATATTTTCTTTTTAAGAGTACTTGTGAGCACCCTTTTTTACATTGAAGAGTTTTTTTCTCACATAGTGCTAACACGTTTGTTATTTTGTTACATTGTATATGTGAAATTAGGACATTTCCAATGTGTTTTTAGCTGCTTGTGTTTATTTATTTTATTTATCTTCTAATTTGTTACCAGTAATCTGGTTATTTATTGATTTTTTTGCGCTCTCTTGTTTTTATATATTAATACTGTAACGGACCGTTTCACTTACAAGAGGATAAAACCCAGTTTAGGCGATATCCCCCTTTTCCATAGACCAGCAGCTACAGCAATCACCAATCTCCCGAACTCGAAACTGTCCGAATCTTCCAACTCCCGAACTGGAAACACACGAACCCTGGAATCAGCCGAACAGGAAAAGCATACAATCCGCTTACACTCCTGGCAGTCAGCATACAATCCAATTCCCCCAAAAACGAGACGACACATCGGTTTGAGGGTCAAGCAGAATCTGAGGTCTGGAACACCCAGCCTGCTTTTTATTACAGTTGTGCACATACAGGACACACCCAGGAGGAGGCATAAAACAACCAATCAAGTAATAGAACAACCCACACATCCCCTCCCCTCAGATAAGCAGTTAACATAATTTATTACATACAGTAAAAATACAGTTTCCACACATACTCTGTAACTTTAAAACCATACATCACATTCACATAAAAATACATATCCACAATCAATCCATTCAGGGGAACAACATATTAAAAATATTGGAATGAATCAGACCAGGGGTTCAAAAGTTAGTAAAAGTATATTTTGTTCCCCCTGGCCTGCAGTATTTTAACCTGGCTCAAACAGTAAAAGTAAAAACATCCCCACAATGCATCCTGGTTTCCTCCCTTCTGCCCTGGAGATAATTGGAGAAGTAATCCAATTATCTCCCAGGTCAAAGACAAAACTCCATTACACATGTGGGGACCTAAATACAGGATTATGTTTTAAAATATATAAAGTTACTTTTTATACACCAAACACACACATGTAACATATCCCCAGATAGCTCAGGTCTACGTGCACATTATTAGGTGAATGGCACGCAGACCACACAAATACAGTTTAATTGCCATGGAGCCAAAGTCTTTCCCATAGTCTTTCATTATATGAATAGGCTCCATGGCATAGCTATCTGGGGGTATCACTGCTCACACAGGGCAAGTACCGAATGGCCCCACTGTGTTTAAAGGGCCAGAATGAGTGACATGCACTCTGTTAGGGCCGAATACGTTTTGTTAAAGGGCCCAATCTCCCAGGGCCATAGTCCAAAGGCAAGAGGCGGGCAAGCAGCCCCCTCCAAGGACACGTGGCGAGGTCGGTTTCGCCACAAATACCTTAGGTTGTCTTCTTAAAAAATCTATACATGTGAATGGTTATTCAGGGATTCCTGACAGATATCAGTGTTACAATGTAACCTGCGTTAATTTTGAAAAATTAAAAATGGTTTGGAAATAGCAAAGTGCTACTTGTACTTATTGCCCTTTAACTTTCCAAAAAAAAAGCTAACATGTTAACATTGGGTATTTCTAAACTCAGGACAAAATTTAGAAACTATTTAGCATGGGTGTTTTTTATGGGTTGTAGATGCGGAACAGATTTTGGGGGTCAAAGTTTAAAAAGTGACTTTTAATTATTTTTTATCAGATTTTATAATTTTTTATAGTAAATTATATGATATGATGAAAATAATGGTATATTTAGAAAGACCATTTAATGGCGAGGAAAACGGTATATAATATGTGTGGGTACAGTAAATGAGTAAGAGGAAAATTACAGCTAAACACAAACACCGCAGAAATGTAAAAAGAGCCCTGGTCCTGATAAGGGAATCTTTTAAGCAAACAAAGAAGTTTGAATGACTATCTGTTCCTGTCCAAATTAGAGATGTTTAAATTGCGTATACGCAGAAGTAAATTCACACTGACACAAGGTTCAGGTTAAATGAAAGAACTTCAGGAAATTTATTGGCATCTGTTAAAAAGCGGGCTCGCAGACCCTTTTAAAGGCAAAATTACATCATTGTAAGAAATCAAGATAGAAGCAAGAAAACATTGTCAATTGGCTAAGGTGTAAAGTGGTTAATTAAATGCCCTCCCTGTTGGGTGTTACATCTTATGTCATAGCTGACATCATGACGAGCTCCTACAGGTTTCAGCACCATCTTGCTGGCACGAGGGAGCTCACTCGATGGGAGGGGGCTTTGGCAGTTGTCCATAATGAGCAACTGGTACGTTAGTCGTTCAAGGTTAGCATCCTCAAGGCCTTTTTAGCAATTATACATTCTATTAAGACTATCTGCTACAGTGTTTCATTTAACAGGATTCTAGCATTTTCCTGCTGACATGCTATTTCTATGAACAAAGCAATCTTGTAAGATTTAAACTATGAGGCCTGAGAACTGAATATAAGAGTATAGTATTAAAGGGGCCCAGTAAGGGTTATAGTTTATAAGGGGCCTAATAATTCTACAACAGTCCCAACGGTAAGAAAATTGAAAAGTGGTCTGGTCACTAAGGGGTTAAATAAAAACCTTACGAGATGATTTATTACATAATGGGTGTCTAACCTGTCCCTGTAAATATAGTTTGTGTATGAAACAGAGCCTGATACATAATGAAATATGCAGAGAAACCTTATAGAAATTAACTGTTTAGTACTCTGACACCTGAAACTGTCGCTTCCTTTTTACCATTGACATAATAAAATGTATTCATTTGTCTCCCAGCAACACCTGCTTTAAGCACATTGGAGAAACGCATTGAGGAGCTCGGCCACCGATTTGTGATCGAGCGTGCCGTGGCTGAAGGAGCCAAACGTGCCATCAAGGCATTAGATCATGGAAAGCCACTTGCTGAGGTCAGTTATAAAGTGTATTCTTTTAGCCATTTCATCCCCAGAATGAAGAATGGGCTTTCAATGTCTGTCCGGGGCTTGTTGGCATTAGCCAAGTAGCCATGGTTTTTTATTATTATTATTATTATTATTATTATTATTATTATTTATAAAGCGCCAACAATTTCCGCTTGATAAATTATATACAAATTCCACATTTATATTATCTTTTCTGAGACTTTCATTGTTTGAAGTCTTTGTGGGACCATTTGTTCTGTATTTTATTCTGTCTCTATAATGCTTTATTTACAATTCTTCCAATTGTTTAATTCCTATTCATTTTATTAAAAGCTAATAACATGTTGTATGTTCTGTATTGATCTGTCGTTATATGCACATCAATCTATGAAAATCCCTGCTAGCCGGTCTTTTGTTCTCCATTCAGGAATCAAGAAATGTACATGTTTTTTCAATACGTTCTGAATTATAGAGAATTAAAATGTGAATTACAAGACTGAGACGAACATAGACATGCTGTGACTAAAGCCGAGATGGAATTTTTCACGATTCCCTAATTTTAGTTTAAATATCTGCAGTCCAGACTTTAGTGATTAATCCTGTAGAGTTTTTATACTTTGAACTTGATGTAGAATAATAACCATTTCTAAATGCAATGCAAGGACTATCCTCATTCTTAGGAACTGTGTGTCTAACCTTGGATATCAGCTCGTATTGGACAGCAACTTCCAGACATATTTACCAGCAGATAAAGTCTAATCTTCTGTTGATCCTTCATCTTTTTTCCATTTCTTTTTTTTTAACAGGCTCAGTCAATACTACAGGAGTCAAATGAAAAGCTTGACCTCCTTAAATATTCCTTGGAAGAACGAGTGAAAGAACTTCCTGATGGCCATCCCAGGAAGAGTATTGCCACCGAGGAAATGTTCCTTGACTCAGTCGAATCCAAGCCCATAGCACTAACCGGTAAGTTCTTTTGTCTCTGAAAGGAAACAAGACAAACATATTTAAAGGACCACTATTTTGCCAGGAAAACAAACTTGTTTTCCTGGCTCTTTAGGGTCTTTAGGTCCCCCCCACCCTCAGGGTCCCATTCCGGCCAGGCTCTAGGGGGCTAAAGGGGTTAATCACTTACCTTTCTCCAGCGCCGTGCTCCCTCGGCGCTGGGGACTCTCCTCCCTCTTCCGACGTCATCCGATGAATGCACATTCAATCAGTCCATAGGAAAGCATTTCTCAATGCTTTCCTATGGACGTCAGCATCTTCTCACTGTGATTTTCACAGTGAGAATCGCGGAAGCGCCTCTAGTGGCTGCCAATGAGACAGCCACTAGAGGCTGGATTGACCCTAGTGTAAACATAGCAGTTTCTCTGAAGAGCTGCAGGGTTAACCATAGATGGACCTGGCACTGATTGAGCTGAAGTGGTCTGGGTGCCTATAGTGGTCCTTTAACACTGAAGTATCAGAGCATGTTTCCATCTCTGTGAGGTCTGATTGGAGGGATCTCGCAGTTAGTCTAACGATATTCCAGCAGGATTTATTCTGCATGGCGTGTATGCAAGCTTAAAGGTGACCGGTGACATTCCACATGATAACAATATGAAACCAGCATGAGAAACTCTCATCATTTTTAAATATTTAATATATCAAGATTAGTATAAATTCACTCTCATGTCACAGCTTTCTTTTTAACAGACAGTCAGGGTATTTCTTTCAGATGAACTGAGCTAGCTTTGCGTGTATCTTGTTATTGAGTGAATTTATAGGATAAAACACAAGGTAAGCATTAGACTTAGAGAATAATTCACTAATGGGACATTAGATAAATGACTTTCCTTACTGTCTAAGTCACCGGGTATAATAATCTGAATATGTGTAATTTACATGTTACTGAGGATTTGCCCATTCTCGGTATTCTCATGAATTCTGTTTTACTTTATTTGCATAATCTTAGTATCTCCCTAAATGTAAAGGTTAATCGTGGACTCCTTGTTCACTTTGCATATAGGGGTTTTAGCTTGTATAAGGTGGGCTTGTTGCATTCTGGTTCTGAATTACTCTTGTGTGTTTACAAATATCTGATAATACAAATAGTATACGTTTCCTATCTAATGGCACAAGTGAGAAAAAGCTTGTTTGAAGATCGAGCAGGGACTAAGTGAAGCTACTGAGTTTTTATCTGCGTGTCAATTCTGTTTTGATTGGTTTATATCTGATAAAGATGTAAAAGCTGCCTTATTATTGAATATTCTGTGTGTGCTACTTAGACCAGCCATGAAGTTCCCTGTAACATAAATGGTATATTTCATGGCTGAAGGTCTATTTCTTTCTATAAATATGCCGGTTTACAGAAATGATAGAGGGGTGGTGGAATCCATAAGGGAATCTGATATTTGATTATTGTAGGAAATGTATTGAGTGAACATTTGGTGAGAGGAGAGTTAATATATTCCTGTGATGACACAAGTGAAAATGTAATAGTCATTGTTACAATATAAATTCTGATTGTTTGACAGGTACCCTGAAAGTGCGAGTAAAGGGCTGTTACAATATTCTAGAGAATGTACCTGGGAGAGTAAAAGAACCGTCAGTTGTTCTCCCAGGAAAGAGGACACGCCAAAGAAGACTCTCATTAATGAGCCGGATCAGACGAAACAACCGTGTCGGCAGTCAGAAAATCCAAGAGACTGTTGGCTTTTCCAGTACAGTGATTTTTATCTTATATTTCCCATTATGTGTCCAGTGATGCTCAATAACAGAACTCAGTATCTGGGATATCGAACCTT
Source organism: Pelobates fuscus (assembly GCF_036172605.1). Classification (NCBI taxonomy): domain Eukaryota; kingdom Metazoa; phylum Chordata; class Amphibia; order Anura; family Pelobatidae; genus Pelobates; species Pelobates fuscus. The sequence goes on along the minus strand of NC_086321.1, from coordinate 4,281,597 downwards.
TACCCTCCAACAAATGCTAAACTTTCCCACTATTTACTGACAGAATTGGGATTCAGAGTCCAATAACATCTAACGGGTCACGGTTGGACAAAAAACAAAACAAAGGAAACAGTGCTAGAAAAACCAATACTATAAAATAATGATATAGAAGGTAGCAAACCTAGAGTAGGGTCACCTCTCAGCCCTACTAGCAAGAATAATACAGAAGGTAAAAAGAGGTTGCCCCAAAGAAATAAACTAAATACTAAAACTATATATCTAAAAAGAGTACAATATCAAATTCAAACCACAAAAAACGCCCCAAAAGAAGTCCTAACACAAATCTTGCCAGAGGGATAATCAACAGTCTTCGGGAGTAATGTACTCTGTAGGAGCCGGATGGGAACAACTTGTGGGATCCGTATGTGAAAAAAAATAAAGGATGCAATAAGTCCAATAAAAATCGGATTATAGAGCAACAGGTTCTAATTCTAATGTAGTCCTACTCACTTTTAATAGAGCTATAAACCAGCTCTAGTATGAATGGCATACAGCGGTACAATCCCCACTTATAGGATATGTGATGAGATGTTAATATCGCAGTAGTTTGTAGACCATGAAAGGGTAAAAAAGGGGGGACAACTAATAGTGCTCACTGTATAACATTTTGATATCCCTCCGGCATGATTTGTATTAGGACTTTTTGGGGGCATTTTTGTGATTTAGATTTAATATTGGACTCTTTTTAGATAATAGTATTATCTGTCCTTCTGGAAGACCCTGCCAATTAATCACATTACTGCATGCGTTGTCAAGGAGATAAGTTTTACAAAACATATTTCCACATATTTATCTTTGATTGCCTTTTTCCACCAACTTATTTTACATATTGGTCTCTAAACTTCAAAAATCAAGGAAATACAAAGATTTCTCAAGCTGGAAGTCCTATCTGTCAACTTTCTCTCCTCCTCTAAACAAGTTACACAAGTTGCCTTTTGAAATGTCCTTGTGGTCCATGTGGAGAATGCCGGCTCATATTATCCCTTACATGATTATCGTCTTAGCTAATCAATAGACCAGATCTGGACTCCTTGCCACATTGCTTATTTTCAATGTTTCTTTGGGATTACGGTTTTACTATTCCGAGACTTGATCCCAGCTGACAGCCTGACTTTGATTATGATTGTCTGTTAATGCTGATTATTAGTTAATTCTGATAACATTTCCGACTCTTTGTTAATGCAATGTTTCGGGGTATTTTTATCATCCATTTCATTCCCTTTAAAATATTATTAATACATGTATCTAACAATGAGATTGTGATATATAACACTACATTATTATGTATGCCGGTAAATTTACATCCACTAAAATCTGTTGAATCAGGACTTTAGAGTGATAAACCTGCTCTAAGCTACGTCCTGTCTCTGTTGGAGTCCCCCAAGGCTCTGTCCTTGGTTCCCTTCTATTTTCTCTTTATACTTCCTCTCTTGGCAATTGTATTACCTCACATGGATTCCAATATCACCTGTATGCTGATGACACCCAAATATATCTCTCCTCCCTGGACCTCGGCAACGTGTCACTGCTTGCCTTTCTTCCATCTCTGACTGAATGTTCTCCCGCTTTCTGAAACTCAATCTCTCTAAAACGGAGCTCCTTGTCTTTCCTCCTCCTAATACTGATCCTCCTCTTTCGCTCTCCCTTCAAGTTAGTGATATCCACATAAGACCATCCTTGCAAGCGCGCTGTCTTGGTGTCATACTTGATACCTTTGAGCCTCACATCCAGTATGTTACCAAGTTCCGTAGATTCCATCTTAAAATATAGCCCCCTTTCTTACGCAAGATGCCACCAATGAGCTTGTCCATGCTCTAGTAATTTCCCGTATGGATTATTGTAACTGTGGCAAAATTAACATCGCCACTTGGGTCTGGAGAGGACTAATGGCGAGCCTTTTGCCTTCTGACTATGGCCCTGATGTGTATGGCCCTTTAAGAACCATCTGGGGATAGGTTGAATGTGGGGTTTCTGTTAAGTATGATAGGAATTATGTATTTTTGTGTATTTTTGCTGTTGTTGTGAATGGAGATGTTTTTTGTATGCTGGAGATAATTGGCTTACCACACCCAAGCCATGCTTGCTGTCGGTCAAAAAGGACTTCCACCTAACTTTTGAACCACTGGATCAATTTGTATGGTTTTGACATATGTTTGTATACTGCATATGCTGGTTCAGAATATATGAAGTATGAATGTGATATATACTTTTAAAGTTATGAATATTGTGTAAAACTGTGTATTTCCCTGCCTGTGATAATTACATTAGCCCATTGTATTCAGTAATTATATCACAGGCAGAGGGGAGGATTTTGCTGTAATGAATGGGAGTGTCAGACATTGTTGTATTGTTTTGATTGGTTTGTGTCCTTTGTAGGCCTGTGTTCCATCAGGTCCAGGAGGTGTGCCTCTGGCTTGGGGAATTGTATAAATTGTGAGTGCTTGCTTCCATTAAACAAAACTACTTGACCCTTTCTTGAAGCCTTGGCTCATGCTTGGGGGATGGGATAACTACACTCTGGGGATTGCTATACTCACACAATACTCCCCAGGGCACGCTCTTGTAAGAGTTGTTCTTGTTCTTGTTATGCTCTCTGGGAGAAGAGAGGACTGCCCACTGGAAGCTGGATCCTGGCCTTGGATCCAGGATGGGTGAAAGACGGCGAGACCCCAGCGCAACTGCATCGCTGGAAGTGGGGTCTGCAGTGCTGATGGTGTCGGTTGGAGTGCTTGGAGTCCTCGGCAAGCACTAGGAGCATCGATTGGCGGAGGTACTCGGTCGGAGTGCCAGCGTTCCGTCACAGTAACCCTCTCCTGATTTGTCTTCGCAAAAAACGTATTGCCCCGCTACAATGAATGCTGTAATGAATGCTTCCGCCAGACTGATTTACTCTCTAGTCGGTCCTCTCACACCTCACCCCTCTGTCAGTCCTTACATTGGCTTCCTGTATCCTATAGAAGTCAATTCAAAGTGCAATATCTATAAAGCAGGGCTGCCCAACAGGTAGATCCCCAGATGTTGTAAAACTACAACTCCCATAATGCTTTGCCTGTTGGGCAGCCCTGCTATAAAGCATTGACCAATTCTAGCCCCTCTTATATCTCTTCACAGATCCATCGGTATACCCCTTCTCGGTCTCTCTGCTCTGCCCATGACCTTCTCCTGTCCGCTGCTCGAACCCGTACGGTCAACTCACGCTTACAGGACTTCTCGCGGGCGGCTTCCTTCCTATGGAATAGCCTGCCTACTGCCATCAGACTCTCCTCTAGTCTTCAATCATTTAGGAAGTGTCTTAAAACCCATTTCTTTAGGAAAGCTTATGGCCTCCCAGAGTAACCTCTACCTCACATACCTGTCTCTTGCTCTCTCCTAAAGGGCAGCACTCTACTCTCTCGTCCAGCTCTGCTTCACTCCCACCTTATTTGATTGCTATTTCCTGTCCTAATGTGTTTTATACCCCACTTCCTATAGACTGTAAGCTCGTTTGAGCAGGGTCCTCTTCAACCTATCGTTCCTGTAAGTTTTCTTGTAATTGTCCTATTTATAGTTAAATCCCCCCTTTCATAATATTGTAAAGCTCTACGGAATCTGTTGGAGATATATAAATGGCAAAAATAATAATAATAATAGACAAATAACAAGCCTTGTTCATTTTCAGGGAACTTTATATAACTACCCATGGCCCCGATATATTCATCATCTATATTATATAACTACTCATGCCCCCAATATATTCATTATCTATATTATATAACTACCCATGGCCCCGATATATTCATTATCTATATTATATAACTACTCATGGCCCCGATATATTCATTATCTATATTATATAACTACCCATGGCCCAGATATATTCATTATCTATATTATATAACTACTCATGGCCCCGATATATTCATTATATATTATATAACTACCCATGGCCCCGATATATTCATTATCTATATTATATAACTACCCATGGCCCCGATATATTCATTATCTATATTATATAACTACCCATGGCCCAGATATATTCATTATCTATATTATATAACTACTCATGGCCCAGATATATTAATGATCTATATTATATAACTACCCAGGGCCCCGATATATTCATTATCTATATTATATAACTACCCATGGCCTCGATATATTCATTATCTATATTATATAACTACCCATGGCCCCGATATATTCATTATCTATATTATATAACTACTCATGGCCCCAATATATTCATTATCTATATTATATAACTACTCATGGCCCCGATATATTCATTATCTATATTATATAACTACCCATGGCCCCGATATATTCATTATCTATATTATATAACTACCCATGGCCCCAATATATTCATTATCTATATTATATAACTACTCATGGCCCCGATATATTCATTATCTATATTATATAACTACCCATGGCCCCAATATATTCATTATCTATATTATATAACTACTCATGGCCCCGATATATTCATTATCTATATTATATAACTACTCATGGCCCCGATATATTAATTATCTATATTATATAACTACCCATGGCCCAGATATATTCATTATCTATATTATATAACTACCCATGGCCTCGATATATTCATTATCTATATTATATAACTACTCATGGCCCCGATATATTCATTATCTATATTATATAACTACCCATGGCCCCGATATATTCATTATCTACATTATATAACTACTCATGGCCCCGATATATTCATTATCTACATTATATAACTACCCATGGCCCCGATATATTCATTATCTATATTATATAACTACTCATGGCCCCGATATATTCATTATCTATATTATATAACTACCCATGGCCCCGATATATTAATTATCTATATTATATAACTACTCATGGCCCCGATATATTCATTATCTATATTATATAACTACCCATGGCCCCGATATATTCATTATCTATATTATATAACTACTCATGGCCCCGATATATTCATTATCTATATTATATAACTACTCATGGCCCCGATATATTCATTATCTATATTATATAACTACTCATGGCCCCGATATATTCATTATCTATATTATATAACTACCCATGGCCCCGATATATTCATTATCTATATTATATATAACTACTCATGGCCCCGATATATTCATTATCTATATTATATAACTACCCATGGCCCCGATATATTCATTATCTATATTATATAACTACTCATGGCCCCGATATATTCATTATCTATATTATATAACTACCCATGGCCCCGATATATTCATTATCTATATTATATAACTACCCATGGCCCCGATATATTCATTATCTATATTATATAACTACTCATGGCCCCGATATATTCATTATCTATATTATATAACTACCCATGGCCCCGATATATTCATTATCTATATTATATAACTACCCATGGCCCCAATATATTCATTATCTATATTATATAACTACCCATGGCCCCGATATATTCATTATCTATATTATATAACTACTCATGGCCCCGATATATTCATTATCTATATTATATAACTACCCATGGCCCCGATATATTCATTATCTATATTATATAACTACTCATGGCCCCGATATATTCATTATCTATATTATATAACTACCCATGGCCCCGATATATTCATTATCTATATTATATAACTATTCATGGCCCCGATATATTCATTATCTATATTATATAACTACTCATGGCCCCGATATATTCATTATCTATATTATATAACTACTCATGGCCCCGATATATTCATTATCTACATTATATAACTACTTATGGCCCAGATATATTCATTATCTATATTATATATCTTCTCATGGCCCCGATATATTCATTATCTATATTATATAACTACTCATGGCCCCGATATATTCATTATCTATATTATATAACTACCCATGGCCCCGATATATTCATTATCTATATTATATAACTACCCATGGCCCCGATATATTCATTATCTATATTATATAACTACCCATGGCCCCGATATATTCATTATCTATATTATATAACTACTCATGGCCCTGATATATTCATTATCTACATTATATAACTACTCATGGCCCCGATATATTCCTTATCTATATTATATAACTACCCATGGCCCGATATATTCATTATCTATATCATATAACTACTCATGGCCCCGATATATTCATTATCTATATTATATAACTACCCATGGCCCAGATATATTCATTATCTATATTATATAACTACTCATGGCCCCGATATATTCATTATCTATATTATATAACTACCCATGGCCCCGATATATTCATTATCTATATTATATAACTACTCATGGCCCCGATATATTCATTATCTATATTATATAACTAGCCATGGCCCCGATATATTCATTATCTATATTATATAACTACTCATGGCCCCGATATATTCATTATCTATATTATATAACTACTCATGGCCCCGATATATTCATTATCTATATTATATAACTACCCATGGCCCCGATATATTCATTATCTATATTATATAACTACTCATGGCCCCGATATATTCATTATCTATATTATATAACTACCCATGGCCCCGATATATTCATTATCTATATTATATAACTACTCATGGCCCTGATATATTCATTATCTATATTATATAACTACCCATGGCCCCGATATATTCATTATCTATATTATATAACTACTCATGGCCCCGATATATTCATTATCTACATTATATAACTAGCCATGGCCCTGATATATTCATTATCTACATTATATAACTACCCATGGCCCCGATATATTCATTATCTATATTATATAACTACTCATGGCCCCGATATATTCATTATCTATATTATATAACTACCCATGGCCCCGATATATTCATTATCTACATTATATAACTACCCATGGCCCTGATATATTCATTATCTATATTATATAACTACTCATGGACCCGAAATATTCATTATCTATATTATATAACTACCCATGGCCCCGATATATTCATTATCTATATTATATAACTACTCATGAACCCGAAATATTCATTATCTATATTATATAACTACGCATGGCCCAGATATATTCATTATCTACATTATATAACTACCCATGGCCCCGATATATTCATTATCTATATTATATAACTACCCATGGCCCTGATATATTCATTATCTATATTATATAACTACCCATGGCCCCGATATATTCATTATCTATATTATATAACTACTCATGGACCCGAAATATTCATTATCTATATTATATAACTACGCATGGCCCAGATATATTCATTATCTACATTATATAACTACCCATGGCCCCGATATATTCATTATCTATATTATATAACTACTCATGGCCCTGATATATTCATTATCTATATTATATAACTACCCATGGCCCCGATATATTCATTATCTATATTATATAACTACTCATGGCCCCGATATATTCATTATCTATATTATATAACTACCCATGGCCCCGATATATTAATTATCTATATTATATAACTACTCATGGCCCCGATATATTCATTATCTATATTATATAACTACCCATGGCCCCGATATACTCATTATCTATATTATATAACTACCCATGGCCCTGATATATTCATTATCTATATTATATAACTACCCATGGCCCCGATATATTCATTATCTATATTATATAACTACTCATGGCCCCGATATATTCATTATCTACATTATATAACTACCCATGGCCCCGATATATTCATTATCTATATTATATAACTACCCATGGCCCAGATATATTCATTATCTACATTATATAACTACTCATGGCCCCGATATATTCATTATCTATATTATATAACTACCCATGGCCCCGATATATTCATTATCTATATTATATAACTACCCATGGCCCAGATATATTCATTATCTATATTATATAACTACCCATGGCCCCGATATATTCCTTATCTATATTATATAACTACTCATGGCCCCGATATATTCATCATCTATATTATATAACTACTCATGGCCCCGATATATTCATGATCTATATTATATAACTACTCATGGCCCCGATATATTCATTATCTATATTATATAACTACTCATGGCCCCGATATATTCATGATCTATATTATATAACTACTCATGGCCCCGATATATTCATTATCTATATTATATAACTACTCATGGCCCCGATATATTCATTATCTATATTATATAACTACCCATGGCCCCGATATATTCATTATCTATATTATATAACTACCCATGGCCCCGATATATTCATTATCTACATTATATAACTACTCATGGCCCCGATATATTCATTATCTATATTATATAACTACTCATGGCCCCGATATATTCATTATCTACATTATATAACTACCCATGGCCCCGATATATTCATTATCTATATTATATAACTACTCATGGCCCCGATATATTCATTATCTATATTATATAACTACCCATGGCCCCGATATATTCATTATCTATATTATATAACTACTCATGGCCCCGATATATTCATTATCTATATTATATAACTACCCATGGCCCCGATATATTCATTATCTATATTATATAACTACCCATGGCCCCGATATATTCATTATCTATATTATATAACTACTCATGGCCCCGATATATTCATTATCTATATTATATAACTACTCATGGCCCCGATATATTCATTATCTATATTATATAACTACCCATGGCCCCGATATATTCATTATCTATATTATATAACTACTCATGGCCCCGATATATTCATTATCTATATTATATAACTACCCATGGCCCCGATATATTCATTATCTATATTATATAACTACTCATGGCCCCGATATATTCATTATCTATATTATATAACTACTCATGGCCCCGATATATTCATTATCTACATTATATAACTACCCATGGCCCCGATATATTCATTATCTATATTATATAACTACCCATGGCCCCGATATATTCATTATCTATATTATATAACTACTCATGGCCCCGATATATTCATTATCTATATTATATAACTACCCATGGCCCCGATATATTCATTATCTATATTATATAACTACTCATGGCCCCGATATATTCATTATCTATATTATATAACTACCCATGGCCCCGATATATTTATTATCTATATTATATAACTACTCATGGCCCTGATATATTCATTATCTATATTATATAACTACCCATGGCCCCGATATACTCATTATCTATATTATATAACTACCCATGGCCCCGATATATTCATTATCTATATTATATAACTACTCATGGCCCCGATATATTTATTATCTATATTATATAACTACCCATGGCCCCGATATATTCATTATCTATATTATATAACTAGCCATGGCCCCGATATATTCATTATCTATATTATATAACTACCCATGGCACCGATATACTCATTATCTATATTATATAACTACCCATGGCCCCGATATATTCATTATCTATATTATATAACTACTCATGGCCCCGATATATTCATTATCTATATTATATAACTACCCATGGCCCCGATATATTAATTATCTATATTATATAACTACTCATGGCCCCGATATATTCATTATCTATATTATATAACTACCCATGGCCCCGATATACTCATTATCTATATTATATAACTAGCCATGGCCCCGATATATTCATTATCTATATTATATAACTACCCATGGCCCCGATATACTCATTATCTATATTATATAACTACTCATGGCCCCGATATATTCATTATCTATATTATATAACTACTCATGGCCCCGATATATTCATTATCTACATTATATAACTACCCATGGCCCCAATATATTCATTATCTATATTATATAACTACCCATGGCCCCGATATACTCATTATCTATATTATATAACTACTCATGGCCCCGATATATTCATTATCTATATTATATAACTACCCATGGCCCCGATATATTCATTATCTACATTATATAACTACTCATGGCCCCGATATATTCATTATCTACATTATATAACTACCCATGGCCCCGATATATTCATTATCTATATTATATAACTACCCATGGCCCCGATATATTCATTATCTATATTATATAACTACTCATGGCCCCGATATATTCATTATCTACATTATATAACTACCCATGGCCCCGATATATTCATTATCTATATTATATAACTACCCATGGCCCCGATATACTCATTATCTATATTATATAACTACTCATGGCCCCGATATATTCATTATCTATATTATATAACTACTCATGGCCCCGATATATTCATTATCTACATTATATAACTACCCATGGCCCCGATATATTCATTATCTATATTATATAACTACCCATGGCCCCGATATACTCATTATCTATATTATATAACTACTCATGGCCCCGATATATTCATTATCTATATTATATAACTACCCATGGCCCCGATATATTCATTATCTATATTATATAACTACGCATGGCCCCGATATATTCATTATCTACATTATATAACTACCCATGGCCCCGATATATTCATTATCTATATTATATAACTAGCCATGGCCCCGATATATTCATTATCTATATTATATAACTAGCCATGGCCCCGATATATTCATTATCTATATTATATAACTACCCATGGCCCCGATATATTCATTATCTATATTATATAACTACCCATGGCCCCGATATATTCATTATCTACATTATATAACTACTCATGGCCCCGATATATTCATTATCTATATTATATAACTACTCATGGCCCCGATATATTCATTATCTATATTATATAACTACTCATGGCCCCGATATATTCATTATCTATATTATATAACTACCCATGGCCCCGATATATTCATTATCTATATTATATAACTACCCATGGCCCCGATATATTCATTATCTATATTATATAACTACTCATGGCCCCGATATATTCATTATCTATATTATATAACTACCCATGGCCCCGATATATTAATTATCTATATTATATAACTACTCATGGCCCCGATATATTCATTATCTATATTATATAACTACTCATGGCCCCGATATATTCATTATCTACATTATATAACTACTCATGGCCCCGATATATTCATTATCTATATTATATAACTACCCATGGCCCCGATATATTAATTATCTACATTATATAACTACTCATGGTCCCGATATATTCATTATCTATATTATATAACTACTTATGGCCCCGATATATTCATTATCTATATTATATAACTACTCATGGCCCAGATATATTCATTATCTATATTATATAAATACTCATGGCCCCGATATATTCATTATCTATATTATATAACTACCCATGGCCCCGATATATTCATTATCTATATTATATAACTACTCATGGCCCCGATATATTCATTATCTATATTATATAAATACTCATGGCCCCAATATATTCATTATCTATATTATATAACTAGCCATGGCCCAGATATATTCATTATCTATATTATATAACTACTCATGGCCTCGATATATTCATTATCTATATTATATAACTACTCATGGCCCCGATATATTCATTATATATTATATAACTACCCATGGCCTTATATATTCATTATCTATATTATATAACTACTCATGGCCCCGATATATTCATTATCTATATTATATAAATACTCATGGCCCCAATATATTCATTATCTATATTATATAACTACTCATGGCCCCGATATATTCATTATCTATATTATATAACTAGCCATGGCCCCGATATATTCATTATCTATATTATATAACTACCCATGGCCCCGATATATTCATTATCTATATTATATAACTACCCATGGCCCCGATATACTCATTATCTATATTATATAACTACCCATGGCCCCGATATATTCATTATCTATATTATATAACTACTCATGGCCCCAATATATATTCATTATCTATATTATATAACTACTCATGGCCCCGATATATTCATTATCTATATTATATAACTACTCATGGCCCCGATATATTCATTATCTACATTATATAACTACTCATGGCCCTGATATATTCATTATCTATATTATATAACTACCCATGGCCCCGATATACTCATTATCTATATTATATAACTACCCATGGCCCCGATATATTCATTATCTATATTATATAACTACCCATGGCCCAGATATATTCATTATCTATATTATATAACTACCCATGGCCCCGATATATTCCTTATCTATATTATATAACTACTCATGGCCCCGATATATTCATCATCTATATTATATAACTACTCATGGCCCCGATATATTCATCATCTATATTATATAACTACTCATGGCCCCGATATATTCATTATCTATATTATATAACTACTCATGGCCCCGATATATTCATTATCTATATTATATAACTACCCATGGCCCCGATATATTCATTATCTATATTATACTCAGTAACAAGATATTCACTTGAGATAAACAAGATTTTAACTTGATTGATACATTTCCTATCTTTCTCTATATAATACCTACCAGTACAAGTGTCACCATGTATACAACATGTATTGTTCCTGCCGTTTCATAAGTTGCACAGACGCTAGACACTACATAGAAGCATTTTTTATTGACGCTATAATTTTGCTGGGACCAGAACCATTGCCTGTTTGTGGGTAATAAGTACACGATAACCCTCAGACAAAGCAGGATTGACACAGATTGATTGCTACAATAGTTTGGTCTATTTAAACCCCTGTGTCAACTAGTGCAGCGCCCATATGTGGCTCTTTGACCTTTAATGACTTATCTAGAGTGACCTCAGCTTTGTTTGTGTCCCCCGATTTCTGGGATTCTGACCCAGTTTCTCTATTCATAGGTTCAGCCCTTTGGCTGGTTATTCAGACATGATATTTCCATTTTTCTCTCTAGCGTTAAGCCCTATAAGGTCCGGTAATATAACTGCCTATGTTTCCTTCTCTTTTCATTGGTAGGAACTGGCCTATTCTCTTCTTAGGGAACCAGCAGTTATTACAATGACACACATACAATTACCATCAAACTAGTTCCTTTTATTGCACATCATGAAATGGTATCTAAAATTGTAAGAATATTATTTCTCAAGCTATATGTATGTCGGGGCTGATGAGATAATTACTGTAAGCCGGGTGAACTCTATCATTGCTTTTAGGTGTGCTCTCAGATAAGGGACTTTCCAGGGGTTCACTCTTATATACCTATCCCCAAATCATCTTTAATTTACCTTGTCCCTGAATTTGCATAATACCGAGCATATTGTTCTATACTAAGAGATTCTTAACATTTTAAGTTGGTAAACAGCCCCTATGCCCTACAATGGCCTTATTTATTATAAACTCACTAACCTGTTACTGTTAGATTGGTTACACAAACTACTTATTAAACTCCCCTTGGTGAAACAATTCTTCCAAATCTGGGGACAATATGTATCCACAATAAACATCACTACCCGAAGGAAGACCGAAACTACAATATCTATCTATATCATGTTCCAAAGTCGTAGAAGGTCAATACCGAACTACTCTACCCACATCTAAACTGGGACTCACTCATCGTACAAACTCCATTCTTTACATTATTTGCCAAACAAAAAAGACAGACAACAAGAACATAATTTTTAACATGTTTTTAGGGAATTAGTTCTGTGTTATTTCACATATATCTCTCTCCTTGTATTCAGACCGTATTTCCTGGCTGACATAAATAGATCTAATTTTTATTGTTTCTTAAAGAATACAGGAATATAATGAAAACAAACTCCTAGAGTTTTGGTTAAAGATAATAGATGAAAGTTTATACTGCCATCTGTGTTTTCACCATGGCCGTCCGTTGATTACATTCTCAATAAGAAATGTTCTTTATGATAAAAAAAACTCTTAGCCTTTTAAGTTGAGTTCCTGAAATTTCCTTATAGACAAGGTCCGTGCTCAGCTGAAGATTGACCAGATTCCAGTGGGTTCCACCAGTTGGAAAACTGTGTCTAATCCATCCTGGAATGAGACGTTTAAACTGGAGTTAAATAAGGTACGAATGTCATTAAACTCAAATATATTCACCCTAGAAACCGACATTTTCCATAAATATTACATTAATTATGTTACACATAGGAAAGTAAAGAAAAAAATAGCAAAAATAATTAAAAAATAAATAAAAAAGCTTTGTCTTGGCGATAGGTTTAAGCTATGTAGATGCCTGTTTTATTTTTATTTTATATCAGTATGAATATTACATTAGTATGAATTAACACCCATTGGTGGCCCCAGGTAGAATTTCTAACAATTTATTAATCTGCAAATCCTGTTGAGGTTTCTAACCAGTCTAAGTAGATCTCTGATTTCTAAACCTTTTAGGACATTAATGTGTCTTGAGCCAGTACCCTTTGAAGTTATTAAACACTGGATTTATTTATCTCTCTCTAGAAATTCTTATAGGATTTTTTTATAAAATCAGTGATATATTACATATTTTAGTTATTTGTTAGAAAACGTCTGCCGTCTGGACTTTTGGTTAAAGGGATTTTGTCAAACATTACCTAACAGCGTTGTTTAATTGCCTATTTTCCCCAATACATGAGCTTGTCATGTGGATGAAAAATGTATAGGTGCGGACTGAGTCTCAAAAAACACAAAAATATACTTTATTAAATATACTATATAAAAGGGTTTGTAG